>NC_057843.1:62280000-62910000 GCF_910594005.1 Cervus elaphus
ATCTGGTCCTCTCACCTTCCTGCCTTTTCCAAAGAAACTCACGCCAAAATCTAGCCTGCTTCTACTCGACAAATATAGGTCTAGTTTTGATTTGATTAAAGCAACCAACTTGTATAAATAACTTGCTCTCCCCTACCTATTCCTTAACAAATCCCCACTAACTAATGCAATTTATTCAAGAAATACTGATTGAATTCTTACTGCACATACAACGCTCTTGACTTGAGCCTAAGGAGAAAATAGTACTTGCTTCAAGGACCTCACACTTGTTTGCGTAATGATATAGTGTGTGAAATAGTCATTTGTGCCTGTTATAAATCTGAAACTGTAAGTTGCTCAGCTGTGTCTGACTGTTTGAGACCCTATGGACTGTAGCTCACCAGAATTCTCTGTCCATGGGATTTTCCCAGCAAGGATAGTGGAGTGGGTTGCCATTTCCTCCTCCAGGGGATCTTACTTGACCCAGGGACCAAACCTGGGTCTCCTGCATTATAGGCAGATATTACCATCTGAGCCGCCCAGGAAGTTTATTATACATTGTGATTGTTTTTACTGTGAGTGATTGATTTTAGATTATGTTTTGGTTTGGCTTTTCTGTTATACATGTGTTGGTTATTTTAAATAGCAAGAGAGTATTGCATTAGCAGGTACAAAACCAAAACATCTGATGCTAAAGACCACAGGAAGATTCTCTGTGTGTTTGTGGCTGTGCTGGGTCTTCCGTGCTATGCAGCTTTTTCTCTAGTTGCAGGGAGGGGGGCTGCTCTTTTTGTGGTGCCCAGACTTCTTACTGAGATGGCCTCTCTTGTTGCAGAGCAGGGGCTTAAGGATACATGGGCTTCGGTAGTTGTGGCTTCTGGGTCTAGAGCTCAAGCTCAGCAGTAACAACTGCCCAGCACGTGGGACCTTCCCTGATCAAGGATCAAACCCGTTGGCAGGCAGATTCTTTACCGCTGAGCCCCCAGGGAAGCCCTGTCCTTAATTCTTAGTTTCTGAAATTGATTGTTAAAAAAATTGTAAATGGGAGCTGTGCTTACTGTGATAATCATTGAAATTACAAAAACTGAAAATCTTTAGCTTCCTTTCCTTTTTCTCAGTCGCCGTCTGCCCTTTCTGGGTCCTCATTATTGGGAGTAAATGAGTCTCTTGCACTCCCAACCATCGCCTCCTAATTGTCATTGTAGCATAGGTCTCCAGGAGAAATGTTTGAATCAAGAATTACCGGTTTAATCTGTGCTCATTTTATTTCTCAAAAGTTATTCCTGAAACTGTGAGTCAGTGTTGCATTTTGGTTTTGGATTTGGTTTTAAGGAGCAGAAATCAGAAGGCTAAGTTTAGTCTGAGGCTCAGGCACGTCACGTCGCCTCAGCACACCCTCTGAAGTTTCTCGTGTTAGGATGGCAGAAATCACCTTCCTTAAAGTGAGGGTGTCAAAGAAGCTGATTAAACTTAAAGTGATTTCTGTTTTGCTGGTAGAGAAATTGAAAGAGAGAGAAGTTTTAGTCATATTTTCTAAGGCTTTTTTTTTTTTTTTTAAGGAAATACCTATAATCCGTTTAAAAGCACTTTATAACTCATGCCACACCTCCAGTGTATTGCCAGATGAACACTACTGTAATCTACCTGCCAAGGCACAGAGCTGAATGCACATGAAAATAAGACTGTATTTATGTTGGTCGCCCTCTTCCCCTGAAGCTTCCTTTTTGCTGGGTTTTTATTCACTCTCTGAGCTCAGATCCCCTCTAACTTTCTGAACTCTTCCTTCGTACATCTTTCCAACTATACCATCTCCACACTGAAGTCAGTGCTACAGGCTAACCCCCTAGGCTTCTTTTCTTGCCATACTTTTTTCATTGAAAATATATCTACTCTTAAAGCCTACATTACTCTACCTTTGTAGGTAACCCCTTCATCTGTCTGACGTCTTACTCTCATGGAACTCTAACCCTAGGTCATCAGCTCTCTGGAGGCATTCCCGCTGTGCCGTCCTTCTGTCCCTGGCCGACATGTCGGATCACCGGGCGTTTCCGTTTGCAGGCCCTGTTACCGCCGCCTCAGGCTCGCTGTGTGAACCTACAGCTGCCTCTCTCCACCTCCTGATCTCCCTGCTGCTGCCGCCACTGCCAGCTGTAATCATTCCCCTCCCCGAAATGTCCTTTTGTAGTTCTGTCCCACCTCTCTATACAAGCAGCATTCTGGAATAGCATTCGTGATGCTACGTCAGACCCTGTAACGTTTTACTTCCGCTTATATCTCCAAGTCTCACCTTTCTCTCCACTAATTCCACCCTCCCACCTGACATCTCAACCGTCTTGAACTTTCTTCACTTCCTCACTTACAGCTTTCCTTACACCCCACACTCTTGGGAGACCCGAGCTTCTTTCTGACTAGTGTATGAGACTGTCTCTCTTAGAGTTATGTAATCAAATCCAGTTTGGGTCACCCAGTTCAAGCTCTCGTGATGCTCAAGCTCCTTCAATAGGAGGTTGTTCTGTGTCCTCAGAAAGTCAGGTAACAAGGAGTTCTGTGCCTCTAAGGCAGCGCACTTCATTAGTGGACAGTTCTGTTGCCAGTATTCTTGCCTGGAGAGCCCCGCGGACAGAGGCGCCTGGGGGGCTACAGTCCGTGGGGTCACAAAGAGTCGGACACGACTGAGTGACTAACACTCATGATGTTGGCAGAAGTTCTTTTCTCCCTTTTGATCTTGAGCTGCCCCTTGAAGCAGGACAGAAAAGTCCAAATCCTCTTCCATAAACCAACTTCCAGATAGTTAAAGAAGGTGCTCCTGATACTCGCACCCCAACCCCAGCTCCCCTTCTCACTCTGTAAGAGATCCCCTTGCAGCCTGCTCCCCAGACACCTTCCGTTTGTCAGTGCCTTTCTTCAGGGTTGGCCCTTAGGTCTGAATCTTCTGCTCACCTGTGGTCTGATGCGTGAGAACACTTCCATTATTCCACTTCTCTGAGCCTCAGTTTCTCATCAGTAAAATGAAAAGAAAATTTTTTAGTTCGGGACAGGTTTTGGGGCTCCAAGAATGCCCTGAAACTGTAAGCAGTATTTTGTATGTTATGAGCTCATGTACATTTGGTGGGAGGAGAGGATCTGTAGATTTTTGTCACATTCTCTAAGATGGTTCATGAATCACAGAAAGATTTTTTTGTAAATTGGACTAAATGATATCTAAGGTTCCTTCCAGCTATAACATTCTATAAGTCAAAGGTCCTCAAACGCATGACATTTTCTTATTCCCTTGAGAGGAAGTCAAAGACCAAATATTACTGAGCCTGTGCTTCAGCAACAATGAAGAGAGAGAATCTGACAGACCCGTTCCCCACCCCCCAACACACACATCCAATGCAGGGCCAGCGGAAAAGGTTAGAGCCAAACCTTTCCTGTCTTCTGAGGTGATCAGTTTCCTCTCACTGGAAATGTTCCAGGAGAAATTGAATTATCATCTCTCCAGGATAAATATATAAAGAATTTTTAAAACTATGTAAAAGAGCCGGGCTCTCAGATCTCTTCTGAGTCAAAGGCTCTGTGAGAGCTGTGTGCTCTGTCTGCCTGAAACCACCTTCTCTCACTTCCCTCCTTCCTCACTTTGACGTGATTTCTATGTAACCTTTTTTTCTCTTCCAGTTTAATCAGTCTCCCACATCCCCAACCCCCAGCTCTCGGTTAATACTTCTGTTTTAGCACGCATCATAGCTAGAATTCAGCATCTGCAGGAGGTGTGGGTCTGATTTCCCAACTAGATTGTCAGTTCCTGGAGAGCAAGGATCGTGTTAGGTCCCTCCATACTTCTAGTGACTTAAAGCCCTTGATAAGTTTCTTGTTCTTCAGTCGCTAAGTCCTGTCTGACTCTTTATGACCCCATGGACTGCAGCACGCCAGGCTCCTCTGTCCTCCACCATCTCTCAGAGTTTGCTCAAATTCATGTCCATTGAATCGGTGATAACATCCAACCATCTCGTCCTCTGTCACCATCTTCTTTTGCCCTCAGTCTTTCCTAGCATCAGGGTCTTTTCCAATGAGTTGGCTCTTCGCATCAGGTGACCAAAGTATTGGAGCTTCAGCCTTAGTCCTTCCAGTGAATATTCAGGGTTGATTTCCTTTAGGATTGACTGGTTTGATCTCTTTGTTGTCCAGTGGATTCTCAAGAGGCTTCTCTAGCACCACAGTTTGAAGGCATCAATTCTTTGGTGCTCGGCCTTCTTTATGTCGAACTCTCATATCCCTCTGTTGTTATTTGGTCGGTGATGTCTGACTCTTTGCGACCCCTTAGACTGTAGCCCACCAGGCTCCTCTGTCCATGGGATTTTCCAGGCAAGAATACTAGAGTGAATGTTCATTTCCTTATCCAATATCCCTGTGTGACTATGGAAAAACCATAGCTTTCACTATATGGACCTTTGTCAGTGAAGTGATGTCTCTGCTTTTTAATAGCAAGCATGTAATAATAAAGAATCTGCCTGCAAAGCAGGAGACCCAGGTTCGATTCCTGGGTTGGGAAGATCCCCTGGAGGAGGAGATGGAAACCCACTCCACTATTCTTGTCTGGAGAATCACACGGACAGTGGAGCCTGGCGGCTACAGTCCATGGGATCATAAAGAGTTGGACATGACTGAAGTGACTTAGCACGCACGCAAGAGAGGCTTGAGAGATGTGATTAATACGGCTTCTACAGAAAAAGGGGTTGTGTGGTTTCAACAATGAGAATCTCCTGAAAGTATCATCAGGCCCAGCCCTGTGACTCCTGGGTGCCACACCCACATTTCTTCACTTCCAGCCGGAACCAGTGACAGCGTAACAGCCTTACCTGTCAATAAAATAACAATGATACTTGTATTGATATAGTGCTTTACAGCTTACAAAATTCTTGTACATTAAACCCTTACAATAACTCAGTAAAGTAAACTAGGCAACTGTGCTTAAACTCATTTCATGCAGGGGATGATAACACCGATTAGCTTGCCTGAAATCACTCAGCTAGTCAGGGAGGAGGTTGGCACATGGATCTGTCCTCCCGAGGCCAGGGTTCCGACCATGGCTTGGTTCCAGGGAACACCTCCAGCCATGCTGATGCAGTAGGCTGTCCAGATCCTCGCACTATCTGATAGGGCCCTGCTTCTTTTCTCTGACTTGTATGCAGTATGTAACTGTTGGTGCCAAAGGTCAGCAGGCCCCCAAGTCAGCTTTTGTCTTGACCCAGCGCTTACTCTCTGGGCCGTGTTGTTTCCAGTGGCTGGTAAGAGAGTGCTACCAAGCCACCACCTTCAGTTCTGCAGCACAGTTCAGTAAAAAGCTTCTTATGACTCAGAGCTAGCCTAGCAGAGCATACCAGTGTCCTCCTAAATCCTTGAGAAAGGGAAGAAAATTAGTTGGCCCCAGGCCTCCACCAGGACTATGGCCAAGAAAGTCACCAGGGCACATCCAGGTGCAGCCAGTGCAATAGCAGGACACACTAACGTAACCTTCCTTTTCTGTGGAAGCCCTTTAAATCACACTCAGACCTCTCTTAGTCCCGTGTTCATGGCACTGGCAACTTGAGTAGTCATGAATGAGAATGAGTCTGCTTTATTTCTGTGGTGTCTGGCAGAATTACTTTCTTTTTGATAAAACTGGACAACCATTAATACAACTCTCTGTGGAAGCCACACAGTGGGGTAGGGAGGAAAAAAAACTCCATCAACTTGAAGGACTTAAACTTTCCAGACCCAGAGGCAAGAATGTGTCACGTTGTGCAAACAGATGCATCCAGTGCGGAAATGCTGAAGCTGTGGAACGTTCAAGTCGTTGAAGTTACTGCCCTTGACCTAGTTCTCTGCACGACAAGCAGTCTTTTGATCATTTGGTTTCTTTCCTTTTTCTTTTTTCTTATCGAGGATAATTGCTTTACAATGTTGTGTTGGCCTCTGCCACACAATAAGGGGAATTAGTCACAGCTACACATTTCTCCTCTCCCTCTTGGGCCTGCCTCTCCTCTCCCATCCCACCCTTCTAGGTCGTCTCAGAGGGCCGGGCTGTGCTCCTTGTGTTATGTGGCGGCCTCGCAGTAACTCCGCTTTACACATGATAGCCTATATATGTCACTGATACTTTCTCCACTCTGCCCTACCCTCTCTTTTCCCCACTGTATCCACGGTCTGTTCTCTGTATCTGCCTGTCCATTTCTTCCTTATAAATAGGTTCATCAGTACTGTTCTTCTAGATTTCATGTATATGCTTTCATCTACAGAATTAGTTCTTCTCTTCCTGACGTCACTCTGTATAACAGGCCCTCGGTCCGTCCACTCACTACAACTGACCCACGTTCCTTCCTTGGAAAAGGTCTCAGTTAGCAGTAACCACAGCTCGGATAGCCCTCACTGGCTGTGACGGTGACGGCCGCGGTGCAGAGCTCACGTGGTTTCTTTTTTTGGCCTTTTTCTTTCTTTTTTTTTTGGCTGTTGTCATCTGGGCTCCTGACTTCTCAAGTCCTCTCCTTGGGTCCTAGGTCTGTCCTGGGAGAGCTCCGGGCTGAGTCTCCGCCCCGCCACAGCCCTTCAGAGGTTTGCACCCGCCGCGTGTGCCCTGGTCTTATTTCCCGTGGGTGAGACACCCCCGTTCCTCCAGCCCGTCTTCGGAGACCTCCCTCTCCACCCTGTGGCGGACAGGACCGGAGCGAGGCGTCAGGTCCGCTCCCCGCTCGGCTGTCTCACGTTCTTAGACGTGAGCCTCTAGGGGGCGCTTCAGATTGCTCTGGAAAGGCCGCACAAGCAGACTTGCTGGTGGCCCACAGAAGCTGCTGTCTGGCTGATTGCCCTTCGAGGAAAACGGGAGGAAATGTGGGGCTGGTTAGGATTCTGCCATCTTAACCATCCTGATAAATTTCCCGCCGAGACGTTGCTTGCTGTGTCATGGCCAGGATTTTTTTTTTCTCTTAAATTTTCATGTAAAGTAGAGTAACTTTAGTTTGTCCTCTTGTATTTGTTTCCTGAACTTTACAAAAATAGGTCAAGTGTATAGCATGGCCCACTCTGAAGATTACAGATCTTTGACATTCTGCAATAAATTAGTCAGAGAAAACACGCTGAAATTTTAGGATTATTATTGAGTCTAAGAGTGTTGGACTGAAAGCTAAGCCAGAAGCTAGCTTGAATGCTGTTAATGGTTACTTTGATGTGATGTTGCCACTTTCTTCTTATGACCCAATTCATTTTTTACATGATAGAAGAAGATTGAAATTTTTAAAAATCATTATGTGAGGTGAATTTTACAGGATGGAGTAAAGCTGCCAAGTCCAGCTCAGCTCTGTATATAGTTTATCATGTAACATTGGGTGGGTCACTAAGCTCTCTGCCTCAGTTTCCTTATCTGCCAAGTAAGAGCCTGGCCTCAGTAAACTGGGATTCTCTCAGCAGCTTAGACTCTGAGCAGTGGTTCTGGACCTTTTTTTCCGGGGAGACTAACACACACACACAGGACCGTGTTCTGTTCTCAGGAGCTGTTTCCTGTGTGTGTGTCTCTGTGCTGGTGGCTGCTTTTTGTTTCAAGGCGGCAGTGTAGATAAAATAGGATGCAGGTCAGGCATCATTCCCAGCTCTAATCCCCACTCCTTCTCCTCAGTGATCACAACTTTTACATCAAGAATCACAGCTCTCATGAAATGAACATTTGTGGAATGTGTGCATTAAAAGATTTAAGTGCAAAATGCATCAGTTTTTGAAAAACATTAATTCTGTTCATCAGCTAAGGGTGTAATTATATATTCTCCTGCTTACATTCTTTCTCCCAGATTACTGAGTTCTACCACAATGAAAAACCAACCCCCTTGCAAACCTCCCCCTCCAGGAGTCTTAAAAAGGCAGAGCTCCCCACTTGCTGGCCAGCCTGATCACTCTGAAAGGCTGGTCCCATTTGTCCCATCTCTGTCCTCGTGGGAAGCCCAGAAAGGTCTGCAGTGACAAAGTTTGCCCCCCAGGGCTAATTGTATAGCGGCTTCTTAGAATTGAAAAGGAGAGCTGTTTGGTCTCCTAAAACAAAGAGAAATAAATGACTGCTCAAATAACAAAGTCTAGGTTATCACCTCAAAGGCCCCCTTGATGGCAGTGATATATCCATGCAGGTGCCAAGCTGGGCAACCCCACACGCCTGTCTGTCTGCAGGACCAACATTCTCTTAAAGCAGTTCTATTCATCCAGCCTCGTAAAGAGAGCAGCTCCCCACCTCCCTGCCAGGAGCAAGGCTGTTAGATCAATTAGCAGTGCCTCTGCCACCCAGATACTTCCACCTCCTTCTGCAAGCAGGCTTCTCCCAGACGAATCACACTGATTCAGGCCCCTGCTAGCGTCCGTGTGAATCCCAAGCAGCGAGGACGACAGGCTGTCCGGCCCGCCCGCCGACTGCAGCACAGCGTATGCCGGTGTCGGTGCCCGGAGCGGCCTGCAGCAACCACGGCTGAATGAGCACGTCCGAGCGGCGCTGCGCTCGGCACAGCCCGCCGGACACTTTCTCTGGGCTGGCACCCAGCGGGCACTGCTCAGGAGGCCTTCACAGCTCAGGCCGAGAGACCCTCAGAAGGGGAGTTGAGTTGACCAGGCTTTATGTTTAAATGTGACTCAGATATCTGTCTTCGGGTCTTCCCTGTCCTTTGAGATATAAATAAGCTTTGCTTCAAATTGCACAGTCTGGAAATCTGAATTCTGTGACTTCCTGGGGCCTTGGGGTCTCTGTCTCAGCTCTTGCTTCTGTGTCTGGGACCTTAGCCCTGAAACTTTCAGGGTGCTTATGGAAAGGCATGGATGAGCGTGGGAGGCCTCCCAGAAAACTGGTGTCATCAAGACTCCCATTTCATGTCCCATAATGGTGTAATGAACAGTCCACGTGAGACTTGCCTGTTCTCTTAGGCTTAGCTTCTCAGGGTGTGGTCAGAGGCCCGACAGTAGCTGTATGACCTGGGTGCTTGCTAGAAATACAATATCCTGAGCCCTGACCCCGGCCGGCACGTCAGCATCTAGGTGTTACCAAGATCCCAGGAGATGCCATTCCTTACAGTGTGTGAGTCCCGGATCTGAAGTCCTTGCCTGTCCCCTCGCCCTGGGCGGATTCTCTGTCCCACCCTTGCTCCACGCGGGACCCAGGCTTTCACCTCCTCTTTCTTCCCCCTCCGTTCTCTCTCTTGTTCTTTCATCTCTTCCCTCCCTGTCAGGAGCTACAAATACATTCTTTGTTTCCTGACAGAGCAGGCCTCTGGAGCCTCACTGTCAGTCATCACCTAGGCCCTGAGGGTCTCACCTTCTACCAGCCGTCAGTCCTGTCCTCAAGCTTATTAAAGTCTTTGTCTAAACAAGGCCCCCAACTGAGAGGGACCCTGATACCAGATACTCTGATAAAAGAAATTTCTCCGTCTCATTATAAAACATAGCCCTGATTTTATCAAGACATTCTGAAAGCGAAAAGTAAAAAACTGGTGGTCACTCAGTTGTGTCTGGCTCTTTGTGACCCCATGGACTGCAGCCTGCCAGGCTCCTCTGTCCATGGCATTCTCCAGGGAAGAATACTGGAGTGGGCACCCATTTCCTTCTCCAAGGGATCTTTTCGACCCAGGGCTCAAACCTTGGTCTCCTGCTTCACAGGCAGATTCTTTACCATTTGAGCCACTGGGCCTTTCACAAGACATCCAGACAGACTCTTAAATCAGTTCAGGGTTATCAGCTATCACAGAAGCGCTTCTAGGTGGCAGTAATGGTAAAGAATCCACCCGCCAATGCAGGAGATGCAAGAGACTTAGGCTCCATCCCTGGCTCGGGAAGATCCCCCGGGGCAGGAAATGACAACCCACTCCAGTGTTCTTGCCTGGAAAATTCCATGACAGAGGAGTCTGGCGGGCTACCGTCCACAGGGTTGCAAAAGAGTCAGACACAACTGCGCGCACGTGTGCACACACACACGCACACACATGCACACACCACACACACACACGCGCGCGCACGCACACGCACGCGCACACACCATACACACACGTGCACACACACATGCACACACGCACGCACGCACACGCACACAGAGCTATCACACAAGCCTTAGACCTGGAGAAACTGAGTCTTTGACAGGAAAGTGACTCATTCAAGGCCTTTTTGCGTGACTTTTTCATGCCATCGTTACGGTTGCCAGTGGTCCTTTTAATGAAGAGAGAAGATTAAAGGCTGTTGTGCTTATCACCCTCAGCTGCATTCTGATGTACTTTCTGGAACAGGAGCAGAGACTGCAGTCACGGCTCCGGGGTCACGAGCTTGGGGACACACACCGTGGGATCCTGTTGTGTCTCACCAAACAGTTTCTCATGTCGTGTGTGTCCCAGCCGGGCACAGGTTGACCTGTAAGTTCTTTCCAGCTCCGTCACCCTTTCAGATACAAAAGTCAGGAATCTGTGAAATTGTGCGCTACCAAATCCCCCCTGTGTTGTGGTAGCTCCTTTTAAAAATCAAATCTCACTCAGGAATACTCGAATAGGTAACGCTCTGAATTTTTTCCTCTTTGCCCTTGGTTTTGTTCCCAGGAAACGAGAAGAAGAGCACAAGCGAAGAGAAGCGGAACAGCAGAAAGGAAGGCTGAGCCCAGATCCCTGCAGACCCCACACTGCTCTTCGTCTGCCCAGTACCCAAGCGGAGCCCCATGGACAGAGCCGAGCCCCCAGCAAACAGCCCCCCTGCAGCGACGAGGCCCAAGGCCCTGAGCGGAGAGCCTGCAGACGGTCTCCAGGTAGAGGTTCTCCAAGCAGAGCCCCCCGGAAGGAGCCACAGCTCTGCCCAGACTTGCAGAGAACAGAACCCAGAAAACCAAATGGTAAGTGTATTGCCTCGCGATTCAGTGCTAACCCATGGGCTGTGGGCTCTTTAGTTTCACATTATTTAGACCATTTACATTTAAGGTAACTGTGTCAGCACTTAAGTCTGCACTGTATCATTTATTTTCTGTTTATTTCTTGTTTCTCTTTTCTTCCCTCCCTGTTGTATTTCCTTGAATTCTTTCTTAGCTTGGGATCGGTATATAGCAGTCCCTTTACCCATGGTAATTAAAAGTGCCTCTTATTGTTTGGCTCTCAGAGTGAGTGCTGCTTCCTCTGACACGCACGCCGTCCCACCAGATGAAGCTTTTTTTTCCTTCTGTACGCTCCCGCAGCTTTCCTGTGCATCCCTGTTGTAAAGACCATCACCTTGCACTGTTAGTGGGTTACTGGCTTACTTGTCTGTTTTTTCCACTAGACTGTACAACCTGTAAAATCAGGATCGCTTCAGTTATCTAATGCTTTGTAACAGACTACCCTAAACTCAGTGATTTATAAGAACAGTTTACTATTTCCCATGATTCTGTAGGTGGTCTCGCAGTTCTCTTCAGGCATCATCTACACTCACTCATGTGGCTGCATTCAGGTCGAGGTCAGTTGAATTGGTTGGTCTAAGATGGACTGACTTGAATATCTGGCAGTTGATGGTGGCTGTCAGCTGGGATTCCTTGACTCTCTTACATGGCCTTTCATCCTCCCATCGGCTAGACTGGCTTCCTTACACAGTGGTCTTGGACATCATTCTAACAAAGCACAGGAAAAAGCTATAAGACTTCTTGAGGAGTAGGCTCAAGAATGTGCACACCACATTTTATTGATCAAGGCAAGTTATTTGACCTTCCCAGACTAAATAATATAAAGAAATAGAATCCATCTTTGCATACTAAGATGGGAGTACCTTTTGGCTATTAAACAACCTATCACAGTTCCTTTTTGGTCACAGATTATTTACATTTCTCCCACATGTAAAATGTTTCACCCCTTATCTGAGGACCCAAAAATCTCATCCCAGTTAACACATCAAGTTTGAAGTCTGGGATCTTGAGACCTGTGTGAGATTCCCCATGCGTGAGTCTTTCTGATTCAGAGGAGCAGTCATCAAGGACACACACTGGCCCACACATGCATCCAGCAAGCAACGGTGAGGTCAGAACAGAACCCCAGGTGGCTCAGTGGTAGAGAGTCCACCTACTAGTGCAGGAGATTTGGACTTGACCCCTGGGTCGGGAAGATCCCCTGGAGAAGGAAATAGCAACCCACTCCCGTATTCTGGCCTGGAGAATTTCACGGACTGAGGAGCCTGGTGGGCTACAGTCCACGGGGTTACAGAGTCGGACACGACTGAGCATCTGTGGATGCACACAAGCCACAATAGATGCTCCTGCTACAGAAGAGGAGAGACTGGTCCATAGCAGTCACTGGTCCATAGCAATTCTGAAAGCCAACTGGTTATACATTAGCAGGGCCCCTACTCCGAGGTATAAAATACGCCTTGATTAAGGCCTGGTTTTACTCCTCTGTGTGTTTTCTATGCCATGTCCATCTTGGCTCTGGGCTGCGCCGCCTGGGTTCTTGGCCCTGCTGAGAATTCTTCCTTTTCAATGAGACATGGCCCATATTTGCAGCTGAGTAGCTTTCTTAGCCTGTTTCCAGCGTAAGAGAAATTGCCGCCCCAGAGGCCCCTTTGTGTTTGAAATCGCCTCCATAGGTCAAGCTGGTGCTACTCTCAGTGATACAATTATTTCAAAAAATTCATGGGTCTCCTATGAATCTGATTGAGTTCACTTCATGTTCCAAAACCACATCAATGATTATTTTTCAAATAGGCCTTTCTCTACTTCTGTCTTCCAAGTTACTGCAGGTGACAGTTTTGCCAATTATCATACCACTGAACTGCATGGGTCACTTTTTTCCAGACTCCTGTAGCAACTCCTAGAGCAACTTCCTATAGCACTTCTCTAGTCTTCACTAATAGTTTCTTCATTGTCTTTCTAACCTCTGCTCACCAGCCAGTCCGAAAGTCAGTGCTTTGGGTTTTTGCTAGGCCAGCAAGCCTCCTTCTTAGGAATCAGTTTCTGTGTGGATTATCTCTAGTGGCATAACAGCCCACCCTCCAAACTCGGTGGCTGAAAACAGTGCTGTATTATTTCTCACACTTCTGTGGGTTGGTTAGGCAGCCCCTCTACTGGATCAGCTGGGCTTGCTTTTGTAGCTGCTAGAAGGGTGGTCAGGCTGGAAAGTCCCAGTGTCTTCCTTCACGTTTCTGACAGTTGGTGCTGGCTGTTCGCGATTGGCGTCTCAGTTCTCTTCTACAAGCCCTTTCATCCTCCAGTAAGTTGGATCATCTTACTTGCATACTATTCTCAGGGCAGTGTCCTGAAAAAGGAAAGCAGAAGCTACAAGCCCTTTTGAGGCCCGGGCTCCAGAACTATCACATCCCTTCTACCACATTCTGTGGATTAGAGCAATTCACAAGGCCAGCCCAGTTCAAGAGAGTGAAGACATAGACATATTGCAAAATCACATTTGAAAGTTGAGTGGATCCTCGGATGGGAAGAATTCTTGACCATTAAACAGTCTATCAGGAGGACCACTATGTCTCTCACTTCTGGACCCCAGCAGGGTGTTGGGCACATAAGAGATATAATAAGCATTTGTTGGATATATGTCTGTATGGTACTGGCTAAGTGCTTGAGATTCAGGGGGTATGACTGGTGGGAGTCTCAGTGGCCCTTATGTTGGGAACAGGCACAGTGGCCAAGGCAGCAAGCTGGTTCTTTACCTCTTTCCTTACCCCAGTTATGTGTATGCAGTTATTTACCATGTCATCATTTAGATATCCCCAAGATATCTCAAACTCAACCTGTGCAAGATAGGATTGATCATGATTTCATGTAAACCTGTTCCTGATATCGGTCAATGACATAGTCATCCATCTGTATGTCCATCCCAGGAGTAAAATCTAATCATTATCTTCTTTTCGTTTACCACTCAAAATCCAGTCTGTCACCAGGTCTGGTCACCTTTACTTCCGAAATATCTTCCAAATCCGTTCTCCATCTCATCTGCTACCACCCACAGTCGACCTAACGTTTGTTTACCTTCATCTCTGTCCTGGACTATTGCAGTAACTGCCCAGCTGGCCTTACTTATCTACTCTGATTCCTCTAATCCATTTTCTTCTCAATGTGTGAGCATGTCAGTGCCTTCAAAGGTGAAATCTCATCAAATTGCTTCCCTATCCAAAGCCTTGTAATCAACACTTCTCCACCTGGTTCCCTTTGTTGGAGATGGTGATAGAAACCAAGATCTGAATGCTAGATGTGTATACCACTCCTGGAGGTCATTGCTCCTGAGCCCTTTCAACAGAGAGAACTGAGGACTATTTATATCTATTTGGCATCTATTTGTGTGTGTGTATCTGTGTATATATATGTGTATATCTGTGTGTGTATCACACACACACTGTTTTCATACCAATACCTCCCATTGCATGTGACACCACAGATTTTATACTAGCTTTTATCTTTTTTATTTAAAATTTTTTTCTCCAACTGACAGATCTGGCTTCAACTATCTGTGATATATATGCTTATTTGTTCAATCGCATTATACACATAAAGTAGTTTTAGAATTGCCATCCCATACGCCTTTGAGAAGGAAATTTACTAAACAGAGCTCAGTATTCCATATATTCCTTCGTCTTACAGTGCTCAGCCGAACATGATTTTACAAAGTTACTCCATGTTTTAGTGTGGTTACCTCGTCTATTTGTAATAGTGTTAGGTTTATTTGTTATTATTTTTATTCCATCTTGGGTTCTTTCCCACATCCTAGCTGATTCTAATTGCTGGGTTTTTGGTTTTTTTTTTTTGGTAGTGGGGTACTTTTTATTTAAACACAAAATGACATTTTCTCATAATTGTAAAACTAGTTAATGTATGTTACCAAAAAATTTAAATCAGAGAAAAGAACAAAGAAGAATAAAAATCCTAAAAATAAACAAAAATCTTTTTTAAAAATCTTAAAAGTAAACAATTATACAAACGCTTCTAATTTTTTTTTAAATCAGAAAATTGTGGACATCCTGTTTTGAGGTATTCTTAACATCATTTCTTTGTTTTCACCAAAAGTGTTAATCAGTTCAGTTCAGTTCAGTTGCTCAGTCGTGTCCAACTCTTTGCGACCCCATGAATTGCAGCACGCCAGGCCTCCCTGTCCATCACCAACTCCCAGAGTTTACTCAAACTCATGTCCATCAAGTTGGTGATGCCATCCAGCCATCTCATCCTCTGTCGTCCCCTTCTCCTCCTGCTCCCACTCCCTCCCAGCATCAGGGTCTTTTCCAGTGAGTCAACTCTTTGCATGAGGTGGCCAAAGTACTGGAGTTTCAGCTTCAGCATCAGTCCTTCCGATGAACACCTAAGACTGATCTCCTTTAGGATGGACTGGTTGGAAATCCTTGCAGTCCAAGGGACTCTCAAGAGTCTTCTCCAACACCACAGTTCAAAAGCATCAGTTCTTTGGCGCTCAGCTTTCTTTATAGTCCAACTCTCACATCCATACATGACCACTAGAAAAACCACAGCCTTAACTAGAAGGACCTTTTTTGACAAAGTAATGTCTCTGCTTTTTAATATGCTGTCTAGGTTGGTCACAATTTTCCTTCCAAGGAGCAAGCATCATCTAATTTCATGGCTGCAATCACCATCTGCAATGATTTTGGAGTCCAGAAAAATAAAGTCAGCCACTGTTTCCCCTGTTTCCCCATCTATTTGCCATGAAATGATGGGACCCAATGCCATGATCTTAGTTTTCTGAATGTTGAGCTTTAAGTCAGCTTTTTCACTCTCCTCTTTTACTTTCAAGAGGCTCTTTAGTTCTTCTTCACTTTCTGCCATAAGGGTGGTGTCATCTGCATATCTGAGGTTATTGATATTTCTCCCGGCAATCTTGATTCCAGCTTGTGCTTCTTCCAGCCCAGCATTTCTCATGATGTACTCTGCATATAAGTTAAATAAGCAGGGTGACAATATACAGCCTTGATGTACTCCTTTTCCTGTTTGGAACCAGTCTGTTCTTCCATGTCCAGTACTGTTGTTTCCTGACCTGCATACAAATTTCTCAAGAGGCAGGTCAGGTGGTCTGGTATTCCCATCTCTTTCAGAATTTTCCACAGTTTGTGGTGATCCACACAGTCAAAGGCTTTGGCATAGTCAATAAAGCAGAAATGGATGTTTTTCTGGAACTCTCTTGCTTTTTCAATGATCCAGTGGATGTTGGCAATTAATAGCTGCTTATTATTATATCAGATTATGAATACAGCATGCTTTGTTTAATCATGACTGTGTTGCAGAATATGTAAACCAAGCAACTTTTCATACAAAGTTTTGTGTTTATCTCTAATATTTATAGCTCTTTAAACTTGCTGCTAAACTTCTTACCAAGAAGGTTGAAGAAGTTTGTTCCACCCTTTCAAAAGAAAAAGCAAAACACTCTCTCCAAACACTTAGGCAAATAATGGTTTTACTAAATCCTAGTTAGTAAGATGAAATTTCATCATATTTTTATTGGCTTTGTGTATTTATTTTCTGGATTATTCACTAAAATCCTCTGTCAATTTTTATATTGGTTTTTCATTTTCTTAATAGTTCTAAAATGTTTTTATGTAATAAGGATAGTAACCTTTCTCTCTCATATATAAAAACTTTTTTGCACACCCTATAATTCTGTTTCATTTTTTCTTCTGAGATTTTCTCTTTGTGGTTTTATGCCAAGAAAACATTTTTTCTCACTTTAAAATAAATACATATATTTTCTAATTTTTAATATCTCATATTTAATTTGTTGTATAGTGAGTTTGTAATCGAATGGTTTCTTTTTAGAGAATAAGTGGTCATGCTAGCCATAAACGTTGAGCCGTCTGGAGCTGCTGTGCTGGCAGTGGGCTTGTGAAGAAGGCTTCTGGAGAGCATCGCGTCGCTCTCCGGGGTCACGGCCAGGGTCTGTGAGCACCTCTCTCATTCAGAACGCCATCTTTACTTTCGTAAATGGGAACATTTTTAGCTTTCTGTTCTTTCTCACTGTTCTGCCTCTACTAATACCCAAGTCACATTATTTTTATCACTATTAGTTATTAGTGTGTGATAATATCTGTTAATAATAGTCTCTTCATTATTTGTCTCTTTATGATAGAATTTGCTTTTTTGAAAAGATTTAAGAATTGTACTTACCTGGTTTTGGCCGTGCGGGCTTTTCTCTAGTTGCGGCGCGCGGGGAGACTCTCGAGTTGTGTGTGTGGCCTTCTCGTTGCCGTGAGCGGCGCGCTGCGGCGGGCCGTCGCGGTGAGCGGGGAGACTCTCTAGTTGCCGTGAGCGGCGCGCTGCGGCGGGCCGTCGCGGTGAGCGGGGAGACTCTCTCGTTGTCCGTGAGGGGCGCGCTGCGGCGGGCCGTCGCGGTGAGCGGGGAGACTCTCTAGTTGTCCGTGAGGGGCGCGCTGCGGCGGGCCGTCGCGGTGAGCGGGGAGACTCTCTCGTTGCCGTGAGCGGCGCGCTGCGGCGGGCCGTCGCGGTGAGCGGGGAGACTCTCTAGTTGTCCGTGAGCGGCGCGCTGCGGCGGGCCGTCGCGGGGGCTGCTCTGGTTGTGGCGCAGAGCTCGGGGGAGCGCAGGCTTCAGTAGCTGCGGCCTCGAGCTCAGCACGTGTGGCTTCCAGGCTTAGAGCCCTGGCTCGGTACCTGTAGCACAAGGGCTGCATGCCCCGCAGCATGTGGGACTTCCTGGATCAGGGACTGAATTCTGTGTCTCTTGTATTGGCAGGCAAGTTCTTTGCCTCTGAGCCACCGGGAAGCCCTAGAGTTTGCGTTTTAGAGCAGTTTTAAGTTCACAGCAAAACAGAGAAGGAAGGACAGAGAGCTCCCACACACTCCTGCTCACAGATGCGTGGACTCCTCCATCGTCGGCACCCGGCACCAGAATGGCACGTTGTCAACAACTGATGGACCCACACTGACACATCTACTTCTGCTTCACTGACTGCGCTAAAGCCTTTAACTGTGTGACCACAACAATCTGTGGAACGTTCTTAAAGAGATGGGAATACCGGATCACCTTACCTGCCTCCTGAGAAACCTGTAGCAGGTCAGGAAGCAACAGCCAGAACCAGACATGGAACAACAGACTGGTTCCAAATAGGGAAATGAGTACATCAAGGCTGTATCTTGTCACCCTGCTTATTGAACTTATATGCAGAGTACATCATGAGAAACGCTCAAGCGTTTCCAGAGGAAGCACAAGCTGGAATCAAGATTGCCGGGAGAAATATCAATAAGCTCAGATATGCAGATGATACCACCCTTATGGCAGAAAGTGAAGAGGAACTAAAGAGCCTCTTGAAAGTGAAAGAGGAGAGTGAAAAAGCTGGCTTAAAACTCAACAACATTTAGAAAACTAAGATCATGGCATTGGGTCCCATCACTTCATGGCAAATAGATGGAGAAACAATGGGAACAGTGACAGACTATTTTCTTGGGCTCCAAAATCACTGCACATGGTGACTGCAGCCATGAAATTAAAAGATGCTTGCTCTTTGGAAGAAAAGCTCTGAAAAACCTAGACAGCATATTAATAGCAGAGATGTCACTTTGCTGACAAAGGTCCATCTAGTCAAAGCAATGGTTTTTCCAGTGGTCATCTATGGATGAGAGAGTTGGACCATAAAGAAAGTTTGGCACTAGAGAATTGATGCTTTTGAACTGTGGTGTTGGAGAAGACTCTTGAGAGTCCCTTGGACTGCAAGGAGATCCAACCAGTCCATCCTAAAGGAGATCAGTCCTGAGTGTTCATTGGAAGGACTGATGCTGAAGCTGAAGCTCCAGTGCTTTGGCCACCTGATGCGAAGAGCTGACTCATTGGAAAATACCCTGATGCTGGGAAAGATTGAGGGCAGAAGGAGAAGGCGATGACAGAGGATGAGATGGCTGGATGTCATCACCAACTTGATGGACATGAGTTTGAGCAAGCTCTAGGAGTTGGTGAAGGACAGGGAAGCCTGGAGGGCTGCAGTCCACGGGGTCGCAAAGAGTCGGACACGACTGAGCAACTGAACTGAACTGAGCTGACACTGACACGTCGTTATCAGGCAAGTCCAGTTTACAACAGCATTCATGCCTGGTGTTACACAGTCTGTGGGTTTTCACAAATGTGTAATAACTTGTATCCTGTATTGTATCATACAGAATAGTTTTACAGCTTTTATCAGGGGTCTCCAGAGAAACAGAACCAATAAGAGAGGCAGATAGATAGACAGACAGATAGATAGGTAGGCAAGCAGGCAGACGTTAAAGGAGATTAGGTATAGGTTGTGTGTTTGATTATGGAGGCTGAGAAGACCCAGAGTCCCGCATCTGGAAGCTGGAGCCCCAGGAAAGCTGGTAATGTGACTCGGTGAGTCTGAAAGCTTAAAAACAAGGGAACAGATGCTCTGAGTCTGAGTCCAGAGTTTTGGAAATCTAGGGGCTGATGGTTTAAGTTGTTGTGCTAAGTGTGTCTGACTCTTGGTGACCCCGTGGACTGTCACCCGCTGGCTCCTCTGTCCATGGAGTTTTCCGGGCTAGAATACTGGAGTGGGTTGCCATTTCCTACTCTATAGGACCTTCCTGACCCAGGGATCGAACCTATGTCTCTCCTGCATCTCCTGCATTGGTAAGTGGATTCTTCACCACTGAGCCACCCAGGAAGCTTGGTAAAGTCCTGGTCCAAGTCCAGAAGCCTGAGAAACAGGAACACCTGTGTCCAAGGGCAGGAGAAAATGGACATCCCAGCTTCAGCGAAAAAGGAAAATCACGCTTCCTCCACCATTGTTTTCTGTTTAGGCCCTAAATAGATGGGACTGTGCCGACCTGCCTTGGTGAGGGTGGTCTTTACTCAGGTTACCGGTTCAAATGTTGATCTCTTCCAGAGACACCCTCACAGACACACCCAGAAATAGTGTTTCACCAACTTTCTGGGCATCTCTTATGCCAGTCAGGTTGACATTAAATTAACCGTCATACTGCCCTAAAAGTCCACTGTGCATCACTGTCTCATGAACCCCTCGTAACCACTGAGCCATTTAGTGTCTCCATAATTTTCCCTTTTTCCAGAATGTCATATAGTTGGAATCATACAGTATATGGCCTTTTCATAGTGACCTCCTTCACTTATTAATATGTATGAGTACTATCCATGCAAGGATAGTAATATTTCACTTCATAATATTCTATGTGGCTGGGTAGCTCATTTCTTTTTGGTACACGTTCATTTTTTTAAAACTCATTTCCTTTTAGTTCACTCCTTTTATTGCTGAATAATATTCCATTGTCTGGATATAGCACAATTTATTTATATGTTCACCTACTGAAGGACATCTTGGCTGTTTCAAGATTGGGCGATTATGAATGAAGCTACTATAAACAGCCATGTGCAGGACGTTGGGTAGACATACGGTTTTAATTCATCTGGGAAGATACCAAAGAGCAGGACTGCTGGATTGTTTGATAAGAATATGTTCTGCTTCGTAAGAAACTGCCAGACATCTTCCAAAGTGGCTGCCAGACATCTTCCAAAGTGGCTGCACCGTTTTGCATCCCACCAGCAATGAGGGAGCATTCCTGCGGCTTCTCACTCTTGTCAGCATTTGATGTCGGTATTTTTTATTTTTACCATGTGTAGTGTTATCTCATTGTTATTTTAATTCATTCTTTTTTTTGTTTGTTTTGGTACATGTGGAACATTATCCTGGTTCTAAGAGAGCGGTATGGAAAGTCTTACTCAGGAGAGCGTTTCTCCCTCCTCGCCCTGTTCGGCCTCCACCCCCTCATCTCTCTGCCCCTTCCCCACTCCAGCCTTGCAGGGATCTAGTCTTCAGTTTCCAGATTATCCTTCTGTATTTGTTTTGTACAAATGAGCAGGTGCAAGTCTATTTTCTTATACACCCTTCCTTCATACATGAAGAATGTACACATTCTTCCACACGTAAGAATAGTTAAAGTCTGTTTCTGAAAACACGTCGTCGGATACCCTGCGTGTCTGTGTCATCGCCTGTTCTCTCTCCCTCTCTCCTGTCAGTTTTGTCTTGTATCATCTCCCTGTATATTTTTCACTAAGTACTGGGCCATTGAGTATAAAAAATTAGAGAAATAACTTACAGCCGAGCATGGTGTGATTAATAACTCCCCCAGGGCGGATTTACATTGACTTCTGTCAGGCCTTCAGGGGAAAGAGCGGTCCAAGGCCACCTTAATGCAGTCCCAGAACTGAGATGACGCGGCGTTGGGCTCTCAGTGCCGGCGACGGCCAGTCCACTGCCAGTTCACCTTTTCTCCCTGGAACAAGGCTCCTTGGGAGAATCTGGACTCCAGGTTTTGCCCTCCAAACCTCAAGGAGCCTATTTCCATAGGGATATGTAGCCCCAGATGCCTTGTTCATCTCCTGGTCACCTGGTTTTCTTGGATCTTGGCCTTGTTTTGTTTTTATTTTCTGCCTTGTTAGCTCCTCAGAGCCTCAGACAGGTGCATGCATGCTGAGTCACTTCAGTCGTGTCTGACTCTTTGCAACCGCATGGACTGTAGCCCAGCAGGCTCCCCGCTGTCCATGGGATTCTCCAGGCAAGAATACTGGAGTGGGGTGCCATTTCCTTTTCCAGGAGATCTTCCCAACCCAGGGATTGAACCGATGTCTCTTATGTCTCTTGCACTGGCAGGCAGGTTCTTTACCGCTAGCGCCACCTGGCAAACAGGTGGTTGTAATATTTTAACTTTTTTGATTGTCCTTATTGGTGAGTATGCATCAATTCTGCCATAATAGAAGCAGAAGTTCCTTCACCGTTTATTACCTCAAGACTAACAGCTTCATTTTAGATAATTACATTTAGTTATTTAAACTTTTTGTCTCTAATTTTGTACTTCTTTTGTGTTTAATGAGCATGTTTTGTGCACATGTATGTGCACATTCACATTGTTCTATTATTGACATTTTTGTTGGTCTAATCTTGTTATTTTTCTCTGTTAACTATCCCTCATAGTAGGCTGTTTGCTTGTGTATTTTGTAATTTTGGATTGCAAAGTTATTTTTAGGAGGTCCCCTCTGTGCGGCCTGAAGCAGTACTGTTTGCTTCTATGAGGCCCCCTACAATACCACCATCCTGAGACTAATTTTCTTTTTTTTTCATTTATTTTTATTAGTTGGAGGCTAATTACTTTACAATATTGTAGTGGTTTTTGTCATACATTGACATGAATTAGCCAAGACTAATTTTCATATTAATTTTTCCTCTGGGTTGAGAATAAATGAATACCAAACCTATGTGAGGCACAGCACTTTGGTTTCAAACTTTCATGGATGACCCTTTACCCTATCTGGAACCTAGGCTGAGACAAATTTCTTTATCATCTTCTAGTGCTGGGAAGATATTTTTATCTGGATTATCATTTCCCAAGAGTTTACTGCCTCAAGAGTCCTGACTTCATGCAATGTCCCATTTCCAGTTAACTTTCTGCCTGCAAGGCTTGTCTTCTGTTCTTATCTGGAGGTTAAAACAATCCATTATTTAATAAGACCAGCCATTGCCCACTTCACCACTTCGCTGCCTGACAGTTGCTGGATCAGCTTACAAGCTTGTTACTAGAGTTCTCGGTTTTCTTTGTTTTTGGCCCCCAGGGATTTCTTTTATTTTTCTTGAAGGCACTATGGCGCTTTAAAAATAATGCTTATTATATTTTAGTCCGAATTTCTAAGTTTCTACAGGGGAAGGCTTTCAGGTTGTCTAACCTACCATTACTAGAAAAAGAAGTTAAACAGTTTTTCCTAATCATACTATCACTTTCATGGTGACACGAAAGGAAAAGTCTGCATTTTTTTTTGGTGAACAAGTGCACAGAACTGCCCTACCCGGCACGTTCTGGACAATAATGCTTCCTCCCCTTCTCCTTGTCTCCCCAAGAAACAGTCAGAGAACACTCTAGAGGCCGACCTGCCTGTGTCCACTTCAGCCCCAGCGAAGGCGGTGCTGGGGACAGGTGTCCGGGAGCCTCCGCTGCCGGGAAGCCCAGAGGTGAGACGGCTGCTGAGCAGCACGGCGACGAGGGGAGAGGCTCCTGCAAGCAGCGGGCGGCCGGGCCCGCCGCGGAAGGCGAGGAGCGCAGCCGGCGGCCCGACGCAGCCCCCAAGGCCGCGCGCGCGCCCCCGAAGAGGCGCGGCCAGGAGCTCAGAGGAGGGCGGCGCTCCCCGGCCGGGTCCAGCAGGCCCGGCAGTGCCAAGGGGGAGGCGGTCCACGCCGGGCAGAGCCCTCTCCACCACCGGACGCCAAGGACCACGGTGACCCAGGAGAAGCTCGCAGGAGGGACCTCCTCAGATCTGCCTCCAAGCACAGAGGTGTTGCGATCAGGAGTCAGGAAGCTGGGGGCATCGGCCCGCTCTGAGGACACTCGGCTGCCCACGGAGACCGATCCGGCTCCCGGCGCCCTCCCTGCGCAGGCTGTGAACATCGCCCTTCTCCCCGCAGAGCTGCGGCTGCAGATCATCCAGAGGGAAAGAAGCAGGAAGGAGCTGTTCCGCAGGAAGAACAGGGCCGCGGCGGTGGTCCAGCGGGCCTGGAGGAGGTAGGAGGGCAGGGCACCAGAGCGCTGGCTCTTCTGCCCTCCGCCGGCCCGACCCTCGCCCTGCCCTGGGACGCTCTCTTCATCTATGCAGTTTTGTTTATCTATGGCTTCTCTGTGTCTTCATAGCTGCACGGGCTTTCTTCTGGCTGAGGTGAGCGGAGGCTGCTCTTAGTGTGGTGGGCAGGCCCCGCGCTGCGGCGGCGTCTCGCTGCGGAATGTGTGCCCCAGAGCACAGCCTCCGGGGTGGAGCACAGCCTCCGGGGTGGAGCACGGCCTCCGGGGAGGCGCACGGCCCCTGGGGTGGAGCACAGCCTCCGGGGCGGCGCACGGCCCCCGTGGTGCAGCACGGCCCCCGGGGTGGAGCACGGCCTCCGGGGTGGAGCACGGCCCCCGGGGTGGAGCACGGCCCCCCGGGGTGGAGCACGGCCCCCGGGGTGGAGCACGGCCCTAAGGGTGGAGCACGGCCCCCGGGGTGGAGCACGGCCTCCGGGGTGGAGCACGGCCCCCGGGGTGGAGCACGGCCCCCGGGGTGGAGCACAGCCTCCGGCCTCCGGGGCGGCGCACAGGCCCAGCTGCTCTGAGGCGTGTGGGAGATCTTCCCAGACCAGGGGCTGGACCTGTGTCCTGCATTCCAGGTGGGTTTTTCCCACCGAGCCACCAGGAAAGCCCTCTGTGATACTCTAGTGAACTGCATGTGCTGGCCTGACAAGGCCAGTTTTCCTACCTATGATATTCACACATGTTTAGATCTTAAGAATCTATAATAAGCTGTTTGGAAGGTGTTTTTACCCGGAAAGATAGGAGAGCACCCAAGATAGTGGGCTGTAAGTGAACACCCGGGAAGCCTGAGTTTCAGGTGAAGCTCTAGCGTTACCTGACCTTGAGCAGCGGCCTCCCTGCCCCTGGTTTCCTCCTCCGTGACGCGGTGTTTAGCAGTCGCTGCCACCTGCCCTGCTTGTGTGACGGGCTGCTGGAATGAGATACCGTGAGCTCTGTAAGCTCTAAAGCACTGCACATGGAAGGTGGTTCTCCCTCTTTACTCCTCAGGAATCAGACACAGTGCCCTGAGTGACGGCGTTACCGTAGAAACACACGTGTGCTCGGAGCGCAGAGCGGTGCTGGGAGCGCGGCGGGGCTTCCTGGGGTCCGGGATGCGCACAGCAGGGCGTGCGTCGGGGAAGAGCGCGGGGGCCCTGCGCCTCCGGTCCGCTCATCTCTCACCGCAGGCCCTCCCAGGGCCCCAGTCCAGGTTAGGCCGTCCGGTGCGGACCACAGCTGGGGGACGGCCGGACCGTCCTGGGCCGGCGGGAGCCATGCGGTCCCGTCCCGGGAGAGGGGAAGCGTGACCGGGGAGCTAAGCAAGCAGGTCACTGCGGGCACTGCCGGGCCGCGTGTCAGTGCCCCTGTCGGGAGATAAAAGCGCCAGGGACTCTGACGCTGCAGAGGCAGAGCTGAGTGTCCTGGGCGGTCCAGGGAGAGGCCTCAGGGATCTTCGCGCGGGTCTCCTAGCCCAGAGCCCAGCGACCTGCCCCAGGCCTGCCGGCCATCACTGTAGGGCGCCCGCGCGTCTGCTTAGGCTGGGCAGTTTAGTCACCTCGTGCCCGACCTCCTCGGCTCTCCCAGCCACGCCACGAGCTGACACGGCAGGCTTCGTGTCCATGCTTTGCAGACACGCTGATGTTCTCAGAAACAAGGCTGGTCCTGATGGTCAGGTCCAGCTCTCGAAGTTCGGTCTGACTCAAGTCCAGGCCCCTTTCTCTTAGGTTCTCTGAAGGTGGTGTGTGCCGTGGTCAGAATAATGGAGGCACAGGCCGACCTCGGCTCAGAACCGGCTGGAGGAGAGCAGGCTGCCTGGATGGTCTCACCGCACCAACATGTTTTTATAATGTCATGGGGTTTGTTGTTATCACTGTTACTAATACCAGTAGTTGCATTCATCCGGCACTCCCGCCAGACACTGCTCTAAGTGGTCGCACATGTATACACGCGTGTAATCCCTGTGGGGGACTCCGGGGACACGGCTCACCAGCCAGCCCCGCTCACAGAGCTGGTGTGCGCCGGCACTGGCCTCCCACTCGGCCTGGTGACCTCTGCAGCCGCAGGTGGGAAGGGTCCTTGCTCCCCCATCCTGGGTGCTCCGCCAGGACGGGCACTGGCCACCATCCCAGAGGCAGCTCCTGTTAGGTATCTCAGCCGAAACCTGGGATCCAGACAAGCCCGTGAGGCTCCCCAGCTGCAGGGCCTCCCCGTCAGACTGGCCTCTGGCTCCTTTGAAGAGGCTGCCGCTGACAGACGCTGTCAGCCCGTGTCCGCAGCAGCAGATGAGCCTCATTCTCCTCAGAACAGCGGGCTCCGTCTGCGCACCCACCTGGGGAGGCAGTTGCCCGGCCCCTCTGGCTGCTCCCTGTGCATTTCTGAGTCCTGGGACATCAGCTCCCAAACGGCTTCTGGGAAGCTGCGTGCTGTGGTGAGCCCCGGGACAAGCGACAGTTAAAACCCCTTTATTGACTCTGCTATAGCCACGCCTGTCTTCTGTTTGAAGCCCAGGAGCCCTGGTGCCACCCACGGTGTGTCCGGGGTGTCGTCAGGGGCCCCGAGAGCAGGGCTGGGGAGCTCCCATCAACCCAGGTCACTGTCCTAGGATGTATGCCCAGGGAAGCAGGCAGGCCGGCTGGAAACACACCGGACGGGGTGAGCAGATTGAACCTGGGGCCCAGAGAAGATGAAACTTCATCTTAGAATTTGAGTTTTATTACCAGTGAAGACTTGACTGTTTTAAAGGTTGAAACTGGATACTGGGCAAGCTGGGCTGGGCTGGAAAGTTGCTGTGGTGAGAAGGAGCTGCTGCTTGAGGCACTTCCATCAGCTCCTCCCCAGCAGGTTCTGGAGTAAATAAGCGAGGAGCGGCTGGACCGTAACCAGCCCTGCACCCAGGCTGAAAGCGACCACTGGGTGTGTTTGGGGTCTCAGCAAACCAGGAGTGCACGTTCTCCTTGAGAACAGGAGACCATCAGACAGACTCGGTCTCCACACCAGAGTCTGTGAGGTGGCGGTCTGTGACAGCTTCAGCCAACCCCTTGGCCCCCAGCCTCGGCTCGCAGAGCAGGGGGTATGGAGGAATTGAAGTGGGGAGCCGTGTTGTCCCATAACGCTTACTTCTGTCTATAATTGGCTTTTGGGAAACATGGGGCCTTCTAGTAAAGGGGTGCCATGGTTTGTCATGCTCTGGGGAAGAAAGGAAGAACCATGTGGTCCTACTGAGACCAGCCTTCAGGACGGGAGGGAAGCTTCGCGCACTGGGGAGGAAGGTCCTGTCCCATCTGGTGTGTCTGAAGCGCAGCTCCCTGTGGGCGCACCGGGAGGCGTTAATCAGCTGCGGTCAATGAACCCTGCTGCAGCTTCCCTGCGAGGCTGCATGACAGCCAAGCTCAGCAAGAGCTGGGGGCGTGCACATGGGATAAACACTGGAAGAAAAACCCCAGAGGTAAATGTGGCCATCACCCTGGGGCCCCTCCCCTCTCTCCCACCCCAGGCTCCACCCTCCAGCAGAACGGTCTTACTAAGACTTATTTACTAAAACTCAGCTTTTGACCTTTGCCATTGTTCTTAGAAATCTCAGCAGCCCCACCAACTACAGAGTAGAGACCAAGTCATTAGCAGTGTTTGGCTGCTGGACTAGACAAGCACTGATTTGAATGTTGGCTTCTCCTGGCTCTGTTAGCCTTTTCCCTCCAATTTTTATTGTGATATAATCGATATGTGGCACTGCGTAAGTTTAACGTGTACAGCATGATGACCTGGTTTACATATGTTATAAAACCATTACCACATAAGTTTAGTGAACACCATCATCTCACATAGGTAAACGGTTTTTTCCCTTGTGATGAGAACTCTTAGGATTTACTCTTTAAAAACTTTCACATATGTCATAAAGAAGTGTTAACCATAGTCATCACATTGTAAACTGTATCCCCAGTACTTATTTGTCTTATAACTGAAGTTTGTACCTTTTGATTATGTTCATCCAGTTCACCTCCCCCAATCTCTGATGACCACAAATCTGATTTCTCTATGAATTTGTTTTCTATTTGTGAAGATGGCACATGTAAGTGAAATAATACAGTATTTATCTGAAGTAAGGTCTTCAGGGTTTGTCTATGTTGCTGCAAATGGCAGCATTTCTTTTATGACTGAATAATATTCTGTTGTGTATATATATATAATACACATATATATTGGAAGAAACACTGTGACCAACCTAGGCAGCATATTAAAAAGCAGAGACATTACCAACAAAGGTCTGTTTAGTCAAAGCTATGGTTTTTCCAGTGGTCATGTATGGATGTGAGAATTGGACTGTAAAGAAAGCCAAGCGCTGAAGAACTGATGCTTTTGAACTGTGGTGTTGGAGAAGACTCTTGACATTCCCTTGGACTGCAAGGAGATCCAACCAGTCCATCCTAAAGGGGATCAGTCCTGAGTATTCACTGAAAGGACTGATGTTGAAGCTGAAACTCCAATACTTTGGCCACCTGATGCAGAGAGCTGACTCATTGGAAAAGACCCTGATGCTGGGATTGAAGGTGGGAGGAGAGGGGGACGACAGAGGATGAGATGGTTGGATGGCATCACTGATGCGATGGCCGTGAGTTTGAGTAGAGTCCAGGAGTTGCTGATGGACAGGGAGGGAAGCGTGGCGTGCTGCAGTCCATGGGGTCGCAGAGTCGGACAGGACTGAGTGGCTGAACTGATGAGACATATATGACACACAGCATTCTATCGTGTGTGTACGTATGTAAAGCCGCCTCTTCACTCCCTCACCCATCAGCGGGCGCGTCCTCGCGGCTGTGAACGCCGCTGCTGTGGACACAGGGTCTCGTCAATGTGCTGCTCTCATCCCCTCCAGTCACTCACTCAGCAGTGGGGATGCTGGATCCCACGGCAGTTCTGTGTTAAATTTTCTACATTTGAAGTAATTATTGGCGCGTGTGCGCTGAGTCGCTTCAGTCATGGCCGAGCCTGTGTGACCCCGTGGGCTGCAGCCCTCCAGGCTCCTCGGTCCGTGGGAAACTGCAGGCAAGAATCCTGGAGTGGGTTGCCACGCCCGCCCCCAGGGGCTCTTCCCCGCGACCCTGACGTCTCCTGCACTGGCGGGCGGGCTCTTTACCACCAGGGCCACCTCGGCCCAGTTATTAGTAGGTGAGGACGTACTTTTGCCATTTTGTGGTCTGGTTTTGTTGATCCATTGTTCCAGCTTATTTTTGTGTTTTGATTCCTTCTGGTATCAATCTGCATGGACTTCTTTATCATGTTCCTTGGTATAATTAGTACAGGTTCTACCCCTGTGATTACCATGAAGCTTATATAGAGTATCTTAAAATATCATTATTTCCTTTGGTATCATACTTACCTGTGGTTTTTTTTTTGGGGGGGGGGTTATATCCTTGGTTCCTTCCTTATGTTGGCATCTATGCGTCTGAATAAGCAGCCTCCTCTCCCAAGTTTGCTTTGGCAGAGACGGTTCTTGAGCACTGAGCTCAGTTTGGGTTTCTGGACGTGTCTGCGGATGATGTACTTGGGCAGGCGGGACTTGCTCGCTCTTTTTGGGCAAGGCCACTGCCTAGGCTCCGAGAGCGTGTGGCGGGGTCGGGGGCGGGCGCTGCCACTGCCAGCCGAGACCAGCTGGACGGGACTGCTGCTCTGGTTCCCTGCTCGTGAGGCTGTGGGTTGGGCTCTGCAAGTTGCCCGGCTTCTCCGGTCAGGCTTACTTAGTCAAGACTGGCAGTAGGCAGAGCTAGGATTTACCTTCCTGCTCTGGTTGGACAGGACGCCCCAGCACCGGGACTGAATTCCCTGGCCAGACACAGCCACTGGTTTTATTCCGTAGAGGGGGAAGCCACGGGCAGTCCTCTCTTCAAGTGCTACTCTAAGGACTGTGGGATGGGTTTCAAGGCTGGAGTGTACTCTGGTGAGGTCCCCTGGTTGGACGGGCTGAAGGCTGTATTCAGCCATGGTGGAGCTTGGGGTTACTTTCCCTACCCAGGCAGAGCGGCGGAACTGGTTCTAAAGGCGGCTTCTTTGTGATCTTGACTCAAGCTGCCCTGCTCCCCAGGGCCCCTGGCTGGACAATGCTTTGGCTTTGCCCGCTTTGCACTCTTCCTGAGCATTGCTGGGCTCCACAGCTTCCGGGTGGCCTGGCCAGCCTTTCTGGTCTGGAAGCAACGAGAAACTACACTCAGCCATGGGCTGGGCTATGACCCAGCTCTCCTGCCGGGGCAGGGTCAGACCAGGCTCCAAGGCCAGCAGGGTTCTTTGTGTAAGAAACTGGATCCGGGAAACTTAAACACCAGTGGGCTCCCTGGTCAGACTGTGCTGCCGTCTTGTTTCTGCAGAGTCCAAACAGAGCTACTGGTCTGAGCTACCACTTGGACTCTGCAGGTAGGCTCTGCCAAGATCCTTATGCTGGTTGTTTCAAGTCCCTCATTCCTGCTCTGTCATCACTGGATTCCCAGTGGGTAAGCCCCAGAGTCCCCTGCAGTCCCCATGGAGTAAGATTGGAGTTGCTCCCAAGAAGCAGCCCATGATGCTGGGGGAGCTGGAGGTCCACCCTGGGCTCCTTTCCCACTGGGGGAATCGTGGGCTCAGGGTAGAGCCCTCCGTGTGACGCTGAGCCAGCCTGAGGTGGGGGCGGGGGGGGGGGGGCTATCAGCATGGAGCTCACGCGGTTACCCTTCTAAATCTGTCTCGGTATCTGGAGCGGGGGGTGCTTTAGCCGCATCCCCATGTTCCAGGATTTTCTCACTGCTGTCTTTCTTAGCCAGGAATAACTATTAGCTGCTGTTCTTGTGATGGGGAGCAGTCAAAATGGATTTATGTCACCATCTTGGTGATGTTCCCCTCGACTCCGCCTTCGTCAGCTTCATAATGTCTGCCTCACAGCTTTACTTTCAGACTTAACCACAGGGGAGGTGCCTGGTATCCAGGAGGCCCTGACCAAATGCTGGTTCCTTCCACAGCGGGGCCCGGTCTCCAATCCTCCTTGCCTTGCCAAATACATAATCCTTTGCACACATCTCACTCCACTAGTCAAGATTCATGCACAAATGCTCACATCTCTAATCATGCCAGTTCTGCTACCCACAGTGCCCTTCCCTGCCTAGCCAGCTTTCACTCATCCCTTAAAACCCAGCACAAACACCAGCCATCTAGCTCCTAGCTCTCACATAGTACTTCTCATACTTCATTTGTTCGTTTACACATTGGCCTGTTCCACTTTGGCAAGGACCCACCTAAGTGATTCCTAGTTCAGGAAATACTGATGGACAGGGGCAGAACTCAATATACAACATACTGCCATTGAAATTAGGAATGGGAGTTTGAATGAATCTCAGAGTTCAGCAACTACTATTCCTATAGCTTCTAGGAACCTCCGGGGACATTGGTTTTCTCAGTACTATGACCTTAAATTCTCTGCCCTCCTGACTTCCCAGCTACCAGCTCCGGAAGCACCTGTCACACCTCCTGCGCTTGAAGCGGCTCGGAGCCAGAGATATGGACAGATGGAATCGAGAGTGCCTGGCTTTGATCCTCCAGGTTTGGAGGAAGGAACTGGAACTGAAACCCCCAAAGACCATGGCAGTAAGCAAGACCACCAAGAGCCCACCCAAGGGCAGCTCGGGCGGCAAGCCCAGCAGGCACTCGGCACTCAAGCAGATCTACGGTAACTGTCCTGCGTGCTTTACGGCAGCACCCTGAAATGTGTCACCTCAGATTTTGAAACAGGATTTAATTACACCGGGCAAACCTCCATTTAGTAGGAACTATATTTAACAGCCAGGCACCAAGAGAATTCTCATCATATTTATGCCTCCCTTGCAGCAACTCTGGGTTAGAATTGGTTTCATGAAGCATTCTGATCTCAACCAAGAGTGCCTTACTGCCAAGAGATCGTCTGCTGGGCTTCCTGACGGAAGCCTCACCACAGCACGCTCTCTAGACTACTGCTCGTTTTCCCCTTAAATTCTCCAGCTAGAGGATCCCAGGCCCAGGTCGACCTGCCGGCCTTGTGCTGCCCTTCCCTGTGCTTAGATAGCAGAGCTCCCTGTCTACGGGAACACCCCCGATCCACGCACGACAGTACACGCTTGTCTGGCGAATAAACTGCTGCACACGGGGACCCTTTCAGCTCTGCGAGTGCCTGACTCGCTCCTCGCTGGAGGGAGCAAAGTTAAGGCACCTTCACACACACATCTGTGGCCGTGGCAGCAGAATCTCCGGACTTAAGTCTGGACCTCTGTGGCTCTCCACTTCCTAGCTAATTTGTCTTGGTGGGCACCTGCAGCTCAGGCTTCTCCTCAGTAAGCAATTCAGCGCTTGGTCAGGCTACCGCTGTCATTGGTCAAAAATAGGTAACTGTTGATTGATTTCAGGTTCTCAAGAAGGGAAAGTGCGTCAGCCCACAAGGTCTTCAAAAGCCCCCTCTGTGCTGGGCCTCAGCTCAGGTAAGGCCGCCCCTGCACTGCAAAGCGGACGGAGACCATGCGAGAAACACGTCCCTTTTCTGTTTCATCCCCAAAGGTGGAGACAATGGAGCAGACTGCCAGGGGGTTCCAATGGCCAGTTATTTCAGGACTGCATGTTTTTGGTCCCCCTTTCATGGAATTATCACCACAATAAACATCTCTTGTTCAGAAGAGACAAGTTATTTTTATAACCCCAAACTTAACATTACCTCCAGCAGAAACAATAAATGGCACCTATTACTGATCACTTTACCACACTTGTTCACGTACAAGAGGGGTAAGCACAAGTACTGTTATTCTCCAAAGTAACATCCTGGGAGTTCTTGTTCTGTTTTGGTTTCCCATTAAGATCCACCATCTCCTCCTCAAAGATGGGAAGAAGTCCCTTTACTACAAATTCTGGTTTTGCCTTTTAGGGCCACCTCAGCAGGACATTTAGTATTTAATAGCAGGTCCAGCTCAGGTCCAGCTGTCCACACCTTCACTCACACAGGAGCAGTTCAGGGAACTCTCTTTTTAGCCACAAGATGCCTTGCTCAGGGCCCCTCCGCTCACGCCAGCACTCAACGTGGGTGATAAGTTCAGCGCTGTCAGCAGCTAATGCCAGGTCTAGTGTTGCTCGTAGGTGGCTATGGCAACACGCTCCCCCCAGTCCCTGATCCAGTCATCCGGCAGGAACAGGGTGCAGCTGGGGAGGTGAGCAATGACTGTCAGCATGAACTTTAACATTCATTTAGTTTTTGATGGGGTAGAATCTGGAGATGGGGGGACAGTAATTACTACCAAAGCTTTAATAAGAGTTGGGGAATTTATGTAATATAGGCAGGCTGATCAGGGCAATTAGAAACTCAAAGGAATCAGGCCATAGTTCTAGGTTTAAAAGAAAGAAAAAAAAAAAAACACACGTCTAGTTATCTTGAGTGAACTGAGGAATAGTTTCAAAAACAACTGTTAGATAAAATTACTTTAAGACGTACCATTTTTGGTATTTTGGTATTTTACTCTGTCTCGAGAAAGTTCAGGACTATCAAATCTTTAAAAATGAAGATGTTTAACAGCATAAGAGGTTTTAAGTTAAAGGACTCACAGTTAAAGACAGAATAAACAAAATAAATTGTCAGTAGTTTCTTAGAACTTTCTATGAATTATCAGCTTGTCTATTCTACACTGGCTTGAAAATGGATGAGGACAGAACAGAACCTTTTCCCGAACCCAAGCTTGGGGGACAAAGGTTTTATGAGGCCCACCTACCTACCCACATTGATCATTGACCTGTGAATAAGGCTGATGGGCAGAGCAGCAAGCTAGTTAGCAGCAGCCCATGTTTTATTCAGAATACATGTCTATAAATTTCCATGAAACGGGCATGACTTGGACAGACATATTTGTTTCTGCAACACGGCATCACAGACGGCCAACTGAACCAAGGAAGACAAGCCTTGTTTTAGTCTTTACCTTAAGTAGAAATGTTTGCTTTGAGGGACCTCCCTGGCAGTCTGCACTTCCACTGCAGCAGGCGTGGGTTCCATTCCAGGTCAGGGATCTAAGATCCCACATTCCTTGAGGCACAGCCAGAAAGTTTTTAAAAAGTTTAAATTTTTTTGAGAATCCCATCGAGTTAAGGATGTCTGACTTGTTCACTGTTTACTTAGCTTTAGTGCATTTTTGGGCACATTGTAGGTGCTCAGATCTGAGTTAAGATTGTGGCTCCTAACCTTCAACTCAGGGAGAGGTGTTAGTAGTGCTTTTATCTCTTAAAAGGAATAGAAAGTTAGCTGGATAAACCAAAGAAACAAACTCCTTGGAGTTTCTTTACATGCGTCCAGGAAACAAACAATTGCATTCTCCCCAGTCTTCCCACCCACCTGCAAACCACCCACACCCACAGAGAACAGCAGCATAGTAATGGGCCAGAGAACGTGTATATATATATAGAGAGAGAGAGAGACAGAGAGAGAGAAATGTCCCAAATTTGGGGGCCCATCTCATTAAAATAAAAACTTCCTCTAAAAAAATCCCATTCCAATGAATGGAATAACCATGGACTAGTAAAAACGGTCCCCCCTATGAATGCAGAATATCCCAGCCCAGCTACAGAGGGGTCTGCAGGTAACAAGACGACCTGATACAGAGCAAAGCAGGCAGAAAGCATTCCAGTTCCCAAACAGTTCACTTCCGCTTCACTGAGTAACAAATTAGAACATTGTAACTTTTTACCACTACTGGCCTTTCATGCTGCTGCTTTGCTTCACAGCAGGCTAGGAGCAGCAGGCAGCAGCGCGGCCTCCTGGCCTAAGTGGAGGGTTGAGCCCACGACGGGTGCTGCCACTGCAGCATCCTGTCTTGACGGGTGCTGCCACTGCAGCATCCTGTCTTAACTGTCGTGTTGAGAGATGCAGAGAACGCGGCATCATAGTGGTCATTTCAAGCAAACTTGAAGACCTACCTTCCAGTCCTAGCTCCTCAGGCAGCTGCCCCCTCACGGTCAAGGTTCTTCCTTAAGAAGATGCCAAGTCTCTTTAGAGGATGGAAAAGGAGGGGCTGATGTCATCCTGTCTCTACCATAAACCAGTCATCACCTTATCGGGTCCCATGGATAGTCCAAGCCTAAGCCCCTTTTCCTCCCCACCCTGCCCTTCAGCATTAATAATCTGAGTATCTGTCTGTCATTTAACAGTGAGCAACTTGCAGTGTCTTCACCTCCTTGAGAACAGTGGAAGATCACAGAATTTTTCTTACAACCTGCAGTCAGCTAACCCATCAAGAAACAAACTAAAGCTTCGACTGCCTAAGGAGGGAGACTGCGCCCGCGGGGCCCGAATAGCCAGTGCAGACTTCAAGTTCTCGGATTAGCTTTCACACTTTAAGCAGCTTTAATATCCCAAAGCCTTATTAGCCTGAAAATGTGCTAACAAGGGAAAAGAAATGTGTTTTCCTCCTGCTCCACACAGCACTGTTTTCTAAGTCCTTCACCTGCTCTGAAAGGACCAGGGTGGCCCATACCGGTGCAGAGCTGCCCGCCCGCCTCCACGTCGCGGGGCTGGAAAAGAACACTGTGTAACAGGGAGTCTCCGCAGAACTGAGAGAAGTGAGCACTGAGGACCCTGCTGGGTCGGGGCGTCTGCCTGCCGGCTGGTGCAAGCCTGGCACTGTTGGCTCCAGGCTGAAGAACCTAAATGAGGTGGGGAGGAGCCTGGCCCACAGCAACTGCCTTCAGCTCACTACTTTTCTGGAATCAAATGCAATGGACTTCATTACAGACACCACATCCTGTTATAATTTTTAGAACAGAGTCATGGCCCAGTGTTCGCTTTTAGAAATTCTAAGACTATACTAGGTACAGTGTTGATGGCTTACATTTTACAGTTTCCGTGTCAGCCTCTGAAGGCCACAGGCTGCTGCCATGTCCTCTGTGAACGGCGTTCCTCCTGCTGAGCGCCGGCGGCTGCACCTCCGCACCGAGGCCTCGGGTCGGCAGGCTACAGACCGGATCGCGCAGGCACAGGCTGCCAGTCCGGGCCTCAGCCCCTCCTCCTGTTTTCTGCCTGACCTGCGGAGGTGAGCCGTCTCGTCAAACTGCCAATCCTCTGGCACTGTGCGAACTATGCATTCCAGCTCTTGAAGAACATCTGGTTTAAATAAAATCAGTGATTATGGGCTTCTTCATCTTTTAAGGGCAAAGCTACTATGAATGTAGACAGGCAGAAACAATGACATAGGCTCACGAGTATTTCTAGGACTGCTTCCGTTTTAAGATTACTGCCACCCCTGCCCTGACCGTGAGAGACTGGAAACAGTAAGTGTTAAACATTGGTGTTTTTTTTTTTTTTTTACAGTTGGCTAATTACATCATTATTGTGAAAGTGGTTCTAACAAAAATTATAATCACTAGTAGAAAAATAATTTTTTAAGAGTTTTGCAGCTCAGACCAAACACCACTTAGGTATAGGAAAATTCACAACAATGGGAGTACTGTCTTGAAATCCTGCTAGAAATCCTCTGTAAACAACACAACTCCATAGAAGCAAGCACTCCCAAACCAAACCAAACACGAGTCTGCTGCTGTCTGAATGAACTGGGACTGAGGACACAGAATGAGGTTTGCCATGATGGGGCCACAAAGATTCAGCTGGTTTCTCAGAATATAACAGGAGGTACCACATTATTGTTCTGTATTTTATATATACTTAGCTATGAGGATGTATATGCTTAACCTCATATCACACGCTAGTCCAAGAAGCCAGCCTATGCATCCATGGCAACTCCCAAGCATTACTTTCCTGTTTCAGTACAAAGGAAGGTTCATAAACAGCTTCTTTAAAAGTTCAGCTTTAATGACAAACATTTATTACATCAGTCTCTCTTCCAAATTAGATGTGAATGAACAGCTTCCAGCAGAGGCGCTGCAGGGCCCCTCAGTACACTGCGCTCAGCGCCCCGGGGCCCTGGGGGTGCCCCGTGATGTGCGCGTTGAAGCAGTAATGCAGGTCTGCGAGCCACTGCTCCTGCACGCCGCCGCTCCTCAGCGTCTGCGGAGGGAACGAGAGCGATGTGAGCGGGGCACCCGACTGCTTCCTGATGGTTTTATCACAGCCCACCAAGATCTCAGGAGTCCCCGCAGGAGCATCATCCTCTCTACACCACCACAGGAGACCTCACTGACAAGGGGACCTGTTACTGGGGAATTACCACAGGGAGCTAAAACTCCTCGCTTCATCCTCAGCACACGTGCTCCCAGTTTCTTATTGCGTCGCTTCCCTCCCACCTCTGCTAGGCACTAATGGAACTGTACCATTAACCACCCCTCACTCTGTATCTCTGCCCTTTTGCATTCTAGCATCTCATGATCTCTGCATTAACATCAACTGAGAATAATAATTCTACAGGACTCAATTTGTCATTCTTATACAGATGGGCTGATTCTCCAAATTCTTGACTTCCTTCTATTTCTGAATTCTGCTTCGTCTTCCATTACTGATGAGATTCAGAATACATCCTATGTTTATGCACGTATAAGGTCTATGACTCTGAAGTATTATTACATATACCAATTAATAACTTCCTCCAATCAAAAAACCTCACTTCAACTCTCCAAACCACAACACCCGAATGAACCTTAAGAAACAGCTGCCTGCTCCAGGTGAACACAGAGCCGCCCATCACAAAGCTGAAGCCTACGGCTCGCGGCTTCGTTCGCTCTCCAGTTATCTCAGTGACCGGAAACAGGTCTGCAGTTTAGACCTGCTAAAGTTCCTTAATGACAGCTAATATTGGTTGGGTACTTAATAAATGTCAGCTACAGTATACACTTTACTTGGACGATTTCATTTAACGGGCAACAGAACCCAACAAAGTTGCTACTATTTCCATTTCTAAAGCTAGGAAAACAAGCTCAGATAGGTTTAAAAAAAAAGAAAAGTTGCCAACTCACCACAATCAACAGAATCTGTATCACAATCCAGGTAGGACTGACTCTGATGCCTGTACCTTTTCCAATTAAGCTGCCTGCCACCTTAATTTAGTTCGAGTATTTTAAGGCTTTTAGCACTGATTCTGGAATCAGTGACAGTTAGCAGACGCCAGGGGAAGTCCTGAGAAACCACCACACTGGGCTTCCCCTGGGGCCTGTCGAGGCGCAGGAGCCCGGCCCCCACAGCCGCCCCCGTGCCCGTGACCCCGGTGCGCGCGGCAGGCGGCCTGCCCGGCTCCTCACCGTGATGTTCTTGATGATCTGCTGCACCAGGACGGCGTTGGTCAGCATGTGCGTGCGGAGCGGCGCGTGCTGCAGCAGCAGGCGGAGCAGCTGGCCCACAACCGGCAGCTCCTCGGGCCCAGCCCTGCTCACCCGCAGGCTCTGCAGCATCAGCCTGAGGACGCGGGGCAGGAGGGCCAGGACGGAGACACAGACCCCCCAGAGCCTGTCCCTGCAGAGCAAGAAACACGTCAGCGAGCGGACACAGGCGGGAGAGCGGCCGTTTCCACACTTCCCGAGACTGAGCAGTGTCCTTGTAATGAGAAAGTGTTTTCTGATAAAACCCCACAAACCAAAACTAGTTAAGAACTGAGTTTCATGAGAGCTAAGTAAGCAAATGCAGTGAAGAATTAGCTGCCTTCCCCTATTTTAGGGGTTTCAGAGAGCCTAGCAAGCAGCATTTTCCTGGGCAAGACATTCTTGAAGCCCTAGTGATCATATTTAACACAGAATTCACCAGAGAACAGAAAGACCTGTGCATACGTATTATTCTCTACCAGTGAATAATTCTCAACCGTTGTACAATACCAAAGGTCAAAGGGGAAAGAATTTCCCACTGCTAAAGAGAAAAGAACCTCATGAAACTCTTAAGCCTCTGATCTGGATTCTGAGCTGCTTCAAGGTGCTAGAACAGGGCAAATTTGCAGAGAAATATGTACTCACAAGGAACCAAAAGGGATCTGAGAAAATAGCCAGTCAAGGAACTATCATGGGCCAGAGATAGTAAATCCAAATTTCAGTAAGCATCATTCTTTTGGTAACTTTATAGAACAGGAACAAAAATGTTTTTATGAGAGAGGTAAATGGTCTAACCACAGTCTAGAAAAGTGCAATTAAATGGAGGCAAAGCCCACTGGCTGCTAGAGGCTCTGATCTTAGTCTGTTACGGTTTCAAGAGTGCATACCCATCCTAGTCCCAAGACATTCTAAGAAAACCTGACTAGCTCTAGACACAGAAGCAGCAAACCTTTCACCATCTGACCTCCCTCCCAAGTCCACACACAGCAAACACATGAAAGGTGGGTACTGGGTCCATCCTAAGGCAACCAGATCCTCTTACTGGACACTTTATTCAGCCTGTGGACTCATGCACAGCCAGGTCAGGACAGCCGTGTGCAAGAGAAAGTCAGACTGAAAGACACAGTTAATGACGAGGCAAAGGCACAGAGATGATAACTACACAATCTAGAGGAGAAAAGACTAGAGAAAGCCACTTTGGTTCTTGCTGGGTTTCAAATTCGTACCTGCACAATTCTTACCCTTTGGGGTTTTGTAGGGATTTTTTTTTTTTTTTAAACAAATCACTACTGTAATGATCCAATATATTCATTTTCTACTTGAACTTGAGTGGATTTCAAATAACTGTGGATCAAAACTTCTAAAAGGACTCATGGATTCTACATCATACCGAATTAAGTATACTGAAGAGATGAGTAGAATTTCACCTTCACACACCACAATTAAAACTGTCAGGTCAAAAAGATGACAACCTAGGGAACCACAAACGATGGAAGCAATACCATTTGAAGAGTCATTCTTAGGTTTTTCTAAGAGTTGTCATGTACAAAAATAACTGTACTTAACTATAAAGTATTTAGGACAGAACCGGGACCAATGAAGTTGAGATTTTAGCTCAACAGAGAACAGTGGTTCTAAACCACTCTAAAGGAACTGATGAAAGTCCAATATTTCATATATAATTTTCAGGAATTCCAGTAACTGCAAACTTCGGATATATTTTTGTCAGATAATACCAACCAATCCTCCACCCCCTAAACACAGAGAAATATGGATAATATACTTAAAAATACAGCCAAGCTCAAAAGCTAGAACGGTGAAAACTCTAGGTGCCAGAAACTGACAGAACTCCGATAGATACACAGGGGCGTGGAAATGGATGTGGGGTTTTAGGACTCGTTTTCAACAGCCAACAGCACTGGAAGACGAGGCTTCAGCCCCAGGTATAGAAGGTCGGGAGCTAGAACCGGGCTCCCTGCAGAGAGCTGGAAGCCAGGGAAAGGCAAACGGGAAACTGCCCCATAGGGAGGTCTCCACAGACTCTCAGAGCAGATGAATTCAGAGAAAGTCATACAACGCAAATGTGAGGTGGTTCCTTCATCCCCACGAGAGACAATTTCTAGAGCCTGACCTGCTCCCCAAAACAAGGGAGAATTCCCACACCAGGGAAACAACGAACAAAACAAACTGATAAGAAATTTAACACCACTGAATGAAGAATAAGCAAGAATGACAAAGAGCCAAGTAAAAACTCAAAACGGATGAAAGAGAAAACAACAGCTGACAAAAACTCAACAGAAGGGTTAAAGAATTAGCAAAATGGAAGATGTTAAGAGATGACAGAATCAGATGCTCCTTATGTTTAAAAGGAGTTTTTAGGAGAGAACAGAAACAGTGGGTGAGATAATAGAAATAAAAACAGTACTTCCCATACCTGAAAAAAAAAAAAAAAAAAAACCCAGTCTTCAGATTAAAGGAGTGAATAAGTCTCAAGCAGGGTAAATAATAACAAAGCAGCACTAGGATATAACCTGACTTTCAAGACAACAAAGAGAAGAGATTCAAAAACCAGAGAAAAGAACAGACTACTATCTACAAGGCCAGAGGGCTCAGCTGAACAACAGGTCTTTCATTTATTCACAGAGTCCAGGAAGCAACAAAGTTTCTTCAGAGTACCGTGGCCACAGTGTAGAATACCTCAATTGGTCCAGCCCAATTTTTTGGTTAGCACTTGTGGCATCTGGTCCCATCGCTTCATGGAAAATAGATAGGGAAACAGTGGAAACAGTGTCAGACTTTATTTTTGGGGGCTCCAAAATCACTGCAGATGGTGATTGCAGCCATGAAGTTAAAAGACACTTACTCCTTGGAAGGAAAGTTATAACCAACCTAGACAGCATATTAAAAAGCAGAGACATTACTTTGCCAACAAAGGTCCATCTAGTCAAGGCTATGGTTTTTCCAGTGGTCATGTATGGATGTGAGAGTTGGACTATGAAGAAAGTTAAGTGCCAAAAAATTGATGCTTTTGAACTGTGGTGTTGGAGAAGACTCTTGAGTCCCTTGGACTGCAAGGAGATCCAACCAGTCCATCCTGAAGGAGATCAGTCCTGGGTGTTCACTGCAAGGACTGATGCTGAAGCTGAAACTCCAGTACTTTGGCAAAGAGCTGACTCACTGGAAAAGACCCTGATGCTGGGAGGGATTGGGGGCAGGAGGAGAAGGGGACGACAGAGGATGACATGGCTGGATGGCATCACCGACTCGATGGACATGAGTTTGAGTCAACTCCGGGAGTTGGTGATGGACAGGGAGGCCTGGCATGCTGCTATTCACGGGGTCGCAAAGAGTCGGACACGACTGAGCAACTGAACTGAACTGTGAAATCAAAAGTTCCCAGTAGTTTGGCACTCACTACCTGTAATCTCACGATTACCGTGTGTAGGAGGGCAGGAGCCCCAAAGGGAAACTGAAGTGCCTAAGGCTCTGCCTGCCAACCCCTCCTTGTGCCCAAGTCACATCATCCAGAGACGCATGTGGTCCAGGCAGTATCGAGACTCTCCAATGCCCGGCACAAAACACTTTTAAAACAGAATTTTTGAACAGGCAAAATGTATTAAATACACTGAATTTTGTTCAGTCCAACCACACAATCAAAGCAGGATGTTCTAAGAAACTAAGATCACTTCTGAAACATAAGTGTATCACAAGGGGCCTGTATTTCAAGTGACAGGAAATGACAAATAGCAAAATACCTATTTCATAAATGGGGATGCTCATTATAAAATCTTTATAACCCTGAGAAGTTCCTTGCTATTTACAAAGGCTTTTCCTGACCTATGAGACCTAAAGTTTGATAAGGCGTAACAAAAGTACCACCGGATCTATTTATTTATATGTAAATTTTACAGGATACTAACAGTGAAATCTAACAAGTTTTAAATACACACAACACTTTGTGGGAAAAATCCCAATTAGTAAGTAAGTATAGTACATTCATAAAACGGAATACTACAAAGCAAGGGTACCAGACCACAGCCAATCCTGCTTGCAGCCTGTATTTGTAAATAAAATTTTATTGGAACACAGCCACACCTATTCATTTAAGTATCGTCTGATGCTGCTTTCACAGGATCAGGGGGTGTTGAGTAGTTCTGACAAGATTTTATGGTTTGAAAAACCTAAAATATTCACCATCTGACTCTTTACATAGAAAGAAGTTTGCTGACTCCTGGTATAGAGAAATAAAATGAATTACATCCTTAAATCAACATGATGAACTCTCACAATGATGATGAAAATCAAGTCACAAAAAATACACTATGATTCCTTTTATATCAAACTCTTAAAACATGCAAAACAAAAATGAATTGTTTATAAATGCACATAAAATTTTTAAATAAAAAGGTAGCAAAGCGACTAACACAGAAGTGATCTCTGGAGGTGTAAAAGAGAAATCTAACTATGGAAAGGGCATGGATAGAGTGCATGCTGACGATGTTCTACTCCTAAACCAAATTAGGAATTTGGCTAAATGGATGTTCAGTTTATACTCTTTAAGCTATTTAAATGTTTTATACAATCATATGTGTGACATATTTCTATGACACTTAAGTTCAAAAAAGACTTGAAAGGCAAATGTCAAAATGTGACAGAATGACTTTTATTTTCTTATACGTGCTCATCTCTTAAGACTGTTTAAAAACTTTCCTGCAATGAACTGTTAACAGCATACCGACAAGAACAGAAGCACGACAACACTTTTTGAAAATGAAAGTGAAACCTTCCATACTGTCCTAGAAGCTTTAGCTTAAAAATTATATAGGAGCAAAAGTAATAATTAAAAACACAAACATCTTAGAACAATTTCCTTACACCCATGAATTTAAAATTTGACTCTGGCTAGTTCTAATCAAGTCCAAACAAAATACAGAGGCTTGTATTAGTTAAGTCCATCCTTGTAAAATGTAGAATTTTCTTCTTGCCAGATCTATAGCAAAGTTAAGGAAACTCTATAATACCATTTAACTTTTCAAATTTGTAGCTTACAAGAAAAAACAAAAACTAAGACTGCTATACCACATCACAAACGGGACTCTCAGAAGAACAAAGCAGCAGGTAGCTAGGGATATACAAACTCTAAAAAAGAATTAGATTTTGGAAATATCTTTTATGGATTGACTGACTGAAGGGAGTTGAACAAGTAGGAAAAAAATTAAAAGTGTAAGAGTACAAAACTGTTACCTTTTTCTTAGATGTTCTGCTTCTCCTTTCTCTAAAGTAAGCAGAAAATAAAGCAGACTGTAGCAGCAAGAAGCCAGGAAGGGCAGCAGGGCCTCACTCAGTACACAGGTGTGATCCAGGAGCTTACAGACGACGCCCAAGACACAGCCGGCTGTGCTGTCGGGGATCACAGTCAGCCCGACCTGGGCAGAGAAAACTGAGGTTAGCGACCTCTTCACAACAGCCCTTCTCCCCAGCACAAAAACAAGCACCATCACCTGGACAGTTAACCTCCCATCAGTACTGCTGGCTCAGATGGTAAAGAATCTGCCTGCAATGTGGAAGACCAGGTTTAATCCTTGGTTTGGGAAGATCCCCTGGAGAAAGGAGTGGCAACAGACTCCAACATCCTTGCCGGAGAATCCCATGGACACAGGAGCCTGGCAGGCTACAGTCCACGGGGTCACACAGTCGGACTGACTGAATGACTACACTCCTCCTCCTCCTGGTGGGAATTAGTATAACTTCAATACATGCTGTGCCACCCACCACCTCTTAGGGTCCCGTTTTCCTCTGACAACTGCTATGTGAAATGACTTTGAAAATATTTAAACTCAAGAAATACTATCAATCCAATCCCCCGCAATCCCCTTCAAGACAGTCTCTTAAATTTTCTAGATGTTACAGTTTCTACTGTTGGCCAGAAATATTATTTAAAAGGATTATTTCATGCATCCAAAGAAAATCTTGATACCAACAACCACATTTACATGATCCTGAGTATTCAAACCGGAAAATGCTAATCCGGCACCACCCCCATTCCCAGGAAATTAAATGCACAAACCAGACTTCATTTTACAATTATCCTTCCCCTGCCCTTTGATTTGACCGGTCATTCAGACATAACCAGAGAAAAGCATCTGCACTGGAGTAATGTAACACTGTACCTACTCTTGACTGCCTCACTGCCCCAGACCCGGATAGGGAACATCATGGTGCACTAGCTCACCGGACTCTACTGTATAAATAGTCATTAAGGTGGACTCTAACTTGTAACTGTAATAGTATACAGAGTTAAAATCTCCTGCAAGCAAATGTTGAGTAATCATAGTCTGCAGGCTCTTGAGGTCTTAACCTTTCTACCAGGCTGTCTGAAGAAAGTGACCAAGACTGACTGGAACGCTGATCTTGGAATAGTGAATGTAATCAAAGGAGGGCATACATTTCTAGAGTGGAAGTTAAAAAAAAGAAAGATGGGGATCTTTGGAGATACAATGTATATGGATTGGAAGTCTGATAGCAGAAAGAAAAGCGTACTGAGAATTCAAAGTGGTAGTCTTCCAGCTCGAGGGAAGTAAAGAACAGGGGGTATGTATGCACGTGCCTAAAAAATCATCCAGACGAGTGGCAGTCCCTTGAGGAAAGCCTTGGGGGCGCTCCCTCACACTGGAATATATCGTTATACTAAAAGTCAAAGACCAAAGGCTGGAGGAAGTGAAAAGCAAAACCCAGGAGTACCTAATGAGAATTCAATATCAATGGGAACAAGAGACACCCAGAGGCCAAAAGACAAGTCAGTTTCAGAGCTAAGCTCACAGTTTCCAGAGACCAGGCCTTAAGCCCTACTCCACACTTCACCCCTTCTAGGTATGACACGAGACACATGTTCATGAAAGCATTTCAAGTCAGAAAGACCCAAGGTATCATTTTAAGGTCTTTCATTGCTCATATGTAGAGAGTAAGGTCCTGGAAAAGCGGGGTATTTCCCTAAGGTCACAGAATTGATTAGCAACAGCCAGCAAACTAACCCAGATTTCTCAGTTCTCACCACAGATGAGAGGCCATGAAATTATTAAGCTTAGATTCCTGGACACCCACTCTCTCCCTGATTATGGCAAACCAAATCTTAACCAGTGAATCTCTATGCTTTTTGTGTAACAAAAAAATGTTAGGTATATTTACCAAATGCTTACTGATGGCAGTCTGCAGGACGTCAAAGCTCTGGCTTCGGACGGGGACGACCAGGAAACTGTGACAGACCGTCTGTCGGAAGGGAGAACCAGCACCACGTCAGAACACCGTAGGTCAGAAACAGGTCCAGTCGTTTTGTTTTAAACCTACCTGCTCTACATATTAGAAAGAAACTCAACAAAAAGTGACTCTAAAGATGGAAACATCAAACAGTCAATCCTCATATATATGGGCTGACTTTCTAAATAATTCATTTATTAAATACTTACTGAGCACTGTGGAGAAGGAAATGGCAACTCACTTTGGTATTGTTGCCTGGAGAATTCCATGGACAGAAGAGTCTGACAAGCTACAGAATATGGGGTCACAGAGAGTCGGACACGGCTGAGTGACTGCCACACACACTGAGCTAGTCTTACCAGGCGCTACGCACAGGAGTGAAAGAATGGGGAACTTCTGTCTCAGCCCTCGGGTAGCTGACCATCTACCCAGGTGGAGCCTACGTCCCAATAGGTCAGTGAGGCAAACAAAGAGCTGACACAAGCCTTCTCCCATTTGGTGGAAAAATACATCACTGAAAAAAACATGATCCAGAAAACAGAAATGCCATGTGCAAATTATGCTGCCTCTTATTCCCTAAAGGTAAAAGAACAGTCTGTAAGGAAGAAAAATATGAATGAGATGGGAATCAAAATCTCTAGTATTTTTAATTTTCTAAGATCTCAAGAAAACAAGCAGCAGAATGACAGCATCAAGTCCTTCAAAGAATCCCAACACGACTCCAGAAGCTGCTGGGAGTGCAGTACCAAAAATGAAGTATGGCGAAAAATCCCATGGGGAGACAAAGATAAGGCTAGTGGAAAGAAGAATATGACTCTAAGAAAAGAAAGAATAGTCAAGATAAATTTAAGAGTACTGTCAATCCTCAAAAATCAGCAATATCTGCATTATGTCTCTATAAAACCTCTTGCGGAGTGATCCCACCCAGAGTTTTCACAGGGCAATTGTCTTCTCTTTTAAACCTGTAGGTAACAAGGTAAACAGGATATTTTCAATGCCATCTTCCTACTTCAAAATGAGCACAGTGACTATTATCATTCATAAAAGGTAAATATATTTGAAAGGCCCATTCAATGATAAATGATCACTCAATCCCCTCCTTTTCCCTTCTGCCTCCCCTCCTCTCCTGAACGAGTCAGTTCTAAAGCTACTGCGTAAGGCCAAGCTAGACATCAGCGCTAGAGTCGATGCAAGAGCTTCAGTGGCCCAGCGTCAGTTATCTGTTAACAAATACAGGTGCTCTGTCCCCAGGAATTGGAGTTCAAATGGGTAAGAAAGACGCCCACAGGGAAAAGGGTGGCACCAAAAGGAGAAGACCACAGACAGAGGAAGTGACCAAGTAGGTAAATATATTAAGTAAATGGAAGTCGGGTTTCTCACCATCAGAAAAAGCAGGTACAAGAGGGAAAGGAGAAAGCCAGAATGAACCCCATGGTGTTGAATTCCTGATTTCTGTTCACTGATAAGATCTGCGAACAGCAACATCAAATAGCAATGAACACACCAAGAGTCCAGAAGTGCTTCCTAAAATCTGGTCTCCACCTAAAGGAAAACTGGGCTTCTTAAAGAAATACCTGATTGCTGGGCTGGGACAGGGAAAATACAACATGAATCTGAAACAATCTGTGATATGATAAAGGTAGTACAGCTAACCCTTGAACAACATGGGGAGGGGACTGGAGGCACAGACCCTCCGTGCAGTTGAAAATCTGCACGTACCTTCACAGTGGGTCCTCCACCTCCAAGGCTGTTCTATCTGCAGATTCAGCCATGGGTCCATGTGGTAACGTAGTGCTGAGACAAAACTGCATATAAGTGGGCCTGCAGAGTTCAAACCTGTGCTGCTCAAGGTCAACAGTACTCGGAGAAATATGAGGACATGTCAAAAGAACAAAGACGCTTGCTTCCAGGAGGTGACCATGGCAAACATGAATATCAAAATCAATAAAGATGGTAAGGAATTTTATCCCACTGGAAAATGTAAGAAACAATACTAATAAAAATAAATGAATAAAAGAGAAGACCAAAAAGAAATGACATTTACACTGTTTCAAAACTCAAAATATTACTAAAGGGGAAAAAATAGAGTGGAGAAAATGACCAGATACCACTTACTCAAGTGGGCAAAGTGAACATTTAATGGGACAAATCCAAACCCTGCACCATCTGACAAGGTGCAATCAGAAACCCACAGCATCACTTGTGTCATATTCCTGCCACATCTGTATAACCTGATTTAACCATGCAGAAATAAACCTGAACTGAGAAATTTTACAAAGTAACTGTCCTGCAAAAAAGATGCTTACTCCTTGGAAGAAAAGTGATAACCAACCTAGACAGCATATTAAAAAGGAGAGACATTACTTTGCCTACAAAGGTTCATGTAGTCAAGGCTATGGTTTTTCCAGTGGTCATGTATGTATGTGAGAGCTGGACTATAAAAAAAGCTGAGCGCCGAAGAACTGATGCTTTTGAACTGTAGTATTGGAGAAGACTCTTGAGAGTCCCTTGGACTGCAAGGAGATCCAACCAGTCCATCCTGAAGGAAATCAGTCCTGAATGTTCACTGGAAGGACTGATGTTGAAGCTGAAACCTCAATACTTTGGCCACCTGATGTGAAGAGCTGACTCATTTGAAAAGACCCTGATGCTGGGAAAGATTGAGGGCAGGAGGAGAAGGGAACGGCAGACGATGAGATGGTTGGATGGCATCATCGACTCAATGGACATGGGTTTGAGTCAACTCTGGGAGTTGGTGATGGACAGGGAGGCCTGGTGTGCTGCAATTCATGGGGTCACAAAGAGTTGGATACAACTGAGTGACTGAACTGAACTGATTCTTCAAAAATGTCAGGGTCAATGAGTGACACTGCTTTATCATCAAAGTTTATGTACTATTCTAAATCCTTTGTTGTCATTTCAACAATCTTCACAACATCTTTACCAGGAGTAAATTCATCTGCTCATTCTTTGCTCATTCATTAGAAGCAACTCTTCATCCATTCAAAGTTTTATCATGAGATTCTGCAATTCAGTCACATCTTCAAGCTCCATTTCTAATTCTAGTTCTCTTGCTATTTCCACATTTGCAGTTACTTCCTCCACTGAAGTCTTGAACTCCTCATGAAGGGTGTAATCAACTTCTTCCAAACTCACGTTAATATCGATATTTTGACCTCTCGCCATGAATCACAAATGATCTTAACGGTATCTACAAGGTGAACTCTTTTCCAGAAAGTTTCCAATTTATTTTGCTCACATCCATCATAAGAATCTCTAATTATGGCAGCTATAGCTTTAGAAAATGTATTTCTTAAATAATAAAACTTAAAGATCTAAATGACTCCTTGATCCATGGACTGCAGAATGGATGCTGTGCTAGCAAGCACAAAAAAAACTGACAGTGGGCTTAAAATCATCAGTAAACCACGGTGTACTGTCACCAGGCTGTTTCCTTCATAGGCACAGGCAGGGCAGACTCAGCATGATTCTTAGGGGTCCTAGAATTTTCAGAATGGTAAATGAGCACTGGCTTCAACTTAAAGTCACCAACTGCATCAGCCCCTAACAAGAGTCAACCTGTCCTCTGAAGCTTTGGAACCAGGCACTCACTCCTCTCTAGCTAAGACAAGTCCCCTAGATGGCATTATCTTCCAGTATAAAGCTGTTTTGTCTATACTGAAAGTCTGTTATTATTTAGTGTAGCCACTATTTCAGTAGTTGTCTTAGCTGGATCTTCGGGATAATTTGCTGAGACTTCCCCATCAGCTATTTCACCTTACAGGTTCATGTCACGGAGATGGCTTCTTCCCTCAAGCCTCATGAAACAGTCTCTGCTACCTTCAAACTCTTCTGCAGCTTCCTCACCTCTCCCAGCCTTCAGAGAACTGAAGAGACTTATGAGAGTTTTAGGGCTTCCCTTGTAGCTCAGTCGGTAAATCTGCCCGAAATGCGGGAGACCCGGGTTCGATCCCTGGGTCAGGAAGATCCCCTGGAGAAGGAAATGCCAACCACTCCCAGTACTCTTGCCCGGAGAATCCCATAGACAGAGGAGCCTGGCAGGCCACAGTCCATGGGGTTGCAGAGAGTCGGATGTCACTTAACGACTAAATCATCATCAGGGTTTTGCTCGAGATTTGGCTTTGGCTTAAGGGAATGTTGTGGCGGTTTGATCTTCTATCCAGATCATTCAAACTTTTTCGACGCCATCAATAAGGTTGTTTCACTTTCTTATTATTCCTGTGTTCATGAAATAGCACTTTTACTTTCAAGAACTTTTCTTTTGCACTCACAACTTGGCTAACCAGCATAGAGGTCTAGCTGTCAGCCTATCTTGGCTGTCAACACACTTTCCTCAACTAAGCTCATAATCATTTCTAGCTTTTGGTTTCAAGTAAGAGATACACATCTCTTCCTTTCACTTGAACACCTGGTGGCTCAGATGGTAAAGAATCTGCCTGCAATGCAGTAGGCTGGGGTTTGATCCCTGGGTCAGGAGGATCCCCCAGGGAGGGAAATGGCAACCCACTTCTTACCCGGAGAATTCCATGGACAGAGGAGCCTGGCAAGCTACAGTCCAGGGGTCACAAAGAGTTGGTTACAACTGAGTGACTAACACACATACACTCAGAGGCCACTGCAAGGTTATTAACTGCCCTACTTTCAATACTGCTGAGTCTCAGGTAATAGGGAGACCTGAGGAGAAGGAGAGAGATAGGGAATGGCTGGCTGGTGGGGCAGTCAGAACACACATATTTTCACTAAGATCACTGGACTATCTCCTGTGGGCATGGTTCATGATTACAACTAATTACAAACCCCGAAACAATGACAACAGCATTATCAAAGGTCACCGATCACAGCTCACTCTAAGAAATAACAATGAAAAAGTGTGAAATACTGTGAGAATCACCAAACTGACAGAGAGACCCAGAGTGTGCAAATGCTACTGGAAAGATGACGGACACCCTCAGTGCAGGGCTGCCGCAGAACTTCCGTTTCTAAAAACTGAACTTGCAAGTACAATAAAACACGGTCTACTTGTATGCTAAAGTATCGACTATGGGCATTTTTTCAAACAGTTTAAGAAAAGAGAAGTTCTTTGTACTGCAATTGTAATTTTTCTCTGAGTGTTTCAAAATAAAAGTAAACAAAAATACAGAGACACACAAACATATATATATACAGGCAGTCTTCACTTTTGCAACTAGTGTTAACCGAAATTTGCATACATCAGAATCCTGACTTCACAGTGCACAATCGCAAAACAGGCATGGCAATTTGCTACAGTGTGGAAATTAAGTTTTTTAAAAATATAAAACTTTTAAAAAAGATTTTGTACACTTAATTTCTACATTGAAGTATTTTCTACCAAATTTTATACAGAAATGTCACACACATAGAAGTGTTAATAAAATCAGAGGTTTCAAAAACAAAGAAAAATGTTCTATTTCTTAAACTAGAGTAATGTTTTACTATTATTCTTCAGAATTTAGTTAAAAAGTAGTCTTTTCAAACCATTCAAAATTTTATAAATGGCAATTAAAAGTAACCTTAAAACCTTGCACTGGCTCTGGAAAAGACACTTCCATTTGGGAATTATATCTCTGTCCAAAGATTCCTTTTCTCTTTTAACTACTATTTCCATCATTAATGGCAAGATCATACAATTCTTCCTTCAGTGTTTGATTCAGTTTCAGAAGAAGTGATTCAGAAGAAATGATCATGAAGATACTAAGTGAAAACTGCAAGGTCCAAATCAGAGTATGTTATGTCTATAAAAGGAGAAGCCAAAAGAATATATATAATCATTTGTGAAGACAGAGAAGTTATCCAAAAGAATACATTTAGAAACTAAGGAAGGGACTTGGATGGCTGGCAGACAGGGACTGGACGGACACTTTTACTGCTATCCTTCTGTTCTTCTACACTGTCCTGTGGGACTTTCCTGGTGGTCCAGTGGTTCAGAATCTGCCACTAACACAGGGGACACAGGTTCAGTTCCTGGTCTGGGGAGGCTCCACAGGGCAGCTAAGCCTGTGTGCCAGAACTAACGAAGCCCTTGAGCCCATGCTCTGCAACAAGAGGAGCCGCCGCAGAGAGGGGCCCGCGTCCCACAGCTGAAGAGCAGCCCCAGAGAGTAATCCCCACTTGCTGCAACTGGAAAAAGCCTGTACATGGTGAAGACCTCATACTGCCATATGTACATAAATTCTTAAATGTGTTAAGTAGGTAAGTAAATAAATTATACTTTGTGAAGAAAATCTACTCAGAAAAAAAAGGGTCCGATTTAAAAAAAAAAAACTTCAGACTAAGCAGATAGAACAACCAAGCAAACCCACGCCATTGACTAGTAACTTTTTCAAATGAAATAATAATAAAAAATCAATTTTTACACTAAGGCTGTCAAAAACTACATATATTTCAAATAATTTCATATGAAAAGGCCAACTTAAAGGCAAATTTTATCCAAAATAGAATTGGAATCTTCATTTAACTTCAAAAACTAACAAAGAAACTTTCAGATTTTTCCTAATTTATGTCTTAACATTTCAAAGACAGCATCCTTTTAGTTTAATACATGTCCTTGCCAATGTACACTCAGAAATATAACCAATCACATTTTCATGACATCTGTGTCTTTACACAGATGACGTGATTCTGAAAAATTAAAATTGTCAGAGAAAGATTATTGGAGTTGTCCAAGTTATCAAACTAGACACTTAAGTCTCTGTCTGGAATCTGGGGCCCACTGATCAATCCCCATACCACGCTTTCCCCAATCCATACATGAGGTAGTTTAAAAACATCAGAGACAATCTTACAGAACAACTACTAACACTAAACCCAACCCTTCCAATCCAGGAGTGTGCAAGGCCTCACTCTCCTCATGTACTATGGATTAAGATAAAATGCCAGATATTAAATATGCAGGTTGGTTACCCAACTCCTTAGTTTTCACTGTTTAAAATCCACTATTTTTTGAAAGCCGATATATGAACATAGTTAGGCAGTAGGTAATAAAGAGAAGAAAGTGTCCCTGCCATGACCTAAGTATTGTGATCAGAGTCAAACAAAACCATGAGAGAAATGTGTTAAACGTCTACAAAAGGTGTAGCCCTAAGATACAGGAAGAACGTAAAGAGTATTCTGGAAAAGAATGAAAGAAGTAGTCAATAGATCAGCTGAGTAAAATCAATTGGTATAGCAATAAACCAGATTTAGGTTCTAGAGCCTACCCTGTTGGGAACACTGACAAAGGTTATTTTTTGTTTGAGAAGGTTAAGGCCCAGCAATTACGAGTTACAAGGAAAGAGTATACAGTCAGTGCCCTAACCAAAAACCTTATGAATCATTAAAAAAAAAAAAGCTAGCACAGAACACAACCTCCGAATGTGCAAGAAAGGTTCCAACCAACATTATTTGGAATGACACAACTACAATTCTACTGGGCAAGTACCTTTCAATGCAAGGAAAGAAACTGAAGAAATAAATAAAAGAAATTAACTAATATATAAATATCTTACAGACTCAAATCCTTAGTACCAGTATTTATGATGCTTTACATATTTATATATTTGTAACATAAAACAATTCTGACTATTAGTGTAAAAGATCAGCCCTATAATTTCAATTTAAAACACAATTAACAGCTAACCTAGATTTGTAGTTTTAATTTGAATTTCACTATAAACAGTACTGAAACTTAAGATATTAAGATGTACCATGCGTAAGTTTATTAAATGTTTTAAGATTTACCATAACATTTGTAAAGGTTTGTCTGAAAACTGAACTACTTACCAAATAGTGAATATATTAAGTTATTTAAACTGCTTTTTAAAGTTTTAAATATGTTTGTAAAAGGGATAAAATATAATTAAAGTCTCCTTTTAAAATGATTCCCTAAACTTACTGTATTTATCTAAAAAGATGTTAAGTTGAACTTTAAAATTTAAGGGAAATTTGGGGTTTAAAATGTAACTTTGATAAACTACATACTAATTCTTTAAAACCAAAGGAACTTCCAAATAATTTTTTCTGTTTAGAAAAACCCATCTTCAAGGATACAAAATCCTACTTAACTCTTATCCATCCTTCAATATCTACGTAAAATTCTTCCTTTTCCATGAAGCCTTTCCTCTCTTCTATAAATGGATTTATCCTTTTACCCTATACTAGCAAAAAGAAAATAAATGTCTCTATCATTCAAACTGCTAATGTATTCTCTTCTAGTGGCATAACTTTTATGAACACTCTTCTTTTAGGAATCCACATCGCCTATCCAAGGATCACATGCACTTTCAGAATAGGGACTGTGCTTTATACTGCTCTAAACCTCTAAAAACATCTTACACAAGGGAATGCTAACACACAGTAACTATTGGTGGCTGATGGACTGAATTCTAACAATCTTGCATGCCTTTCCAAACAGACCATTACCTCTGTTACGTCCCAATGGTGTGAAAACTGATCCAGGTCAGTGAGGTAAAGCAGCACGGGGGAAAGCTGCGTCTGGATGACATGGGGCACTCCTCGAAGGCTCTGAAGCCAAGTCAGCTCCTCTTTTGAAAACCCTAATTTGAGTATAAAGAAATCCAATTTAAATCACAAAGCAAGTAACATTCTTAAGTAATTTTTAAAAAATAGACGACATGTATCTTCAAGTTAAATTCTTCAAGCTAACTGCTTTCTCTGAATTTCTGTACTTTATGTATTATTTTAAAAAATGAAATGCCAGCAATGTAGTAAAATTCATATAATTATGTACACAAAGATGTGACCTGAATCAAATGTGTAATACATCAAGAAACAGTATTATATCCCTTAAACTGAGGGCTTTACCACCTTTATACTTAAATAAATGTGAAAGACGTAATCATTCTAATTAATGTCAGGTTTAAAAAAGCAAATGAACAAGAAAAACAATATGCTCCTTCATACATATACCAAACTCTGTATTCTTACATAATAGCCTTTCAAATGTTTTAAAACTATTCCATCCCTCCTAAGTCTATTTCTTCAACAATTACTGTGTACTTCCTTCTACCTATTCTATATAATAAGATTTCTGATTCTCTTACCACGTCTATTATACCTAGTCTGACCTATACAAACAACTTGCCCAAGTCCCTCCTGAAAGACAGCTCTTAGAATGATCAGAATACCAGCACAACGTGGCCTGACCCTAGCTACCTGCTTTGATGTTTTCAGATCACTGTACTCCCATGAACATGCCCTGAAGAGCCATCATCTAGTTTGGAAGCCATATCACACTCCTGATTGATTCCTAATGAGTTTCCTAAAACCACCAGACCCTTTGACAGGTACTACTAATTGAAACATAAAGCCCTCACATCCATCTCACAGGCATACATCCAAAACTATCAAACAAACACGTACAAGTCTACTCGTTTCTTTTATATAACATTTATCTTGCTACATTCAGCTCCTTATCAGAACTTTTCAAGCTATTTTTGGATTCTGACTTAACATATTTCAATAAGTCTCTTAATTTTAAGTCTTTAGAAAATTTCAAACACTGTCCTCTTTATCATCCAGTTACAAAACAAAACTACCGAAGACAGTATAATCATTTAAAACAACAGTAATAATACTTACTAATCTAACACATCAAGACTCATTTTACTAATTTTTCTGACATCAATGGAAAGCAAAATATGGCTAACTAAAACGTGATGTTTTTCCTAACACACTGAACATTTTAAACATGTTTAAAATGGATATTCTGTTCACCATCTTATTAAACTATGCAGTGAGGTTCAAAACTTAGACCCAAACAGGTAAGACAGTAAATCTCAGGAGAATTTTCATACTAGGTTCTTTTCCTTTCCTTAACTTGGCGGTTCAGTGCAGTTACCTGTGAGTGTTGAAAATAAGAAGCTGAAATAGTCCTCATTACTGATGTTTAACTGAACACTTCCATTCCATTCTTTCACTGAAGACTTCCATCCAGAAAATGATGATCTATAATAAACAATGGAGACCTAGTACTAGAAGTGACCAACTTGAAGACTCAGGAATAAGGCACAGAATATATGACTATTCTTTATTGAAAACAAGTATAATTTAAGAGCTCAGACAAAAATCCGTAGCATGTATCATCTTTACATGTAAGGGGGTTCAAGTATCATAATATGGAGAACATAACTTCTAACATATATTGATGTAAAGTTTCCTTGAAAAGCATAACCAGCCCACTTATATGGTACAACTGGAAGATTTTTCCACACCACTCAAAACTCAGATTCAAGGAGCCAAGATGAAGTTCTGCTTTTCAGTAGTAGGTTCAGCTGCTATGTATTTACTACCTCATCTTTATTAAAAAAAAAAAAAAAAAAGTTTTACCTTGCTTATATAAATGAACTAAGTTTAAACAAGCTCCTGCTTCCTACCTAAACAAAAGCATCTTAACTAGGTAAAGAATACTTCAATTTAAAGCCACTCTGCAATAACTATGCACTCCTATACTTTGCGAGGCTTTATAACTAGTCTACTTCACAATATTGCAGCTAAAGTATTGGTAGTGGACTTAAGGGAATAGCTAAACATAAAGCAGCTTCTCATTAAATGAAGATTATCTGGTTCCTGCTGTGAGATCAGTTTTCAGTGATACCTTTAAAAACTCTCCTCAAGGTAAGACTAAAAGGAACACAGCAAATGTCAACCATGAATACAGCAAAAAAAGAAAAAGCTGAGAATAATCAGATCCAAAAAGCTATCTTTTTGGATAGCTTTTTGTGACAATTTTTTATCACAGAAATCTGAATAAATGTCAAGACAAAATTAGGAGTTTCTAATTCAACGAGAAGCACTTAAGTTTTTTTTTAACCACTGAAATAACTGTATTTATTAACATTCTTAAAAATTGGGGAGTTAAAAATAATGGAAACATTCTTCTGAATCACTTCTGAATTCACTGAATCACTCCCACTTAAAGGACTTCTCTTTGCTTAAAGGGAATATCACAAGCTAAGAGGTTATAAAAAGTCAGAGATGCTCAATGGAAATGAGTACAAAATGGTGATTAGAAAAGAAACCAATATCCTCTTGAACCCAGTGAAAACTGTGCTGTCCAATGGCTAAAAGGAGTAGCAAATCCATTTAAAAATCTAGTTTGGACAAAAGACAAGCAATGTATCACACTGTTCTTAAAACTACAATGACCATATATACTGGCCACACCAGAACACTTCTGAGACTAGAAGGGATGCTATTATCAATTATGCTTGGACAACAGAAGCAAACCAGACCTGCTCCTGGCAGGCCAGCTCACATATTCATCCTGCTTCAAAACCAGGCTGAATTTCTCAGTAACTTCTCCCTTCTCTGGTATTTTTATCTAACAGCGTAGACTACGTTTCCACATCCACGTCTTATGTTCCCCAAACCAGTTGTAAATGAACTAGGGGCAGAGAGGGTAAGAAGAGTAACGGTCAGCAGAACAACACAGGTAGATGGAGAGGAAAAACTCAAAAAAGCTCTAAGCGAATGGTGAAAAAGGCAGGAACAGCAATTCTAAGTACAGTTTTTAAGACAAACTAAACACCAACAGCTCTAAGTTGACGGGTTTTTCACACACTGAACAAACGGAGATGGTCTGGTGGTGACCTGCTCTCCGATGAACTTCCCCTGCTGGAGACAACAGTGTCAGAACACTAATACCCAGAGTGAACTAGGCTGCAGAGCCCTGCTAATATAGCAGATGGAAATCAGAAATTATTAAAGGAATATTTCAGGAAAAGGAGCCTGCCGACAGTGCTTGGCACAGACGGAGCTGAGGAGCGGTACGCCTCAGGCGAATGGTGCAGGTGGGGGACAGTGAGAAAGCTGGCTGGTTCACCGTCAGCATCAAGGACGGAGGGGAAAACCAAAGACGTGAAATAACCCAGGTGACATCTAAGGAACGGTATTCCTTAGAAGAACATCATTCCTTAAGAATAACCGAACATTATTCTTCAATTCTCAATCTAGGAAAAGTGATGCAATAGTAATACCACTGGCCTGGGAACGTTGAAAAGGCCCCATTTTGTTTTAATTTTTAAAGAAATTAGTTTGAATAGGGACAATGCATCTACAGAAAGAGAAGTCTACTAAGACTGTGCAAATGCTAAAAGGCAAAGTTTAACTTAGTACATTTTTACACTTGATCTTAGCCAAAAGGCCGAGAAGCGATTAGTACATTTTTAACTACATGACAATTTGCTTTTGATGATTATAAACTTCTATTACCATTACTTGTAAATTGTTTTCTCAGTACTCGCCACAAACCCACAAAAAAAGGTACAAAAAGACTTGTGAAAAAATCCTTGACCAAAGTTATTGAGCATACGTCAATCATAACTGATGCCAATAAAGATACTACATACAAGTTCTAAAGAGAATTAATTTTAAGAGGTGTTCAAAAGTCGCTTTTAAATGAATGTTAAAACAGATCCTCCACTAGTTCTATCATGGGAAAAGAGTGCCCTCTACTGGAAGTTAACAGACATGAAACCACTTAAGTTAAACTGTATTTCTTAAAGACCTGGTATTTAGTACTGAACTAGACAAAGAGGGGTTTCACATATAGACAACATATTGCAAACAGCTCTCTTTTGCTAAAAGGAACAAGTAATTATCAGTTATGAAGCACACTTTGGGTGACAACATTCAAACATACGTCCTATCCTGGTATGAAGAGACTGGCAAAGAAAGCTAAAGAAAATCTACTAATAAAGTGAGCTATTCCTGTTTAATTGGGACAGAGGATCTGCACAAGAAGCCACAAAGAAGCTAGTTTTTAAATTTTTCAGCTACAGCCTAGATTCAACTCCTGCCTAAAACCGTATCAGACCCTGGTCTTGAGCCACAATCAGTAACAAATGGCTGAATGTTAAAGTACTATGCCTGATACAAACATTAAATTTTAAAGGATACTTTGAACACTAGCAACATGAAACACTATTAGTTTTAAGACCTTTGAGAGTAAAACAGTTCAGTCACACTCTGGAAAGTAGTTCCTTGAAAAATTAAACAGAAAATTAACATTTGATCCAGCAATTCTACTCCTGGGTATACAGCCAAAAGAATTAAAAGGATTCAAACAGGTATCTGCACACCAATGTTTATAGCTGCATTATTTGTAACAGCCAAAAGGCAGAACAACCAAGTATCCATTAACAGATGAATGTATCAAAATCATGAAGAGAAAACAGTGGTAAACCAGGGCTGGGAGAAGGCGAGATGGTCAGGACAGAGCTTCAGTCTGCAGCCAGGAGAAAACAGTGGTAAACCAGGGCTGGGAGAAGGGGAGATAATCAGTACAGAGCTTCGTCTGCAGCCAGGAGAAAACAGTGGTAAACCAGGGCTGGGAGAAGGGGAGATGGTCAGGACAGAGCTTCGTCTGCAGCCAGGAGAAAACAGTGGTAAACCAGGGCTGGGAGAAGGGGAGATGGTCAGGACAGAGCTTCGTCTGCAGCCAGGAGAAAATAGTGGTAAACCAGGGCTGGGACAAGGGGAGATAGTCAGGACAGAGCTTCAGTCTGCAGCCAGGAGAAAACAGTGGTAAACCAGGGCTGGGAGAAGGGGAGATAATCAGTACAGAGCTTCGTCTGCAGCCAGGAGAAAACAGTGGTAAACCAGGGCTGGGAGAAGGGGAGATGGTCAGGACAGAGCTTCGTCTGCAGCGACCACAGTGCTGGAGGCGAACAGTGGTAGCAGTCCCGCAACAGCGTGAATGCACTTAATGCCCCGAGACAGTTCTCACTGTACACCTAAAGCTGGTTAAAACGGGAAGTTTTAGGTTATGTATATTTTGCCACACACACACCCACCCAAAGACCTTTTAATGATTCCCTGTCTGAGTCTGAGTCTGCAAGCTTTTATTTTACCACCTACATTGAACTGAGCTCCTTTCCAAAAAGGAAGACCTGTATTACAATTTCATAACACCAGAGGTTTCTAAACACAGCACTCTCATCCGCCACTGAATCCTTACTATGGCTGCACACTTCTGATAATCTTAACCCTTGTTTCAATCCACCTGCACACATCACTCTACATTTCTACCTGATGGCTCAGCGGTGAAGAATCCACCTGTGGTGTAGCAGAACAAGGGTTCAACCCCTGGGTCAGGAACATCCCCTGGAAAAAGAAACGGCAACCCACTCCAGTAGCCTTGCCTGGAAAACCCCATGGACAGAGGCGCCTGGTGGACTACAGCCCATGGACTCAGTGACTGCAGCCGTGACAGCGCAGACCGCTAAGCAAACCACCTGGGCGGTCCTGCCCCAGCGACCTTCCTCTCACCCAGGAACAGCAACAGTTTTAACTGCTGTCTGAAGAGCGAATGAAGGGAGGGACGGCCTTTTAAAAAGTCAGTTCATAAACGGCCAGTGACGGGGGAAGGCTGAGGGAGAAGGTGACACACTTGAAACACAGCTCACTTCAGCGCGCTACCTCATGTGCAGTATCCCGACAAGCATGGCAGCCAGATCCGCGCCGAGTCTCCCCGTAACACAGCAGCGGCTCAGCCGGGAGAGCAGGGCGGCAGGCAGACTGGGCAGAAAGTACACAAGCTGGACCAGCAGCTGCTGAGACCCTGCTGGCAGAACCACCACCGCGCCTTCTTGCGGGTCTAGTGAGGTGGGAAGACAAGTGAGATTTTAAAAGATGTACCAACAGGAATTAATAAAGCAGACTGGTCATTTTCACTGTGCTATGCTGAATTCTAACATATCAACTACATGGAAAAAAATTTTATCACAAAGCATGTATGTATGGCTTAAGGTACCGCCTAGAGTAAGACTAAATACAATCATTATTTAAAGATAATATTTAACACTCGATTTCATAACATTCAAATGTGTTATTTGAAATAAAAATTGATGGAGTTAAAGGTATTAGAAACAAAGCAAAACAGTAAAAAAACAAGCACTTTTGCTAAACAGGGACAATTATAATACCAAGCTAATCCGGCCCCATCACCTCATGGCAAATAGATGGGGAAACACTGGAAACAGTGGCTGACTTTATTTTTCTGGGCTCCAAAATCACTGCAGATGGTGACTGCAGCCATGAAATTAAAAGATGCTTACTCCTTGAAAGGGAAGTTATGACCAACCTAGACAGCATATTAAAAAGCAGAGACATTACTTTGCAAACAAAGGTTCGTCTAGTCAAGGCTATGGTTTTTCCAGTGGTCATGTATGAACCTGAGAGTTGGACTGTGAAGAAAGCTGAACAGTTGATGCTTTTGATCAAAAGCAATTGATGCTTTTGAACTGTGGTGTTGGAGAAGACCCTTGAGAGCCCCTTGGATTGCAAGGAGATCCAACCAGTCCATTCTAAAGGAGATCAGTCCTGGGTGTTCACTGGACGGACTGATGCTGAAGCTGAAACTCCAATACTTTGGCCACCTCATGAGAAGAGTTGACTCATTGGAAAAGACCCTGATGCTGGGAAGGATTGAGGGCAGGAGCAGAAGGGGACAACAGAGGATGAGATGCTTGGATGGCATCACCGAGTCCATGGACATGAGTTTGAGTAACCTCCGGGAGTTGGTGATGGACAGGGAGGCCTGGCGTGCTGCAGTTCATGGGGTCACAAAGAGTCGGACACGACTGAGCGACTGAACTGAACTGAATTTATTTATTTATTTTTCATTTATTTTTATTAGTTGGAGGCTAATTACTTCACAATATTGTAGTGGGTTTTGTCATACAGTGACATGAACTGAATTTAAAACCAAAGACTTATTTGAGTATACACACACGCTCCTACATATAAGCAATACTGAAAAATACAGATTTTAAAGTACCACACACAAAAGGTAGACACAAACCAACGTTTGTCACTTAATAAATGGGTAAATATAAAGTGGTGTATATTCAACAGTGGAATGTTACTCAGCATTAAAAAGAAATACAGTACTTGTATATGCTACAACATGAATGAATCCTAAGAACAACATGCTAAGGGAAAGAAGCCAGACTGAGAAGATCCACATCACACAATGTCATCTGTGAGAAATGACCAAAACAGGCTAATGCAGAGAGACAGAAATGGTGAGCAGTGGTTGCCAGGAGCTGAAGAAGGAAGAAATGAGGAAATAGGGACGGACTACTAATGGTAGAGTTTCTTTTTGAGGTGATAAAAATATTCTGGAATAAGATAATAGCGACTATTGCACAATCTTGGGAATATGATAAAAATTAATGAATTGCACAGTGTAAAATGGCCAATTTTATGGTATATGAATTGTGTCCTAATAATAAATACTAATTATACATATGTATATATGTCAGTATATTTTTATTGATATTTTTGCTTAAAGAATGAAAAGGTTTTATGGGTGAGTAAAACATTAATATATGAAAGCCATACAAGATCTCAATAATGATTAAATAAGTAAAATTTGCCATCAAAGTTTCAAAAGAATTCTGTAAAAATACCTGATCAGTTTTGAATTTGTGAATTTCATGGCTTAAAAGAGAATTTAAGATCTGAAGAAACATCTATAACCTTTAATCTTCTAAAACTATTGTATTAAGTAATACTATTGAAAATGAATTTACTGTTTGATATTTTCTTCATTTTACCATGGTACAATTAATGTATAATTTGAAGGAAAAGTAAAACCTAAAGATCTCCCCTTTGAAACATCGTTCTTAAGTCGGGGCAGACCGATTATTACTTACACAGGTAAACAAAACTCTTACCATAGATTCGGAGGGCAGTCACTTGTAAACTTTTGAGTAGCTCCTTATTTGCTCGGGCTGCAGCAGTATGGATAATGTCAATAAGCTGTGTTGAAAGCTCAGGATTTCGGGAGCCAAGATGAGCAAGCTGCAGTGGTAAACCAGCCAACCAACGTGATAACACTTTACTACGGTATCTAAGGCCATCAAAGAAAAGGGAAATACACATTTATTTAAACATTTGAGAGCCTATAAGATGGCTGGCATCATTTATTCAGCTATAGTATTCTCTAAGGTTTTACCCACTGTATTTTAAAAGTTTATGTAATTTGGGGCACTATGTACGTTGTAATTTTATCTTAAAGGACACAGGCTCTACTTAGCTTGTGAACTATTTACACTAATTCGTAATGACTATTTCACTATATTAAGTCATTGATGCATTCAGTATAGGGTGCCCCCACATTAAGTGGCTTCAAACTTGGGTTATTTCCGTTCTTGCACATACTTGCTCACTCTCTAATGTCTCATCTTGGACACGGCAATCACTTTTGCTGTCCCCCAAGAGTTCAGTGATTTCACATGACCTTTGGAGTCTAACAGACTTGAACTTAAGTCTCAGTCTGGCTGCCCTTTAACAGCATGACACTCACCAACTTATTTAACCTAAGCTTCCTTCTATAAGGCAGAAACCAACAGTACCTACATCAAAGTATGAGAATTACTGAAAAATTAAGAAAAGCACCTGACTCAGAGTAAAGACTCGAATATGTTCCAACAACTACCTGTGTATGCTGAGGTACCCCAAATCTCGTTATCTTTCACCCAATCATCTCTTCCAGACTATCCCAAGTAAATCAAACTCACCACATCTAAGACTGATTCCTGAGTTCTACTCTTCGTGTTGTCTGCGTCACGAGACAGCACCAAACCAAGCCGGACACTTTTGCTCTTTAAGATACCGTCATTTAAAAATTTATTGAAACATTTTTGACACCTAATATTATGTTAGTTTCAGGTATCTATCACATAATAATCTGACATCTGTACACGTTGCAAATGGTCACCACAAGCCTAGTAACCACCTGTCCTAATAAAAGTTACTGGTCATATTCTCTATGCTGTGTATTATATCCCCATGGCTTATTTACTTTATAACTAAGTTTGCACCTTTTAATCTCCTTCACCTGTTGTACACCTCTCCTCTTCTACTGCCCTCATTCTTATACCATATGTCCCAATATGTCACTAAGTGCCGGAGGTTAAACCTCCACAATTTTTATGGGAAGCAAAACAAAAATCTGAGGCTGCTACAGGTGGTTCCAGTAATTGTCCTTTAGCTGTTAAGCAGACAAGTGGAAATATATGCTCAAAGAGACTTTTACCTTCTCAGTTATGTGTATAAAGGTTACTGGAACTATTATGTATGCCTTTTTATTAAAAAAAAATTTTTTTTAATGAAACCAAAAAGTATAAAAAGAAGAATTTCTCCAAAGATTTAATCACCCTATCATCTTATTCATACAGATTACAAAGTAACCTGGTAAGAAAAAGAAAAGCAAAATAACAAATGAACTGTACCGGATTCTGTAAGATCTCAGTTCTTCTTTTTGATAGATTTTACTGAAAAACTTCAGTAACAAAGTCCGAACTGGAAGGGGAAGGCCTCTCTGCTGATACAATGTATAAACTGCCTTTATGAGAGACTCTGTAGCCTCTAAGAAACAAGAGAAAACAACCGCATGTGAGTCAAAATGTTTCTTCACCAGTGCCATAATTCTTCTAAAAAGCACAGAAGCACCTTGCTCCTATGAGGAAGCAGATTTTAGCCACAAACTGACGACTACCATCAAAATCCTACATCAATGGCCTAATAAAAAAGTCAAACCAGAGATTACAGTACAAATTTTCCTAAGAGACAACAAACCTAGGAAAGGACAACAAATACCACAATACTAGAAAAGTGGATAAGCCAGGAACCAAACAGCAAAGTTCTGCTTGAATGAAAAGAATTAGTAAGTCACACTAAAAACTGACTTAATGCAACATAACTTCAAGTTACAAGAAAGGTAAAGAGATAAGGATCCACCAATTTCTAGTCAAATTAGATCAGAAAAGAGTATTTCTTCATCTTTAGGCTCAGTGTCATTTCCTCTTAATAAAACTTACCTCTTTTCACTCCAACTATGTAATCTAGTAGAAAACCTACCTATCAGCTTCAAAGTGGACCTACCCATTGAAAAGGGGGTGTTCTCAGCCATCAGGGTTCAAGTAGACATTCCTTCATGATTATGCTGGCTACCTTTTATGGCTTGAACGTAAATGACTATGTGAAATGTTTGACAGTTATGAACTCAAAGTTAGACTCTCAATATTAATAGTATGCATAAGAGCCCCTCTCTTAAGTAAGGACAGAGCATTGACACCCACCTCTGTTTGACTGTATCTGCATTAACCTCCAGGAGACGCCAAGCAATCTGTTCAGCTGCTTACTGTTTAGCCTAGAACCATCTTCAAGGGTTTCTGTTACAAATTTCCTTATCCTTTCTATCCAACTGGAATCCTTCTGCAAAGTTGAGGCATTTGCCAGGGAGACCATGATATCAGACAGTGTTAAATTCAGTAAAAGGTGATCTACATTATTCGAGAGAATCGTGCAATGCTTGATGCTAAAAACAAAGACACACATAACTGTTAAGTGTTGTATCTACCATGCCTGCTTCACTTAAACACTTAACTATTCCTCCCAGAATGAACTGCCAAGAAGGTAGGTATATTAAAGCGACTGTAAGCAAACCATTCATTACAGAATCAGAGTTGTTAAGGCATAAATTAAGAATGCATACTGCTCAGTTCATTACCCAAGTTGCTATTCACACAAGAACTACAGGCCCTTGAAACATGGCGTGGTAATCCTAGATGTACTGCGGGGATAAGAACACTTGAAAACTTCAACACACTTGAAGATTTTCGTTAAGCAGATATTCATATTAGGATGAAATTCACGACAGACCTTGACTCTGCTTCTAATTTTGACTTAACAGAATCACTAATTTCTCCTGACCACAATTTCCTTATGTGTGAAACAGGAGACTGGTCTAAATAAGCCCGATTCTGAAACAATTTAATTTTATGACTCACAAATTAAAATCACTTTTTCTAACAGATTATCTTAACAAAAACAAAATTTGCAACTTAGGATATAAACCACTAGATATATAAACACTATATAAACACAGTGCAGATTTCAGGCTACACTGCATTCAACAGCAGAGCCTATTTATTTTCATGTTCACAAACATGTAAAGTTGATTAAACTAAAAAAATACCTGAAACTAACTTATTTTAAAAGAAAGTTAACCCTGGATTAGGCATGAGAAAGGACACAGTCGTAAGGAACCACAAATACAAGGGGAGGGAAATTTTAAATATTTGGTGTTATTAGGGTATCAAATGTAGGGTTAGGAATGACAAATGGGACCAGATCACAAAGAGTTGAAAACTAAGGACACTAAAATCAATTCCACAAGCACAGGAGTAACATAGTTGAAAAGTTCTTTCATTTCTGCTGATGAAAAAGAAAAAATCAGTTACAAGACTCTAAACAAAGAAGTAGTTGTACGTCTACTTGAGCAATACAGGCAAGACATGACAAGCACAAGAAACAATGCTGGTACAGACTAGGAGAAATGGGGATTTCAAGAATTTCAAGAAATGGGGATTTCAAGCAAGAATAAAAATTAGCTGGATTTGAAGTCTGCTTAAATGCATACATGTATGTGAGCTTTTAGCTGAGCTGGTGAAGAATCCGCCTGCAATGCTGGAGACCCCAGTTCGATTCCTGGGTTGGGAAGATCCCCTGGAGAAGGGATAGGCCACCCACTTCAGTATTCTTGGGTTTCCCTGGTGCCTCAGTTGGTAAAGAATACGGCCGCAATGTGGGAGCCCTGGGTTCCATCCCTAAGTTGGGAAGATCCCCTGGAGAAGGGCATGGCAACTCACTCCAGTATTCTTGCCTGGAGAATCCCCATGGACAGAGGAGCCTGGTGGGCTACAGTGATGGGGTCGCAGAGAGTCGGGACCTGAGTGAGTGAGTGAGTGAGTGAGTGAGTGAGTGAGTGAGTGAGTAAGCACAGCACAGCCCAGCAGAAAACTGGGAATTCTATCACAGAGAGAGAATGAATGAAAACTGGGACAGATGAGTAGCGATCTATACTACAAACCCAAAACTACTGGTAGGTTCTTTGCCCAACTGTTCAGTGCCCAAAACCAAGACACATTTTATACTAACCAGACCACAAAAAAACTCAACTGCATCATTTCTTCACCACAGGGAGAGCTTTTGAAGATCTACTTACCTATTACTGTCTGGAAGGTATCAACAGACATTCAAAAGTTGGGAGAATTCATCCTGCTCCTCCAAGAATTTACACAAAATTTTAAAGTCTAAATACACTGACCACCAATTCTATGAGGGAGACAGGAAACTGGGGAAACTCATTTTCAGCAATGATAGAGGAGGAAATTAGAACTGATTCCCTTCCTGAAAATAACTTTAAAAGCTGGATGAAATAGTTTTTAACAACTCAAAAGCATTCAAGAGGTAACAAGATGATGAACAATTGCTGGGTCCCCAAAATAAAGCAAGATCACAGCACTCAGGTTCCAAGAGCTGCTGCCAATTCCAACGAAAAGGGTGGAAAATGGAACTAACCTTTCAGAGGCCTCACAGGGAAAAGTCAAACTCCAGAGCCAGACAAACACAGGGACTCTGGTATATTATCCCTACTTCAAGCTGAACCCATAAGGGCTCCCTGCCAGAGTAAGGGTGAACTGGAAGTAAAAAGAGCTCTTACATAAAACAATCCCAGTTATGCATCATCTCAGTAATTAAGGCAACAATTTTTCCCAACTAGATCTATAGATTCAACACAATTCAAATCAAAACCCCAGCCAGTTACTTTATAGTTATCAACAAAATGATTTCTGAAGTTTACACACAAAGGCAAACACTAGACTACCCAACACAAGACCGAAGCGGAACAATGTTGGAGGACTCACACCACTCGATTTCAAGGCTTACTGTGCTACAGTAATCAAGACAGCTCGGTACTGGTGAACGAATAGACAAACATAGGTCAACGGAAGGGCCCCAAGACAGGCCCACAAGCACAGTCAACCAATGAGTTCAGACAAAGGAGCAGAAGCAATCCAAAAGAGAAACAAGAGTCTTTTCCGCAAACAGTGCTGGAATAACTGGACAGAAACTCTAGAACTGAAAAATAAAAACAAAACAAATTCAACAAATGTATGTTTGAATGAGACAAAGAGAAACAAAAATTTCATTAAGTGGGTCTTATATACAATCAATTAGTCTTTAAAGGGAAGGAGAAAAATGGCATTAATTTTTTTTTTAAAGATGAGAATTTTTCAGATGTGTTTAGACACTTCACTCAAGATCTCAGATTTAAGAAGCTCACTGAATTCCAAGGAAAATCAATAAAAAAGAAAACCACACCTGGATACATCATTGTCAAACTGCAGAAAATAAAAGACAAGGAGCAAAGTCTTATGGGGGAGGTGGGGGGGTGGGTAGGGAAGTAACTTTTATAAAGTAGCAACAGTTCAGACTCATAGCTGACTTCCTAACAGCAGTGGGAACCAACAGGGTGAAGCATTGTGGTCAGTATGCTCAGACAAGAAACTGCCAAGCCCAAGCACTGTGCTCTGTTAAAACAGTCCTTGGAAATAAAGGAGAATACATATATTCTCCTTTGTTATAATATGTATGTGTGTGTATATATATATATACATATATGTATTTGTGTGTGTGTGTGTGAACCCTCTAGCAGCTTCTAAATAAGCCTAATGAAGAGAGATGAAAAAAATGAAGAGCAAAAAAATAGAATATACAGATAAAACTCAGATGGTGGATACAAGTTCTCCAAAAATATTAATTTTTGCTTGAAAGTTCAAATTTTATCTCTAGCACAGACACTATTTTCCTGAAACTGATAGGCTTATTTTTTTCATTTCTGAGAAAATGTCTACAAATACCCAAGTCTGAATAAACATAGTCAGTCATTCAAATTAAAATCATGTCCATTGCAAAAAATTCAAACAGCATGACAAGTGCATTTCCTCGAGACAACCATCATTCTTTGGTATGCAGCCAAAATACTTCAGGCACACTTCCCATTTCACCACACAGAATATTAAAAATACGTGTTTTCAAGGATTGTGACTTAATAAGATTAGTAATTTTTACTTAATTAAGAACAATTTTAAGTGAAACTGGCATGTTCTTTGAAACTGTGAATGCATGGTGGTGAAGAATACTGTTCGCCCTCCATACCGCTCTGCATCCACATATTCAACCGACTGCAGATGGTGTATCATGTGTATGGATTGTGGCTTTCTGAATCCACAGATGCAGAATGCGTATTTGGAGGGCAACGTGCTTCTGGGACAGTGAAAACACCACGTATGACACTATGCCTTTACACAAAACTCAGACTGTACAACAAGAAGAGTGACCCCTCACATAAACCAGGGACTCCAGTGTAAACGATGTCACTGAGGTCTGCATTTTACAACAGATACACAACTCTGGTGTGGGACGCTGACGTGAGAGAGGCTGTGTATCCATGGGGGCAGGAGTAGTGTATGAGGACTCCATACTTTCTGTTCAATTTTAATACGAATCTAAAATTGCTCTAAAAAATAAACTCCATTAAAAAAAAAAGGAATGAAATGCTAGTAGTGCCACAACAGGAATAAACCTTAAAGATATCATGCTAAGTGAAGTTAAGCCAGACACAAAACAATATTTTAAGTTTCTACTGATACGTGGTACCAGAACAGTCAAATTAACAAAGGGGAAAAGTGCAATAGCGGTTCCCAGTACCTGGAGGGAGAAGAGCATAGGAAGCTGTTATTTAATGTATACTGAGTTTCAGACTGGTAACATGAAAAATGTGAATTACTTAATGCCACTGATCAGTAACTTTAAAAATGGTTAAAATGCTAAATTTTATGCTATGGACATCTTACCACAATGAAAATAATATCTTTTGTTAACTCCACAGTTCAACCCAAGATTAAAAAAATCTAGACATCAGGTCAAAATTGAAGACCACTGGCCTAGGCCACATTGGGTCCTCTAACTTTACTTTGTGAATTTAGTAGATGGCCTCCAAAGGCTATCTGCGAAATATTCAACGCGCTTCCTTATGGAAGTTCAAGAGCAGCCTGCGGACCCTCAAAACAAATCACTAGGAAAATTTATGATAATACTGTCAATCCACTTTTGTTAAAAATTCCACAATTTCACCACCTCAGTCTCTTCATCGTTAATTCCTTTTTCACCTTCTATATCTTGGCACAAATCACTCCCTAGGCAGGCAGCCCTCCCTAGGACCTATGCCCCCCATGAAAGAGCAGGACCAGCTCCTTACTACACTGATACACTCTTATTACCTACACTCTTTTTCCTAAGTGCCTTCAACATATTAAGTGTCCAATAAAGTGAGTAATGACAGTACACCCATATGCTCTTGAGTAGTTTCCTTACATTTAATGGTCTACCGAATTCCAAGCATCCTTTTATTTAATCTCATTTTGATGAAAATTACATCTGAAACCTCTTGACAACATAAAACACACATATAATTATATTCATGCACTGAAGGATATTCTGAACCTTATCCACGCACCTGATTAAAAACTTCTGTGTTAATAAGAAAACTGTATCTGGAGGAAACAAACCCTAACAACTTACTTGCTCAAGAAAGTATCTCCCTATTTGATTCTGTCACCTCCAACTCCAGAAACTCTAAATTAATGGTCCTAAAACATGGTTTTGATCCAACCAATAATAGTCTTCAATGCCAAAAGGATCAAGGATGAAAGAGAAATGAGGGTCAGAGACAAAAAATGACTTTCAGCATTAAAGTCAGTCATCAGTAGAAACCAATTTGATCCAGGTCTGTCCCATGTTCTCCATTATGCAATTTTATAGCTTTCTCATACCCTATAATATCTCCTTCCATTACTGCAATCATCCCCCACTTCACTTCTGCCTGCTAAAATCACATTCACGTTAAAACACTACTCTCCAACACTGCCTTGTCTGTTTATCCTAACAAGGATCTGTCTTCTCCTATGAATTCCCATAGCATTTCTTGATTATAAAGTTCTAATGACACTTAAATATGCCTTGTGTGAAAGACGTAGATTCATTTTTCTTCCTGCAAGTTATTGCGCTTTTGTTTCTCAGCCTTAAAACCACCCTTCCACGCTCTTCCTTTGTGATCCTGGGGGTGAGCCACATTTTCTCCTTTTCAGTTTGCTTCTTGTTAGGCTCTGCCAATAAAGCGCTTGTCATTGTTTAGTCACTAAGCTGTGTCAGACTCTTCTGCAACCCCGCGGACTACAGCCCGCCAGGCTCCTCTGTCCACGGGATATCCTAGGCAAGAATACTGGAATGGGTAGCCACTTCCTTCTCCAGCAGATCTTACCAACCCAGGGATCGAAATCTGTCCCTGCACTGGCAGGAGGGTTCTCCACCACTGAGCCACCTGGAAGCAAAGGGGTACTTGAGACCAGAAAGCTGGAGGAGGAAAATGCGGCACTTTCTGTTTGCTTCCTAGTCATATTTTTTGCTTCCTTTTGCCACCAGTGCAACCCAACCACTCTTCAGGTCAGCAGCAGTTCATTCTAGCAGCCAGAGTTGGTTCCAGCCTGTATCTTCCTGACACAGAACCAGTATCCCTGTGCCCCTAGAACACCAGCGCCAGCCAGCAGAACCCTCTTCGCTGAGCCCTGTACCCCTACCCCACTGGGCCCCTCTCCTGATCCCAAAGACATCAGTCCCAGCTGAGGGCAAACCCCGTCCTCGAGGCCTGAGTGTGGGCTGCAGCCTTTCCTTCCAGCCACTTGCCTTCTTCTCTTTGCTCTCCAGTCAGGAGGCAGTGGTCGCTTCCGGCCGGTCTACCAAGCGACAAGACCTTGCTGTTCCCTTTTGTCTTTCCACTATTAAGTGGGAATGCCTAGTTAACAACCGGTTGCATTAAATTCTCTGTGAAAATCACTGGTATGATTTCCATCTCATGACTAGAGTCTGACACACATTTTTATCAATTTTAAGATTTTGTATTGATTTTTGCAATTTATGAATCACTTAAGAGATCAAAGAATATACCTTAGGACATCTAATTATCTGTCATAATACTTTACTTACAGTGAGACACCAAAAAACTTCAGTGAATGAAGTTTATCTGCCTACAACATACTTATCACTTCTGAGCATATCCTCTGAACTCTGCCCAAAGAGCCTCACTGATTCTCCAAGTAGTTTCTTCCTTTTGATAAATTTAAGAACCTTCTGACAGACTTTAAAATCTGTTCAAGTGTTTGCTCATGTGGGGAACTGCACCTTGAGTATCTGTATCTGCTTGTCAAATTTTATTGGGTAAATTGTTTTTACGTTTATCTGCTCTTACTTCAGGTAAACATTTCAAATAACTTCCAGGCTTACACTTTTCCAGTGAAACTTCATCCATAATTTGTTCTTTCCACTTCCTTTAAAAAAGAGAACTGCTTTTCTCCAATTATCCCTCTTCCATCAGGATACTGATAACAGTTACATTACGCTTCCTTGTGTGTATAAACGAGAGCAGAAACTAGTGATGCTGTGCTCTCAAAGATTCGGTAATTACATAGTGCCTCTCACAAACTATCCACTCTCAGCAAATTTTTATTAAATTCTTATCTATACAATTTGATAGCTGACACTCATTTAGCACAAAACATTCACTTCACAGATTAAAAATAAAAATAAAAGCTAAGTAAAATTGGAAGTCCGGGGCTTAAAGCGACTTGTTTAAGATCAGATACTACAGCTTATCTTTACTTCACAGTCTAGATAACAACAACTTGCAGTGTACAAAGTTCAGTGTAAGACTGTTTTCTGAAAATGTCAGGTTAAACAGTGGAAGAGAATGGCAATACCTTTTATTTGTCTCTTTCCTTTTTTGCTTGGTTATTTCTTTTAAGGCATATGGAAAATTACTCATAAAATGGTGTTTGAAATCAATAAGGTAATTCTTTCGAAGCCATGACTCCTAGTAAAATAAGCACAGATTAGAAAATCTATAAGAAACAATAACTTAAAATAGCAAATAAGACTTTCAGCAGAAACTTAACAACTTGTCAATATCCACTTACAAATTTACCCTTATAACACACCTTTTGCTAATGATATAATATGTAAATAAATCTTAAAATCTGAATAAACTGTTAGGCCATCCAATTTTCACCCACAGTTCTTTTTGGTGCTTTCATTTTTACATGCATTTCATCTACTTAAAAGGAGAAAAAAGGGAGAAAGTAAGATTTAATAAAATTCTGAATTCAAACTACTAATACAATATTTATAAAATATACAAGAAAATCTTCTACCTAGTGTTCCATTTAAGAGTAACTATATTCTCTAGAAATTCTATTGCTCGTTAAAGGCATTTAACACCTTCACACATCAATGTATTTGTCTAAATTCTTCAGCAGTATTCTTCAAAGTATCATGTTCTCCTACCTGAAACACTGATTCCCTACTATCCAGAGGACCAATCATTCCAGTCTGCCAATGGCTGAGGGGTTGCTTGGGATATGGGACATGAGACGCTACAATAGCTAGCTCAAGCTCTAGCAAAACTGGAGGCCAAACTCAGACCATAAATCAATAGCTAGCTATTGCAGCACATCTCCTTAGTTACCTTCACTGGGTTCTCCTCTTTTACTTGACAACTCCTCCTGGACTTCTACCAGTCATCTCAAACTTAACATGAATAAACTGAGCTCTCCTGTGGGCAGTCACACCATCGTCTGGACCACGGCACAGGCGCCACCCCTGCTCCTCTTTCCTTAACTACATACACCAGCGTCCCTGCTGGTTTCACCAGAATCCAGCTGCTTCTCATCACTTCAACCACCAGCTGCCGTTCGACTCCAAGCCACCATCACCTCTCACTTAAGACTCTGCTGTCTCAGGCTCCCAAAGGTCCTCATGCTTTTCCTCTTGCCCCCCTAAACTTAACTCTCTACACGGCAGCCAGGGTGATCTTTTAAAACACAAATCCTACTTCACAATATTACAGGGAAGGATAAAGGAGATAATGTATATAAAGGAAGGACAGGTCATCCATGGGATCAATGATCTCAGTTGGGCCCCAGTTTTGCTAGAGTTGGAGAATGAGGACATGGGGGTTTTTAACTGGTTTATGTGTAAATCTGACATATTAAAGTTAAACAAACATAATTTAGATCATGCCACTCCTCTGCTCAAAACCCTCCAAGGTCTTTTCACCACACTCAGGTTAAAATTCTGAGTCTTTACCACAGACCACAAGGTACCACGATGCGGCTACTGTCCGCCACGTCCCCCCTCATCACCCACCATTCTCCCAGGACCTCACTTGCACATGCCTTGCTGCCATTCCTCAAGTATGTCCAATCTGTTCTCACTTCAGGGTTTTGCACTTGCTGTTCCCTGTGCCTAGAAGGGTCTTCCTACAGGTCTTCACAAGACTTGCTCCTTCTCTTCATTCACTGACATGCAAATGTTAAGAAGGCATTTCCTGACCACCTAGTTAACAGGTCCCTCCCCGCACACTGTTTCATTACATCTTCTCTCTTACCCACTTTCATCTTTCTTCCTAATGATGACATGATGGACATCAGCTATTTGTCTGCCTTCTCTCAACCCCACCAGGAGCTAAGTGTTTGCCTTGTCAGTCATGTTTATCTGTATTCCCAGAGTCTAGACAGACCCTAACTCACTGCAAAGCAGCGCTATTCAGAAGACCTTTCTGCAGTGACAGAGCCATTTTGCTTCTGTATCTGTGCTGTCCAATACAGTAAGTAGCCACTGCCGCCTGAAGCTACTGAGCATCTGAAACGTGACCACTGTTTACTGAGGAACTGAATTTTAATTAAACAGCCAAATTAACCTTTGCATCTAACTCTTTCTCACAAATTCTGATCTTCATGGTAAAAACAAAACAATAAGGAAACATTTAGACTGAAAGTAGCAAGCATTAAAATACAAAGCTAGGACACAACAAAATCTCTATAGTGTATAAAATGATACTACTGACCTAAAGTTAATAATACAGGACTCCAAAAACTGAAGTTAATTAAAAAGTTAATGTTACATTATATTTTAAAACACTGTGTGTTTTAAAAATATTAAATACAGTATACTTTAAATTAAGGATCCTAAGGATACAGAGTCTATTACAAATAAACCATCTCAGTCAGGATCTGAGTACTCAACCACTGCAAATAAGATTTAATGTTAACTTGAGATTTCTTTCCACAGATGAAAGATTTCAAATTCCTAAAAAGCTTTTTAAAAAAAATACTTGGACAAAAATGAAACTTCTCAATTATGCAGCAAAATACAAACACACTATATGCATTTAGCAAAACTTAAAAAGTAAGCAGTCAGTTACCCTAAGGTTGCACCTTAATACAGATGCCAATTTATCAACAGAAAACCTACACATTTTCTGAGAGAAAAGAGCTACAATTCAGCCTGTGGTGCATAATTAGAATTTAAGACCAAGGAATGCCATTTCATTCCTCCTAAAGTTTGAACTTTGACCACTCAATACCTTAAGTACTAAGCTATAACTAAGGTGAATGAGAGAGAGGAACTAACAGCAGGAACGGTCATGAAAAACAAACTAACAGGCATTTTAATGTCATCTGGTGTTACATACATATTTATACTTTGTCTGCAAAGTAACAGATTTACCTTATTCAGTTATTATAGTTCAAATCTGCCATGGTAAATTAGAGAACTCTGCCAATGGATGCTTTTAAATACTATTTCTATTTGAATTTGCACCATACCTGCAACTGCAGCTTACCTACAGTAAAGGTTAACTTTAAGAAATGTTTTCCAATTTATATCCTTTATCAAGAAAAAAACAAAAAAGCATACACCAAGCAAATTTACATACAGTTTCTTCCCTGAAACACAGTAGTTTAAAAACAACTCAGGGTTAGATATGAGACCTTCAGTTTCGTCCATTTCTTGGCATAAACTCTGTAACGTGGCCCAAACTGGAAGAGACTACTTAATAACCAACTTTTTAAATCATGCAAGAGGTCTCCAGACACTAGAATGTTCCCACATAATCAATCTGCCATAAATAATACAACTTAACATTATCATATAGCTAATAAAAAAAGAAATCAAGCACCTTGTTATACATTTCACTTAAAAATTAAAACACACAGATAATAAACTCATAGAATTATTTTAATTTGCAGTTTTGAGCAAATGTTAGAAGTTTATAGTTAAATCTTGGGAATTTTTCAGAAAATGCATAACCAGTTAGTAGTAATACACTGATTTCTAACCTGTCCAGTTACGACAAAAGGCATTACTCAGAAAATAACCCAGTAGTTCTCACCAATTTATGAGTTTCATCATGCTGTTTAGAGAGTTTCCACAAAAGGGAAATAATATTAAGAACTTGCTGCATAACCTGCAGAGGTTCTCGTTCTATACCATTTCCAACAGAAGCCACTAGATGTGGAGGCACAGCTTCAATCCAGCACTCAATTAGCAATGGAATTATTATCTCAATAAATCCTTTCAAGTTTTCAGTAGACGACAGGCCTTCATCCACAGTGCCTAGTCCTCCAACCAGATACCTAGTAAGGAAAGGTAAGAATGAAAAATTTTTAATTAAAAAAATATTACTCCTTGCTTAATTTAAATCTTAAATATACTAAGTACCAGCAAAATGAAGCACCATGAATTGATAATTACATTGATCAACACTAGCAAGAAAAACAGAATTCTAAGATGACAAAGCCAAAAGACTATCAATTTTTAGTTTCCATTAGGCTTTGCTAGAAATGAGTAAATTAATATACTTTGAAATGACTCCTCCCATCAGTAAATAAAATCAAATTATGAGTAACTACATGAAACTATGGAAGACAACTGCATGTCTCCCACCATATAGCCATCAATGGTCAGCAGTTATAATTCAATATCGGAAAACTGAGTGTGGACATAACTGAAATCCTTCTTACCGTAGCCTGAACTGTGAACTGACATTTGGCTGTGAACCCCCATTTTCATAAACCTGGATGTGCTGCTGGTCGTTGGCATGTTCCTTCCAGTTGATAAAAATGGAGTTGCTAGTGGCATGGGGATTTTCTTTTTGTTCCTGAAGTCCTTCACTTTCTCTCAACCTACTGGATCCATCTGTCAGGGCCTGAAGGAATTTACTGAGTCTCACTAAGACTTTCAGCCTCCACTGCTGAGAAGTGAGTCTCCGATTAGGATTTACAGAAAGTATCCAGGATTGGGATCTGTCTCTATTTACCAGTCCTTTGGACGGCTGCTGATGAGAAATAAGTTCTACAAAATTCTTAAGCAATATACTGCTACGGTCAGTAATCAGAGCTGGGTACTGTTCCAGCAGAATGTCCAAAACTTTTAGAGAGTCCTCCTGAATTCCTTCAGTAATGTGAGTCATGGCACTAGAGAGATGGGCACTTACCAAGGGAAAAAATGGAGAAATTTGTTCAGCTCGTATTTTGGGGGCCAGGGAGTGAAGAAGTTGGACTGCTGCTGACCGTACAATAGCGTCTTTATCTGTAAACACAGCAGTCACTTCACTTAGTATGTGTGAAAGGTGTGCGTCAATTATATATGGGTACTGAGACAAAAGGTCTTTAAGTCCAAGAAGAGCGCTTTGTTTAACCCCAGCATTGTAGTGATGCATCTGTGACAGCAAATCCTATAAATTAAAAATACAGGTTTTAGGTATACACATATACACACACATCACATCATTTTCAAATAAACAATGCTAACTGAAACTATGCTAATAAACTGACACTTCAGTGGGTGTCCAGGGCTGCTTCAGAAGGTATTTTTCAAGTGTCCCTTTGAGAAAAATGTAGCTTTTGTTAAGATCAGAAACAGTTTTAGCTTTAACATAGCTTTGGCTTCTATACAACTTTTGGTCAGTATTTTCTCGTTTTGAAATTACACAGGATTAGGCACACTATCGTTTAAACTGACAGCAATCATCATCACCACTTAAAGACCTACTATGTACCATATACATATTTACACCATTTTCTGCCTATTTTAAGTGGTCTTTCATGGTGTCTGTGTATTTTATTCAGAGTATAACATATGGCAATTTTATTTGTAGAATAATTTATATAGTCTGTAAAGAAACCACAACTTCAAATATCTTTTTGATATTATTTAACCTGCAGAGACTAGAAACCAAAACTAGAAAACGTGTATCTTCACAAAGATTTGTTCACAAATGTTTCTAACAGCATTATTCATAAGAGTCACAAAGTGGGAGTAAGCAAATGCCCATCAACTGTTGAGTAAAAAACATGACATAGCTCTGCACTGGAATACAATCTGACAATACAGAGGTATGATATGTGATATGTGCTGTAACATAGATGAACCTCAAAAACATGCTAAGTGAAAGACCAGTAACAACAGACCACATTTCATATGACTCCATTTATATGAAGAGTCTAGAACAAGCAAATCTTTACTGATAGCTCAGTGGCTGTCTAGTGGGGGGAAGAAACGGTGAGCAACTTCTAATAGGTATAAGGTTTCTTTCTAAAGTGACAAAAATGTTTTAAAACTAGATTACTGTGATAGCAGCCTAACAATGTAAATATATTAAATACCACTGAATTGTCCACTTTAAATAATAAATTTTATTATGTGCAAATTACATTTCAATAAAGCTGTTACATTTTTAAGCAAAACTACTGCTCAAATTTCAATTAATTTCACACATTTACTATGAATCTGGAATAGCTATGCATTGTAAAGGTTCAAAAATGGGTAAGACAGGGTCCTATCTTAATGAGCTACAAAAACAGCTGAAGATCTGTCACATCAAAAACTTGACACATCAAAAAGATATAAAAGTTACTTCCAGATGACATATTCAATTATCAAATGAATATACAAGGGAGAAATCACTGACTTTAGCTGAGCAAGTCTTTCTGGAGGAAGTGGGAAAGCTGTTGAGGCAGCATCACCTCTGAGAAACAGATAAACTCCAATCTTCAGCCATTAATAAACCCTAAGAGTTAAAACAACTTTCCATAAACGTGCACCATTCTAGATGACTTCAAGGAAAATCCTATCTTATCAAAAAAAAGTTCATGATTTACCTTTATGTTAAGTTTCCTATTGTTTGTTGGAAGTGCTACATCCTCTTTGAGCTGCTCAGGAAGATGTATAGTCTTCGTTTTAAAGTTTGTAAGGGTAGCATTTTCTGACCTGGGCTTCTTCTTACCAACTTTTAGTTTTACTTTCTGAAAATCATCTTGGCGTTTTCTTTTTTTGGTCATTCTTGAGTACTATGATGAAAGAATTAATTTAAAAACAATGAATACAGACCAAAGATAAATTATAAAAGAATAAAGAAGGTATTTTCTAACCTTTACTCTAACATGTCAAGATCAACAATAACCATGCCAATGCATCAAGATATTAAATGGAAAATACCTTTATGAAGTAAAAAACAAAAAACTCAGTTTACTCAAGATATTTTTGGCTATGGAATCTTTTGTCAAGCAATGTTCTAAATAGGAATCTTGGGTAGAGCAATGTGCTAAGTAGAAAACTTGTGTATACTTCAATTAATGTATTTATACTTCAATTAAAAAGGAAAAAAACTTATGAAATTTTCTTGTCTTCATAGGACAAGAGGGAGGTAGCACAGAGTTGCTACAGGTATACCTTGCACCTATTGGGAAGCTCCTGGCCCCCGGAAACCCCCAAGAAACTCTAGGAAAACAAAGACTAAACCAACGTTATTATTGAATGCAGCCTATAATAGCTAGGAAAAATTTCATGAACCTAAACTGGGTGCCTTGAAAATGGGGACGATTCAGATATGCAGCAAGGACAGTCACTGGGCATTTCCTAAGCAAGGAAAACAGTAAAGATGAAGAATGGGGATAAGCTTGGTATAGGCAAAAATGAAAGTACTAGCATTCTGAACACCAGGAAAAGTTCAGACTACATATAAACCGGAAACAAAAAAAGGAGGGAAAAAGGCAATAGAAAAGGAAATACAGTGTAACAGAGGGCTAAGGAACAAAGACTGGCTAGGCCGCCATCATAGTAAATCACTCAGGTGGAACCCCGTGGTCCTGCGCTTCTCTTTCTACATCACATTCTTTCAATTCACACACAGATTATCCCCCTTAAACACAAAACCTCTGATCTGTGCCTTCTACCCACTCCCAGGCCCCTGCTTCAGTTCTTGAGTTCCACCCAAGACTGTTCAACTTTCCCCACCAGTATCCCTGCCTTGTGACCAGTGTCCACCTTATGGTCCATTTAGTGATCACCAGAGGGCTCTTTCTAAACACAGATCTGATCAAGGCTCACAAGCTTTCAGCTGCTCCTCTTACTTGCTTACAGTAAAAACACCTGGGTCTGACAGATCAGCGATCCTTCCTACCTTCCTCAACAGCTTTATCTTCCCATCAACTAACCTCTATCTAAAAAAAATAGCCTTCTATACCTGGAACTAGCTCAGCCCTTCATGAAGCCTTTTCCACACAGAAACAATGAACCCTACCTTGCACTGTATACCCATCGGAGTAGGTGTCTCTGGAATAAATAAACCTTCCCCTGATCTATCATAATTATCCTATGCCTAGCTACTTTTTTTAAGTCACAATGCTACATGCGGGAGTTCAAGAAATTTGAGCAAAATGAAGGTTTGCATTATTTTAAGATTAATAGAATGACTGGTGCAAGACCAGAAACTTGAAGTTTCAGGAATCCAGAAGTCAATCACCTATGACATTGCATTCAAATTCACATGGTTACAAGGCTTTAACACAGCAGAGCCCTATCACCTAGGGTTTGGCTACACAGGTTAACAGCAGATACGAGAGAGCAGCTAGTTCTCACCCAGACTCCTGCACTTCATAGCTGAAGTTAAATCACCGGGTCTCAGTTTTTATCTGCAAAACGGGGCTAATAATAATGCTCACCTCATACAGGTGTTACTAGGTAAGATGAATGAGGAGCAAATGAGCTCATGTGTAAAATACTCAGAACTGTGCCTGGCACGGTAAACAGGTATGCTATAAGCACAAACATGTATATTTTCTTAGTCTCATGACCAGTACGTACCAAACATAATAGTAGATGTACAAAAGCATTCAGTTCTCACAAGACCATGCGAGGAAGGTGATGCTAAAACCATTTTAAAGATGTGTCAGTCCTTTACTAAGGACATGGAGAGGGAGTCTTAAATAAGACTGAACTCCTCAAAACCAGCTTTATGTTATATATACTGCAATCCTGGTGAGAATTGGGGAAAAGTGGCAAAACTGCTTGCCTTATTTCATTTATCTCAATATCAAATTTTCAGCCCACCCACACCTCTAGCTATTCTGGTCTAAAATATGAGGAAGTAAAAACTACAGAGAAGACCTTAATAATCAACTGGCCTCTCTGAATTAAGCAAGCACAGTTTGAGAGCTTTTGCTACAGTTACTATCTAGTACCAGAGATGAAAACAAGTAGAACAAGGTATTCAGAAAAATCGAATCAATTAACCCTCCACCCCCTAATTCTCTGTGCTGTCTTTAGCCACTAACTAGCTGATCAGGGTCCAACACACAGTCAAGCTTGTACAAGCATTACCCACCACTTAGTATTAATCACTGTTCTCCCTCAGTTAGGAAAGCTAACAGGCCTGACCGCCCCTTCTTGACTTTTCAAGCTATTAAGATTATTATTACGGTACACAGGGAACATTTTTATACTAGGAACTCAAAGTTCCACAGCAACTGTTATTTTCGCTTAAAATCAAGATTTTCATAATACAGCAAACCAAACGGCTTCTCTGGTAGCTCAGAGAGTAAATCTGCCTGCAATGCAGGAGACCCGGTTCGACCCCCTGGGTCAGGAAGATCCCTGGAGAAGGAAATGGCCACCCACTCCAGTATTCTTGTCTGGAAAATCCCTTGGACAGCGTACGCTAGAGTCCATGGGGTCACAGAGTCGGATAGGACTCAGAAACTAAGACAAGCCACTTTTACAATAGCTGATATCGAATGGATGGTAGGAACACCAGCCTCAGGGACAGAGCTCTCACATCACCTCAAACAGGTGAGCCTCAAAAGTTTTCAAGTTGAATTTCATGGGCTCCCAACTACGGGCTTTCTAATTTCAACAAAAAGGAGAGTCTAGTCTATCAGGATTTCGACCGAACAGAATTTCAGCTAGTTTGTCTGCCACCTCATTACCCTCCCCTAATTTCCAACTTCTTTCCACCCGCCAAGGGGAAAAAAAAAAAGTCAAGAAGTCACATTGTACGCGGCCTTTGCTAATATCCTCTCCAACCCTTTACGCTCACGAGTTCCTCCAAACTCTACCTAGGGGCCAATCGGAGACACCTGACTTTCCAAAGAACAGACACCCCAGCCCAGGACCACTCGAGACGGCCGACGGTCCGAACCTGCTCGGCTTGTCACTCCACACCTGGACTGCGAGGGGAGATTACGAGACGACTGCACATCCTCACCCCCAGACTTCGTTCTCGCATCCCAGAAGTGAAGACCCCGTGGTTTTCAAGAAACTATCGTTCCTTCCCCACCGGGGACGGCGGTCCGGACCACAGTCCAGGAAGCCGGGCCCAATTAACGCACACCGGCCTAAAAGTCTCCCAGAGGCGAAACCGCGCGAACCCGCCCAGTCACTTGAAACGCTTCAAACGCCCGCGGGCGCCCCGCCCCCGCGCGGCCCCTCTCCGCACGCAGGCCCCGCTCCGCCAGAGCGCCACGACCCGGGCCCCGGGGGACGCAGACTGGCCCCGGCCCGCTCTGCCCGCCTGGGCCGCGGACCGAGGGGCAACCGCCCCGCGCGCCGTCCCGCGCCCCGGGAGGGCCCGGCCGACCGGCGGCGGCCCCTCACCTGCGGGCCCGGCCGGGACCCGGGCGCGGAGGCAGAGGGGAAGAACGTGCGCGGAAGAGCCCAGTGGGCAACGGCGGGCGCCACCGGACTCAGCCTCTCGCTCCCGGAGCGTGTTTTCAAATCGCCTCGTCCTCACGCGGCCGCGTCTCCTTCCGCCGCCCGGAAATCAGGGCCCCTCCTCCGCCGCGCCGCGCTCACGTGACCACGGCCCGCAGCCGCGCGCAGCCTGGGAGGCGGGAGCGGCAGCGGCAGGCCCCGCCCCCAGGAGGCGGGGGCGCGTGCCGGAAGCTTCCCGCGCTCCGGGAATCTGAGATCGTGGAGCGCAGGATCCAAGGACAAAGCTTGGCCCTGCGTGCGTCCCATTTAGGGGGTGTCGCCCTGGTCACAGCTAGTTGAGGGCTGGCGTCTTCTCTCCCTGGTAGAGCACTGTTCTTCAGACCTGGAGCCACATTCAAGTAAGAGTATAAGTTGAACTGAATTGAGACAGAGGAAAAGTTTGGGACTGCAAGAACCATAGAATTCCTGGGAACTTTAATCTGGATGGAGCAATTAAGAATTAGTGGGCAACAGGGCAAAACACACCTAGCAACTGGAGTCCGAAAGTCTTAGTTGAGGATTTTCTCTAATATTTAGTTTCTCAGCACAAGATAGGGTTCCTGCGACTGAAATCAAGTGGGCCCAGAGAATTTAAGAGAGAAATTTGAATGCCTAGAAAGGAAGTGGGAAAGCAAAGACAAGGCGTCTTTGAAAGATAGGCTTGCCAAAGATGTGCAGGAGGCGTGGAGCCCCAGGTACGGATTTTAGGACTTGGTTTACATTTGTTTCTACATTTTAGCAGGTTATAAGACTTAGTAAAGCGGATGAGGAGTGAGCCTCAGTTTGCGGAATGGGGACTAAGAGCCGTGATGTCTGGGAGCTCAGTGGAAGAATCTGGTCCATGCCTGTCTCCAAGTTTAAGCTTTCCGTGTTTCTTCGCTTGTAGATGGCATTATCTCTGTCTTCACATTGTCTTCCTTTCCTGTGTGTCTGTGTCCAAATACCCTGTTTATAAGGACACACGTCATTTACGGCGTACCCTAATGACCTCATTTTAACTTGATTACCTCTGTGAAGACTCTTTATTTCCAAACGAAGTCACCTGAGGTAGTAGAGGTTAGGACTTTTACGTGTCTTTTCAGAGGGATACGATTCAACCTTTAACAGTCAGCAAAATCTGTTTCCAGAAATGGCTTATATTTCTGAACATCTTTGCTTTGTCTATGCTCAGAAGCATCACAAAATCCTAACCTATTACCACAACATCTACCTAAACTTTGCATCTTCTCTGTTCTGTATACTGGGCTTCCAGTTAATATTTGCTTTGGAAATAGTGTACCACTGCTTAAAAAAAAAAAAAAAAAAGGAAGCTCTATTAATCTAATAAACTTGATTTTATAATGTCATGTTAATTGCTCAGTTGTGTCCAGCTAATTGTGACCCCATGGACTGTAGCCTGCCAGGCTACTCTGTCCACAGAATTCTCCAGGCACGAATACTGGAATGGGTAAGCGATTCCCTTCTCCAGGGGATCTTCCCAACCCAGGGATTGTACCCGGTCTCTTGCATTGCAGGCAGATTCTTTATGATCTGAGCCACCAGGGAAGCTTTTATGATGTCAAGACAAATAATAAAAGCGTAAACATATTAACCTGGCTCTTACATTTCAGGTCTACCAGAGATGCTCTGAAGAAATGTGAAAAGGACGAGTTCAAATTTGCTACAATGACCAGGGACTAGAAATCATATGCAAATGACTTGGTACACTGCCTGGCATACAGCAAGCCTTCAATACCTGGCAACAGATATTCCTGTTGATGATGTGTCATTGGACAGTGTTTGTGCAAAATGAAAACTTTTAGTCAAGTTTCTTAGATAAAGGAACCAGTTCTGACTTTAGATTAAAAGGAATTTATTCACAGAATATTGACTAGCACAGAAAAATGAGAAAGGTTGCCGATCCAGGCTTGGATAAAAGGAAGGAGGGAAAATACTCAGGAGCCAGGAATACAACCACTGTTACACTACAAAATCTGTCCGAGACACAAGAATTGAAAATGAAGAAGTAAAATTATCTACATTTCTAAATATAATTGTATGCCTAAAAAATATCAACTGAAAGGCTGCTGAAAACAGTAAGAGAATTAAAAAAGGGTGAGGCAGTATAAAATTAACACTCAGAAATCAATAGACTTCACATACACTAATAATAACCAATTAGATAACAGGATAGAAAAGGAGGCACCTTTTGCAATAGCAATCAAAACCTATAAAACACCTAGAACTGAATAAAAAATTTGATTAGAATATTTAACTTCATAAATATACCAGTTGTCCTTAAATTAATTGGTAAATTGAATGAGGTCTCAATAAATATGTCACCAGGGTTTTTTTCTAGACCTACACAAACTGATTAAAATTTGTATACAAAAAATTAAACAAGTAAGGATAGCCAACAAATTTTTTTAAAAGGAAAGCAATGAGGAGGACCAACTTTATTGGATATGGAAATATAAAACCTCAGTGAATCAAACATAGTTTTGGCATATGAATAGACAAACCAGTGGGGCAAAATAACAAAATCTAGAAATAGAACCAAATAAACATGAGAATTTATAAATTAAAAAAATTTATATGTACATTATAAAGATAACACCTCATATCAATGGTATAAAGATAATCGGTTTGCACAATAGGGAGCCAGCCACTTAATAAAACATAAAGTTGGGCTCATATTTCATGTATTACATTCAAAGACGTAAATTTAAAAAACAAATCCATGAAAGTCCCAGCAAACAAACGAGTGTATCATTTTACAACTTTGGATTTCTTCTAGAACTTAAAACTTAAATACCAGGGGAAAGCTTTTAAAATTTGATTACAGGCTTTCCCCAAAACCTTTAGAAATCCTCTTTATGACCAAAAAAAAAAAGAAAGAAAAAGAGAGAGAAAGAAATCAGAAGACAAATTCTGAAAAAAAAATCGCAACTCATATCACAGGTAAATGATTAATTTTCCTAATCTACAAAGAATTCCTGGAAAGGGGGGAAAAATCAAGTACTCAATATAAAAATATTTATTTTCAGCCAGTGTACAGAAAAAGAAGTAAATATCATCCTTACATAAAAGATATTCAGCCTAATTCACAAAAAGAGAAATATAAGTTAAAAGTAAGATTTTTTTCCCCTCACTTTTAAACTTATCAAAATCCAAACTTCTTTTTAAAATTAATTAAAAAAAATTTTTGTCTGTGCTGGGTCTTTGTTGCTGGGTGGGCTTTTCTTTAGTTGTGGTAAGCAGAGGTTACTCTCTAGTTGCAGTGTGTGGGCTTCTCATTGCAGTGGCTTCTCTTGCTGGCTTAAAACTCAACATTCAGAAAACTAAGATCATGGTATCCGGTCCCATCACTTCCTGGCAAATAGATGGGAAAACAATGGAAACAGTGACAGACTTTATTTTCTTCGGCTCCAAAATCACTGCAGATGGTGACTGCCTCCATGAAATTAAAAGATTCTTACTCCGTGGAAGAAAAGCTATGACCAACGTAGACAGCATATTAAAAAGCAGAGACATTGCTTTGTCAACAAAGGTCTGTCTAGTCAAAGCTATGGTTTTTCCAGTGGTCATGTATGGATGTGTGAGTTGGACCATACAGAAAGCTGAGCATTGAAGAATTGACATTTTTGAACTGTGGTATTGGAGAACTCTTGAAGTCCCTTGGACTGCAAGGAGATCAAACCAGTCAATCCTAAAGGAAATCAGTCCTGAATATTCATTGGAAGGACTGATGCTAAAGCTGAAGCTCCACCTAAGTCAAAGAAATGATTCATTTGAAAAGACCCTGATGCTGGAAAAGATTGAAGGCAGGAGGAGAAGGGGACGACAGAGGATGAGATAGTTGGATGGCATCACCGACTCGATGGACATGAGTTTGGGCAAACTCCAGGAGTTGGTGATGGAGAGGGAAGTCTGGCGTGCTGCAGTCCATGGGGTCACAGAGTCGGCACATGACTAAGCAACTGAACTTACTTAGAACTTAGTCTCTTGTTGCAGAACACAGGCTCTAGGTCAGGTGGGCTTCAGTAGCTATAGCACATGGGCTCAGTAGTTGCGGCTCCCCAGCTCTGAGCACAGGCTCGATAGTTGTGGTGCACAGACTGAATTGCTTTGTGGCATGTGGGATCTTCCCAGATCTGGGATTGAACACGTGTCTCCTGCACTGGCAGCTGGATTCTTTACCACTGAGCCACCAGGGAAGTCCCCAAATCCAAATTTTGACACCACATCTGTTGTTGACCCTGTAGAGAAGCAGCACTCTCATATGTTGTTGGTGGAAACATAAATTGGCATAAACTCTACAGAAGATGTATTTGTGAGAATTAAGCTTCATAGAAGTAAGAGTAAAACATAAGATGACAATCTACTTTTTCACATTAAAGTATAGTTGCTAATTCCTGGCATTAAAGTCAAGATGTAGGCAGTCCAGTCTTCAGGTGGCTCTTTACCAGCAATCCCTCAAACACTCAGGCCACTTGTCTTGTTCATCAGACTCAAGGTCACTTCATGGTTCAGGATGGCTGTTTTAGCTCCAGCCATCACACTCACATTTCAGTCAGCAAGTTAAGGTAAAGGAACAAGAAGGACATGGTCCCTCCATTTAAGGATACTTCTTGGAGGTTGCACATAGTATTTCTGATGACATCTCTTTGGCTAGAATTCAGATTGCCATTAACTGTATAGGAGCTGAGAAATGTGAAGGATATTCTGTGAGTAGTAAAATCCTCCACCTCACACATGGTTTTGTGATATAATTTTTGTTTCAGTTTTATATAAACCTGTATATGTATATTCATTGACAAAGTAAAATACATTCCTATAGTGGTTCTCAACTTTTTAAAAGCTCAAAAACGGAGGCAACAATAGCGCAGAAAGAAAAAATACATGATATTTTTTCTGATCTCTAGGTGGAAAGGACTTCTCAAAGCATAAAAGCAAAGGAAAAATGTGACCAAAAAAAAAAAAAAAAAAAACCATTGATAAGTTTGACGTAAAAATTTTTAAGGTCTATATATCAAAAATACTTTAAACAAAATCAGTAGAAAAAGATGGGTTAGATAATGATTGCTGTTAGGACAACTGATGAGCTTTTTAAGGGGTGGAGGGAAGTGGGATTGGCCTCTGGAAATTCCTAACAACAAAAGCATGCCATAACATGCAAAAAATCCAAAAGAAAAGATTTAAAAATTCAACAGCATCATTCAGGGTCCAATCAGGGAACAAAAATCATGTTAGTTATTTTAAGAGAGAGAATTTAATATAAAGAACTGTTAACCACGTACTAAAGAAATTAAAAGGCAGAAAGAGAATCTGAGATATCCTAGGAGAATAACCGCAGGAAACAGTTACCACGCCAAGGGATGGGGGAAGAGTGGCAGAGAGTGGGGATTATTAAAGTTTACAAGGATGGACATGGAGCCCGGTGAGCTGGAGGTCAGACCCACAGACAGGGGCATGGTGCCATAGCTGGTACCAGTTAGCACTGGTATCTCTGAGGTGGTGTGATGGGGCTGCTTTTCAAGTATGGGGAAAACTGCAAATTGGGATGCTATTCTGAAGCTAGTTACCACTGGGTGAAGACCAAACACTGCAGTGATGTTGACAGGAATGCAGGACAAATGCGAATAAGCAAGTCTCTTCCTTCTGGATCTTTCTGGTTTCACTCTTGTGCTTGTCACTGAGCGCCCAGCAGGGAGCTACCTGACAAAACAGAAACGGGGCTTGCAGAGTCCTGTATCTAGAGGTCATCGAAAGGGCAAGAGAGTCCAGAAAAACTTATATTTCTGCTTTACTGACTGTGCCAAAGCCTTTGACTGTGTGATCACTATAAACTGGAAAATTCTGAAAGAGGTAGGAATACCAGACCACCTGACCTGCCTCTTGAGAAACCTATATGCAGGTCAGGAAGCAACAGTTAGAACTGGACATGGAACAACAGACTGGTTCCAAATAATAAAAGGAGTACGTCAAGGTTGTATATTGTCACCCTGCTTATTTAGCTTATATGAAGAGTACATCATGAGAAATGCTGGACTGGAGGAAGCACAAGCTGGAATCAAGATTGCCAGGAGAAATATCAATAACCTCAGATATGCAGATGACACCACCCTTATGGCAGAGAGTGAAGAGGAACTAAAAAGCCTCTTGATGAAAGAGGAGAGTGAAAAAGCTGGCTTAGAGCTCAACATTCAGAAAACTAAGATCATGGCATCCGGTCCCATCACTTCATGGGAAATATAGATGGGAAACAGTGGAAACAGTGGCTGACTTTATTTTGGGGGCTCCAAAATCACTGTAGATGGTGACTGCAGTCATGAAATTAAAAGACGCTTACTCCTTGGAAGAAAAGTTATGACCAACCTAGATAGCATATTAAAAAGCAGAGACATTACTTTGTCAACAAAGGTCTGTCTAGGAAAGGCTATGGTTTTTCCAGTGGTCATGTATGGATATGAGAGTTGGACTATAAAGAAAGTTGAGTGCTGAAGAATTTTCACTTTTGAACTGTGGTGTTGGAGAAGACTCTTGAGAGTCCCTTGGAAGGCAGGGAGATCCAATCAATCCATCCTAAAGGAAATCAGTCCTGAATATTCATTGGAAGGACTGATGTTGAAGCTGAAACTTCAACATTTTAGCCACCTGATGCGAGGAACTGACTCATTCGAAAAGACCCTGATGCTGGGAAAGATTAAAGGCAGGAGGAGAAGGGGACGACAGAGGATGAGATGGTTGGATGGCATCACCGACTCAATGGACATGAGTTTAAGTAAACTCTGGGAGTTGGTGATGGACAGGGAGGCCTGGTGTGCTGCAGTCCATGGGGTCGCAAAGAGTCGGACATGACTGAGCGACTGGACTGAACTGAACTGAGTATCTATCTAGAGGTACAAAGCAGAGTAGAGAGGGACGGGTTTGAAGCCAAGGGAAGGTGGCTTAGTAATCAAGCACTTCAACCCCATGAAAACTGTAAATCATTAAAGAAAATAACAAAAGTATAAGAAAAAATTTTATACAATACAAATATAATTTAGGGATTGGGGATGTTTTCATTAACAAGACAGGAAACAGAAGTCACTGAAGAAAAATATAGATCTATTTCACAACGTTAGAAAAAATTAAATGTAGTATGGCAAGTGATGCCATCAATACAAACCAAAGGTAAAAATTAGCTTAGGAGAAAGATTTTCTATATATACATGAAAGGTAAATTATTAATATCTGCAATACAGAAGGAGCTCTGACAAATTATCAAGAAAGTGACAAAAAGAATTCAATTGAAAATAAGGTGAAACTATTAACAATTCACTCACCAAATATCCAAATGACCAATAAACTTTGCAAGCCTGCTCAGTCTTATTGTCAGGGAAAGGTAAAATTAATATAACAGTGGAATATAACATCTCATTTATCAAATTTGCAAAATTATAAGATAAAATAATGCCAACTGCTGGTAGAAATGAAGGGAGAAGTGTAGTCTCATGCCCTGCTTTGCTGTTCATACTTTGTTGGAAATGTATCATACCACAACCATTTTGGGAAGGAGTCTGGAAATATCTTTTTAAAAGGTTTTAAATTCATACTCTTTCAACCTAGTACTTCTATCCCCTGAGACTTTATCCCATAGACACAAAAGCACCAGTCTGAAGTATACACTTAGGAGATATTTACTACAACAGAATTTGAGTAACAAAGCACTAGGGAAAATGAACATGCAGTCAAAAGGGGAATAATCGAATCAACTGTGATAACTGATCTTTTTGGCGCCTTTGAAAAGGTTCAGTTCCATCGAGGGACGTCTCTGGGAGTCCAGTGGCTGAAACTCTGAACTCCCGATGCAGGGTCCTGGGTTCCACGCCTGGTCAGGAACTAGATCCCACATGCCTCAACTCAAGATCCCTTGTATGGCAACTAAGACCAGCACAGGCAAATAAGTCAATAAATATTTTTTAAAAGATTCAGTTCCATCTATACCAGTTAATTTGAAGAGTTTTCTTTTTTCATGATGTATTTTCAAGGAAGAAAATGTATATAATCTAATCACATTGTTGTGAAATAAACCACAAAATAAACATCAACATATGTTTATATTTGTGTATGACCACATAAACATGGAGAAAAATATGAAAAAAAAGTCAGAATGTTATTAATTACCTGGGAGAACCAGAGGGAAAGAGTGATATGGAAATAGCATAAAGTGATGATTGAAAGGATGGCTATCAAAAAGTTAAATAAAGTAATATTTATCACCATAATGTCAAGCACTGTTCTGTTTTTTATCTTAACATAGTGCATTGTTGAAACCAGGAAACATATAATACTATCAACTCAGGTACAGTTTTTATTTGGACCTCAGCAGTTTTTACTACAAGTATTGATAATTTTTTTTTTTTTTTTAGTTTTATTAAGGTATTGGGCTTCCCTGATAGCTCAGCTGTTAAAGAATCTGCCTGCAATGCAGGAGACCCTGGTTCAATCCCTGAGTCAAGAAGATCCACAGGAGAAGGGACAGGCTACCCACTCCAGTGTTCTGGCCTGGAGAATTTCATGGACTGTATAGTCCATGGGGTTGCAAAGAGTCGGACACGACTGAGTGGCTTTTACTTTCACTTTCTCTTAAGGTATAATTGACATACAAAAAACTACAGATATTTAACATATGCAATATAGTGTGTTTGGATATATGCATGTACCCAGGGTACAATCATAACAATCAAGGTTATAAACATATTCATCACTTTCAAAAGTTTCCTTGTTCCCCTTTACTTTTTTTTCAAGTTAAGAAAATATTATGATGAGGACATTGAACATGAGATCTGCCTCTCAGCAGCTTTTTAAAAGCACAACAGCAAATGCTAACTGCAGGCATTACGTTGTGCAGCAGATCTGTAGGACTCGTCTTGCGTAACTGTAACTTTATACTCACTGACATCACTGCCCATTTTCTGCTCTCCCCATCCCCTGACAACCACCATTCAGTTTTCTGCTTTTCTAAGTTTGCCTGTTTTAGAGACCTCATGTTTGTGGAATCATGCATTATTTGTCCAAGCATTGATTTTTAAATGCTTACTTAACCATATCCCTAAACTTGAGACCTTAGCATGCCCTGTAATAACACATCTGTAAGTCCCATTACAAAGTCCTGAAAAAGATTCACCTTAATCAAAACTTTGTCTCTTAAGATGCCCAAGAAGGAAATGTCAACCCACTCCAGTACTCTTGCCTGGAAAATCCCATGGACAGAGAGGAAGCTGGTGGGCTGCAGTCCACGGGGTTACGAAGAGTTAGACACGACTTAGTGACTAAATCACCGCAGCTAAGACCTGATGCAGCCAAATAAGTAAATTAATCATAATCATAATCATAATAATAAAGCTAGAAAGCAAACCGACCACTTACGTAAGAAAGTACATTTTTTAACAAAACTTCGAAAAAGTCATGGAATCATCATAGAGGCTAAAGTGTTACCTTGCAGATCCTACACATCTTCATAGTCTCTGTAAATATTTTGCCACATCTGGATGTCACTTTTGACCCTCTCACTACTTCTGCTAAACAGGAAGAGTGTGCAGTTTCCACAGCGAGAGAGTGAATAAAGGGCTCTGTGGGGTGTTGACCGGGAAAATCCCACGGACTGAGGAACGTGGCCGGCTACGGTCGCGAGCTTGCACCTAACACACACACACAGCTGGAGAGTAAATGGAGGGGGGCTCTGCGGTGTCCCTCGGCTCAGCACGGAACATCCACACAGGCCCAGCTGCAGACCACCAGGGCAGCCAGCCCAGGGCTCCCAAGCTTCAGACCACCAGGGCAGTTAGCCCAGGGCCTCCCCAGTGACCGCCAGCCCCGCCGAAATTAACACACGAGGGTGTGCAGGGAACTGTAAGTAACTGTAAACTCTGAATCCGGCAGGCAAAACCCCTAAATTCACAGACAGTCTTCCTTATTATACTCAACTAAAGAAAATGTTACAATTAACAAATGGCTGTTACAGAGCCTGGGGCATTATTTCCAAAATATTATCCCTTAAAATAGCATTTTGCAATTAACATACTACAGTCAGAAGTTTACTCTTTTAAAACTTTATTTCCATAACTTCAGAATGATCACACACAAACACACAGCTATTCTATATTTTCCATTAGTTTCTGAAAACAGTCGGTGAGTAAGCATGAGTGTCATCAGCAATGTTTCAACAGTTCTCCATGCTTTTGAAACTGTACAGGTTAATTTTTTTATTTTTTCTAACGTGAGCAATTATTTTTTCTACTCATGTGCATTCTATGAAATAAAGTAAGATGCCTTGATTGTTCCTACTGTGCTTATAGTAAATATGTGTGAGAATGGTTAGGATATAGAGGAAAACCAGACCTCTCATTTGTGGAGACAATAAGCTGGTGCTTTTCACTATGCAGTAAGAAACTACAAAACTTTTAGCTCTAAAACTTCCGCAGCTAAGACTCCATTCTAAAAGAAAAACCAGATACATACATAAAGGTTTATGTATAAGATATGTACAAGAATGTTGGTCCCACCAATGTTTGCAGAGTGGGAAATCAGAGACAGTCTCAATGTGCAGCAGTTAGGGAATGGTCATACAAAATATGGTAAATCCTTAGGAAGGAATACACTGAAGCCTTTTTTTGAAGTATTTTTGGGACATCCCAGGTGTTCCAGTGGCTAAAACCCCACTCTCCCAATGCAGGAGAGCACGTTCCACCCCATGTGCTGCAATTAAGATCTGGCACAGTCAAATAAATAAGTAAATAAAAATTTAAAAAGTACTTTTATGAATATTTAGGGATGTGGGGAAATCTTTAGTGGAAGGATCGGACCAAGAAGTTGATCAGAGAACTGTTTTTGGTAGGAAAATTCCAGCTAATAAATGAAGAAGGAATGAAAGGATGAAAACATCACCATTTTCAAAAGCCCTTAGTAAACAAATGGCAATGATCATAAATAGCTGCTTAAATAATGGAGGGTGAAACAGACATTACATACCTTATTAAAGAATGCAATATTATCATTTAAAAGGACTTACCAAAAAATTCAAAGTTGAATCTGATCAAGCCTAGATCTATGGAATTTACGTAAATTAAGGGCAGAAACTACACCACGGCCATGTAATCAGCACCTCCTGGATGTAGGAAACAAGACAAACCACGTGGTTTCTTCTGGGGAAAGCTGATTTGAAGGAATAAAAAGAGACTGAGTAACTCTCTTAGTAAATGTCACATTGCACTTGAAAAGCTGTGGGTTATTTTCAAATATCTTTTTATGTTGGTTTCTAACATAATTCCACCGTGATAAGAGAACAGACCCTGTGTGATTTCAATACCTTTAAGACCATGAAATTTTTGCACCCTGTTTTATGTCCCTGGATAAGTTCCAGAGTCTCCCAGTTTACAGTCTATGGGAACTTGAATAGAATTTGTGTCCTACTGTTGTGTAAAAATTGTATAAATCTTAATTATATTGAATTGGCTCATAGTGTTTTTCAGGTCTAGTATATCCTTCTATTTCTCTATATATTCATTCTATTAATTTTTGAGAGTTTGATACTAAAACTCCAACTAAAAATCTTAATTTATCTTCTTAAAAAATAATTGTAATATACAGTGTATTTTCCAAGTCTCCTGTAAATGTGTTATCATACTTTCAGAATTAAAAAAATTGAAATTAAAAAACTGCTATGTATAAAGCAAACAAACCCCAAGGATATATTGTACGGCACAGAGAAAATAGTCATTATTTCATAATAACTTTAAATGGAGTATAATCTGTAAAAATACTGATTCACTGTATTGTGTAACTGAAACAAATGTAATATTGTAAATCAGCTATGTGCTCGTGCGTGCTCAGGCGCTTCCGTCGCGTCTGACTCTTTGCCGCCCTATGGTGGCACCAGGCTCTTCTGTCCACGGGACTCTCCAGGCAAGAATACTGGAGCGGGTTGCCCTGCCCGCCTCCAGGGGATCTTCCCGACCCAGGGATGGAACCCAAGTCTCCCGTGTCTCCTGCATTGCAGGCGGATTCTTTACTGCTGAACCACCAGGGAAGTAAATCAACTATACGTCAATATAAACACCCTCCTCAAAAAAGAGACTGAGTAGGAAGCTAAAGCTCAGAGAATCTTAAGTGATACATCAGCCAAGAACCCTGATTTAAACAAAGAAGCTAAATTATATATTATGGCAATCAAGGAAATATGAACACTAGATCTTTGATAATATTAAGGAATCGTGGATAATGATAAAGGAATTTTTATTATTTTTTTTAAAAGACTTAATGCCTTTTAAGTAAACATGCTGAAACATTTATGGATGAAATGATGGTGTAAGATGATTTGCTTTGCTTTGGTTTAGGATTTGCTTCAACCATCTGTATGAAGGGTTGGGGGGTGAGGTGGGTCGAGCAGAAATAGAAAAAGCTTGTCCTTGAGCTGAAAACTTGGAGCTGGAGGATAAGAGAATATGGAGATTTGTGTTCTATTTTTTGTGTGTGAAATTTTCTACACTATAATCTTTAAAAAAAAAAGAAAAAAACTAGTAGAGCCATTGTTTTTTTTAAAAACGCAAGTAGGTCATAAGAGAGTAAGAAGATTTCCAATAATGAATAAACAACCTACAAATAGCTATATATAATGGTTATCCTACTGGAAATTTTAATATAAATAAATTCACTTATTTGGGAAAGTTTCTTTCAGGTTATATGTTGTATTTGGAAAATATAACAGCCATACCCAGGGGCAGGTGACAAGACTCACTGCGCCCCTGGGTCTTCACTGCCAGTGCCTGTGACACTTGACTATGTTACCATTTCCCCGTCACCACTCTCAGGATATAAGGCAAATCTTGCCTGAATCACTGTCACTGACCCCAGAGGGTCCTAGTCCAGAGCCTTAAAGAAGGTCTTCCTCCAGAAATTAGACACGGTCCTTGTGTAGTTCTGTCCTCTAGAATCTTTCTCCCAAGTAACATAAGAACAAGAGGAGAAAGGCAGAGATGGTCTGGATTTCTTGAGTCATCTGGGTGGACCAAGTTGTTTATTTCTTTCCTCTGCACAAAGTCCCTCACCTGTGACAAGCTTCAGCGTTAGGTCCTGGTGACACAGTCCCTGCTCAGAGACTGTCTGCGGGGGGAGACAGAGGAGTAAGGAGACAGGTTGTAGGAAATAGCTTCTTAATCTGACTAAGATCGAGTTAATCTGAAAGAGGAAGTGGGCGAACAGCAATCCTCTTCTCAGCATCGCCAGGTTACCTCATCGCTTTAAGAGAAAATGAGTTCCTCCTCCTCAAGTGTTTGGCAAACAGTAGTCAGCAGGTTTGTGTAAAAAAAAAGTATATATAGTCAATTAGGGGTCGATTACAAATTCCTATTTGGGGAGTCTCCAAATTGGGAACCTGGGAGTAGGGTAGAAAAAAGATTTTTCCCTTTGAATACTTTATGCTTTTAAAATTTTGAGCCATGTGAATGTACTGCTTTAGGTAATTAATTAGTTAACTTATTAAAAATAAAGTTTAAATAAATAAATAAAAATAAAGATTAAAATGGAGATCATAATGCCTAAAAAGAGATTAACATCACAGGGCCATTTGCTCCTAATGTAAAAACTAATACAAATCACTCTATTAAGAATCAAAAGGCTATTATAATTAAATGGCACATAATATCAGATTTTCTTTTGCAAAATAGGCCCTTAGGGGCAAAGTTGGTGAATTCTGAATAAAATCTCTAAGTTAGATAACAGTATTGTATCAATATGAACTTCCTGACTTTAATAATAGTACTGTGGTTATATAAAAGTCTTTTTTAAGAAACACACATCAAAACATTAGGGGTAAAGAGGTGTCATATCTGCAACTTTCTCTGAAAGAGTGGGGATGAGATATATAGAGAAAGACAGAGAAAATAATAATAATAAAGTAGACTAGATAAAATGTTAATATTTACTGGCAAAGGGGGGGGGCGCCTGGAACTCTCATACACTAATGGTAGAAGTAAAAGAATTATGACCATTTTTGAAATCAGGCAATGCTTTAATAATGTTAAACATAGACTTATCATATGACCTAGCGATTACACTCCTAGGTATTTACCCTAGAGAAATTAAAACATAGAGATCCAAAACCTGTGTGTAAGAATGTTCATATCAACTTTATTCATAATAGCCCAAAGTGCAAACAATCTCCATGTTCATCAATAGGAGAGTGAATCACGTTCATCAATAGGAGATGAATAAACAAATGTTTATCAATAGGAGAGTGAATAAACAAATGTATTCCCATACAAATGTTTGACAAACATTACTTTCACAAACAAATGTATCCACCTGCAAAGTGGGAGACCTGGGTTCCATCCGATCCCTGGGTTGGGAAGATCCCCTGGAGAAGGGGAAGGCTACTCACTCCAGCATTCTGGCCTGAAGAATTCCACGGGCTGTATACACCATGAGCTGACAAAGGGTCAGACATGACTGAGTAAGTTTCACTTCACTTCATTCACACACCAGACGCTGGGACATGATTCCCATGGGTCCCTTGTGTTTCCACGTCTTATAAAGAGAGGCACTGATGGTTTCGCTCCAGACAATCTTCTTAAAAAAGCACTTGCACAGTAGATACCCTTGGAAAACATAGTTTCTCATCTGGAGCAGAGAGCAAATTTTTTGGAGTCCAGTATGATGAAGATAATGTCTCCTTCCAGGAACAAAGTTTGGGCAGATTTTCTTGCAGCCTCTTATTAAAGACTGAGGTTTTCTAAGCTTAGAGTTCCTCAGCTATGACTCAAGATTTACTATGTGTGGACATTTAGGTTGTTTTTACCTGTATAAGTTTATTGAGGCATAACTTACATGCAAAAAAATCATATTTGATCTGGTACAAGCATGAATCCGAGGCAGCCTAACTTGTTCGCTTGCAAACAGGATAAAATCTCAAATTCTTCACAGTCCTTGACAGTGGAATGCTGCCCAGCAACAAAAAGGAAAGAATCACTGAGACACACAGCAGTACAGATGAGTCTTGCAAACATTATGCTGCGTGAAAAAGCCGAGCCTGAATCAAGTATGATACTGTCTGACTTTATTTACTGAAAATTCTCCATCGAGCAGAATAAATCTGTATTAATAGAAATCACAATGGCAGTTGCCTGAGACAGGGGGTTTGGGGCATGTTGACTACAGAGGTAAAGGATGAAGGATTTTCCCGAGTCCAGTGGTTAAGAATTCTCCTTGCAGCGCATGGGACATGGGTTCCGGGAACCAAGGTTCTGCGTGCTGCGGCGCAGCTAAGGCCACGCGCTGCGAATTCTAGGTGAGGAGGAGCCCCACGATGCGCCTAAGGCCCGGTGTGGGCAAATAACCAAGTCTTTAAAAGGAGGTGAGGGGGAAGCTTTCTAGCGTGGTGGGAGTGATGGAAATATTCTGTATCTTTTTTGTGTTTGCATGGATATATACATCTTTCAAAGTGCATCAAACAGTGTGCCCTAAAATGTATAATTTTGTTACATGTGAATTATGCCTCAGTAGAGTTGCATAGATAGAAACAGTCTAAATATCTATCAACTTGTAAACAGATATGCAAAATATGGTATATACATAAAATGGAATATTACTCAGCCTTGAAAAGGAACGAAATTCTGAAACATGCTACAACATGGGTGATCCTTGAAATCATTACACTACGTGAGAGAAGTCAGACATGAGAAGAGAGTTACTGTGTGATTCCACTTCTCTGAGCTGCCTGGAATAGACAAATTCACAGAGACGGAAAGTAGAGCAGTGGTTATCCAGGGCTGGGGAGTTGTGGTCTAGTGGGGACAAGGTTTCAGTTTGGAAGTATGAAATAATTCTGGAGATGGAGGTGACGGTGTTGTACAACAGTGTGAACACACTTAATGCCACATAACTGGACACTCAAAATGTTTAAAATGATAAATGTTATATCTAGTATATTTATATGTATTACAGTAGTGGTATGAAAAAAATAATCTCTCTCTCCAGCGGTGTGCTGCAAAATGTATAACAACCAGCTATGAGAGGGAGGCATATTGGTAGTATTCACTTTGATGGAAACACTCCCACAGTGATCCAGTTCAGGCAACAGCGTGATATCACAGAGTGTAGAGTTTGGAAAAGATGCGAACAACTGACTTCACAAAGTCAGTAGGAGCTGGCTCAAAGACACTACTGTCTCTATCCAACCAACCGATTGTTAGTACACAGCAAATCCAGTAAAGAAAACACAACATAAAAGTTATAAAGAAAAAGGGGAAAAAATCACCCCACCACTACTTATAGGCAGTTGTCTGTATGCCAGCCAGGGAGGTCGATGGTTATTTGTGGGCTGATAACATACAGGAACAAGAAAGTGCCAGCTCACTGATCCTGCAGGCTGGAAGGCACCAATTCTGGTTGGCTGGTACCCATTGCCACGTCAGTTATTAAATCTTGTGGCTATGATTCCTGGTGGCGACATCCAGAAAAGGAAAACTGTGGGACCTTCTTGAATCATGTAAGTTTAGCTACCAGTAGGTAACCCTTTAAAATTTTTATCAATCTTTCCTGTCATCATATTCCCTTTGTTTTGGCACAAAATGGCTCCAAAAGTACAGGAGATACAAAATTTTGAAGCCATTTCCAGAAGATTTAGGCTGATTCTCGGTGCCAGTGACTCTCAGATAGGGTGTGCATGTAATTGCTTGGAGTAATCTTCATTTTGAAAGAAAACTACAGGTGATTCTAATGCAGTTGGTTCACAGACCACATTTGGCAACATGGTTTGATGAGGTAGCTATTTCCCTTCTCCCCTTTCATAATTTCACACCACAACCACATTGCTTTAAAATGCAAATTAGGGTAACTGATGTTATAAAACATGTCCCAATGTGTGTATAACAATGTCTGAAATGATTTTAAGAAAATTCAGTATAGACAAGGTGACATAAAATTGTGCTAATTGATTTTACTGTCATTGGTGAAACAAGTGTTATTCAAGCCTTTTGATGCGGCAGAAATATTTTAAGACAATCCCTTCTATTCTTTGAGCAGGAAATAAAATCTAGCAAACTGTGTAGCCAGTAACCTTAGGGATGGTACTTGAGGCTTGATCTCTAAAAGATCTTGAGTCCAAAAGTTGAACTTAACTCTGCCTGTATTGTTCTGCCTCGAGTGAATCTTTCATGCAGGCAGAGTGAATCTTTCATGCAGGCTGTGATCAGTGCATTTAACAGAGCAGAGATCTGAATTTTATTGAGATTTACCTTATGCTTTATTATTGTGGGCTTGCCAGGTGGCACTAGTGGTAAAGAACCCACCTGCCAATGCAGGAGACGGAAGAGATGCTGATTGGATTCCTGGGTCAGGAAGATCGAGGAGGGCGTGGCAACCCACTCCAGTGTTCTTGCCTGGAGAATCCTATAAACAGATGAACCTGGTGGGCTACAGTCCATAGAATCGCAATGAGTCGGACACAACTGAAGCAACTTAGCATGCATGCATGTTTTATTAATAATGAATTTCTGTTTAGTAAATGTTTCATAGTTGTGTGCCAGACTTGCTTTCCTTATAACCTGGTGGCAAGGTTAAGGAGGCATCGTTAGTCTTCATCCACTCTAACTAATAAATGCTACATGAATCTACCAAAAAGAACCTTGTAACTGTGCTTGAAAAATTGGCTTAGGGTAGCTCTTTATAGGGTGTTTGGGGGAACACTAAACCCCAAGATGCTCATTTGAAGAAAGAAGACTTGCAAAAAAAAAAAAGAAAAAAAAAGAAAGAAGACTTGCATGATTAAATAAACATAGGGAATGCTGCATAGTTCAATATTTTATTTTTTCATTTAGTCCACCATTTACCAAAGTTACTGATTAAAGATTTCAAAATTTCATGAGAATAACATTTTGTGGAATACATATTTAGCAAAGAATTCTCCAGTGCTCCGGTGAAAATCTTAGCTGTGAAGGGGAACACAGGGATAGAGAGGCAAATTAATTTGGCATTCCTGACTTCAAACTTGCTTTAACCACATTTGTTTGTACTATTAAATGTAAAGAATTTGAATGGATTTACCAACAGTCATCAAGGATAGTCAGAAGGTAACTTTCCCAGTGGTCTGGTGCAGCCAAAAATTTTTATAAAAGGATAGTCAGGAGGTATTCAGTTTCCTTCTTGAAATTGTATCTGCATTTGACAGCTCAGCGAACAATTATTTACCTAGATTTCCCTTACGTAACACAGACAAAACCTACATTCAGAAGCCTGCATTTTCGAGTAAGCACCAATTCTCCGGGACCTACCGTACTGATGGTGAGGTGAAGCTCTGGGGTTGAGCTCTGTAGGTGAGAATCCTGCTCCGCCGCTTCTTAGCATCATGGGCAGCTTAACCTTTCCAGGCCCTTGGGGTCTCACATGTCAGTAAGGACTGTTGGAGAGACCAAATCTCTGAGGCAAATAAAGAAAGGGAACATTATTTTTTTTTATTCTTTAAACTTTTTATTTTGTATTGAGATATAGCCACTGAAAAAGCAACGCTCTGACAATTCCAGGTGAGCAGTGAAGGTGCTCAGCCGTACGTGTCCGTTCTCCCGAACTCCCCTCCCACCCAGGCTGCCACATGATATTTCGCTGCTCCTTGTGCTATACAGTAGGTTCTTGTTGGCTATCCAGGTGTGCATGTCCATTGAAAGGGTGCATTAATTTTAGATGTTAATTCACATTATTACTACTTCTTTCATTTTGCCATTATGGTAAAATAGTAAAATTACCATTGCATTTCCACATAACTTCTGACAAATTTACTTTTTATCCAATGGACAGACCTGTTATTCTCACACACAGTACAATGTATTATAAAAGATTCAGATTTTAATATTAGCTATTGGGACACATATAGAATATATTTAAAATATCTTAAATTTTCTATATAGCAATTGCAAAATAATTTGATTTTGCTATTGCTCATCTGTTTGTTTCAAAACACTTAAATGCTTTTCAAAACCTTACCTCCCAAATAATTGATTTCTCTGTGGGGTTTCCATAGCTCTCACGAGTTTGAATATTTCATCAATTTTATCTTCATCTAATTTTAAATACCATTTTAGGGATACAGTTTCTCTTTCCATCTTAGAGGTCACTTCATCTGCAGGACAGAAAGATATTTGAAAGAGCAGAAGGAAATTATTTGAGTTCCTATTATTTTGATTCTGTGAAGTAATAAATGGAAACCTTAAGAGAAAAAGCTTTCCATAAATATCATTGTACTGTATTTCAGTGGATTCATGAGATGAGCAACAACTGCATCGATGTTTTGAAGGGAAACTATGATGCAGAGCTCTTTGGAGGGAAAAATGCAGGTAATTTGTGCCATTACCTTGATAACTTTACTAAGGTGCCTGCAGGGTATGATTCATCCCCCCTGAATGCTTAAAGGTTAGCTTAGGCAGGCTTAGATTAAGCTTACACTAACCACTCTCAAAGGAGTTAGTGCCCAAAGACTGTCAATGTTTGGATTTCTTAAAAAAAAAAAAAAAAAGTAGACCTGCTGCAGAGCCCAGAACACTCAAGGCAATAAACCTAGCACAGTCTTACCCAATAGGCACGATTCCATGGGAAGAAAGGAAAACTATGACCACAAGGCTGAAGAGTGGACATGGAAATGAAATAAAAGGAATAAGTTAACTTGAGCTATTACTGGTAAGGCAGTTTCAAAATTGGGTCAGATTTGTCTCTAGGAAAGTGATTTCTAAAATTTTCCAAGTAAGTTTCTTCCCCTGAGCAGTGTTAAATGAGCAGACCAAATTTTTCTTTAGGAAGTTTTCTTTTCTTTTGTTTTAAAGGCCCATCATTTCCTCTTCTGATTGACACATTCTTTAGCTATAAAATAAATTCAGTTTAGCTTCAGTCTTGCAATCCAGAAGCCTGTCTTTCTTTTTAAGTGACACATCCCTAACTCAAAACTCATAGATATTGTGATTGTACTTTAATTCTAAAAAATGAAATTTTATTTCTTTTATTTATAATTTCTATTTGGGCCTCCCCATCACCACCACCTCCCCAACACATATAAATCTCCCCTTTTAATATGATCATCATCATTAATTATACAATTGTACAAAACCAGAATTAGGAATTAAAAAGTCTCCTTTTGAATACTCAAGAAAAAGAAATTAATTTTATTGTGAGATGCACGATATGCTTACAAATGTTGAGACCTTGTAAAAGTATCATCTCTTAATTTTACTATCATTAAATCTAAATTCTAATTTTGATCCTGTTTTCACTATGGAACTCAGAAAATAGAAAACCCAAAGGCTGGTACTTGTCTTTATGGAGTACAGGAAAGGAAAAAGAAAATCTTCAAACAAAATATAAATTTTTAGGTTAAAAATAGATAAATATATTCATATGCTCACAAATTATGCATATTTCAATTTAAAATGAGAAAAATATTTCAAATTAAAATTTTTCCTTTTCTGTACCACTTATTCTTTTTTTATGAAATATGGTTACAGGGACTAATAATCACAAAATAAGAAAGCTAGCTTGTCTTTAATATCAACCAAAACAAAACAAAATGCAGAAGCCTACAAATAAGAGTTTAGGGCTCGGTAGGGAAGGGATATAAATACACAGTTATGACTGATTCCAGTTGTTGTAAAGCAGAAGCCAACACAACATTGTAAAGAAATTATCCTCCAATTTAAAAAAAAGGAGAGAGTTTTTTTGGGGTCTTAAGAAATGCAGTTTGGGAGACAAAGATTCAGGTAAAATCAAGAGTGTTTTGGGCAGAGAAAGAGTCAGGGGCTTATGTAAGCAAAAGGCATGAGGCTGGACCCGGACACAAGAAAGGAAACATCTGTCCTCAGGGGGTGGCTGTCACCAGTCACCAGTCTTCCCACCAGTCATTTTAGGGTAAAGGTCCAGCACGTAGACAGGCTGTCACAAGTCATTCTTGGGTGAAGGCACCATAAGTGTGCTGGGATTCTGACAGATGTTCTGGATGCCTTCGTTAGGACAGTAAGTAGTCAGAAGGTCAGATTCCACCCAGGCTGAGACTTGCATACGTTACACTATCTCAACGGCGTCCTGATTCCATTTTAGCAAGGTCTCTTAGCGATACCAACTCCATTTACGTGTTCCTCCCACATTAGCAAACGGTTCACAGAGATCTTCTATTTGTAGAGTGGTCAGTTTCTTCATAAAGGAGTAAATCAGACGTTTGGAGTTAGAAAAGATCTGAGAGCGTTGTCACTTCACCCTAACACAACAGCTCTTCTTCAGTTCTTCTTCCTCAATTCACCTGAGCTGTACTTAGTTGCTCAGTTGTGTCCGACTCTTTGCGATCCCATTGACTGTAGCCCGCCAGGCTCCTCTGTCCGTGGGGATCCTCCAGGCAAGAATACTGGAGGTGTTGCCATGTCCTCCTCCAGGGGATCTTCCCAACCCAGGGATCGAACCCAGGTCTCCTGCATTGCAGGCAGATTACCAACTGAGCCACCAGGGAAGCCCATATATATATATATACACTATACACTTTGTTTATACATCTCAGATATGCAGATGACACCACCCTTTTGGCAGAAAGTGAAGAAGGACTAAAGAGCCTCTTGATGTAAGTGAAAGAGGAGAGTGAAAAAGTTGGCTTAAAACTCAACATTCAGAAAGCTAAGATCATGGCATTTGGCCCCATCACTTCATGGCAAATAGATGGGGAAACAATGGAAACAGTGGCTGACTTTATTTTTGGGGGCTCCAAAATCACTGCAGATGGTGACTGCAGCCATGAAATTAAAAGACACTTGCTCTTTGGAAGAAAAGTTATGACCAAACCAGACAGCATATTGAAAAGCAGAGACATTACTTTGCCAACAAAGGTCCATTTAGTCAAAGCTATGGTTTTTCCAGCAGTCATGTATGGATGTGAGAGTTTGACTATAAAGAAAGCTCAGTGCAGAAGAACTGATGGTTTTGAACTGTAGTGTTGGAGAAGACTCTTGAGAGTCCCTTGGACTGCAAGGAGATCCAACCAGTCCATCCTAAAGGAAATCAGTCCTGAATATTCATTGGAAGGACTGATGTTGAAGCTGAAACTCCAATACTTTGGCTATCTAACGTGAAAAACTGACTCATTTGAAAAGACCCTGATGCTGGGAAAGATTGAAGGCTGGAGGAGAAGGGGACAACAGAGGACGAGATGGTTGGATGGCATCACCGACTCGATGGACATGAGTTTGAGTAAACTCCAGAAGTTGGTGATGGACAGGGAAGCCTGGCGTGCTGCAGTCCATGAGATTGCAGAGACTCAGACACAACTGAGCGACTGAACTGAACTGAACTGATACATTTTGTTATAAGCACTTTTATATAATTTATAATTAGTCAATGGTTTAGGTGTTCTTATTATCATTATTATGCAGCAATTAGTGTAATAATATAAATTAATAAAAATGAATTATTATAATAATATATTGGTTTATAAGAAGTTAAATAACTTAACCAAGTCCACACTACTAGTGAGAGATATTGCTGGGGCTGGAAGTCTTATTGCTTGTAATGCTATCCTGTCTTCCTTACTTCAAACTGAGTTTCTGATGTAATCTTATAACTAGACCAAAGCACGTTAACTGTAGTTCAGTTAAATGTATTTTTGAAAATTAGAGACACGTGCACCCCAATGTTCATCGTAGCACTGTTTACAATAGCTAGGGCATGGAAGCAACCTAGATGCCCATCAGCAGATGAATGGATAAGGAAGCTGTGGTACATATACACCATGGAATATTACTCAGCCATTAAAAAGAATGCATTTGAATCAGTCCTAATGAGGTGGATGAAAATGGAGCCTATTATGCAGAGTGAAGTAAATCAGAAAGAAAAACACCAATACAGTATATTAACGCATATATATGGAATTTAGAAAGATGCTAGCAATGACCCTCTATGTGAGACAGAAAAAGAGTCACAGATGTAAAGAAGAGATTTTTGGACTCTGTGGGAGAAGGTGAGGGTGGGATGATTTAAGAGAATGGCATTGAAACATGTTATTACCATATGTGAAACAGATCACCAGTCCAGGCTCGATGCAAGAGACGGGTGCTTGGGGCTGGTGCACTGGGATGACCCTGAGGGATGGGATGGGGAAGGAGGTGGGAGGGGGGTTCAGGATGGGGACACATGTACACCCATAGCTGATTCATGTCAATGTATGGCAAAAACCACTACAATGTTGTAAAGTAATTAGCTTCCAATTAAAATAAATTAATTTACAGATAAAATTATTGTTTTAACAATAGGTGAGACATGGAAAAAACCTACGTGTCCAGTGATGGATGAATGGATAAAGAAGTTATGGCATATATATTAAACAAAATATTATTCAGCCATAAAAAATGAGGAAAGCCTACCATTTGTGACAGCATGGATAGAACTTGAAGACAATATGCTAGTGAGATAAATCAGACAGAGAAGGCAAGTCCTATACAAGCTCACCTTTTGTGAGATCTAAAAGAAATATGAACAAAAACACCCAAACCCATAGAAAAAGAGATCTGACTTGTGGTTAACAGAGGTGGAGTTTTGAGGGGGAAGGGGCTGTAGAAAGGTAGTGAAAAGGTACAAGCTTTCAGTTATAAGATAAACAAGAACTAGAGATGTAGCGTACAACATGACTATAGCTCTCACTGCTATATGACACATAAGAAACTGCTGAAGGCAGCAGATCCTAAGAATTCTCATCACAAGGAGAAGCTCTTTTCCCAATGCTTTTCTTTTTATTGTATGTGAGAACCGAAGTCAGTTGAACCAATCGTGGTAATCATTTCACAACATATGTAGATCAAACCATCATTCTGTATGCCTTAAACATATACAGTGATCTATGTTCATTATTTTTCAATAAAACAGGAAATTAAAAAAAATTCGACATTAACTGCAGACTTCTGACTTATAGAACCGAGATTACAGATGGATATTTTTATAAGCCACTAAAGCCACTATGCTGTTCTCAGTTGCCAAGTTGTGTCAGACTCTTTGTGACCCTACGGACTGTAGCCTGCCAGGCTCCTCCGTCCATGGGATTTTCCAGGCAAGAGTACTGGAGTGGTTGCCATTTCCTCCTCCAGGGGATCTTCCCAACTCAGGGATCGAACCTACGTCTCCTGCATTGGCAGGCAGATTCTTTACCACTGAGCTACCTGGGAAGCCATAAGCCCCTATATATTTGTGGTAATTTGTTACAACAGCAATAGAAAAATAATACAGAGGTCTTGCTTTTCTTTAGACTGGGCACCAGCCACCACCAAAGAACTTTTCCAAGCAAGATGATATGATAACACTCAAACATTTAGTACCATGTGATACCCACATTAGATGCTAAGTATACTTTCAAAAAAAAAAAAACAATTTACTGACAGATCTTTTGATGACTAGGAGCAGGAAGCTAGTCAAGCTACTCAAATGAAAGGGCGTTTGTTGTAACAATATGAGAGGAAATTTCCTGTGCCACCAGCAGCTAATGAACCAATCATTCCACAAAAGAAAAGGAATCCAGTAAGGACTCCTGGGGAAGGTTTCCGTCACATCTTCAAGCCAGGTCACAGTCAGAATAAACACAAAAGTAGATCATTGTCAATAAATTAGTCAAAATTAAATGCTTCATTTCCATGCACTCTCTGCACACTGACGGTTCATTTGATAAAGACGCGCTGTGTGCTGTGCTGAGGTGTTTCAGTAGTGTAGCCTGCCAGGTTCCTCTTGTCCTGGCAAGAATACTGGAGTGGGTTACTAGACCCTCCTCTGGGGGTCTTCCTGGCCCAGGGATCGAACCCACGTATCTCATATCTCCTGCATTGGCCGGTGAGTTCTTTACCACTAGCGCCACCTGGGAGGCCTAAAGCCCTCTATGTACCTGACAATATAGGAGCTCTGTAACTTAGGATTTGAACAAGTATCTACAGCAGTGGCAATGGTGGGGAACAGAGGAGGTGGGTGCAGAGAGCTCATGAGTAGCGGAATTCATGCGTCTCCATGATGGATTGGGCATAGAGGGATGGAGAAGGAAGAACTGCGTGATTCTCAGGATTTTATCTCCTCTGCAAACTCCAGGAGGACTGCCAAAGTCCAGTCTCCTTTCCTTCCTCAGCCTACAGCCAGACTACATTGCCCAGCCTGTGCTGGGTTTGGTATGGTCATTTGAGGATGTTCTGCTCTATCATATGTTTCCACTTACATGAGGCACCTAGAGCAGTCAAATCCATAGAGACAGAAAGTAGAATGGTGGTTTCTGGGGTGGGGGGTTGTGTGGAGAGAAGAGAATGAGGAGTTATTTAATGGGTATAGAGTTTCAGTTTTGCAAGACGAAAATCATTCTGGAGATGGATTGCACAACAGTGTAAATGTATTTGGCACTTTAAAATGATTAATCATTTTATATTTGCTTTTTATATGCTTTTTATATGCTTTATATATGCTTTTTATATTTTACCAAATTAAAAAATTAATTGAAAATAAACACAGATGCAGGAGTTCTTCAAAGGAGAGTGAGTATAGGAGAAGATGACTCACAGCTAACATTTCAGGAAATTTCCTGACCAAGCCAGTTCAGCTGTGATTGCTCTTTTCTCTACCTTATGTACTTATTTTGTATTTAATCACTTTGATCTTTTGGTTAGATAACTGATTTTTGTCATGCTTTTGCATGAGTTTAGATTCATGTGTTCAGTCGCTCAGCCCTGTCCAACTCTCTGTGGCCCTGTGGCGTGGAGCTTGCCAGGCTGCTCTGCCCACGGGGTTTCCCAGGCCGGACACGGGCGTGGAGCGCCATCCCCTCCTTCGGGGGATCCTCCCCACCCAGCGACTGAACTCGTCTCCTGCATTTCATGCATTAGCAGATGTTTCACCACTAGCGCCACCTGGAAAGCCCCATTTATTAGTAGATTATAAGCCCTTTCAGAATAGACATTCTTTTCTACTTCTCTGTAACTAGTAAATGTTTAACTTTACTTTAGAACTACACAGATTTAGGAAATTCAAAGTTTTCATTGTGAATTACTAGTAAGAATGATTAAAAACAACACCGGTGGACGCACTGCCTGCACATTCTCTATTTCACAACGTCTAGTCCGAGGCGTCCTTCCAAGGTCTTCTCAGCTGTTACTCACGATCACGATAAACAGAACAAAAGATATAATTCACACACACGAAAATCTTAGCTCTCCCTCACACAGTCAACTAGCGTGATGAATAAAATCACCTTAACATGGTCCTGGAGAACAGGGTTATTTTCTCTGCCTGCAGCACACAGCATACGGGATCTTAGTTCTCTGACCAGGGGTCAAACCTGCACCCCCGGCATTGAAAGTGCAGAGTCTTAACCACAGGACTGCCAGGAAGGTCCCTGGAGAAGGGGCTGAAATTCCTTGACTTTTGCAACTTGCCTGAAGCTTGGATGAAACAAGCACCTGCCTTTCTACAGTTCACCTCCCCTCCTTTCTCAGACATCAAATTGTGTTCCCTTCAACTTGGGTCATCAAGGAGTGTTCAAAGACTGGGCAATAATCATACGGATGCTCAATGCTGGCTGAACTTTTACTTCCTTAAATAAACAAAAAATACCATATTTAACAAGAAAAATTCAACACAATATAGAAAAGAAGGGAGGAAGGAAACTGACGGTTGCTGAATGTGCACTTCATGCCAAATGTCAGGTAAGAGTCCACTTCAACATCAAGTTATTGTCCTACAACTTTTAACCTTAAAATTAGGATGCCTGTTTTTTTTGTTTGATGTAGGAAATTTTATCTGCTCATTCTATACGTATGAAGGGAAATTAAATTTGTTCATAAAATTTGTATTATTTAACTAGCTACTATGATTTCACAGATCCTGGTTATAATTAACATAATCAATAGAAGACTATTTAGACTATCTCTCATTGAGGAAAAAGGTGCTTACATTTCTTTTAGAATCAATTATGGTTCACATAAAAATAAATTATGATTATAAGAGACATATTTTTAAAACACATTTTAGAACTAGTCTTCTGTGACTGTTTCCTGAACCCCAACGCTCCCTAATGCAACAAACTTATATACTAACCCTTATTTGAAATTTGTTTAATTATTTCATCATAGAATTCTTGTAGCAAGTATTTTAATGAAGTAAGAATATTGCCTTTCAGTGAAATTTATGTGCCAATTAGGTGTTATGGGGTATGCTAATGCAAATTCAACTTATTTTTTGTTACAATTAAATATTCACCATAATGGAAATTTAAAATGTAACTTGGAAAAAAACAAAACAAAACTCCCAAATGGAAGCTATTTGTGCAACAATTTTCTAGAACTTCCCTCCTCAGACTAATAATAGCCACATTAGCACACATGGAGAACAGCAGCATCTCAAGTTCTTTCTGGTGCCTTTTGGGAATCACGCAGCTGCATTTTTCACTTGGAAATCCCATTAACCCAACTATACTAAAGGATTTTTACATTGTCCCATTTCAAGTCCCTTGCACATTGTATAAACACTCACAAAATGAACAGAGTATATCTATCTTAAATCTTACGCATTTGATCTTCACAAAGCAATCATATGTGGTATATTTACTAATACCTGATAAGGCATTTAAAAGATTTTTTTGAAATATTTATTTATTTGGCTGCACCAGGTCTTAGTTGCAGTATACAGAGTATTTAGTTGGAGCACGTGGGATCTTTTGGTTGTGAAATGTGGGCTTTTAGTTGCGGCACGTGGCATCTAGTTCCCCATCCCGGGATCAAACCCAGGCCCCCTGCACTGGGAGGATGGAGTTTTAGCCACTGGACCACCAGGGAAGTCCTTAAAAAGTATTTTTTGATTACTAGATATTGTAGAGAATCACTCATGGGACATATTTATAGACCAGGCTTGCATGAGGTGTACATTAATTCTGAATACCTATGAGTAAATACAAATCTAAAATATTTAAAAATTTATTTAATTAAAATTCCCCTTGTGCCCAAAGCGAAAAAAAAATTCTCCCGTCTTCTTTCATTTTAGCATTTCGTTTTAGAAAACTTGAAGCTGTAATTGCTTTCTCTGTCTCCTGGAGATGTATGTAAATCTTTTTTAGAACTAAGTGAGCTTCTTGCCAGTTCAGCATCTCAGGAATCTCTTTTCTGGAGCCACCTTTTTGAAACTGAACCTCTAGAAGCATGGTTTCCTAGCTACCTGGTCTGACCTGGGATGCTTGGCTACAAGATGGGACCTCTCGCTTGTTGAAAAGATATGAGAAAAGAAAAGATATTTTTCCACTTTGGTAAAGACAGTTAACGTGTGTATATAAAAGGGTGAGATTTCTTTTTGATTTTACATCTTTTTAGTCATTAACTGTGATAGGTATGGTGTAATGCTTACTCAATGATAAAACTTTTTTCTTTCTTGAGTACCTTTGTGGAAATGTTTCCTGGGTTGTCAGTAAATTTATTTAAAATTATTTCCTCAACACTCATGTTCCATTGACTAATGTTCAGTTACAGGGCCACAGCTACAGAGGGAATACAGAGAATATAGCTAAACTGTGTGTCCTTGTAAATAAGGGAAGGAAAACTTCAACGACTGAGGTCAAACTGATCATTGGCTGTGGGATTGGGGGGGCAGGGCGGGGCTGGGGGGGAAGCTGCAAATTAACTAACAATAGACAGATTAACAAAGAATAATTTATTATGCTCAAAAGAGTACTCAGTAGTGAGTAATTCCCTGACTAGTCAGAGATAAATGTTTATATACCAGCTTAAAAAAAGGGGGATGATTTAGGGCTTCAAAGGGAAAGTATGTTTCCCACTGAAAGGAAGGTTCTTTTGAGTTTTTTTATACTAATGTCAGCTGAGTTTGGGCTTCCCTGGTAGCTCAGATGGGTATAGAATCTGCCTGCAATGCAGGAGACCTGGGTTTGATCTCTGGGTCGGTAATATCTGCCGGAGATGGAAATGGCAACCCACCCCAGTATTCTTGCCTGGAGAATCCCATGGACAGAGGAGCCTGGTGGGCTACGGTCCATGGGGTTGCAAAGAACTGGACATGACTGAGTGGCTAACACATATAAACGCAGCCGAGTTTATACTTTCTCGTGCTGAGGGTTAGTCTTCTTCCAAGAAGGAAACTTTCTTGGAGGAGGGTAAATGGCAGCTCTATTTTCTAGAGGTTCTGCTTAAGTTCAGATAACAATTTTTTTCTGTGGCTGCTGATTGCTGAGATGTTTCCAGTTTAAAATAATTTCCAGACCACTTTCATACCACTTTGGTGAGCTGTTAATGCTTTCAGTTTGATAACAACTAGCTAGCTTTTGCTTCTGTAGATCAGATTCACATGTCTTCCCCAACACAGAACACATTCAACACTTAGCCAATGAAGAAATCCTAATGTTCCATCCTGTCAATGCATTCAGGAGGAGAGTGACTTAGTACATAGCTCCTGTTGAAGATCTTGTCTCCTCTTAGCGACAGAGAAACCAGTGTAGGTGTTGGATTTTTATTTACCCTTAGGTAAGCAAAAGTAATGTACGCCTCCTTCAGGCCTGGCCCATAAAAATGTTCCATGAGTGATTCTCTATATGCTTTCTCCATCTCATATTTTGAGATAGAGAAACCAGATGCCACATTTATATGGCTTTTCCAGTTGTTCATTGCTAACATATAGAACATATCCCGGTTCAAATAGGTTAATATGCAAGAGGACAAAATTTTTCACACACTTGGATATCTAGGATGGGAGTAGTCATTTGAAAAGGGCCATCTGCTGGTCTTGGAGAGCCTCCCATAGATGAGGGAGGCAACTGGGACTCCACTGGGGACACAGACTCTGGAAGCAGCCATTCTGCTGGGCTTGTTTCACCATGAGGATGCCGATGCTGTCAAAAGCCACTTTGGAATCCTCACTCTAGTTTATTAGTGCTGACGTGGTCCTGCCCATCAGGCAGTTAGCACCAGTGCTGGGGTACCCTAGACCAAGCAGCTAGCCAGGCAGGGCTGTAGCATCACCTATCAGCAGACCAGTTGCCATAGGAACCCCAGAGTCCCCAAACAGTTGGGGACAAAACCCAGCCATCAGTGGGCCAAAGCCCACTCCAGGAACCCTAGAACTCTGCAGCCAGAGACCCCAGTACCCAGCTCCACCCACCCCTGGGGAAACGCCAGCCCGAGGGCTATCCCAACCCCTTTAGCCAGCCAAGACCAGGCCCCACCCGCTAGCAAGTCAACACCAGCCTCAAGACACCTTTAGCCGCTCATCTAAATGCCTCAGGGTCTAGTCTCTCCTACCGGTGGGCTGACACCAGCTTTTCCCTGGTGGCTCAGATAGTAAAGAATCCCCCTGCAGTGCAGGAGACCCTGGTTCCATCCCTGGGTTGGCAGGATCCCTGGAGAAGGGAATAGCTACCCTCTCCAGTATTCTTGCCTGGGGAATTCTATGCACAGAGGAGCTTGGTGGGCTACAACCACGGGATTGCAAAGAGTCCTACACGACTGAGTGATTAACACACACACACCTGGAACACCTCGGAGTCCACAGCCAGCTGTGTCAGGAACCAACCTCACCTACCGGCAGGCTGCCGGTGCAGGGACCCCACGGCAGCCCCAGGGACCCCACGGGCCAGGCCTTGCCCACCAGCGGGCTGACACTGGCTCTGAGACACCCCACCTTGCAGCCAGCCATCTGGCGTCACCCACCAGTGGACCAGCAATAGCCCAGAGACCCACCCGAGGGAGGGCTCTGCAGTCGGCTGCTTTGTGACCCAACGACCCCAACCACAGGCTAATATTTATTAGTCTCAGGTGCATAGCATAGTGCTGGGGGGGGGGGGGGTTGATACTGGCACATAGGTCAGTGGAGCAGAATAGAGAGTCCCAAAGTGAACCCACACATACATGGGCAATTAATCTATGACAAAGGAGGCAAGACTATATACAATGGGAAAAAGATAGCCTTTCAATAAACGGTATTGGGGGGACTTCCCTTGTGGTCCGGTGGCTAAGACTCCTTGCTACCAATGCAGGGGGCCTGGGTTTGATCCCTGCTCAGGGAACTAGATCCCACATGCACACCACAATGAAGAGGTCACATGCTGCAACTAAAGATGATGCAATGAACATTGAAGATCCGATGTGCTGCAGCTAAGACCTGTGCAGCCAAATAAATAAACATTTCAAAAAATAAAAATAAACGGTCTTGGGAAAACTGGACAAATACATGGAAAAGAAACAAACTGGACTACTTTCTCACACCATGCCGCTGCTGCTGCTAAGTCGCTTCAGTCATGTCGGACTCTGTGCGACCCCATAGACGGCAGCCCACCAGGCTCCCCCGTCCCTGGGATTCTCCAGGCAAGAACACTGGAGTGGGCTGCCATTTCCTTCTCCAATGAATGAAAGCGAAAAGTGAACGTGAAGTCGCTCAGTCGTGCCCGACTCTTAGCGACCCCATGGACTGCAGCCCACCAGGCTCCTCCGTCCATGGGATTTCCCAGGCAAGAGCACTAGAGTGGGTTCTGGGACTTGGAATCCCTCCATAAGCCTCAGGCCCACAGCCTAGTCTGTGAGACTGTACTTTTCGCAGTCACCACCAGAGGTCTCCCTACTTGAGTTGGGTTTGCACCCATCTCAAGCCGCAGCGCGGAGGAGGCAATGGCAACCCACTCCACTCTCACACCATAGACAGAAACAAACTCAAAATGGATTGAAGACCTAAATGTTAATAACTGACATCATAAAACTCCTAGAATAAAACATAGGCAGTACACTCTTTGACATGTCTTAGCAACATTATTTTAGGGAAGGGGAAAAAAAGCACAACAAGCAAATGAAACTACATCAAACTAAAAAGATTTTGCACAGCAAAGAAAACAATCAACAAAATGAAAAAGCTGCTACTGAATGGGAGAGGATATCTGTAAATGATATATCTGGTAAGGGGTTAATATCCGAAATATACAAAGAACTCATGCAACTCAACATCAAAAAAATAAAAAACAATCCAATCAAAAAATGGGTGAAGAAACTGAATAGACATGTTTCCAAAGACATACAAATGGCCAACGGGCACATAACAAGATGCTCAACATTACTAATCATCAGGGAAATGCAAATCAAAACCACAATGAAATATCTCAAGAATACTGGAGTGGGTAGCCATTCCCTTCTCCAGGGGATCTCTCTGACCCAGGGAATGAATCTGGGTCTCCTGCATTGCAGGCAGACTCTTCACTTGCTGAGCCATCAGGGAAGCCCTTTTTAAAAAAAGTAAATCCTAAATCACAGGGGAAAATATTTTTTCCTTTTTATTTTGTGTCTGTATGAGATAATGGATGTTCACTAAAATTATTGTGGCAATCATTAAAAAAGAACAAGCAAAGAAAACAAAAACTCAGGGAAAAAATCTAAGCAAAAGTGCAAGACCTATATTTATAAAAGCTATAAAAGCTGACCAATGGACATAAATTTTTTTCCTTCTAACTAAATGGAAAGTCGTTGTACATGGACTGGTTTGGAAGACCCAAATATAGTGGTGTTTCTTTTGCCCAAATTAAATCTATAAATTTCAAGGCAAGTCCACTTAAAATCCCAGTTGGATTAAAAAAAAAGAATTGACAAGATGATTCTAAAGTTCCTTTGATTCACGGTAGCATTCTTTGTTATAGCAAGGGACTGGGAACTACTTAATGTGCATTGGGAGGGAACAATAGGATGCTAAATAGTTATTAAAAAGAATGAAGCTGAACTATAAATATTGACATTGAAAGCTTTCCAAGATCTATTGTTAATGAAAAAGCAAAGTACAGAACAGAGTGCATACCACACTACAATCAGGGCCAAGAAGGAAGGAACGTATGTATGTATACGTATGCACACATACTTGTGTATATCTGGAATACTTCTGGAACAATACAGAAAAAATTAATAAAGACAGTTTCCTCGGAGAAGGGAATTTCTGGAAGTTAGGGTTACAGATGGGAGGGGAAACTTACTTTTCACATAGCCTTTTGTCACCATGTATATGCATTAATTAAAAAGAAAAAAACATTTATCAAACAAGTTCAGTTGGAAGCATATGCATAAGAATAGGCAGATTCTGACAAAGAAGACAATGTAGGGGATTTATTCAACTGAATTTCCAAATACACAAAGCTGTGGTAATTAAACTTCTGTGATAGCAGACCTAGAACAGACAAATAGATTGGTGAAACAAGGAGACCCAGCTATACTGTGTTAGTCCAGATCCTCTGAGAACCAAACGATGAGATATGGCTGCTTTGTTGGTGGGAATGTAAATTGGTACAGTCACTGTAAAGAATGGTATGGAAGTGCCTTAAAAAACTAAAAATAGAACTACCAAAGGACCCAGCAATCCCACTACTGGGCATATACCCTGAGGAAACCATAATTCAAAAGGACACATGAACCCCAGTGTTCATAGCAGCACTATTTACAATAGCTAGGACATGGAAGCAACCTAAATGCCCAACAGATGAATGGATAAAGAATATACAGATACAATGGAATATTACTCAGCCACTAAAAAGAATGAAATAGGGCCACTTGTAGAGATGTGGATAGACATGGAGTTTGAAGTAAGTCAGAAAGAGAAAAACAAATACAGTATATTAACCCTTATATGTAAAATCTAGAAAAATGATACAGGTGAGCCTATTTTTAGGGCAGGAATAGAGATGCAAGTGTCGAGAATGGACACGTGGCTGCAGGGGGGACGGGGAAGGCAGGACTGATGGGGCGTTAGGACTGATGTGTACACACGCTCTGTGAAGAAGAGACAGCTAGTGGGAGCCTGCTGCCACGCACAGAAAGCTCAGCTCAGGCTCTGTGATGACGTGGGTGGGTGGGATGCGGGGGAGCAGGACAGAGGGAGGCGGGACAGGGCGTAGGTGTGTATGTACACGTGTAACAGATCCACTTCATTGTAGCAGGAACTAACACAAGGTGTAAAGCAATCACATTCCAGTTTAAAAAAGAAAAGAGCTCGCCTGCCACCACTAAAGAGCTTGTATGTCCCAGCGAAGACCAAAGATCCCAAGTGCTGCTGCAGTTAAGACCCGGCGCAATCAAAGAAGTGAAAACAAAGGAGAGTATTAAAAGAACATCAGAGGATGTAAGTGACTGTGGTTATATGCAATGTATTCCATTTAGAGTAAATGGTTGTACTTATGTACAATGTATTATGTTTTAAGAAATATTGTGAATCCATTAAAAAGAAAAGAATACTATAGCTTTACATAAAACTAGTATGTAAAGATCTCCAAGATCTCTTTCACTATTAAGTGAAAAATCATTGTGTAGAACAATGTTATAATGACTTCTTTTGTGTTAACTTTTAAAACAAAAGAAACCTATATGGATAGTATATGTTAATAAATGTTAATATTTTTCTAGGAAGAATCACATGTTATCATGTTTTTCTTTTCTGAACTGTTTCTATTCTCTAGCCATGAATGATTATTGCTTTTATTATTTAAAAATATCCATAGATGGAGAGTGAGATTATGGTCTCCTCTGTATTTTTTTCTGAATTTGAAAAGAATAGCAAGCATTATTTTTTAATTTATTTTTAAAACTTAAGCCACACTGCAAGGATGTGAAATCTTAGTTCCCTGATCAGGGATCAAACCTATGCCTCCTGCAGTGGAAGCAGGGAGACTTTCCCAGACTGCCAGGGATGTTCCAGGAACATTATTTTTAAATAACATTAAAAAAAAAGAAAAACTTTACAATAAAAAAGTTGAATCTGATGCCTATGGTTTATTGTGGCAGGAAAAGAGAAAGTCATACAGCAAATATATATAAGACTTCTTTATTAATTAAAAGCAAACATATGGAACTATATACTTATATAAATATGGATAAATAGTATAATAGATATTGATACACTATGGATATAGATGTACACCCATACACTAAGCAGTTAATAGGGCTGTATGTGGAGAGGGAAGTGATATTGAGGGTATAGATGAAGGAGGACTTCAACTGCATACACTTTTTACCTCTGTATTGTAGTCTTTAAAGTTTTTCTTATTCCTTATGCTTTTACAGAGTCACTAGACTATATCTAAGTCTTTCTCTCTGAGAACTTAGCTTTCTTTTTAAGTTCTAGACAATTAGCAGTTGCTGCCTCTTCACTAACGCTTCCCTAGCATCCTTTCTGTTCTCTTCTGAAATTCCCATATATCTAGATCTAGATCTATCTTTGAATTTGTTTTTAGGCACCTTTACCGAGATATAGTTCACATGACACATAATCATTCACCCACTACTAAATATATATTTGAGAGGTCTTAAAGTGTCTTCCATGTTTCTCAACTGCTTTTTCACATTTTGGAAACAATCCTTTTGACTATGGGTACTCTGGATGAACTTATCCATACTATTTCCCAAGTCCATGGGAACACTGCTTCTTTCCTCATCCCGTGTCCCAATCATCTCTTCCACCTAGCTGTTTCTAAGTTACATCCTTTTGCAGTAAACCAGTAATATATTCAGTTCAGTTCAGTTCAGTTGCTCAGTCGTGTCCGACTCTTTGCGACCCCATGAATTCCAGCACTCCAGGTCTCCCTGTCCATCACCAACTCCTGGAGTTTACCCAAACTCATGTCCATTGAGTCGGTGATGCCATCCAACCATCTCATCCTCTGTCGTCCCCTTCTCCTCCTGCCTTCAATCTTTCCCAGCATCAGGGTCTTTTCAAATGACTCAGCTCTTCGCATGAGGTGGCCAAAGTATTGGAGTTTCAGCTTCAACATCAGTCCTTCCAATGAACACCCAGGACTGATCTCCTTTAGGATGGACTGGTTGGATCTCCTTGCAGTCCAAGGGACTCTCAAGAGTCTTCTTCAACACCACAGTTCAAATGCATCAATCCTTCGGCGCTCAGCTTTCTTTATAGTCCAACTCTCACATCCATACATAACTACTGGAAAAACTATAGCGTTGACTAGACGGACCTTTGTTGACAAAGTGATGTCTCTGCTTTTTAATATGCTATCTAGGTTGGTCATAGCTTTCCTTACAAAGAGTAAGTGTCTTTTAATTTCATGGCTGTAATCATCATCTGCAGTGATTTTGGAGCCCAGAAAAATAAAGTCAGCCACTGTTTCCAGTTTCCCCATCTATTTGCCATGAAGTGATGGGACCAGATGCCATGCATAAGAAGCAGTGAAACAAAACAAACGTCACTACACAAGTATCAGCAAATGAAATAAATTTTAATCATGTATGTCAGGATGAAGAAAACTGAAATTTATCAATGCAAGAGAAAATAACTTAGGGAAAAAGAATCAGTGTAAGACAAGAAAAAAGGGAATTCAAAATTAAGATCTCTAGAAAAGAAAGTGGGAGAGAAAGATTTATGGACTCTAAAAACATTGCTTAGCGCCCTGAGTGACATGTTATTTCCCGAACATGTGGACCCTGATCTATACCACCTCAGTCTTCCCTGACGACTCAGCAGGTAAAGAGTCCACCTGCAATGCAGGAGACTCAGGTTCAATCCCTGGGTTGGAAGGATCCCCTGGAGGAGGAAATGGCAACCCACTCCAGTATTCTTGCCTGGGAATCCCATGAGCAGAGGAGCCTGGGGGGTTACAGTCCGTGGGGGCAGAGTCAGACGCGACTGGGTGCGCTAGCACCTGCACCATCTCATCGTGTGAACAGCCCCTCGCTGGATGCCGCCTTCAGCAGAAAGCCTCTGTCCTCGCTACGTTAGCAAGGCTATGCGGTACCTAGCCTTTCACCAGGCACTCAGGCCTGAGCACACCTTTCAGATCTTTTAATCACAAAATCCCTTGCCTAACTTGTCCGTTCTTTCAGTGTTGGCAAAGAAGTAAGAATCTAAGAATAAATAATTAACAAATGACCAGATTTCTTTCCTAGATTCCCCTTCAGTAATCCTGTAAAGAAACTGTGTGAACAAGATAAGGACTAGAGGAAGATCACAAGAAGTCCTGGAGCCTGCATGCAATGATTCTGACTCCATCTCAAGGATTAACTGAGATTACATCTCTCCTTTCCCTAGTAGTTCAGCTGGTAGAGAATTTGCCTGCAATGAAGGAGACCCTGGTTCAATTCCTGGGTCCGGAAGATCTGCTGGAGAAGGGATCGGCTACACCCTCCAGTATTCTGGCCTGGAGAATTCCATGGACTGTATAGTCCATGGGGTCGCAAAGAGTCGGACACAACTGAGCGACTTTCACTTTTCCTTTAAAATTTTCATGATTGAGCAGAACCTCCAGAAGTGGTTTTTTGGGGGACGTTGCATTTACCATCTTCCCAGAGTGCTGGCACTCTGATTAAAGGCAACTTTCCTTTCTATCAGTAAGTTTGATTCTGTAAGTGGTAAGCAGTGGGCCTTGATTCAACAATTCTGTAATGCCCCTTCTCTGTCTCTCACCCTCAGCCTGACGTCCCCACAACCCAAGGTTTTACTCTTTGGTTGTAACTCAGTTCAGGGCACTATGTCCCTTCTGCACCTAAAAATGAGAACAGGGAATGCAGCGCTCTTGCGTGCTGGGGGTCTGCATATGGTAGACATGAATGCATATTTCTTTTTAAAAAATATTTATTTGACTGCATTGCATCTTAGTTGCAGCATGCAGGATCTTTAACTGCATGATGGTAACTCTTAGCTGTGGCATGTGAGATCTAGTTTCCTGCCCAGGCATCAAACCCAGGAAGCTGGGGCAGTGAGTTTAGGACCCTGGGGGTGGGTGAGGGGACGTGGGAGTGGGAGAGGAATGGCTGGGCATCTATGCTAGGAGCAGAGGTGTGAGGACTGCCAGGCTGGACCTCAGCTCTCAGCCTGACAAGGGCTTCCTTGTTCTGTCCCCAGCTCAGTCTCCTAGGTCCCCCACATTCAAGAGCCTTCTGTGCTGCAGGCTGGAACTCCCTTCTTCATGGCCTGGGTCATATGCTCCAGTTCAACTCAATTGTCCTGGACACTGGGGACTTCTCTAGCTCCACTGGGAGGAGGTCCTCCCTCCTCCAAACCCGGGGAGTGATGCTTCTTTACTTTGAGAAAGATCCTTACTCCCCTGCACTACAGACACCTGACAAAATGTCTTACTTCCTGTTGCTAAGGGCTTAATTGTGTACCCCCAATTCTTATATCAAGTCCTGACCTCCAGCACTTCAGAATGTGACTTTCTGTTGGCAGCACAGTCCAGCATGTGGGATCTAGGCTCTTCACCCAGGGACCGAACCCATGCCCCCTGCAGTGGAAGCCTGAAGTCTTAACCACGGGACAACCAGAGAAGTCCCGATGTGACTTTATTTGGAGTAGAGCTTTTAAAGAGATAATCGAGTTAAGATGAGGTCACTAGGTTGGGTCCTAATCCAGTACGAATGGTGCCCTTACAGAAGGGGAAATGTGGACACAAACACAGAGGGAAGACGATGTGAGCACACAGGGTGAAGATGGCCGTCTATGAGCCAAGGTCAGAGGCCTCAGACTTCTGGGCTCCAGAACCGTGAGATGATAGATTCCTGTTGTCTAAGCCACAGTGCCTCTGGTATTTGTTACGGCAGCTGGAGCTGACTGATGCTCTTCCTCTGAGGCCTGTGCATCCCCACGGTAGGAGCCTCCCTTCTCTCCCCCGAGCTGGACTCCAGTGTCCCCACCCCGCCCTCTTCCTGCTGTGATGTCCCTGCCACTTGCTGTTCCCTTATCCGGGGAGTCAGACGGCAGACCTCAAGTGAAGGGGTGCGTGCTGAGGGTCAGGAGGAGCAGTAGGGCCCCAGGACAGGATCAGGATGAGTCTTTCATTTGCTTTTATTTGGTTTTTCAAGCTTGGATTTGGGGGTCACAGCTGGTGGACGGGGAAGCCAAGAAGGGACCCCTGAGAGCTGATGGGGCTGAGGGAAGGGAGGGGGGAAGGTTCCAGTGAGCAGGCTGGGTCCTGAGGCACACCGCTGGAGCTGAGGGGCTTGGGTGATCACCACAGGGCCTGTCTCAGGGCCCCGAGCAGGAACAACGCCAGGGGCCAGGTCTGTGGAGGCACAACGGCTGTGCCTGGTGTGGACGCGCCGGCAGCCCGCAGAGACTGGTGTGGAACCTGGGTCTGTGGAGGAGGGGACGTTGACTCAGGGGGCAGTGTAAGGGCAGACGTGGGCTCAGGGTGGGGTGTAAGTCTCTGGATCTCATCGATCCAGTCGGTGAAGTAGGTGACGTTGGTGAAGATGCTGGGGTAGATGGGGTGTCGGCAGTCAAAGCCCCAGCTGGCCAGCCCCATCAGAACCCAGGAGCTGGCGAAGTCACAAACCAGGGGGCCCCCGGAATCGCCCTAGGAAAGAAATGGGAGTTCAGGTGGGTGACTGAGCCAGTTCTGAGAAGACCAGGTAGCAGGGTGGGGCCTATGAGTCTCTGCCCTCCAGCCTCATTCTGTGAATTTCCAATCACCAACTTCCCACTGCAGATCAGCCCAATTAAGCCATGCAGGCAGGCACTGGAATCATGCTTCAGGAAGTCCTGATTGACCCTCAAAACAATCACAGATCTATATCCATCAATATATGGATCCTAGGAAATGGCAACCCACTCCAGTACTCTTGCCTTGAAAATCCCATGGACAGAGGCTACAGTCCATGGGGGTGCAAAGAGTTGGACACGACTGAGCCACTTCACTTTCACTTTCACATGCCCAGGGAGGCTGTGGTGGTCAGGAGGATGTGGTATCCAAGGCCGAGAAGGGACAGACAGCTGCAGGATTTGAGCTCAAGAGGGCTGGTCTGAGAGCGGAACCTAGCCAGCTGAACTGCTGCAGACCTGGATCTTGCAAACTCTGAGCTGCAGCAGCACGTCCCCACCCAGGTCCTCCTCCTTTTTCACTCATTTAGTCAGTCCTTTAGTTTTCTCTCAACTTCTTGATTGAGCATCTTCAGAAAGTGCCCATACCCAGGCCTGGGGGAGGCAGCCTGTATTGGTCAGGGAGCAGCTGAGGGTCCCCTGAGAGCTGCTAGGAGCTACTGGAGTCCTGAAATGCTGTCAGGGCAGGACCACCTGGGTGGAAATCCTCTCACTTCATCACCCAAAGGGAAGGGGTCATCCTTGGAGGCAGGGCGAGAGGAGCAGGATAGCTGTGCTTCTGCCTTACACACACTTGTCCAACACGAACGTTCAGCATCCAGGGCAGCTTCTGCCCTCAGGCACAGGGGTGAAATGTCAAGGTTCCTCCTTCACGGAGTTATGGTAAATAAGGCAACCAGCCTGCCATCGTCAGATGTGACATGTGGAAGCAAGCCATGGGAGGGACAGGACAGGAAGGGAAGGGCAGTTCATAGGGTGGAGACACGGAGCTTTCCCGAGCTGAGATTCCAAACAGGACAACTCAACTTTCTGGTGCTGGCGCAGAGGGAGCGGGGAGTGCAGACGAGGAGAGGAGGGATGGCCAGGCGGGCGGCAGGAGGAGCAACGACACGTGGGAAGCGGGGCGGGGAGACAGGACTCGGGTTCCCAGGGCCTTAGGGTGGGGTTGGGGTTGCCTCCCGTGGAGAACTGTCCAGCTCATGTCGAGCACCTGGCTTGCTCTGGTGCTGTGATCTGGGTTGTGTGGAGAAGGAACCTGTCTGGAGGCAGCTATAGGAGAGAAGGCGAGAGATTATGGGTGGGGAGGGGCCAGGGTGGTGAGAAACAGTCAGATTTGGGACAGTATGTTGAAGGAGGCAACAGGAACTGTCACAGCAGAGCCTATCTCAGGAGGCTGTGCAGAGGGGAGGAACAGGCTAAGCGTGGAGCCCCGGGGCCTCCAGCGTTTAGCGGTGGGAGGGGAGGGGCCCAGGTGCAGAGTGGAGTAGCTGGCTGGCCCTGGTGCCCAGGAAATGGCAGTGAGGCTTGCCCAAGTGCCGAGTGAGAGGAGGGTTTGGAGCCACGGTGGCTCGGGCAAGGCAGGCTCCTGGGGACACTGGCCACGAGGCTCCGGGGGCCCTGAGCATACTCCTGGGCAGAGCGGGTTAGATCCAGGGCTGTTAGGAGGGGTCCCTGGGGGAAAGAGGCAGAGACTGGGCAGCAGCGGGAGGGCGATTGCCCCTGCACGTTTATACGAGAGCTGCGAAAGCGGAGACAAGTATGGAGCAAGGGAGCCTCTGGGCACCCGGAACTCCAGGAGGGACTGGGCACGACGGGCCAGGAGGCTCAGGAGAGACGGAAGATGCTGCTGGACTGGGAAGATGAACGGCACCCAGGCCAGTGAAACAGGAAGCCAGCTCTCCAGCTGAGAGGGAGGGGTGGGGGAAGCGGTGACTTGAGGGGAAGAGAAGGGTACACGGTGTGGCTAGCCAAAAGTAACCCTCAAAGACGGCCGTCCTCATCACTAGAACCTGGGGCTATGTTACCTTATGTGGCAAAAGGGACTCTACAGCTGTGATGGAGTTGAGAATCAGGAAACAGGAAGATTATCCTGGATTATCTGGCTGGACCCAACATAAACACAAAGGTACCCATGAGGAAAGAGGGAGGCAGGAGGTCAGAGTCAGAGGAGATGTGATGATAGGAGCAGAGGGAGGAGCAATGTGACTTGGTGACGTAGGAAGGGGCCATGGGCCAAGGATTGCTGAGGACCTCTAAAAAGATAGAAAAAGCAAGAAAACATTTTCTCCTAGAGCCTCCAGAAGGAAGCAGCCAGGCCAACACCTTGACTTTAGACTCTGAGGTCCAGAAATGTGAGATAATACGTTTGTTGTCTGAGCCACCAATTTAAGGTGATGTCACCAAAGCACCAAGAAAGTCACACCAGGGGCTGCTTGGACTTTGGGAATGTGCCACCATCTCCTCAGCTCTTCCCCTCTGGGGTCCCCACCTGGGGTGCCCTTGTCCCTCCCCACAGTGTACCCACCCTGAGCTGTCCAAGGCCAGGGGCAGGCCTGGTCCCTGTCTACCACAGGCCTCCAGGATTCGTGCAGTTAAGCCTCGTGGTTGCAGATATTATGGTGGAATCTGGGCCAGTCTGAGGGAGATGGGAAGGGCTCCAAAAGCCTCCTGCTCCCTGGGGAGCTCTCAGAAGGCAGAGGAAGCTCCAACACTAGTGTATCCCGTGGAAAGTGAGCTGTGGTTTGCACTACTGAAGAGACAGAGCAAACCAAGGCAGTGTGTGTGTGTGTGTGTGTGTGTGTGTGGTGTATCGTGTATATATGTGTTGGATGGGGCCAGGGCAGTGAATTCTACCTTGGGTGAGAGGACAGGTCTAAGGCCCAGAAGAACAGGCACAATCCTGGTAGAAGGAGACAGACCAGGCCAGGAGATTGAAAGCCAAGACTTGCTAAGTACCTACTGAATGTCAGGCACAGTATTAAACTTTCTATAGGGACCTTATTAAGAGGAGGCTGTTAGCAACCCCATTTCATGGGTGAGGAAACTCAGTAAGGTCACAATCCCAGTAAACGACATTGAATACTGAAACCAGGGCTCTCCTGCCCCACAGTCTGAGCACCGAATGCTTCTGTGGCCGGTCTCTCCTCAGACCTGTTTCTGGGTGCCCTGTGCAGGGAGAGGTGTACTTCCAGGGAGAGAAGAGGGGCCTGGGTTTCACGGTGGGAGCTGGAGCAGGCGATGCGCAGGAGACGAGTCCAGACAGAGTGTCTCAGGGAGGCTGTGGTGACTGAAAGGGGGAGAGTGGGAGGAGGGGGTCATCTAATGCCTTGGCTCTTGGGGGTCCATCTCAGCACCATCCTCAGCCGGGGAAGAAATGAGAGGAGTGAGCTCAAGGGCACTATGGACATCCAGCAGGCAGGCAGACAGAGGGTTCCAGCCCTGGGCTCCGTGGGCAGGACCTCTGCAGGCTGGAAGGGAGGTCCGGGGTGACAGCGGATGGGGGCGCAGGGGACTGAGCCCTTCGTTTCACCTTCGGGAGTGGCTGACTCTGTGAGAAGGCCAGGCCAGGCCGGACAGCCAGACCGCTCATACCACTGGCTGTGGACTGGGAACCTGCAAGGAGGGCAAGGGGCCCAGCTTCCCGCTTCTGGCTCAGCAGCCCCATGGGCGGCCGTGGGAACAGCCGTGGGTGAGGCCATCCTGTGGGCCAGGGGCAGCTCCTCCCTCCTGTGTGCATCTCCTGGCGTGCCAAAGCGTATCTCCACAGACTGGCTAGCTCTGAAAACAGCAGAAATGGATCTCACAGTTCTAGAAGTCAGAAGTCTGAAGCCAACTATCTGTGTCTCTCCCTCTTCTATAAGAAAACAAATCATTGGATTTAGAGCCCGCTCTAAATTCAGCAAGGTCTCATCTTGAGATGCTTAACAACCGTATCCGCAAAGACCTATTTCCAAATAAGGTCACATTCTGAGATTTAGGGGACACAAATTTAGGAGACACCATCCAACCCACTACACCATCCTTGCAACAATCCCATGATGGAGGCCTCCAAAGCCTACGCTGTGGATGAGGACGCAGGCTCAGAGGGGAAACGACCGCCCGAGGTCACGTGGTAGCGCAGTGTCTCCCTCCGGAGCCCTGACACTCCCTCCGCTCCACGACACCATCCGTGGAAGAATCAGCAGGGGATGCCAGCCTGGGAGCCTGGGCCCTGAGGATGATGCCGTGGAGGTCAGGTGGGGCTTGGGGTCAGAACGCAGGGGCCCAAGCTGTGGCCCTTATTGTAGGGGCGCCACCTTCCTTCTCCAGGCTTGCTTTCTCACCATAAAGACACCACAGAGAGTGGAAAAGAAGCTTCCCAGTCAAGTATCCAACAGCGGGACTTCCTTGGTGGTCCGGTGGTGATGAGTCTGCCTTCCAATGCAGAGGATGCGGTCCAATCCCTGGTCAGAGGACTGAGATCCCACATGCCCCGAGGCAGCTAAGTCTGTGCGGCAACTGCCGAGCCCACGTGCCCGGAAGCGCGCACGCCTCAAGGAAAGCGGAGGCCACGCGCCCGGAAGCGCGCACGCCTCAAGGAAAGCGGAGCCCGCGCGCCCGGAAGCGCGCACGCCTCAAGGAAAGCGGAGCCCGCGCGCCCGGAAGCGCGCACGCCTCAAGGAAAGCGGAGCCCACGCGCTGCCGCGGGAAGCCTGCCCGTCGCGACTCACACCCAGCCAACACGGCCGGAACAAACAGAGCGAGGCCAAAAACCCCACAAAACAAACGTCCAGCAGTAGACTGATATCCGGAATATGTAAAATACACAAGAGCCCCTAAAGGAAGAGACGGACAAACCAACCGAAAAATGAGAGGGGGGAAAATCCTGAAAGGAAACGTTACAGAAAAACATGTCCAAAGGTAAAAATATGTGAAAGTACATTCAATTCGTCACTGGAAAAGTGAAAATCACAATAAGTTATTAAAATGAGAAAAGATGGAAAGTGCTAAGTACTGGTGAGGATATGAACTCTCATCCACTGCTCAAATGAATGGAAATGGAGAACCACTTTGGAGAAGTTTGGTAACATCTGCCAAAGTTTAATATACACACACCTTTTAATCGAATAATTCTACTCAAGGGTTTCTGTGAAATAGAAGATAAAACATTTGGAAGTGAAATGAAATGAAAAATTTGGAAAGTACTAAAATATGCATTAAAGTGTAACTGATCATAGGATTCAATGGACACAGGAGAGTCCTGTAGAGTAAGGAGACTGAACAGGTAACAGTATGGATGAGTCTCACAAACACAACGTTAAGACAAGAAAGACTGACAACTGGAAATAAATTCTACTTACAGAATATTCAGAATCTAATCCAAGGTATTAAAAGTGAAGATGGTGGTTTCCGTTGGGTGTTGGTGACAGGAAGGAGGTGTGAGTGGGCCTCTGGGGTATTGATCACATGTTGCCTCACTATGTGAAAATTCATGCAACTTATGAAAAGAGCATGGGTGTATGTATGTTACACTTCAATAAAAACTTTAAAATATGCCTCAAGAATAGATGCCGTAGATGCCCTCATGTGCCAGGGCCTTAGGAAGGGGGTGGCCTGGGGGATGTGGCCAAGGGATGGAGCCCAGGAAGACGCAGAGAGGAGGAAACGGGAAGCCCAGGGGTCCACAAAGAGAGCAGAGGACCACAGCCCCTCCCCAGAGAGACTGAGGCCCTGAGAACAGCAGGGAAACAGACAGGGCCTGACTCACGTGGCAGATGGACTTTCCTGCGGAGAAGTCCCCGGCACACAGCATGTCCTCGCGCACAGAGAAGTTTTTGCCTCTCGCACGTCCATATAACATGTTACAGAACTTGTTCCCAATGAAGCTCACCTTACCCGCCTGGAGATGGAAGGGTTCCAGCAGGGGAGCTGCGAGGATAAAGAGGAAGTCAGGGAAGGATGCTGTGGCCTAGCTACAGAGCTCTGCCTTACCAGTCAGCACCAGCCCTCAGCTTGGGGCTTTCTCCGCACAGCTGGGCGTTCACCCTTGTTTCAGTCTTCTACTTATGTCTAATAAGCCCTCCTGTGTTTCTCAGACTTTTCCAAACTCATCCTATCCCCTCCACCTCTTTCACAGCAACAGGCCACACTCCTGTTCCACAAAGGGAGCAGGCGAATCCCTCCAGCACCCGCCGCTCACTGGCGCTTAGCAGCCACTCACCAACCGGTCTACCCTTTCACCAACCTTCCCACCCACTCACCTTTTGTTTATCATTAACCTTGCTTTGCATCCACCTACCTATCTTTCCTCATGTCCCATTCACCCACTCATCCTTCCATAAATTTGCCTATACACTCATCTTTTCATCCATCTCTTCATTCTCCCCTCCAGCAATAGACCGCTCACTCCATCTCTCTGCCCACCATCCTTTCATCCATTCGCCCAAACATCTTCCCTTCCACCCACTCGTCCTCCCACCTTCCCCCATCCATTCTCTCATCCAATCACTGATTTATTCATCATTCAATTACTCATTTATTCCTCTGTCCTTGTGCTAAGTATCTTTTAACTAATGATACAGGGGAACGTTTTAGTTGGGGCAGACAGGGTAAATGAAGTAAATAAGTAGCATTACTTTAGATCTAGTAAGTGGTATAGAGGACATAAAACAGGGAGACATGCTATTAGGGGCAGCCTGTTTTAGCTCACATGATCAAGTAAAACTCCGCAGAGGAGCAGCGGAGTTCCATATGGAAAAAAACGAGTTATGACAAGGTTAGTTGGGAAAGCAAATGAGTCCAGGGGGATAGTCAAGGTGGATACCTGAGGTGGGAATGGCCTTGGCATTGTCAAGGCAGGAGGGAGATCTGCTGGCTGGGGTGGTGTGGGTGAGGGATGCAGCAGGAGATGAGAGAGAGGAATGGGCCTGAGAGCCAAGGCAGGGAGTGTCGACCTTATTTTAAGAAGAAACGAGAAGCACTGGGGGTGATGAGCAGGGAACTGGCATGACGCCTGCTCTGAAGCAAATGCTCAGACAGCCATGTGGAGAGTGACACAGAGCACGCAGGGTGGGAGCCAGGACCAGCCTGGGGCGTGGGCTGGGATGTCAGGGTCCCTGACCTCAAGGAGGAGCCTGTCTGTGTGTGTGTGTGCGTATGTGTGTGTATGAAGTATGGTATGCATGTGTTCTGTGTGTGTGTGTGTGTGTGTGAAGTGTGGTATGCATGTGTTGTATGTATGTGTGTGTGTGTGAAGTGTGGCATACATGTGTTATGTGTGTGTGGTGTGAGAATTCTGGGGACCTGGTTGTTTGTCCTATGATTATTGACTGTTAACTGACATACTAATAGGCAAGGACCAGGGATGCTGGAACATCCCACCCAATGAAGCAGCATCTGTTCAAAATGCCTGGAGCACCTCTGTAGAGAAACACCATACCAAATTATGACCCTACAAATAATTACAAATGAATATTCTTTCCCTCCCTAATTTGGCATCCTAAGCATTTTACCAAGTCATAAACACTCCTTTCTTCAGTGAAGGCTCTTGCTCATAAGTTTTGGTCTACTTTTCTCCTCTTTCAATCTTAAAAAATACAATTTGCCTAACAAGTCTACAAATTAGATAGACAACCTGAGCTGGGAGAAAACCAAAGTGAGGTCTGGAGAGTGAAATCCTCTAAGTCATAATCATTCTAAACTGATCAGGCAGGCTCAGAGATCAGAGGTCATACTTGTATTTTCTTTCCACTTTTCCCAAGCACCTCCTATGCCACTGGGAAATCAGAGAGGTTGTCAGTGACCTGGAAGGAGTCAGGCCCCAACCATGACCTTTGAGTTGGATCAAGTCATCTCAGATCTATGGTTGATTTAAACCTTGGAATCAAGAACCAGAAAGACTTCAAGAACTCAGATTCTTGATTCCAAAGTCAAAGATTCCCAGACTTCAGAGCTTTACACTTAGGGAACACCAAAGCTTTAGAATCGCACACTTTCAGAACTAGAAGTAGAATGGTCCAGTCCTCTGGAAATGAAGCACAGTGGGCCAGGGGCCCTTTGTCTGGGGACCCCTCAGATGGAGGCACACCTCCCTTCTTTGTTCCTGTCCTTCTCCCCTTCCTCCGCCTCCTCTCATCCCCCCCAACTCCCCCACACCCTCTCACTTTCCTCGTTGAGCATCCCCCAGCCGGTTATCCAGCAGGACGAGTTCCTGGGGAGCTTCATGCCAGGGACTGGGAGGCAGGCGGGGACGATGGAGGAGGTGAAGTTCACAGGAGACGGCAGCTGCAACATGGCGATGTCGCTCCCGAAGGGATGCAGCTTCTCGAAGTCTGGGTGCGTGATAATCCGGCTCACGGGTACCTCCCGGGTCTGAGGGCCGTGCTGGTAGAGCTGGGTGCTCCCTAACAGAACCCGGTAGCTCTCCGGGGCTTTGGGTTTGCTGGAGAAGGAAAGGCGCCTTGTCACCATCACCTCCAAGCGGGGACGCGCTCTCTGCCTGCATCCCCGTCTAACTGCCCGCACCCCTCTGGGCCCCTCCACTCCTCGTCTCCCCATTTCTAGTGTTCAGGAGCCCTTCTTTCCTGAGGCTGATTGACGCCCTGCTTACAGTTTCAGACATGTGGCTGGCATCTCCATCACACACTAGAATTGCAGAAGCACCAAATCCTTGTTCTGGAAAGGTCCTCGGTGGGGTCATCACATGAAGGCCTTTGATTGTAGGCAGCAGGCATTCTGGCTCAGTCCCAGCTCTAACTTCACCCTTCCCGAGACGCCACACAACGCACCTTCTGGCCCCACACTCTTCCTTCCAGACCATCCGCTTTTTTCAACACCTACCTGCCCAAAGCCTGCTTCTCCACTGAGTTACAAGGACTCGCAAAAGATTCATTAAATAAATGAGCCAGTGAAGGCAGGAAATGGAACCTTGCCTTTTTCCCCAACACAGGTGCCGAATCTCCCCCACCCTCACTGTCTCCACGGCCCATCTGCTTGGAGCCCCTCTCTCGTGTTCCCCTCATGGACCCTTCCCCTCCAGCAAGCCCTCCCTCTCCACAGCCCTTCTCCTGACCCCCACCCCATGTGCTCTGCCCTCCTCATCCATGCTGGGCTTTCTCTTCTGACGGGATGGAGGCGTGGTGAGGTGGGATCTGCCACCCCTGATGCCACAGAGGGGCTTGCACGGAGCATGGCTCAGAGTGGGTGCCGACAGACCCTGAGCCCGAAAGCTCCAGCGCCCAGACCTGGGCTGCGGTGCCTGAACGCCCTGGTGAGCCCCCTCCTCTGTTCAGAAGCCTGGCACCGAGCCAGCCCCGTGTGGCTGAGTGAATGAGACTCCTGAGCAGCCCTGTCACTCTCCCAGCGAGCCCACCTCCCCCTTATGAGCCTAGTCCCTACCATGGCTCCTCAAATGCATGCCAGGGCCTGCGACTCCTCCCGGGCACACAGTTTCGCAGGAGTAATAAGAATCTCCCAGCTGCTGACCACACATGCAGTGCCAGGCGCCCCCTGATAGTCTGACACCTGGAAACAAGCGGACACTGAGCAGAAGCTGTGATCTGAGACGGGTCCACACCGCATGGCAGCGAGGATGGACACTGTCCGTCTCCTGAGGCTCACCTGTGCTGGGGACAGAAACACGGGCCAAGGGTGGAGCATGCCCACGATCTGGGCAGGTGAGCGGGAAGGACAGTCCAGGTGCGGGGTACACAGGCCAAAGGCGGAACGACACGCCTCTGAAGGCACACACTGCCCAGAGGAGGGCCCAGAGGAGCTAACGTGGGACGCCCATCCCCCTTCTCTCCTCTGCCCCTGCATCCCCCTCCCCTGCCAGAGCCTGTGCTGGCAGCCTAGGAAGGAGACTCACTTGAGAAAGCAGTGGGCGGTGGAAAGGAGCCAGCTGGAGTTAATGAGGACGGCTCCACACACGTGCAAGCCCTGGGACTGCAGGCTGGCCTGCCATGGCCACTGGCCGGCCTCCACGTCCCGGCCGCCGTAGATCCTCCCCATCACCTTGGGTTTCCCGCACACTGTGGAGACTCCCCTGCCACCTGTAACAGAGACACTGGTGGTGCCCCAAATGTCAAAACCAGGAAGGCCGCCCCGCTTCACAGATGGGAGAACCACGCCAGGCGTCCAGCGGCCTAGCCGAAAGGCCAGGCGTCCAGCAGCCTAGCCAAAAGGCCAGGACTCTGCTTCACCGGCCGCCACTGAGGACGGGAGGGCACAGCACAACGCATCAAGCCCTGTGGGGTGACGGGGGGCCTGGGGGGTGGGGCAAGGAGGGACCAGCTCACAGGAGCGTCTCCAGGCAGATGAACATCCTTGAGCAAGGCTGCCAAGGGCTGCACACGTCACAGACCTCATTTCCGTCAACTAGCCACCTCAATGCCTTGTCTTGTAGATCAAAGAACTAAAGGTCTCAGAAGTTGCCAAGATTACTCTCTCAAGATCATGGCTTCTAAGGGCCTGTGCTCCCTCCACTTGACCCCATGTCTCAGGGAGGGAGATTTGCAGGCAGAAGCTGTGGCGCTGCGTGATCTGGGGCAAGTCACAGCCCTCTCTGACTCTGCAGGAGTCTCCATTTCTAAAAGAAGAAGGAGTGGGCTAATGAGGACAGCCCTGGTTCCAGGACTCACGCCTGGGAGGGCAGGAGTGTGCCCAGGCCCCCTGAGACCGGGCATCCTGGTCTAGGGCCTGGGCTCCCAGGGCCGCGGTGTGGGGAGTGAGACCCCTGGGCCCTGGACTCAGGCCCGTTCACGCAGTAGACCTAGCGCTTTCCTCTATCCAGCTTCCAACCTCCGGACCAGACCCTGCTGGTCCCCGCTCCCTCGCCCCACACAGGGACTGGGTCTTCTCCCACCCGAAGGCCTCACAGAGGAGGGCCTGACCCACCTGTGTGGAGGGGACCTCTGGGCTGCCTGGCTGGAGGGAAGGGCAGAGAAACGATGAGACTGAGTGACTCACCAGGCCCTGGTCACGGCCGTTCCCTCAGGCCCTGTAGCCTAGGGGATCTTGGCCCGAATGGAGGCCCCAACGCACCTGTGGCTCCCGGGGCCAACCGCTGTGCTCGCCAAGTCGGGGCGCCGCCCCCCAACGCTCCCGCCTCGCCTGCAGTCGGGCCGGGGGCGGCCGTGGCTGAGGACCCTCGCAGCTCCACGGTGGCCACGTCCAGCAGCAGCAGCCAGAGAAGAGCCACGGGCTGGCCCGGGCCGCGGGGGATACCCGCCGCCCTGCCCATTGCCGGGGTTACTGACCCCAGCCCGGCCCCACCCTGCTCTGGCCCCGCCCCAGACCAACGCCGAACAACTCTGCTTCAACACGATTTTTAAACCGTGAAGTTCATTTATACAAAGGGAACGTCCATGATTTTCAGGAAATGTTTTAAAAATTATTGATTTATACTTAAATAAACCTTTTAGTTTAGAATGGTTTTAGATGTATGGAAAAACTGCAGTGATAATACGAAGAGTTCTAGTATTCCTCCTCACCCTGTTTCCCCTAATGATAAGATCTTTGTTTTTTTTTTTTTTTTTTTTTTTTTATGATAAGATCTTTGGATGGCCCTCGCACATTTGCCACAACTAGCGAGCCAATACTGATACCTTAGTATTAACCTAAGCCCATTCTTTCTTTCTTTCTTTTTTTTTAAAATCTTTTAAGTTTAAGGTGCATAGCATAGTGATTTGGAGAGGGAAATGGCAACCCACTCCAGTATTCTTGCTTGGAGAATCCCAGGGACAGAGGAGCCTGCTGGGCTGCCGTCTATGGGGTCACACAGAGTCGGACACGACTGAAGCGACTTCGCAGCAGCAGCGGCATAGTGATTTGCCTTGTATGCATCATGAAATGGTCACCCCGATAAATTTAGTGAACCCACATAGGTACAGAATTAAAGAAATAGGAAAAAAAATGTGTCTCCCAGTGATGAGAACTCAGGATTTACTCTTAACAAGTTTCCTGTATCATATAGAGCACTATTAATTATATTTATCATGTTGTATATTACCTTCCTAGTTCTTATAACCAGAAGTTTGTTTCTTTGACTATAGCTGTCTAATTCCTACCTCCCCATTCCTGGCTTCTTGTAACCACAAATTTGAGATCTCTTTTTTCTGTGAATTTGTTTGTTTTTGAAGTATAATTGACCTACAATGCTGTTAGTTGCTGTTACACAACATAGTGATTGGATATTTCTGCACATTTCAAAATAATAGGAATAGTTATGATATGTCACCGTACAAAGACATTACACAGTTATTCACTATATTCCCCACAGTGTGCATTTCTTACCCATTTCACACTCGTTTATTTGGCAATTGGAACTTAAAAATATATATATTTATTTATTTATTTTGGCTCCCTTGGGTCTTGTTGCTCCGCGAGGGGTTTGTCTAGTTGTGGAGAGTGGGGAGTAGGTACTCTTTATCGTGGTGTGCAGGCTTCTCATTGCTGTGGCTTCTCTCGTGGAGCACATTCTCCAGGGCGTGGAGGCTTCAGTAATTGAGGTGCACTGGCTTAGTTGCCCCATAGCATGTGTTGTCTTCCTGGATCAGGAATTGAACACATGTCCCCTGCGTTGGCAGGTAAATTCTTAATCACTGGACCACCACGGAACTCTTGCCATGGGAACTTTGTACCTCAATCTCCCTCAGCTTTCGCTTTCTTCCCCCCAATCCTCTCCCTTCTGCTAACCACCTGTTTGTTCTCTTTGTCTATAACTCTGTTTGTTTTGTTATGTTTGTTCATTTATCTTTTAGATTCCAAAAGAAGTGTAATCATACAGTACTTGTCTTTGTCTGACTTATATCACTTAGCATGATAGTTTCTGGGCTTCCCAGGTGATGCTAGTGGTAAAGAACCCACCTGCCAATGCAGGAGACATAAAACAAGCCAGTTCTAACTCTGGGTGGGGATGATCCCCTGGAGGAGGGCGTGCCAGCTGCCCCAGCCCAGTGTTCTTGCCTCGAGAATCCCATTTACAGAGAAGGCTGGTGTGCTTCTGTGCTCAGCTTTCTTATGGTCCAACTCTCACATCCACACACGACCACTGGAGAAACCATAGCCTTGACTAGACGGACCTTTGTTGGCAAAGTAATGTCTCTGCTTTTTAATATGCTGTCTAGGTTGGCCATAACTTTTCTTCCAAGGGGCAAGGGACTTTTAATTTCATGGCTGCAGCCACCATCTGCAGTGATTTTGGAGCCCCACGTAAATAAAGTCTCTCACTGTTTCCATTGTTTCCCCATCTATTTGCCATGAAGTAATGGGACTGGATGCCATAATTTTAGTTTTCTGAATGTTGAGTTTTAGCCAGCTCTTTCACTCTCCTCTTTCACTTTCATCAAGAGGCTCTTTAGTTCTTCGCTTTCTGCCATAAGGGTGATGTCATCTGCATATATGAGGTTATTGATATTTCTCCCGGCAATCTTGATTCCTGCTTATGCTTCATCCAGCCCTGCATTTCACATGATGTACTTTGCATATAAGTTAAATAAGCAATATGTGTGAATGGACCCTCATCTTTCTGAATCATTGCATTGTTCCTAGCAGGTGGATGAAAGAATTCCCATCAGCGTCGGGGATCCTCAGCAGAAATCATGCGTGTGGATAGAGGGGTGTCTGTGGCTTACGCTGGTGGGCACTCCTTCACCATCTGTGTGGTCCTAGCATTTGGGCCCCTAGAAGGGTGGGTCTGGTGGGCAGATGGCATGCAGAGGAGAACCTTCAGAGGTGTGTTGTTGGTGTAGTAGGCAGCAGTCAAAAGTCATGGTGCTTCCTGGGTAAGAGGCCAGATAACCAAGTGCTCTCTCAGGATAAAGGCCCTGAGAGTCGGCTGGACAGCTCCAGGTGTTGCTGGCTATTCTGTGGCACAGCTGATGGGCAAGGACAACTCCACGTTGGGCCAAGGTGGTGAAAGTCTACAAAGTCTTGTGTCCCTGAACCCAACTGCCCCAGGAGCCATGGGGACTATTGAGTATCAATCTGGTCAGCTGTATCACTAGGTCTCAACCAACCTGTGTGTGTATGCTCAGTCATGTCTGACTCTTTGCGACCTCATGGACTGCATCCTGCCAGGCTCCTCTGTCCACGGGATTTCCCAGGCAAGAATACTGCAGTGTGTTTCCATTTCCTCCTTCAGGGGATCTTCCTCACCCAGGGATCGAGCTCAGGGATCCAGGGATCAAACTCAGGGATCCAGGGATCAATCTGCACTGCAGGTGGATTCTTTCTTTTAAGGCACCAGGGAAGACCTTCAACCAGTCTAGCTCCATGGAAACCTAACTTCTCAGGGATACACAGGACCTCTGGGGATCAGTGAACTGACAAGGATGAAAGTGGGTGTTTTGCAGAAAGTTTTCAGTTTCGTCTCAGGTTCAAAGAATTTGTTAACAAAATAAGCCACTTGTTATACACAAATAAATAATACCAAAATTTTTTAGAGAATTATCTAGCTTTCTTTCAATATACTAATGTTAAAAGAAAAGAGAAATAGAAACAGCAGAGGATACATCACTGAATTGGGTTTTGACCAACATCCAGAATTAAACAGCACAGGGAAATCCCCTGACACAGCATTTTTGGAGTCCCAGTTAGGAAAAGTTCCCAGCAATGCATCTGCTTCATGAGTGAGATTTCAAATATTGCAGTTTGGGATTCCAGTTTATAATCCCAGGATGCAAACTATACCATCATCAATCTGTGAGCAGTTTCAGCTAGGTTTCAGGCTAATGCTATTTGTTTGTCATGTAAAACTTGGAATATTGTTAAGCCTGGGGCTTTGTTGGCCAGTGTCCCTCTGGGGGCTCAACAATTTCAAGACTTGTCTCCTGTCTTGCCTATGGTTCTGCAAAGCTTGCATTCACAGTAGGCAATTAGGACACTCAAGTCAGGGCTGTGTCCAGGCAAATTAAAAGCAAGGTCAGAGGCCTGATCTGTTTTGTCTCTGCGCCTGATCAAGACTATTTATTTAATTTACCTAATACTGGGGAGGTTTTGTCCCTGAGAGAGAGCATGAAGGACTGAGAATTGGAGAGCCTGGGGAGTCCTGCTCTGAGGACATATAGCTCTGACGTTCTCAAATCCTTTAGACATGTTCTCTATTCTTTTCTGAAGGCTTAGGATTCTTCTAGCAGTGGGAAGCTCATCTCAGTTTCATGTTTCCCTGATAGGATGAAGTGACCCATTTTTTAAAAAAACTATTCAACAGGAATTTGGCAACAAGGAGCTCATGATCTGAGCCACAGTCAGCTCCTGGTCTTGTTTTTGCTGACTGTATAGCGCTTCTCTGTCTTTGGCTGCAAAGAATATAATCAATCTGATTTCGATATTGACTATCTGGTGATGGCCATGTGTAGAGTCTTAAATTCAGACCTAAATTGAAGAAAGCAGGGAAAACCATTAGACCATTCAGGTATGACCTAAATCAAATCCCTTATGATTATACAGTGGAAGTGAGAAATAGATTTAAGGGATTAGATCTGATAGACAGAGTGCCTGATGAAGTATGGATGGAGGTTTGTGACATTGTACAGGAGACAGGGATCAAGAAAATCCCAAAGAAAAAGAAACGCAAAAAAACAAAATGGCTGTCTGAGGAGGCCTTACAAATAGCTGTGAAAAGAAGAGAAGTGAAAAGCAAAGAAGAAAAGGAAAGATATACCCATTTGAATGCAGAGTTCCAAAGAATAGCAAGGAGAGATAAGAAAGCCTTCCTCAGTGATCAGTGCAAAGAAATAGAGGAAAACAATAGATTGGGAAAGACTAGAGACCTCTTCAAGAAAATTAGAGATACCAAGGGAACATTTCATACAAAGATGGGCTCAATAAAGGACAGAAATGGTAGGGACCTAACAGAAGCAGAAGATATTAAGAAGAGGTGGCAAGAATACACAGAAGAACTGTACAAAAAAGATCTTCACGGCCCAGATAATCACGATGGTATGATCACTCATCTAGAGCCAGACAGTCTGGAATGTGAAGTCAAGTGGGCCTTAGAAAGCATCACTACGAACAAAGCTAGTGGAGGTGATGGAATTCCAGTTGAGCTATTTCAAGTCCTGAAAGATGATGCTGTGAAAGTGCTGCACTCAATATGCTAGCAAATTTGGAAAACTCAGCAGTGGCCACCAGACTGGAAAAGGTCAGTTTTCATTCCAATCCCTAAGAAAGGTAATGCCAAAGAATGTTCAAACTACTCCACAATTGCACTCATCTCACATGCTAGCAAATTAATGCTCAAAATTCTCCAAGCCAGGCTTCAGCAGTATGTGAACTGTGAATTTCCAGATGTTCAAGCTGGTTTTAGAAAAGGCAGAGGAACCAGAGATCAAATTGCAAACATCCATTGGATTATCAAAAAAGCAAAAGCGTTCCAGAAAAACATGTATTTCTTTTTATTGATTGTGTGGATCACCATAAACTGTGGAAAAGTCTTAAAGAGAAGGGAATACCAGACCACCAGACCACTTGAGAAATCTGTATTCAGGTCAGGAAGCAACAGTTAGAACTGGACATGGAACAACAGACTGGTTCCAAATAGGATAAGGAGTTGGTGATAGACAGGGAGGCCTGGCGTGCTATGATTCATGGGGTCGAAAAGAGTCAGACACGACTGAGCGACTGAACTGAACTGAAGCCATGGACAGAGCTGAAGCTAATGAAGATCTGTGGGGGAAAGACTTTGGCAGATCTGCTCGGGGAACACCATGGCTCTCCTGTTCAGAGGCAATGGTTACAAAGGACAGAGGGCATGACCATCTCCCCAAGCAGAGAACACCACTTAGGGCCATGCTGAGGGTGTCTGGATGTCTGGAGCTCCGCCCTAAATGGTGCCCACTTAGGGCAATGCTGAGGGTGTCTGGATGTCTGGAACTCCGTCCTAAATGGTGCCCACTTAGGGCAATGCTGAGGGTGTCTGGATGTCTGGAGCTCTGTCCTAAATGGTGCCCACTTAGGGCAATGCTGAGGGTGTCTGGATGTCTGGAGCTCTGTCCTAAATGGTGCCCACTTAAGGCCATGCTGAGGGTGTCTGGATGTCTGGAGCTCCGCCCTAAATGGTGCCCACTTAGGGCAATGCTGAGGGTGTCTGGATGTCTGGAGCTCTGTCCTAAATGGTGCCCACTTAGGGCCATGCTGAGGGTGTCTGGATGTCTGGCGCTCCGTCCTAAATGGTGCCCACTTAGGGCCATGCTGAGGGTGTCTGGATGTCTGGCGCTCTGTCCTAAATGGTGCCCACTTAGGGCAATGCTGAGGGTGTCTGGATGTCTGGCGCTCTGTCCTAAATGGTGCCCACTTAGGGCAATGCTGAGGGTGTCTGGATGTCTGGAGCTCCGCCCTAAATGGTGCCCACTTAGGGCAATGCTGAGGGTGTCTGGATGTCTGGAGCTCTGTCCTAAATGGTGCCCACTTAGGGCCATGCTGAGGGTGTCTGGATGTCTGGCGCTCCGTCCTAAATGGTGCCCACTTAGGGCCATGCTGAGGGTGTCTGGATGTCTGGCGCTCTGTCCTAAATGGTGCCCACTTAGGGCAATGCTGAGGGTGTCTGGATGTCTGGCGCTCTGTCCTAAATGGTGCCCACTTAGGGCAATGCTGAGGATGTCTGGATGTCTGGCGCTCCGCCCTAAATGGTGCCCACTTAGGGCAATGCTGAGGGTGTCTGGATGTCTGGCGCTCCGTCCTAAATGGTGCCCACTTAGGGCAATGCTGAGGGTGTCTGGATGTCTGGCGCTCCGTCCTAAATGGTGCCCACTTAGGGCCATGCTGAGGGTGTCTGGATGTCTGGCGCTCCGTCCTAAATGGTGCCCACTTAGGGCCATGCTGAGGGTGTCTGGATGTCTGGAGCTCTGTCCTAAATGGTGCCCACTTAGGGCAATGCTGAGGATGTCTGGATGTCTGGAGCTCTGTCCTAAATGGTGCCCACTTAGGGCAATGCTGAGGGTGTCTGGATGTCTGGCGCTCTGTCCTAAATGGTGCCCACTTAGGGCAATGCTGAGGATGTCTGGATGTCTGGAGCTCTGCCCTAAATGGTGCCCACTTAGGGCAATGCTGAGAGTGTCTGGATGTCTGGAGCTCTGGGAGTGGGGGTCGGGGCTGGGCACCATCCCTGGTCCTTCTCCCGTGCTGCCTGTTTGTTACCTGACATCAGACCCCCATGAAGGACGGGTCAGCGGGTGGGTATTCAGATCCTAAAGATCACCTGTGAGGTGTGTGCGGGGGAGGTCTCAGGAGAGGTCTCTGTGGGATGCTCTGAGCGGTCTCTGCGTGAGATTTCTCAGAGTGGGCGTGTGGGAGGTCCCCGTGTGGGGACAGTGTGGGTCTCTGTGGGGACTCTTGGTGAGGGGACCTCCGTTGGTGGCTGTCCTGCCCCTTACAAGAGAAGGGCACAGGATTTTCCCTTCTGGTTTCCTGCTGTTCTGCTGGTGGCCCTCTGGGTCACTTCTCCACACAGGTGTCTTTGGGGTCAGCCCCCCCACCCCCAGCACTCCCCCCTCGATGCCTCTGGGGGGACCAGGCAGCCCCAGGCTCAGAGTCTCTGCCTGTGCCTGCCTCTCCCCTGAGCTCTGGAGGCCACTCTGTGCCCTGAGTCCCAGCCGCTCCCTGAGACCCTGTCTGAGCCCCCACTGCGGTGCCCACCCTGAGAGATGTGGCCCAGAGGCAAGACCTGGCCCCAGGTCAGACCTCAGCACAAGCAGGCCTGTGCATGCCGCCATGCAGGCCTGGAGCTGGTCCCGTGTGTGGGGGTCCTGGCAGGCGTGGGGCAGGCCCATTCCAGCTGTCATGCGGATCAGGGCCCTCCTGGAGCCGGTCCCTCCACCCCATTAGTGACTCTGACACAGAGCCCCGAATCGCTCTAGAGAACTGCTCTTGTCTCCCTGCTTTCCAGGGCTTCCCTGGGGCTCAGGTGGGAAAGAATCTGCCTGCAATTCAGGAGACCTGGGTGCGATACCTGGGTCGGGAAGATCCCTTGGAGAAGGGAATGGCTACCCACTGCAATATTCTTGTCTGGAAAATTACATGGACAGAGGAGCCTGCAGGCTACAGTCCATGCGGTCTCAAAGAGTTGGACATGCCTGAGTGACTGACACTTTCCTGTGTAGATGGGTCCTGGGGAAGAAAGCTGACTGCACCCTTCTCCACAGGTCACTTCCCGCTCACTGGGTGACACATCGTGTCTGCTGGCTTCCTCCCTGTCTGGGCTCCGGGCTGAGCAAGCTGATGACAGCTGAGACTTGCTATGACTGTAGCAGAGCCCCTGGGCCTGTTGAGTCCCACCTGTCCTCTGGGAGCCTCCTCGGGCCACATGCATGCATAGGTAGAGGTCCCGGACCACGAGTCTGTCCCAAGCTCCCAGTCCTGTGCAAGCCGATTAACTACACTCTGGAGAGGTGGAGACTGCCTGCTTGGAGGCTCTGCTGCTTCTGAGGGCCTGGCCGTCTGTCAGGGGGTCCAGGTGGCCTCCCTCTGTCTGGGCTCTGGGAGCTGGAGTAGAGGGGGGACTCTGGGGCGGGGCCGCCAGGAGCCACCGGCCCCCCAGCTTCTTTCCTCTGGGCCTGTAGGTGCCGGTGGGACGCCAGGGGCTCCTGGGTCACTGCACCATCTATGGGCACCTCTGCCCCCTGCCTCCTTTCCCGGTGTCCGACACTAGGGGCACAGTGTCCCACCCTCAGACAGTGAGGGGACTGCTCACCAAGACATGCCCCTGCCCATTCCCTGGCAAAGGCGGGGACTATGAGCAGGGCTGTCCTCTTCTCCAGGGCAGGGGTGGACCAGCCCTCCGGGGCCTCCATGTTCCACACCGCAACCCTCAGAGCTGAGAGTGTGTGGTCCTCATCCTCACCACCTCACCAGAGCAGGAGAAAAACAGAGGAAAGTTGACAGGCCTGGCGCATCTCATTACAGCTCCATCTGGGAGAGGAGGGGCTTCCAGGACGGCGCCATCTAATCCCACCATGACACGGGGACGAGGTTTCTCCCACCCTGGACTCGGCCAGCACTGCCCCAAACTCCCCTCCTTATTCTGACATGTGAATAGTCTCTGACACCTTCTGAGCCTGGGGGGAGTTTCAGCTTCTGCAAACTCCTCCCCTACAGGCTCACAAGTTCAAGGTAGAGAAGTGGGGGGATAGAGGCGCATTCTGAGAAGAGGGGGGTCTTTAGGGTTAGTTCCCCGCGACACATCCTGATGCTGTGGCTTGTTTCTGTAATGCTGGTGTGACGGACGCTGAGGTGCAGGGAGGGAATTGAGTGTGGGTGAGTATCCATGCTGGGGTTCACTTTCCTTCCGTGACCCCGTCCCATGTGGAAGTCAAAGCACGCTCCTGGGAAGAGTGGCCCCTGATCCGTGTCCTTCCCCCGAGCAGGGCACAGACAGAGCACCATTTCTCAGGAGAAAAAAAAAAACACATTTATTTCAGGAAACTAATTTTGTGGTAGGAAGAAGCTTAGCATACAGAGGATGTGCTAACACGAGAGAAAAAAGGTGTCATATGCACGGTATGCATTTTTTTCTTGGAGAAGAGTTTTCCTTTCAGGAAAGCTGTGACAAACATGTTCTGATTGACCAGAAGAGGTGTATTTCTGAAGAAGACAGTGTCTTGGACGGGGTGGAGACGGCCTGGGACACTTGTCATTCTTGATCTGTGCTGGCAGGCTCTGCCTGGCCGGGGACCTGACTCCCTGGGTGGGAAGGTCCGCCTGCAGTCCCTGGGACTGGTCCACTTACTCTTTGTAGGACAGCTGTGACCCATGGGGCTGGCTCACTGATGGCAGGCTGTTTGTCTCATCCCTCTCCTTTGCTCTTTGTTGGAGAGAAACCTATGGTAGCAGTAAGCTTAACCTAGGGGCCCTGGAGTTCTGCTTTGTACCAATGAAACTCCGAAGATGAGGTCTACGGTGAAGCTCCATCTTCTCTAAGATCTGTCCAACAGTTGTCATGAGAGCCTGAGCCTCAACAGTCTTGATGTCCAAAATCAGACTTCTTTTGACTGTTCCCTGGCTCTGGGCAGTGTCTGCAGCAGGCTTGCCTTTTAGCAGGGGCTGTTCTGGTCTTTTGCTTTATTGGGGAAAATCCACTGCTTAATCCTTTCTCTGAAGTGGTTTTCCGAAGAAACCTGTCCTTTTTTCAGGATTAACTGGTGAGACTTGCTTTGTAGGGACTCTGCTGATTCCTTTTTCTGGGCAGGGTGGCTCATCCTGCGGGCCTGGAGGGCTCTGTGTACCACCAGCCCTTTTCTCTGCTGTGCTGGTTTGGGCCTCCTATTAGTCTCTCTCGCATCAGTGGAGATGAACTTCCTGCTCTGACTCTTATGTTGGGGCTGCCTTCTCAGGGCCTCCTGCTGTCCCTGGCTGCCCTCTCCACTCAATGTAACATCACATGTGTGGGAATTGGATGTGTCTCCACTGGACAAGGTCTCAAAACAGCACAGAGATTCCTGAGAAGCCAAGGCGTTTGTGGCAATGAATGTGTCCGAGTGACAGTCTTTGAGAAGCCTCTCAGCGGCACAGTCTTGAAGGAGCAGGCAAGTGGCCTGGCCTTAGCCTGTTTCTGTCAATCTATGAACCCTTGGAACTTAAGCTTATGAGACTGTTCATCAAAGTCTACATCTTCTGGATTTGTGGCAACAGACTTTGTGTTCGAGGAGGGATTTTTATGGGACCTTGGATACCATGATCTCCTCATATCTATATTAATTATTTGGTATTTGATTAAGAGACTAGGTTCAAAAGTACCTTTCCAAGTAGTGTCTCTGTCCATCACCTCTTGTCCTCTGGAAGACTGGGAACAGTCACTGAAGTCCATGACTGTCTCACTAGAACAAGTTTTTGGAGAGGTCTGTCCTCCAGATTCCTTCTGTGGCTCATTCCTGGCCATTGCTGGATGTGGACTTGGCTCCAGGCTGCCATTCTCAGCCTCCACAACAGACTCGCTGTGCCACATTCTGCCCACAAAGCTGTATGTGGGGGCCTGAGAAGGTGGCTTGTCTTCCTGTCCAGTCAGAGGGGCCTCTGAGGGCTTCTGGGCATTGCCAGTTGAGGTTCCTCGCAGAGCCCCCCGGGTTCCCTCAGTCACATGGTAGGGGGCAGGGCAGGGCCTCTCCAGGGTGGGCCCTGCCTGCATTGCTATCACTTTCTATCCTGGATGGGGATGAGAATGTTTGCCCAAGCCCTCTGGTAACTGGGCTTGTGGGTGGTCCCCAGAGGGGCCTTCAAGATGAACCTTGGAAGGCAAATGCAGTGAATACTTTTCAACTTCAAGCTCAATGTGATCTTGAGGACCTTGGGTAGTAGGACCCATCTTTGCCTGACCCAAAATCTTGTCAAATACATTTCCAGCTCCTAGAATATAAGGACTGAGGACAAGAGACCTCATGGGAGGTGTTCATGGAGGCTTCCCTATCCTGAGAGGATCCTGCATTTTCTGTACCCGTAGGAGCATTTGACTCTCCAGGAAGGTCTAAGGAGTGGTTGGCAGCAAACCTTGAACAGCAGACATTAACAGGGATCCGGCACTCATGCATCTGCTCCCCTTTCTGCTTATAAGGACCCCCAGGACTTCTGGATGCTTCCTGCCTGGGCTCAACTCTTTCCAACTCAGGCTTTGCACTTGGAACCTTCACTGAAGGGTTGGCTGAGGTCATGTACAGAACTTTTAGGATCCTCCCCACACTCTGCTTTATTTCCTGGCACAGGTGCTTCCCTGGTGGGATCCTTGCTGGGTACCAGGACCTCATCTTCTGTGCATCTGGATTGCTTTTGCCTAGACCTGCAGACAGACTTGAGGGCCTCTTCTTGCCCAGTGCCTTGACGAGGCCTTGGGGAATCCCCCTGAGGCTGCATCTCTTTCTGAGGCTCTTGGGTTCTGCAGGGCAGGGCCCTCTCTTATTGCATGAGTCTTTTGGAAAGATGGTACTCCAGTTTCTCCCAAACCTCAGGGCTGATCAAATCCCTAGGAATGATGGAGACAGAGGTGTGGGCCTGAGAAGACCTGTTCCCCTGGGGAAGATTGGGGGTGACCTGGCTAAAGACATGCTGAGATTTTTTTTAACCAAAGAGGATAAAGTTCTCCCACTTTCTAGTTGCTTTTTAAAAAAATGATATTCCAGGATTTGAATTGCACTGGGGATCAAAGATGGTGGGTTAATTTGGATTATAGGGCAAGAGTTCATAGTACCTAGTCTCCAGTTCAGAGGAAGATGGTTGGATTGGGAAAGACAGGGTGAGATGAGCAGCGGTCTCTAACTGAACCCAAAGTGGTCCTTGATCTTGGGGCATGGTTAGAGTCAATTGTTGGGGTCAGGCCACGGTTGTCATATGAGCCTGAAATTGAGGTTGAGAGTGAGGCTTGGTTGGAGTCAAGGATTGGAGTTGGGTCTGAGTCTTTATGTCAGCCCGAGTTTGTGGCTGTGAGTGAGATATGGTTGGAGTCAAGGTTTGGGGTCAGACCTGGGTTCCCTTGTGAGCCCGAGGTTGTGGTTGTGACTGAGGTTTTATTGGAGTCAAGGACTGGGGTCAGGTCTGGGTCCTCATGTGAGTGTGAGGTGGTGGTTGAAAGTGAGGCATGGCTGGAGTCAAGGGTGGGAGTTGGGCCTGGGTCTCCATGTGAGTGTGAGATGGTTGTGGGTGAAAGTGAGCCGTGGTTGGAGTCAAGGGCTAGGGTTGAGCATGGGTGTCCACATGAGCTGGAGGTGGTGTTTGAAAATGAGTCATGGTTGGAGTCAAGTGCTTTGATTGGACCTGGGTCTCCACTTGAACTTGAGATGGTGTTGACACTGGGGTAAGGTTGGAGTCAAGAGTTATGGTCTAGCCTGAGTCTCCACGTGAGCCCAAAGGTGGTGATTGAATCTGGGGCATGGTTAGAGTTAAGGGTAGGGGTCTGGCCTGGGCCTCCGTTTGACCCAGAGGTGATAGTTGCAACTGGGACATGGTTGGAGTCAAGGACTGAGGCTGAGGCTGGGCTACAGCGTGGGTAAGGGCTGGACCAATGACAGTTGTGATGTCAATTTAGCTTGAATTTGGAATTGTTCAGCCTTAGAGCATTCATTCGGAGAAGGCAATGGCACTCCACTCCAGTCCTCTTGCCTGGAAAATCCTATGGACAGAGGAGCCTGGTAGGCTGCAGTCCATGGGGTTGCTACGAGCCAGACATGACTGAGCGACTTCACTTTCACTTTTCACTTCCATGCATTGGAGAAGGAAATGGCAACCCACTCCACTGTTCTTGCCTGGAGAATCCCAGGGATGGGGGAGCCTGGAGGGCTGCCGTCTATGGGGTCGCACAGAGTCGGACACGACTGAAGTGACTTAGCAGCAGCAGCAGCAGAGCATTCATTGAATAAGATAGGGTGTAACTCTAGAGAGGATCCAAGTACTGTGTCAGTAGACACCAGAGACTCACTCTGCAGAAAGGGGAGACCCAGAAGAGCTTCCCGCATGTCTTCTGTAGATGGTCCCCCAAAGTGTCAGGATATCAGGTCTCTTTGGGACCAAGCAGCTGTTCTGGTTTGCCTTTTATGCTCCATAAGTGTGGTGTGGTGTGGCTCCATCTGAGGGGTCTCCAGGCAAAGGTCCCCTTGGCCCACTATGCTTCATTTCCAGGGGACTGGACCATTCTACTTCTAGTTCTGAAAGTGTGCGATTCTAAAGCTTTGGTGTTCCCTAAGTGTAAAGCTCTGAAGTCTGGGAATCTTTGACTTTGGAATCAAGAATCTGAGTTCTTGAAATCTTTCTGGTTCTTAATTCCAAGGTTTAAATCAACCATAGATCTGAGATAACTTGATCCAACCCAAAGGTCATGGTTGGGGGCTGACTCCTTCCAGGTCACTGACAACCTCTCTGATTTCCCAGTGGCATAGGAGGTGCTTGGGAAAAGTGGAAAGAAAATACAGGTATGACCTCTGATCTCTGAGCCTGCCTGATAAATTCCGAACCTCGCGTTGCTCTTTTCCCAACCCAGTTCACCCGTCTGCTCTGTAGGCTGATTAACTGGACTGAATGACACGGGAAAGTAACTGTTTTTTAACGTTTGAAGGTGGAGAGATGGAGGTACAAACTTATGAGTGAGAGTTTCTATTAAAGAAAGGGTGGTTTATGATTGGTGAAATGCTTATGACGCAAAATTAGGGAGGGAGAGAGTATTTATTTGTAATTATTAGTTGGGTCATAATTTGGTATGGTGTTTCTCTACAGAGGTGCTCCAGGCATTTTATACAGATGCTGTCTTCATTGGGTGGGATGTTCCAGCATTTCTGGTCCTTGCCTATTAGTATGTCACTAACACACCCTAATCACAGGACAAACAACCTGGTCAGCAGCACTCTCACACCACAGACACACACACACACACACACACGCACACACACACACACAGGCTCCTCCTTGAGGTCAGGGACCCTGACATCCCAGCCCATGCCCCAGGCAGGGCCTGGCACCTGGTAGGTATCCCAAGCTGCCCCCGGGCCCCTCCTCCCTGGACTCCAGACTGGTCCCGGCTCCCACCCTGCGTGCTCTGTGTCACTCTCCACACAGCTGTCTGAGCATTTGCTTCAGAGCAGGCATCATGCCAGTTCCCTGCTCATCACCCCCAGTGCTTCTCGTTTCTTCTTAAAATAAGGTCGACACTCCCTGCCTTGGCTCTCAGACCCATTCCTCTCTCTCATCTCCTGCTGCATCCCTCACCCACACCACCCCAGCCAGCAGACCTCCCTCCTGCCTTGACGATGCCAAGGCCATTCCCACCTCAGGTCTGCTCCTTGACTGTCTCCCTGGACTCATTTTCTCTCCCAACTAATCTTGTCATGACTTGTTTCTTTAGGAGTGAGCAGCTCAGCTGCTCCTCTGAGGAGTTTTACTAGATCATGTGAGCTAAAACAGGCTGCCCCTAATAGCACGTCTCCCTGTTTTATTTCCTCTATACCACTTATTAGATCTAAAGTAATGCTACTTATTTACTTCATTTACCCTGTCTGCCCCAATTAAAAATGTTCCCCTGTATCGTTAGTTAAAACATACTTAACACGAGAACAGAGGAATAAATGAGTAAACTGAATGATGAATAAATGACTGATTGGATCAGAGGATGAATGGGGGAAGGTGGGAGGATGAGTGGGTGGAAGTGTAGATGTTTGGGCAGATGGGTGAAAGGACGGTGGGCAGAGAGATGCAGTGAGTGGGTCTGTTGATGGAGTGGAAAATAGATGAATGAAAAGAGGAGTGTATAGGCAAATGATGGATGGAAGGATGAGTGGGTGAATGGGACATGAGGAAAGATAGGTAGGTGGATGCAAAGCAAGGTTAATGATAAACAAAAGGTGAGTGGGTGGGAAGGTTAGTGAAAGGGTAGACCGGTTGGTGAGTGGCTGCTAAGCGCCAGTGAGCGGCAGATGCTGGAGGGATTCGCCTGCTCCCTTTGTGGAACAGGAGTGTGGCCTGTTGCTGTGAAAGAGGTGGAGGGGATAGGATGAGTTTGGAAAAGTCTGAGAAACACAGGAGGGCTTACTAGGCAGAGGTAGAAGACTGAGACAAGGGTGGACGCCCAGCTGTGCGGAGAAAGCCCCGAGCTGAGGGCTGGTGCTGACTGGTAAGGCAGAGCTCTGTAGCTAGGCCACAGCATCCTTCCCTGACTTCCTCTTTATCCTCGCAGCTCCCCTGCTGGAACCCTTCCATCTCCAGGCGGGTAAGGTGAGCTTCATTGGGAACAAGTTCTGTAACATGTTATATGGACGTGCGAGAGGCAAAAACTTCTCTGTGCATGAAGACATGCTGTGTGCCGGGGACTTCTCCGCAGGAAAGTCCATCTGCCACGTGAGTCAGGCCCTGTCTGTTTCCCTGCTGTTCTCAGGGCCTCAGTCTCTCTGGGGAGGGGCTGTGGTCCTCTGCTCTCCTTGTGGAGCCCTGGGATTCCCGTTTCCTCCTCTCTGCATCTTCCTGGGCTCCGTCCCTTGGCCGCATCCCCCAGGCCACCCCCTTCCTAAGCCCCTCGCACATGAGGGCATCTATGACATCTATTCTTGAGACATCTTTAAAGTTTTTATTGAAGTGTAACATACATATACCCATGCTCTTTTCATAAGTTGGATAAATTTTCACATAGTGAGGCAACATGTGATCAATACCCCAGAGGCCGACTCACACCTCCTTCCTGTCACCAACACCCAACGGAAACCACCATCTTCACCTTCAGTACCTTAGATCAGATTCTGAATGTTCCATCAGTAGGGTTTATTTCCCGTTGTCAGTCTTTTTTGTCTTAACGTGGTATTTGTGAGACTCATCCATAGTGTTGCCTGTGGGTGCAGTGTGTTCACGTTCCTTGCTCTATAGGAACGTTCCTTGCTCTCCTGTCTGCACTGAATTCTGTGATCAATTACCTTCTTAATGGGTATTTTAGTGCTCAAAGCTTTTCATTTCATTTCACTTCCAAATGTTTTATATTCTATTTCACAGAATCCCTTGCTTAGAATTGTTGGAGTAAAAAGTATGCGTGTATTCAGCTTTGGCAGATATTACCAAACGTCTCCAAAGTGGTTCGCCATTTCCACTCACTCGAGCAGTAGATGAGAGTTTATAATCTCACTAATACTTAGCACTTTCCATCTTTTTTCATTTTAATAGCTTACTGTAGTTTGATTTTCTTGATGACCAATTAAATATACTTTCACATATTTATTATCACTGGATATCTTTTTTTTGTAACATTTTTTTTCAAGATTTCCCCTCTTATTTTTCTGTTGGGGGCTCTGTCTCTGCCTTTAGGGGCTCTTTATGTATTTTATATACTCCAGATATGAGTCTACTCTAGGATATTTTTTTTTGTGTGTGTTTCTTTGCATTTGTTTGTTTGTTTGTTTTCCTCTTTTGGCTGTGTTGGGTGGGCACTAGTTACAGCTCTCAGGCTCTTCATTTCAGCGTGTGGGCCACTCTTAGTTGTAGCATGTGAGCTCCAAGCACGTGAGCTCAGTAGCTGCAGCACGTGGACTTAGTCGGTCCGTGGCACGTGGGATATCAGTTCCCTGACCAGGGATCAAACCAGTGTCCTCTGCATTGGAAGGCAGATTGGTAACCACTGGGTCACCAAGGAAGTCCCATGTTGGATATCTGAATTTTGAGGCTTTCTTCACACTCCCTGTTTTCCCCTGTTTTAAAGGTGAGCAAACAGGTCCCAGAGAGGGTAAGTGGCTACCCTAAAACAAGGCAGCTCAGCCTGAGCCCGAGTCCACTCTTACACCCCACCCTGAGCCCACGTGTGCCCTTACATTTCCCCTGATTCCACGTCTGCCCTTACACCTCCGCCCGAGCCCATGTCTGCCCTTACACCCCCCCCGAGCCCACGTCTGCCCTTACACATCCCCCTGATTCCACGTCTGCCCTTACACCTCCGCCCGAGCCCATGTCTGCCCTTACACCCCCTCCGAGCCCACGTCTGCCCTTACACCCCACTGTGAGCCCACATCTGCCCTTACACCCGCCCTGAGCACATGTCTGCCCGTACACATCCCCCTGAGCCCACGTCTGCCGTTACACATCCCCTGAGCCCATTCTGCCCTTACACATCCCCCTGAGCCCATGTCTGCCCTTACACTGCCCCCTGAGTCGACGTCCCCTCCTCCACAGACCCAGGTTCCACACCAGTCTCTGCAGGCTGCCGGCGCGTCCACGCCGGGCAGAGCTGTTTGCCTCCACAGACCTGGCCCCTGGCATTGTTCCTGCTCGGGGCCCTGAGACAGGCCCTGTGGTGATCACCCAAGCCCCTCAGCTACAGCGGTGTGCTTCAGGACCCAGCCTGCTCACTGGAACCTTCCCCCCTCCCCACCCTCAGCCCCATCAGCTCTCAGGGGTCCCTTCTTGGCTTCCCCGTCCACCAGCTGTGACCCCCAAATCCAAGCTTGAAAAACCAAATAAAAGCAAATGACCCCACTGATCCCTCACCCACCCTATGGTCCCTCACGCACCCCCATCCATCATCCCTCACCCACCCCCACGGTCCCTCACCCACCCCCACAGTCCCAAACTCACTGCCCACCTTCCTGGCCCTCAACCCCACATGAAGCTGCTCCTTTCTGGCCAGGGGCCCAGGCCAGCCTGTCCCAAATGTCCATACACCTTCAGCAGTAGGAGCCTAGTGTCTTCTCTCTGCTTCGCTGACTCAGGACTTAGCGGCCTGGCAATAAGCCTTGAAGCCATGTTCTCATCATCCTTCCTGCCAGTCTACCCGACACAGAGTCCTTGTGTAGCCCGCCACATCCCAGGAGGCCTCAGAATGCACCCACCCCAGCCTTTAGGACACACGATAAAATGGTAAAGTTCCCCTTTAGCAGATATCCGATACGGACTAGATGCTATTCAAAAGATTCAGGCCAAGTTGTTTGCAATCCTGGCATTCCCGTATATCCTGGACTCCCCCTGATAGACGACCACCAATGGACTCGCACGCACTCCCGCACGGATCCCATGTCTGGAGCCAGGATCTCGTGCAGGAACTCCCTCCCCAAGATGAGCTTGGAAGGCCTCCAGAGTGTCTAACAAGCGTCCATGCATCCCCACAGTCCCTGCATCTGGCTGGAGTTCTACCACTGAGGCACCTCCACCAGCATCAGCCCTTAAGAGCCCAGCAGTCTCTGGAAGGGGGAAGACTAGCATTCCCTCCCTTGGTGGTGAACTCAGGGATGGGTCCTCAGGCAAGACTGCCAAGGGCTCTGGAGCCAGGGAGCTACTGAGACGCCATGTGGTGCACACGCATTCTCCAGAAGGTCCGGGGAGCTCAGGCCGTTCAGCTGCACCAGGAGCCGCTCCACTGGTCCTAAGTTCTTACTTTCCTCCCAACCCCAGCAGCCCCAGACTGCCTGTGCCCTGGAGCCTGGCCTTTCTCATGTTATTTCTGGAGTTAGGTGTTTTTCCGCCCATCCTGATTGTCCTTAGACCTCTAACCAGGATTCCAACACATGCCATATCCGCATAACAGATGGACCCAATGTCAGCTCCAGCCCAGCCAGTTCCCCATTGCCTGAAACCGACTCAGTGCTCAGCATTATCATCTCGGTTTCGCTGCTTTTTAAAGATAAACTGAAGCCTAGCAGGGTTAAGCAGCTTTTCAGAGGTGACATTAGTGGGAATGAGTGGGAGCAGGAATTCCAATCTTGGTCTCTCTTACAGAACTTGAATGTCTTTGTTCTTCGCACTGCTGCAGACCGCACTCAGATGCCTGTCACCCTGTGTTCATTTCCTGGAGTAAACAGCCAGGGTTGCAGTTGCTGGACCACATGGGAAGGAAATGTTTAGCGTTTTAAAGGGACAGCCATACTGCTTCTCAGCGTGACTGTATCATTTTACACTTCCCTTAGCAGCACCATCAGAAATCTAATTTCTTGGCATACTCACTAACAGTAAAGTTAGTTTTCAATTTAGCTGTTCTAAATCAACATGTGATTATTCTCATTGTATTCCTAATTTGAGTTTCATTAAAGACCAGGAGTTTTGAACGTCTTTTCATGAACTGCTTGTCAAACAGATGTCCTCTTTTGGTGAAATGTCTCTTCATATCTTTTCCGCATTTTCTAATTGAATTGTTCCTATTTTTATTGAGTTTTGATAGTCTTTTATACACTCTAAGACTTTTGTCAGATGTGTGACTTGCAAATAATTTCTCCAAACCCATACCTGCTTCTCTTCCTTAACAGAGGTGTATTTCATGTAGGAAAATATAGAATTTTTGTAAAATCCAATTTTCTCTTCTTTTATGAATAATATTTTTGCTCTCAACGTGTAAAAAGCCTTCACCAATCCCTAGGACCCAAAGACTTTCTCCTACTTTCTTAAAAATGTTTCAAAATTTGAAATTTTACATTTAAATGTATGGTCCATTTTGAGTTAATTTTAATATTTGTTAAAAACTCTATTCATTTTCTTTTATATTGCTTTTTAAGGTTTGTAAAAATTTAAAAGTGCAGTTGAGTCCCTTGGGACACAAGTTTTTCTTTCTGCTTAAAAAGTTTTTTACTCCTGGTGAAAAAAAGAAAAATAATGAAAGGAAAAACATGCCTCAAAAGGGCAGACTTGTATGAAACCTTAACAGTGGCCATATTGAAAAAGAAAGATAGAGAATTGGGAATTCAGAACTCAGGTTTCTTTCCTCTTCTTTGTTACAACTGTGTAGGAAATTGTCCTTAACCTATGCCCATTCCTCCTGATTTCTAACCTTTTCCCCAGCTCTAAATCTGAAAGATTTCAATGATGCATATATTTAATACTTTCAGAGGGTTTACCAGTCACTTGAAGGGAATGGCTTTTCCATCTGCATATTTCCCAGGCCTTTAGTGCTCTTCAGCACAAAAATGTCTTCTCACAGGCGCCTCACTTTTTATTGTTTATTCTCTGGGTTACCTACTCTGTGCACTCTCCCTTGACCTCAGTTGAGAAGATGAGGTGAGAGCAGTTTAAGGAAGATCACAGTAAACTTTATTTAAAACAAAACAAAACAACAATCAAACTGTTAAGGGGTGAAGAAATTAACAACTTGGAGACATTTCTCACTATTTGAGCCTTTCTCAGGGGAAAAGATGAAATCATTTTTAACCAGTAACTTCACACTAGAGGAATGGGGAGGCGAAATATTGACCCTGGCACTTCAGAAAGCCGGCTCTCTCGTTGACTCTTCCCCTGGTCCTGTCAATCAGTTGTTAAAAGAGTCTCATTCATGGTTCTGAGTAGAGTTTGAATGGGCCTTCCCAGGGCCACCGACATAAAAATTGAATTGTGGAAAAAATTAAACCATCTCACGTCTACAATCATTTTGTACTCCAATAAAATCTTAGACCACAGAGGCAGATATAATTAAATTAGTCCAGAAGTCATTTGGGGAGACAGGCAACAGAAGGGAGTAGCAAAAGTCCTTTGGACCATGATCTCTGACTATTCATGCAGAAAGGTGGGGGGCAGGTATTGTTTGCTGAGAAAAAAATCTATGGTTATGGATCACAGAGCTTAGATGATCGATTGTATTCTACTAAAGCATGGAACATTAGGAGTACAGTGGGATCCCATGCTTATGTCTTGTAGAGTTTTCAATCTGTGTGCTTGGAGGCTCTCAGTATTGTTAGCTATCAGGGGTTTTAAGAGATATCCTGTGAAGTAGAAATGGTACTAATTTTGGAATTGACCACTAAGAGAATCTGATGACTGAGTTTTCTTTGTAAAGTATTACTAACCCAAATCAATAAGCTGATTCTGAAACTCTTTCTTTCTTTCTTTCTTTTAAGATTGGGCAGCTTATATTCTCCAATATAAAATATAAATGGAAGGGAGCATATAATTATTCCCATGCTACTGCTATGTCAACTGAAACTGACCCAAATTTTCAGGTCTTGATCAAAGTTATTGACATAACAAAAACCTTTCAAGGAAACATGTGAGTATCAACATTTACTGCAGAACCTCCATGTAGTAAATAAATAATAAGAAGAAATACTCAGTAGAGTGAATGCATTTGGAAAGTGTAGGAATGGAGTCAGTAGACAGTAGTATTTCAGAGCATTTCCCAGATCTGAAATTCTTTGCTAGAATTGTTCTTTAATGGAAACTTTTGGCCTACTAGGGAAAAGGACCTACTGGTGTTTGACAGACAAACAAGAATCACGGAACTGCAGTCTAAGGGCAAGAAAAGGCATGAAAGGGCATGAGAACACTCCCCCAATTTAAGGATATTGTGCTCAGGGTGTGGAGAAGGCAATGGCAATCCACTCCAGTACTCTTGCCTAGAAAATCCCATGGACGGAGGAGCCTGGTAGGCTGCAGTCCTTGGGGTCGCTAGGAGTCGGACACGACCTGAGCGACTTCACGTTCCCTTTTCACTTTCATGTATTGGAGAAGGAAATGGCAACCCACTCCAGTGTTCTTGCCTGGAGAATCCCAGGGACGGCGGAGCCTGGTGGGCTGCCTTCTGTGGGGTCGCACAGGGTCCGACACGACTGAAGCGACTTGGCGGCGGCGGCGGTGCTTAGGGTGGCGGTCTCCAAAACTCTTGTATCTAAGTGCATGCATTTCACGTGTGCAATGTAAAAATCACCGGTGCGCATCTCACAAGAGCTGGTTTTAAGAAGAGAGTGCTACGAAGGTTCCCGGTGAGAAGCATGGACAGAGACGCTCCCCAGCGTGCCCGGACCCTCCACCTCGCTCCGCTCCGGCCGCGACCTCCCGGGACAGCTGTGTGCCCGCGTCTGCGCGCACGCGCACGCGCACGCCCCCTGCGGGCGGGCTGACGGCCGTTGTCCGACAGCTGCTCCCGGCGTCGGTTAAGGCTGTCCCCTCAGGAAGACGGATTGCTCGCTGCAATGGGCAGGGCGGAGCCCCGACGGCCAGCCTGGCCTGGGCGAGGCGGGCTCTGCTGGCAGCCTCTAGAGTCCATCACAGGAACTGTGAGGTGTCTGAGGTAAGGGAGACGCCGAGCCTTCAGCGCTCAGCTGCGGCGCTCTATGCCGGTGTTTCACGCCGGGGATAGCTGTGCCCTGGTCAGGGCAGGGAGGCTCCGCCATAGCGCCCGGTTCCCGGGCGGTGCTCACACCAGGCTCACGGGCATCCGCGGGGAGCAGGCTGCCAGAATGCTGCCCCGACTGCAGGGCCTGCAGTGGCGGGTCAGCCGTGAGAGCAGGTAACAGGCGCCATTCTCGCCGGTGCCTTCTGAGGAGAAGGAGCGCCAGAGGGGACTTCTTCCACTGGAGAGCGCTCATCGCAAGAAGTAGCGCAGGTCATTGGAAAATGAGTGGAGACTGAGTGAAGATCTAACATACATGCTCACGGTTTCACAGACGTCTTCCTATTTAACGTGAAAATATCTGTCAACACGTGTTCAAAGGGCCCTCTTGTCCATGATGAAGCAGCAGACATCTGTTTGTAGTCTGATGTCAAATCGTGATTGATTTCCAAGCACAGATGGGGTTTGCACCTAATTAATTGGTTGGTGGGGGGTCTGATTGATTGTCCGACGTGCAGGTGGTTTTGTCTGTGGATATTTGTGATTAAGGGGACTTCATGCCTCTGTTCTGGTGAGAGTGTCTAAGGGTGAGTGTTGTATTTGTATTTGTGATTAAGGTGAGTTCACGCCTCTATTCTGGTGAGAGTGTCTAAGGGTGAGTGTTGTGTTTGGAGGGTGTTGAGGTTGTAACAGGCATCAAGTAGTTGGTGATTAGGTGTTTGATGTTTGAGGACTATTTTTACCTGTGCTGTTTTCACCCATGAATTTGGGGATTTGTATGTGTTGCATGGTGGATTTTCATATGCGTAAGGGCAATGTTAGGAAAAGTACTGGTGTATTCTAGTTTGGGTGTACAGTCTGTTCTGTGTCCGAGAGTAATGTCGGGTAATAATCTGTGTACTGAGGGCAGCATTTGTGTCTAGGTCTTGTACGGTTCTGCGGTTTCTGTGTGTGTGGGTTTTCAGGAGCTATCTATGGGGCCATCTATATATGTTTTGCTGTGTAGGGGCAAGTCTGTGGCTATTTTTTGGGGCTGGTGGATGTTGTTTATACTTGTGTTTATGTGTTTCTGTATTCTGCAAGATGGGAGGATTAATTCTGTGTGAGAATTTGGGAATGTGGGATAAGCATATGCAGGTAGTGTGGTATGTATTTGAAACAGAGTATATGTATATTGTCATATCTTTGCATATTTGTAGTGTAGTGTGTAATTGTGGTTATATTTGGGGCTTATGGAGAGTTGTGTGTATAATGAGCTTGTGTGTACATTCAAGGGGCATGGCCATTTGGAGGAATATTTGCTAGTGTTTGGATTTCTGTTTTTCAGTAGGCTTATATATTTTGAGAAGTTAGTATGTGTATATCTGATGAGAAGGTGAGGTTTCAGGTTTATACAGGGGAGTTGGTAAATTTCATTTATATATATTAGAAATATGTGATGTGATTATTTGTTAGTATATGCAAATGTATGAGCTGGCTTCTACTAGCTAGGGATTATTTGGTGTATGGAAGTTTTTTCATAAGTGGTTTCCCGGAGATATTTCTGTGTGTCTTGTGTATACTGATTTGTATGTGTCCATCATTAGGTGTATGAATTATAAAAGTGTTCATAACGTATGGAGTGCTAGGAGGGTTGAAATGTATTTCTTTGAAGACTGTTAGGGTGTTTATACATGTGTGTTGTAGTAGGTAATATATTCGTATATTCAGGGTGAGGGTTGATATACATATATAGTGTCTTTCTCTTTATACTTTGGGAGAGAGGTGAGGAGGTTGTATTCTGGAGAGATAGCATAATGGATCTCCAGTGTTCTTGCCTGGAGAATCCCCATGGACAGAGGAGCCTGGTGGGCTATAGTCCATGGGGGTCACAAAGAGTCAGACACGACTCAGTGACTAAGCGCAGCATAGCACAGCATTTCATTCTTTATATTCAGAATGGTGCTTTTTCCTTAGTATCCTTTTTGGGATAGTTCATCGCTTTTATAGAATGACTTCTATACACTGATTTTATATCCTGCAACTTTGCTAAATTCATTTATGAGTTCTGATGGTTTCTGTTGCCGTTGTCACTGTTGTTGTTTTTGAGACTTTAGGATTTTCTACATATATGATCATCTCATCTGCAAATGGAGGCAATTTGACTTCTTCCTTTCTGATTTTAATGCATTTTATTTCTTCGTCTTGCCTAAGTCCTCTGGCTCGGACTTTCAGTGCTATGTTGAATAAACGTGGTGGGTCTGGGCATTTTTCCTTCTTCCTGATATTAGAGCGAAAGCTTTCAGTTTCTCACTGTTGAGTAATATGTTTGCTGTGGTCTTTTCATATATGCCATTATTGTGGTGAGGTGTGATCCTTCTGTACCCAATTTGCTGAGAGTTTTTGTCATGAAAGAATGTTGAACATTGTCAAATCCTTTTCTGCATCTATTGAGATGATCATGAGTTTTTCCCCATTTTGTTAATGTAGTGTATTAATTTGATTGATCTGTGTATTTTGAACCATCCTTGATGCCATGAATAAATCACACTTAATCATGGAGTGGGATCCTTCTGATTAATTCTTGAATTAGCTCTGCTAATATTTTTTGAGGATTTTTGAATCTGCTCATTCCAGATATTGACCTGTAATCTTCTTGTAATGTCTTTGTCTGACTTTTATATCAAGGTAATGCTGGCCTTATAAACTTAATTTAAAAGTGTTCCCTCCTCTCTAGTTTTTTTGGAGGACTTTGAAAAGGATTGGTATTAATTCTTTAAATGGTAAAATTTACCAATGAAGCCACATGGTCCTGGATTTTCTCTTATTTCTACATTATTGATTCCGTCTCCTTATCTGTTATTGGTCTGTTCAGACTTTCTATTTTGTCTCGATTCAGTGTTAATAGGTTGTATGTTTCTAGGAATTTATCTGTTTCTTCTAGGTTATCTAATTTGTTGATATAATTATTTATGATAGACTCTAATGATTCTTTTATTCCTGAGGCATCATTTGTATTCCTCCTTTTTCATTTGTGATTTCATTGATTTGTCCCTCTTTCTTCTTAATCTAGCTAACAGTCTGTCACATTAGTGTTTTCAGAAAAACACTACTTAGTTTTGTTTATATTTTCTATTATTTTTCTGTTGTCTAAGTCCTTCTGCTAAATGTGAGATGAGTGTTTTCATTTTCTATAGTTCCTTGAGGCAGAAAATTAAATTTTTTATTTGAAGGTTTTCTTACCTTTTACTGTATGCATTTATCACTATGAACATCCCCTGTAGTTTTGCTTTTGGTTCATCCCGTAAGTCTTAGTTGTTGTGTTTCATTTTAGTTTGTCTCAATCATTTTCCCTTTGATTTTGTCTTTGAGCCATGGTTTTTTAAAAAAATGTTTTATACATCATGTCAATATAATTAAAATTGGTGTATTTTATATATGAGGGTTAAGAAAGTAAATTCTAAGAGTTCTCATCACAAAAGAAACATTTTTTTCTTTTATTTTTATTTTTTGTATCCATACGAGATGATGTTCACTAACCTTCTTGTGATAATCATTTCCTGATGTATGTAAGTCAAAGCATTATGCCGTATGTCTTAAAATTATGCAGTGGTCAATGTCAGTTAAGCCTCAATAAAACCAGAAGTGGGGAAAAGAGTGTATGGTTTAGTTTCCACATATTTCTCAATTTTCCTGTGTTCTTGCTCTGCAGGGGTTTATTTCATCCTATTGTGGTCAGAAAAGATACCTGAAATTATTTCAAATTTGTTAATTATTAATTAATTCATTAATAATTATTTTGAAACAGTATAATTTCAAAAACAAACTAAAGTTGTTAAAACTTGACTGTGGCCTGCTAAATATCCAGGAAAATGTTGCCTGTGTTTGAGTGTATGTGTGCTGCTATTTGGTGGTATGTTCAAATATGTCTGTAAGGAGCATGTGATCTCTAGTGTTTTCAAGGCTTGTTTGTTTATTGATTTTCTATCCATTTTTATAAGGGGATTATTGAAGTTCCTTTCGGGCAGTTTATGCAATCAATTTTTTTCTTTAATTCCAGTATTTGCTTTATACCTTTATGTGCTCTGATGCTGTATGCATATATAATTTTTATATCTTCCTGTTGAAGTGTCTTTTATTAAAATATAGAGACCTTCTTTTTCTGTGGAGACAATTTTGGACTTAATATCTATTTTCTCTTTTATATGAGTAGCCACCCCTGGTTTCTTTTGCTTACTATTTACATGCATGGAGTATCTTTTTACATCCCTTCATTTTGAGCCTATATGTGTCTTTAAATCTAAAATGAGTTTCTTGTAGATAACTTTGAGTTGGGTCTTTTTTTTTCTTTTTTAAACCATTCAACCACTGTTTAATCCATTTATATTATTTATAATCAGTAGGGATTACTCTTACTGTTTAGTTAATTGTCTTCTGTATATTTTGCAGGTGTTTTGTCCTCTTTCTGTCTAGCTTTCTTTCACTGTTGTTTGATGACTTTTTAGTAGTGATTTGCTTTTACCCCTGACTGCATTTTGTTTTCAAGGTTTTGTATCATCTTTACTATCAGTGTTCTGAATTCTCTGATAGACTCCCTGACTCCTCTTTGTTTGTTTGGTCTAGTGAGTTTTTATAATGTTCCTTCACCTTGTATATTTCTCATCTTTTCATTTTATTTAGCTTGCTGTTTGGTGGCTCGTTGCTTTAGGCTGGAGGGTTCTTCAGTTCAGTTCAGTTCAGTTCAGTTCAGTTCAGTCGTGTCCGACTCTTTGCCACCCTATGAAGTGCAGTGCGTCAGGCCTCCCTGTCCATCACCAACTACCGGATCTTACTCAAACTCATGTCCATCGAGTCGGTGATGCCATCCAGCCATCTCATCCTCTGCCGTCCCCTTCTCCTCCTGCCCCCAGTCCCTCCCAGCATCAGGGTCTTTTCCAATGACTCAACGCTTTGCATGAGGTGGCCAAAGTATTGGAGTTTCAGCTTCTGCATCAGTCCTTCCAATGAACACCCAGGACTGATCTCCTTTAGGATGGACTGGTTGGATCTCCTTGCAGTCCAAAGGGCTCTCGAGTCTTCTCCAACACCACAGTTCAAAGCATCAATTCTTCGGTGCTCAGCTTTCTTCACAGTCCAACTCTCACATCCATACATGACCACTGGAAAAACCATAGACTTGACAAGATGGACCTTTAATGGCAAAGTGATGTCTCTGCTTTTTAATATGCTGTCTAGGTTGGTCATAACTTTCCTTCCAAGGAGTAAGTGTCCTTTAATTTCATGGCTGTAATCACCATCTGCAGTGATTTTGGAGCCCCCCAAATAAAGTCTGACACTGTTTCCACAGTTTCACTATCTATTTGCCATGAAGTAATGAGACCAGATGCCATGATCTTAGTTTTCTGAATGTTGAGCTTTAAACCAACTTTTTCACTCTCCTCTTTCACTTTCATCAAGAGGCTTTTTAGTTCCTCTTCACTCTCTGCCATAAGGGTGGTGTCATCTGCATATCTGAGGTTATTGATATTTCTCCCGGCAATCTTGATTCCAGCTTGTGCTTCTTCCAGCCCAGAGTTTCTCATGATGTACTCTGCATATAAGTTAAATGAGCAGGGTGACAATATACAGCCTTGACGCACTCCTTTTTCTATTTGGAACCAGTCTATTGTTCCATGTCCTGTTCTAACTGTTGCTTCCTGACCTGTGTACAGGTTTCTCAAGAGGCAGGTCAGGTGGTCTGGTATTCCCATCTCTCTCAGAATTTTCCACAGTTTATGGTGATCCACACAGTCAAAGGCTTTAGCATAGTCAATAAAGCAGAAATAGATGCTTTTCTGGAACTCTCTTGCTTTTTCGATGATCCAGTGGATGTTGGCAATTTGATCTCAGGTTCCTCTGCCTTTTCTAAAACCAGCTTGAACATCTGGAAGTTCACGGTTCATGTATAGCTGAAGCCTGGCTTGGAGAATTTTGAGCATTACTTTACCTAGCGTGTGAGATGAGTGCAATTGTGCAGTAGTTTGACCATTCTTTGGGATTGCCTTTCTTTGGGATTAGAATGAAAACTGACCTTTGCTAGTCCTGTGGCCACTGCTGAGTTTTCCAAATTTGCTGGCATATTGCGTGCAGCACTTTCACAGCATCATCTTTTAGGATTTGAAATAGCTCAACTGGAATTCCGTCACCTCCGCTTGTTTTGTTCTTAGTTATGCTTTCTAAGGCCCACTTGACTTCACATTCCAGACTGTCTGGCTTTAGTTGAGTGATCACACCATCATCATTATCTGGGTCGTGAAGATCTTTTTGGTACAATTCTTCTGTGTATTCTTGCCACCTGTTCTTAATATCTTCTGCTTCTTTTAGGTCCATACCATTTCTGTCCTTTATTGAGCCCATCTTTGCCTGAAATGTTCCCTTGGTATCTCTAATTTTCTTGAAGAGATCTCTAGTCTTTCCCATTCTGTTGTTTTACTCTATTTCTTTGCACTGATCACTGAGGAAGGCTTTCTTATTTCTCCTTGCTATTTTTTGGAATTCTGCATTCAAACAGGAATAGCTTTCCCTTTCTTGTTTGCTTTTCGCTTCTCTTCTTTTCACAGCTATCTGTAAGGCCTCCTCAGACAACCATTTTGCCTTTTTGCATTTCTTTTCCATGGGGATGGTCTCGATCCCTGTCTCCTGTACAATGTCACGAACCTTCATCCATAATTCATCAGGTACTCTATCAGATTTAGTCCCTTAAATCTATTTCTCACTTCCACCATATAGTCATAAGGGATTTGATTTAGGTCATACCTGAATGGTCTTGTGGTTTCCCCTACTTTCATCACCATTAGATCAGTCTAATAGGAAATGTTAAAAGGAGTTCTACAAGCTGAAATGAAAAGATGCTAATTAGGAAAAGGAAAATATATCAAAATATAAAACTCCCTGGGACAGATAAGTACACAGTTAAAATCAGAAAACTCTAGTGTTGAAATGGTGGTGAGTAAAGCATTTATATATCACATATAACTCATATATCACTTATAAATTCAGTATGAAGGTCAAAACATTAAAATATCAAAATAATGATAACTACAAGATGGACTAAAGGAGCCATGCTTGAAGAATTAGATGAAAATATGATACTAACTCAAAAGAGACACTCTGAGTAGCTAGGAATTATTTTTAAAAAGGACACTAATATAAATCCTAGAATTGAAAACTATAATTATTAAAATGAAGACAGACAGTTTCAATAGCACACTTGAGATGGTAGCATAAAGAATCCATAAACTGAAAGATGAATTCAGGAAATCAATGTAAAAAACAAAGAGAGAAGATGTTGAGGGGAAACGATCTACAGCATCCATTCAGCACACCATCACATATGGAAGGAAAGAGACTCTCAGAAAGAAGGGAGATGAAAGGGGACAGGATAAAAGTACTTGTAGACATAATGGCTGAAAGTTTATAAAATTTGATGAAAAACACTCTCCAGATTCAGAGTTCACCTCTAGAAAAATGACAGGAAACAGATCGACTCTAAGACACATCTTGGTCAAACTGGAAAAACAAAGGAAAAATCTTGAAAGTAGCCGGAGAAAAACTGTTCTCCATATATGTTGCTGCTGCTGCTGCTAAGTCATTTCAATTGTGTCTGACTCTGTGTGACCCCATAGACAGCAGCCCACCAGGCTCCTCTGTCGACGGGATTCTCTAGGCAAGCACACTGAAGTGGGTTGCCATTTCCTTCTCCTCTCCATATATGAGGAGACCACAATGAGATTAATCACTGACTTCCAGTCAGAAATGGCAGAGGGAAGGCTCTGAGATGCCATATTAAAAGATCTGAAAGAAAAAATTGTCACCCAAGGATTCCGTGTCTATAAAATCTATCCTTCAGAAAAGAAGGCAAAATAAAAATATTCCCAGATAGACTGGGAGAATTGACTGCTAGCGGTCCAACTTATAACAAATACTGAAAGATAACATTTGAACTGAAAAAAAAAACTTGGTTCTTAGATTTGAAAACACTGGGCTGATTTGTTAACAGGATGTGTGTGTATCTGTACAGGGTGTTCCAAAACTTTTTGTTCAGTGTATTGAGTTCAGAAAACAAGGATGCTGGAAAATTATGAAAAACTTACTCTGAAGGTTTCTTTCAATTTGTTTTATATTTCATAGCCTTATAAATTTCAAATAATTTTAAACTAATTTTTAATTCCCGGTAGTTGAATATAGTAAAAATTAACTGAAATTAAAAAAAAAAAACATAAAAGTAAAAATACCTGGGATTAACAAAAGTTACAGGGAGAACTCCAGGTTTTTAAAAAATTGATGGGACTCAAGCAATGATATCAAAGGAACCAGGAATTCTCTGAGTTCTAGGTGGAAAGAAGCAACGCTTGATTAATGTCTCTACCAGGATGAGAAGGTAGGACGGGAAGGCTCAGAGGAAGGGAGATGAATGGAGCTGTGGGGCTGGATCGTTAGGGAGGGGCTATGGTCCAGCCTCCTCCCCTGCTAATCCCTCCTACCCCCAAGGGCCCTTTGTGACCAGACCACACGTCTGTGATGCAAGCCTAGTACTTTAGTCCCAAGTGCACACCCTGGCTCAGTTGCCTGAGGGCAGCAGTGTGATTCAGATGATGGAGAATCTGCTCTTTTCTCTGGAGAGCACTTTTGATACTTGGCTGAACTCCAGCTCCCCTTTCTGGGCGATTGATAACATCCTTGCCTTTCTATGTGGACTGGGGCTCTTTCTCCTGATCCTTCCCTACCTGGAGAATAACCCGTCCTTTCCTCCCCCTAGGAAACATGGAAACATCAGAAGGTAAGGAACTTTTGGTCCAGACTGACAAGCGTATAAAATCTTTTTTATTATGATTTCTACTTTTCTGAATCAACCAGAGATTCTTGAGGTGGGAAAGAACAGGACATCTATTTTCAAGGAAGAATAGAACATCATGCCTCTAGGGACAAACCAGGCTGGGCAGGAGTGAGAGTGAACACTAGGATTTCTAGCCGAAGATCTGAGATCAGGTGTCCAGGTGTGGTAGGGGATCTGGGCATGTCCCAAACACAGTGACCAGGGGTTGAGGATTGGATACTGAGTTCAGTCTCAGGCAGAGGACTAGTTCAGCAGCTGTGAACAGTGTCTCAGGGCTGATGATCTGGCAGCACTGAAGCCCCAAGAGCCTCAGAGCAGGGGCTGGGGGGCGGGCTGGTATCAGGAAGCAGAGATCAACCTGATGAAGCTCAGATTCACCCACAGTCTGAGAATGTGTGTGTTTCTTGAGCAGAGCAACAGTGACAAAAGAAGTACAGAGTGCATTTCACAATGAAAATCATCTTTCGTTCTTCAAAGAGGGAAAACAGAAAATATTTTACCCACTTTAAAAATGAGTGAAAGGAAAGAAAAATCACAGAGCTCTGGCAGTGAAAAGTAGAAAGTCATATTATGTATGGACACTAGTGCCTGATGCTTGTCTAGAGAGAGGAGACTGAGATTTGGGTCTTAAGCCCTCATTTTTTCTCTCTCTCTCAGCATCCAATGGAACGAAGGGGAAGAAGCAGGAGCAGCAAGAGAAATGGCGCTTTGAAAGGTGAGATCTGACATCCAGCCATGAGTGCCCCGAGTGTTAGTCCCCACCGCTCTGGCCATGAGGCGCACTTCCACGGGCTCTGAGGGGGGCCAGTGGCAGAGGACTTCTCCCTTGAGCAGCAGAGCCCCCAGGTAGGCTTTTGGGAAAGAGGGTAGAATCCAGATACTTCCCAGATTCCATGTGTAGAATGTGGCTGTGAGGGGCTGGAAAAGACTCTGTACCAGAGGGGCGTGTGGGCTGCATTGGACTAATAGCACCTGGATTGGGAAGTGAGCCCTCCAGGACACATAGGACACATGGCTTAACTGTGCTCAGGTTCAACTGCAAAGCGATGCCTGCCCATTTCACCTACAGGTAGGTGGTGAGGGCAGTAAGGAGTAAAGGATATGGAAAAACTTAAGTGATAAACCCTTTCACGAGCGTCACCATCACTGTCAGGGATCATGTGTTGTTGGACACTGGAGCTTGGGCTCCAATCTCCCAATGGTGTCCCCTTAAAAGACAGTGCACTCAATTTCTATAAGACCCCTAGGCTCCTATCTTCACCACCATGACCCAGTCTGCTGATTTCCAGCTTCCAGAGATTGCCTGGAAGCACTGGAAGAGGTCTGGGACCTGACTTCACTTCTGCAAAGGTAGAGAATCTACCCTTTCTTTCTAGGGGGTTCTTCTAGAGCCTATGGTGTGAACCCAGGGATACTGGCAGCCTGGGGCTGAGCTGGGAGGAGTCCTGGGGGCGTGGTATGGCTATCATCCCATGGTGAGGAACAGCAGGATATTGTGAAGTCAGCACTGGGGTCGTGCAGGGCTGCGGGGTGTGGCTGCCCGCCCCTGCCTGGCCTGTCTGGTCCGCCTGGCCTGGCAGCTCCTGGCTGCAGCTTGTTCTTTGTGTCCCCTGCAGACACCTGGGGAGGTTCCCTGACAAGGGCAGCTTTCATCAAGTCTCATGTCAAGACTCACCTGGTGAGGTTTGCAAAGCAGTGCCTGCTGGAGCCCACCCACCATGCAGGGAAGAGGCAGCTCCCACCGTTTCCCCAGCTCCTCTGACCAAGCAGCCTCTACCCTGGGCTTCTGCCATTTCTCCAGGTTCAGTCTCCACTTACTCAGACTCATACCTGAGTGCCTCTCCAACACCAGAGCCTTTCTTTCCCCTGGACAGCCTTTCACCCTGGCCACTGGCTCTTTCCCCTTCCCCACCAAGCCCGCCTCATGGGAGAGCCTGCCCTCCACCTCCAGCACCTTGCTCTGCCCCAACACCATCAGGCCCCATGCTGACTCTCACTCAGGGTGACTCCACGACACTCGCGCTGGGCACCACCCCACACAGGTCATCTCCGCACGCCCCCTGGTGACCAGCCATCTCAGGGCTTGTCCAGTCAAACAGCCCTGGGTCGGCCCTGGCCTGGTGGCAGGAAGCAGCCACAACCTGGAGCTTCTCCACCTCGACACACTTAGAGTCCCAGAACGAAAGCGTTCCCCTCTACCCACCAGAGGCCTCATTCTGGGGAGATCCCAGAAACAGGCAGGTAGAGGCTGGTAGCCTCGCTTTTATCAACCCTGATGTCCAGGAGCTGCTGGAAGTACTCATCACCAAGAGAGTGGAACTGAAGTTTTGGAAGGAGAAAGAAAAGGAGGAGGAGGCAGGCTACAGCCTGAATTCTTTGGGGAAGAGGATCGAGTCACTGGGTCACAAACAGGACACCTTGGGTCACCAACACTTCTAGAACATAAAAGGCAAACTTGATCAGCTGCTTGGTCCCGAGAAGCCCTGATATCCTGACACTTTGGGTGGCGGACCGTCTACAGCAGACATGCAGCCAGCTCTTCTGGGGTCTCCCCTTTCTGCACAGTGAGTCTCTCATAGCTGCTGTCATAGTACCTGGCTCAGCTCTAGAGTTATGCCCTGTCTTATTTAATGAACGCTCTAAAGCCAAACCTTTCCATATTCCAGCTAAAGGAACTTCACAACTGTCATTGGCCAAGCACTTGACCCACCCTGTGGCCCAGGCTCAACCTCAATCCTTGACTCCAACCATGCCCCAGTTGCAGCCACCACCTCTGGGTCACATGGAGACCCAGGCCCAACCCCGACCCTTAACTCCAATCATGCCCCAGTGTCAACCATCATCTGAAGTTTCTGTGGAAACCCAGTCCAGCTCCCAAATCGTGGCTTCAACCATGCCTCACTCTCAACCACTAATTCGGGCGCACATGGAGACCCAGGCCCGACGCCAACTCTTGGTTCCAACCATGCCTCACTTTCAGCCACCACCTCGGACTCACATGGAGACCGAGGCCCGCCCCCCACCATGGACTCCAATTACGCCCCAATTTCAACCACCACCTCGAGCTCACATGGAGACCCCGGTCCAATCCCAACTCTTGGCTCCAACCATGCCTCGTTTTCAACTACTGCTTCGGGCTCACATGAAGACCCAGGTTCCACCCCTACTCCAGACTCCATCCATGTCCCAGTGTCAACCACCACAACCTCAAGCTCACATGGAGATTCAGGACCAATCCCTACCTTGGACTCCAAACATGCCCCAGTTTCAGCCACCTGTTTGGGCTCACGTGGAGACCCAGGCCCGATCCCTACCCTGGACTGCAACCATGCCTGAATGTCCACCACCATCTGAGGTTTCCACGAAGATCCAGGACCACCGACAACCCTCAGCTCCAACCATGCCCCAGTTTCAACCACCACCTCAAACTCACATGGAGACCCAGGTCCAATCCCAACTCTTGGCTCAAACCATGCCTCACATGCAAGCACCACCTCAGGCCCACATGGAGACCCAGGTTCCACCCCTCCTCCGGACTCCATCCATGTTCCAGTATCAACCACCACAACCTCAAGCCCACATGGAGACCCGGGTCCAACACCTACGCTGGACTCCAAACATGCCCCAGTTTCAACCACCTGGTCATTCTCACATGGAGACCCAGGCCCGACCCCTACCTTGGGGAGGTAGAGGTCAGGCAACCAAGCCTCAATGTCCACCATCATCTGAGATCTCCATGGAGGTCCAGGACCACCAACAATCCTCAGCTCCAACCATTCCCCAGTTTCAACCACCTCCTCAGGCTCACGTGGAGATCCAGGCCCAACCGACACCCTTGACTCTAAACACACCTCACTGTCAGCCATCTTCTCGGGCTCATATGGAGATCCAGGCCCGACCTCAATCCTTGACTCCAACCATACCCCAATGTCACCCACAATCTCAGGCTCAGTTAGAAACCATTGTCCATCTCTCACCCTCCCCGCTAGTCCAGTCATCATCTTCTCAACGCCAGATTGGGTCCTTTGAAACATCTTGCCTTACAGTCCAAAGTAAGGCATCATCTTTCAGTTCAAATGCAATTGAAAACCTGCAATGTCACTTTTGGAAAAAACAACTAGAAAGCGGGAGAACTTTACCCTCTTTGGTTAAAAATTCTCAGCAAGTCTTTAGCCAGGTCACTCCCAACCCACCCCAGGAGACCAGGTTTTTCCAGCCCACAGCTCTGTCCCCATCCTTCCTGGGTGTTTGATCAGCCCTGAGGTTCGGGAGAAACGAGCATCACATTTCCCAAAGGTTCATGCAGCAACAGAGTGGCCTGCCCTGCAGAATCCAAGCATCTCAGAAACTGATGCAGCCTCAGGATCAATATCCAAGGCCATGTCAGGCACAGGGCAGGGAGGGGCCCTCAAGATCCTCTGCAGGTCGAGGCAAAAGGAGCCAGGATGCACAAAAGATGAGGGCCAAGTGCCCAGCATGAATCCTACCAGGGACAGACCTGTGCCATGATGTAAGGCAGAGTGTGGGGAAGATTGTAAAAGATCTGTACATGTTCTCAGCCAACCCTCCAGTGAAGGATCCAAGAGCAAAACCTGAGTCAGAAATAGAGTTGAGCCCAGACAGGAAGCAACCAGAAGTCTCACGAGTCCTTACAGAGAGGAAGGCAGAGCAGATCTGTGAGAGTGAGATCCCTGTGAATGTCTATCACTCGAGGCTTGCGGACAACCTTGTTTTAGGCATTCTGGGAGAGACAAATGCTCCCATGAAGACAGAAAGTACACAGTCCTCTCAGGATGGGAAGGCCTCCATGATCACCCCCCATGAGTCTCTTGTCCTTAGTCCATATACTGAGCAGGAGCTGGAAGCACATCTAATAAGGTTTTGGGTGAGGCACAGGTGGAGCCTACTCTTCAAAGTCCTGAAGTTCATATTTAGCTTGAAGTTGAAAAAGGTTCAAGTGCCCACACTGAAGGCCACCTGTGAATCTTGAGACCACTCAACTGCCCTGTTAACCAAGGGCATGGGAAAACCTCCTCAACCCCGTGCAGGAGAGAAACTGGTCACGACAGAGGCAGTTCCCCCGCTGGAGAGGCCCCTCCCTGTCCCCTCACAGGTGACTGAGGAAGCCCGGGGGGCTCTGGAAGGACGCACACCTGGGGACACCCATAAGCCCTCAGAGGCCCCTCTGATGGGACAGGAAGACAAGCCACCTTCTCAGACCCCCACATACAGCTTTGTGGGCAGAATGTGGCACAGCGAGTCTGTTGTGGAGGCTGAGAAAGGCAGCCTGGAGCCAAGTCCAGGTTCAGCCATGGCCAGGAATGAGCCACAGAAGGAAACTAGGGGGCAGGCCTCCCTGGCATCTTGCTCAAATGTGATGGTTGTGGACCTTGATGAATGTTCCCCATCTTCCAGGGCCCAAGAGGTCGTGGAGGGAGACTCTGCTGGGAAGGGCACCAGGGAACCTAGTGTGCAGGTCAAATACCTAGACATCAATATAGATCTCAGGAGATCACGGTCTCCAAGGTCCAGTGAAAGCCCCTCACTGAATACCAAATCTGCCTCAAATACAGAAGATCTACTCTTTGAGACACAGTCTCGTAAGCTTGAGTCTCAAGGGTTCACTGCCCAGCAGGCTCAGGCTCAAGGCCGAGCTACCAGTGTGATCCTTCAAGACTGTGAAACTGGAGTGCTCCTTCAAGACTGTGCCACCGATGTGCTTCTCAAAGACTGTCACTCGAATATGTTTCTTGCCACAAACATCTTGGCTTCTCAGGAATCTGTCCTATTTTCAGATCTTATCCAGTGGAGACAAGTGCAATTCCCAAAAACTCTATGATGCTACCTCAAGTGAAGGGGGCAGCCAGGGGCAGCAGGTGGACATGAGGCGACAGCTCAAATATAAGAGCCAGGGCAAGAAGTCTGTCCCCAAGGATGGGAGAGAGAAATACACAAGGCCCAAATTAAGACAGATTAAAAAAGGGCCGGCAGAACAGAGGGCTTACCAAGCCCAAGGGATGAGTCCTCCTGGCCAGAAAAAAGAATCAATGGAGTCCCTGAGAAGCAAGTTTCGACAGTTAGTCCTAAAGAAGAGACAGGTTCCATCAGAAAGCCACTTCAAAGAAAGGATTAAGCTCCTTCTGCGGTGGATTTTCCCCAATAAAGGCAGAGAACCAGAAGAGCCCCTGCAAAAAGGCAGGCCTGAAACAGCCACTGTTCAGAGCCAAGAATCAATCAAGAGCAAATCGACCACGGACAGCAGGGCTATTGAGGCTCAGACTCTCATGACAGCTGTTGGGCAGATCCTAAAGGAGAGGATGGTGTTTCACCAGGGACCTCACGCCATGGAGTTAAACTGGTACCAAGCAGAATTCCAGGGCCCCCGAGGTCCACATTACTGCCACCACAGAATCCTGTCTTACCAAGAGGAAAGGAGAATGAGGAGAGACACACCCCGTTATCACCAAGCCACCCCGACGGGCCACAGCTTTTCAAAAAAGAGTAAGTGGACCAGTCCCAGGGACAGCAAGTGGGCCTTCTCACCCAGGGAGCCAGGTCCCCCTCCAGGCAGAGCCTGCCAGCATGGCTCACGAGTGACACGGGTCCCAGGCCATTCCCCCCACTGTCCAAGGCATGGTCTCCCTCAGAAACATACCTCTTCTGGTGAATCGGAACATGCTTTTCACAGCATTCCAGGTAGGAAAACTCTCCTCCAAGAAAAAAAATGCATGCCATGCAGATAAATACATTTTTCTCCCATGTTAGCACATCCTCTGTGTGCTAAAGGCTTCTTCCTACCAGAAATTTTGTTTCATGAAATAAATGATATTTTCTCATAAGAGGTCTGTCCGTGCCTCACTGAGGGAGATGGAAGGCATCAGGGTCCATGCTCCCAGGTGCCTGCTTTGACTTCCAGACGGGATGGGGCCGTGAAGGGAGGGTGACCCCAGCATGGATACTCACCCTCACCCCAGTTTCCTAACTGCACCTTCAGTTTCCACAATGCCAGCATTACAGAAACAAGCAACAGCATTTAGGACATGTCACAGTGAACTAAACCTAAAGACCTCCCCCTTCTCAGGATCTTGCTCAGTTCTATCCTACTCTGTCTCCACCTGGACGTTGTGCAGCTGGTAGGGGAGGTGTGTTCAGAAGCTGAAACTCCCCTCAGGCTCAGGAAGTGTCAGGGACAAACTCACATGTCAGAATAAGGAGGGGAGTCCGGAGGTGGGACAAGCCTCACCCCCGAGTCACAGCAGGGTAGACGCTGCTGCCCTGAAAGCCCCTTTCTCTCCCAAATGTGGCTGGGACATGATAGGTGAGGTTCATCACCCTCCCTCTGTCTTTCTCGTGCTCTGAAGCAGCAGCAAGAATGAGGACCACACACTCCCCGCTCTGAGAGTGTGCAGTGCGGAGCATGCAAGCCTCTGAGGGCTGGTCCCACCCGGCCCTGGAGGAGAGGACAGCCGTGCTTACAGCGCCCACCTCCCCCAGTGAATGAGCATGGTCGTGACTGTGTGTGGAGACACCTCACGGTCTGAGAGCTGGACGCTGTGCCCCTAGGATGGGATGCAGGGGAAGGATGTTAGTGGCAGGGGAGCCCATAGACGGGGCAGTTACCAAGGAGCACTGGTGTCCCACCACCGTCCACAGGCCCAGAGGAAAGAAGTGAGGGGTCCGGTGGCTCCTGCTGGCGTCAGTCCAGAGTCTCCCCTCTACTCTAGTTCCCTGGGCCCAGACAGAGGGAGGCCACCTGGAGCCCCTCAGCAGAGGGCCAAGCTCCCAGAGGCAGCAGACGCTCAAGCAGAGAAGCTTCACGTCTCCCCACTGGAGCAATCAGCTTTCACAGGACTGGGTACTCAGGACAGACTCACTGTCCGTGACCTCTACCTACAAGTGTGGCCCAAGGAGGCTCCCAGGGTACAGGTGGGACTCAACAGGCCCAGGGACTGTTCAGGAGTCACGGCAGGTCTCCCCTGCGCCCAGTCTTACTCACTCCAGAGGCCGGGGTGGAAGACACCAGCAGCCAGGATGTGTCACCCAGCGTGCATGGCAGGGACCTGCAGAAAATGAACACGCCATCAGCTTTCCTCCTTGGGCTCATCCACGGGGGAAAGTGGGGAGACAAGGGCATTTCTCCAGAGAGATTCAGGGCTCTATGTCACAGACACTCCCATGGCGCATAGTCCCCCTCCAGAAGGGGGCCTCTGGTCCAGGAGCCGGCAGGAATGGCCCCGCCTCCATGCCTGTCAGGGCCCCCACATGTGGGACCAGGCCCGGGGCTGTGGGGGCAGGGGGCACGGGCCCGCTTGTGCTGTGGTTCTTCCTGGAGACTAGTCCTGCCTCTGGGCTGCATCCCCCACGGTGGGCACAGCGGTGGGGGCTCAGCCAGTCTGAGGGGAGGGACTGCGACCTCGCTCATGGAGTGACCGCCAGAGCTCAGGAGAGGGGAGCAGAGAGCTTGGATCCTGAGCCTGGCTGCTGCCAGGGCCTCTCAGCGGCACCAAGAGGTGAGCGCTGAGCTGGGGGCGCTGGAACTAAGGTGCCCGTCTGGAGACGTGACGCAGACGGGACACTGACAGAACAGCCAGAAACCAGACCTTGGGAGTCCCTTCCTTCTCCTGCCGTGAGGGGCAGAGAGGACAGCACTGGAGGGGCCCGTGGAGAGTGGGCCAGACCCACACTCACCCCAGACAGGGACCTCCATGTGCACGCAGTGATCCAGCACAGGGCCCCCAGTAACCCCACACAGAGACCTCAACAGACCCACACTCACCCCAGACGGGGATTTCCCCCATGTACACGCACTGATCCAGCACAGAGCCCCCATGATGAGTGGGTCAGACCCACACTCACCCAGATGGGAACCCCCCCATGTACACACACTGATCCAGCACAGAGCCCCCATGAAGAGTGGGTCAGACCCACACTCACCCCAGAGAGGGACCCCCGATAAACCCACAGTGTCCCCGAACAGAAACCTCCCACACACCCACACTGACCTTGCACAGGGCCCCCCCAGAGACCCACACTCACCCCAGACAGGGACCTCCCACTGACCCACACTAACTCCACATGGGATCTCCCACAGACTCACGGAGACCTGCCCAGGAACCCTCAGACCTCACACAGAGACCTAGACAGACCCACACTGACCCACACAGAGACTCCACTAACCTCACTCGGGAATCTCCCACAAATCCACCCTGATTCCACACAGGGGTCAAGCACAGATTCACACTGATCCTGCTCAGGGATCTCTCGATCACCCACACTGACCCCACACAAAGACCTCTGATAGATGCACATTGACCCCACTAGGAACCTTTCACAGACCCACACTGATCCCATACTGAGTCCTCAGACAGACCCACACGGACCCCACACAGGACCCTCTCACAAACCCACATGGAGTCATCTCCCCCAGAGTCCTCTCAGATCATGGTACAGAGACCTCTCTTGTGACCCCCACACAGACCTCACAGACATTCTTTAGGATCTGAGTGTACACCCTTTGATAGTTCCTTCATGGCAAGCCCAATATCACTTAACAAACCATGTATATTGCTGTTTGGAGTATAAATTAGTGCAACAAATATTTAAAATAGTATGGAGGTTCTTAAAAAAATAAAATTAGAATACCATGTGATCCAACAATTTCACTTCTGGTCATATAGCAAAAAGAAACAAAGTTTGTAACCCTAAACAGTTACAGTATTTTTCTATGTTGAAAATTTATTCACAGTAATGACTTGGAAAGAAACTTCCTGTTTGTCGTGGTGAATACATAAAGTTTAATACATGATAATATGTGATACACACACACAAATATACATACATAGCATACACAGTGGGATATTATTCAGCCTGAAAAAGTAAATCCTGACATTTGCAAGAACATCAATGAACCTGGAGATCATTATGCTAAATAATATAAACCTGATAGCAAAAAATAGCAAAAAGACACACTGCGTGGTATCATTTATGTGTGGAATCTAAAAAAAAAATTGAAATCCTAGGACACAGGGTAGAAATTTTCTGTAGGTGGTCCTGGGGGAATTTGAAACAGGTCTACAAATAGATACAAATTTTCTGTTATAAAATGAGAAATAAAATGAAGAAATAAGGTCTGAGGAGCTAATGTATAACATGACAATGATAATTTATAATACTGTATTCTGCCACATCACGGATCGCAATCTTTTGTGATGATGGGCCTGTGTAACTCAGTGAAGCTCTGAGCCGTGTTGTGAAGGACCAGCCAAGACAGATGTGTCGTGGTGGAGAGCTGTGACAAAACATGGTCCACTGGAGGACAGGATGGAAAATCACTCTGGATTCTTGCTGTGAGAATCTCATGAGCAGTATGAAAAGACAAAAAGATATGACACCAGACGATGAACCCCCCAGGTCAGAAGGTGTCCATATTGCTACTGAGGAAGAGCAGAGGGCAATCACAAATAGCTCCAGAATGAATGAAGCAGCTGTGCCAAAGCAGAAACGGTCCTCAGTTGTGGAAGTATCTGGTGGGGAAAGTAAAGTATAGGAACTTGGAATGTTAGGTCCATGAATCAAGGTAAATTGGATGAGGTCAAGCAGGAAATGACAAGAGTGAACCTCAACATCTTAGGAACCAATGAACTAAAATAGGAACGGGAGAATTTAACGCAGATGACCATTATATCTGCTACTCCACAGTAGCAGACAAGAATCCCTAGAAGACACAGAGCACCCCTCATAGTCAACAAAAGAGTCCAGAAGAGCAGCACTTGGGTGCAGTTTCAAAAGTGACAGGATGATCTCACTTCATTTCTAGGACAAACCATTGAACATCACAGTAATCCAAGTCTATACCCCAACCACTGATGCTGAAGAAGCTGAAATTGAATGGTTCTATGAAGACCTACACGACCTTCTAGAACTAACACCAAGTAACAGGCAAGTTTGGCCTTAGAGTACAAAATGAGGCAGGGCAAAGGCTAACAGAGTTTTGCCAAGAGACTACACTGGTCATAGCAAACAACCTTTGCCAACAACACAAGAGATGTCTGTGCATGGACATCATGAAATGTCAATACCAAAATCAGATGGATTATATTTGTTGCTATTGTTCAGTCATTCAGTTGTGTCCAACTCTTTGCCACCCCATGGACTGCAGAATGCCAGGCTTCCCTGTCCTTCACTATGTCCGGAGTTTGCTCACATTCGTGTCTATTGAGTTGGTGATGCAATCTAACCATCTCATCCTCTGCCACACCCTTCTTTTTGGCCTTCAATCTTTCCCAGCATCAGTGTCTTTTCCAATGAGTCAACTCTTTGCATCAGGTGGCCACAGTATTGGAGCTTCAACTTCAGCATCAGTCCTTCTAGTGAATATTCAGGATTGATTTCCTTTAGGATTGACTGGTTTGATCTCCTTTCTGTCCAAGGGACTCTCGAAAGTCTTCTCTCCAGCACCACAATACAAAAGCAGCAATTCTTCAGGACTCAGCCTTCTTTAAGGTCCAACTCTCACATCCATACACAATTTCTGGAAAAACCATAGCTTTGACCGTATGGACATTTGTTGGCAAAGTGATGTCTTTGCTTTTTAATATGCTCTCTAGGTTTGCCATAACTTTTCCTCCAAGGAGCAAGTGTTTTTTAATTTCATGAGCAGTCACCATCTGCAGTGATTTTGGAGCCCAAGAAAATAAAGTCTGTCACTGTCTCCATTGTTTCCCCATCTATTTGCCATGAAGTGATGGGACCAGATGCCATGATCTTAGTTTTTTGAATGTTGAATTTTAAGCTGCCTTTTCCACTCTCTTTCTCCTCTTTGAATATATTCTTTGCAGTCAAATACAGAGAAGTTCTATACAGTCAGCATAAACAAGACATGGAGCTGACTATGGCTCAGATCATGAACTCCTTATCAAAAAATTCTGGCTTAAATTGAAGAAAGTAGGGAAAACCACTAGGTCAATCAAGTATGACCTAAATCAAATCCTCTATGATTGATTATACAGTGGAGGTGACAAATGGATTGAAGGGATTAGATCTGGTAGACAGAGTGCCTGAAGAACTATGGACAGAGACTCAACACTGGGTCTGAGACAGCAACCAAAATCATCTTAAAGATAAAGAAATGCAAGAAGGCAAAGTGGTTGTCTGAGGAGGCAAATAGAAGGGGAAAAAGTAGAAGCAGTGACAGATTTTATTTTCCTGGGCTCCAAAATCACTGCAAGATTTCATTTAACTTTTATTAAACCTATGTGCCTCAGTTTACAAAAGAGGTTCAATAAAAGTTGGATTTCTGGCAAACAGAACAAACAGATGGCTATATATTTACAGAAAAGGCACTTATGATTTCTATTTACCCTTGACTAATCAATTTCAAAATTACTTTACCGTCTTTTCAAAATCTGCATTTTAAAAAGATAGCAGAGATGAGAGAGTTCCTGAGAAGACCAGATAGGACTTTTGCATCTCAAAAATACTGGCATATTTTCCTTGGATGACTTTGTTTCCCTTTTGTTTAGTACTTACAAGCCTCCTAAGATAAATAGGGAAGGTTTGGGGAGTGGTGTCTATTAGAAAGTCAATCAACTTCTTACCTACTGTCAAAGTTGCCCAGGACTCTTGTGGGGAAATTGAAATAGGATGCTTCAAGTGCAAGGGAGTCCTCTGGCCTATTACAGGATATTAGTGTGAGGGAAATTGCCCGGCCGTGGAAGTGGCTCCTGGTCCAAATTGGGTACCCTGTCGAGTCTTACATGGTGATACGAGACAAGGTCCCTGTGTGCCATGGGTTAGCATGGAACCTCCTGCTTAATCTCCGTGGGTAGGGGAAATTGAAGGTGGTGAATGTGTTGATGGCATGCGGGGAAGGGGCAGTTGGAAGAAGCACCAGTGTCGCCTGCTTGACTGCTGGGGAGCGGGATAGACTGGAGGGGTTAAGTTTTGAAGTGACATGTTCCCACTCTCCGTTTGCCCCTCTTTCCTTGTAAAACAGGTTCTTCCCTGGGTTTCCTTTGAAACTGCTGCGCATAAAGTGGGAATCCTCTGACTACTTTTCCTCCTGAGGCCATAGCATAAATGCCTCTACATATGGAATCAAATCTCTTTTCCCTGCTTTTTTGCAAAACACTTCTAACTAGGAGAGCCATTCAGGAGCTCCCCTTTGATCCTAACATATATTAGGTCCTCACCCTATTACAATGGTATACCGTGTTTTAGTCATAGGCTCATGTCTAAGTTTTGCCCATTTATCTAATGTATGTCCCAAAGGGGTCTCCTTCGGGATAAATGGAGTGTTTCTCATTTCTATAAATCTGACGCCGAAGCACAAAAGGCACAAATTCCCACACAGAAAGCCCAAACAAATTCCAGCATCGATGCACACACAACAGTTGCAGCCACACGCTCCGTTCCGGGAAACAGACTCACTCAGACGGACAGCGCAGGTAGTGGAGCGGGCCCAAGGCAGAGTCTCCTCCTAGCCAAGGACCCTGACCAGTTTTAAGTGTACTTGCTCAAACCCACCTCCCCAAATTCCTTAAAACTAGTCTGGACAAGGTAAAAGAGAGATACGCTCCAAGTTAACCCATGCTTCATGTGTCATAAGCCTAGATAGTTAAAGAGTGGACATTTATCAATAGGCCTGTGGTCATATCCCAATACACATAATGGAATTTATGACTTTGTTCTGTTAGAGAGGTAATTAGCATATTCTTTTAGGCGACAGAGAGTCCAAGTCCAAGTCCTGAGGCTCTTTTATGGAGGGGGGGGGGGGGTGTCTGCTTTTCCATTGGTATGCCACTTCTATAGACACTGGGCGCAAAGTTCAGAGTCCACTGGGAGGGTGACCATGCGTGTAGCCTGATGTTCGCAGCCTGGCCTCAGACGGAGTCCAGCTCTGTCTCCTCCTTCAAAACCAAACCAAAACCGAAACCAATGAATCAGTTTTCAAATCAGATAGACTTACCCTACAAAACCAGTGAACTGGTTCCCAGACCAGGTAGAGGCCATTGCAAGTCCCTTCTCCAAACTGCTGCCCCAATGAAGCAAACGGGCCTGTCCTGTAGCGGTAAAGCCCAAACTGAGGAGGAATGTGATTCTGGCGTGCGCAGTGGCGTGACTCACCCTACAAAATTGAGTCCATCTCCTCGCACGTTTGCTGTTTCCTTGCCTGACTCCCAAGTGCTAGGGCAGTCGGTGTCACTTGAGGGAATTTTGGCGGGAAGATCTTCAGGAAAGTGGTCCTAGCGACGGCTCGGACCTTGCCCCAGTATTCCCTGACTAGGGCTGGCTAGGCTCCTGCCTGGCTCACCAGGTTTGTTTCTGAGTCCAGGCTCTTTCTGCCTGCAGCGTGACAGACCGTAAACTGGGAGATGAGGTTTTGAGGCAAGGAAGAACAACTTTATTTGGAAAGCTGGCAGACTAAGGAGATGGCAGACAAGTCTCTAAAAAACAAAAATCTTATCAGGGCCTGGATTCCAGTTTCTTTTATAGAACAGAGATGGGGAGGAACTGAGAAATTAAAGGAAAAGTAAAGAAAAAGACCTTAAGTCTTCCTAAATATCTCCCGAATAGCCAAGCTCAGGGAGAGGGTGTGGTAATATCTTCTTCTTTCTTGCAGCTGTTCAAAGATGGCCAGGGTCAGGATGTCTCTGAACAAAGGCACTTTGGTTTGACATGCAGGCAGAGACAGCGTTCCCTGAGGCAAACCATTATGTATAGACAGTGTCCTTGCAGTGAACAAAAGCAATGAGAAGCAAAGGTAAAAGTGAAAGAAACAAGACTCAACAGTAGTCAGATTTTGTTCTTCCCTGTAACATCACTGCTTATCAATAAACCGTCAGTATATTGTTGCAGAGTACCCTCATCAAGACTCAGTTCCCTTGCATTTCCAAAAAGATGGGGCCTGTCCTGAAAACCCTGTGGGAGCGCTGTCCAGGTATATTGAGTAGCCTCCAGGGTATCAGGGTCCCTCCATTAGGCGTGGGTGGGATGATTTGAGAGAATAGCATTGCAACATGTATATTATCATATGTGAAATAGATCAGCAGTCCAGGTTCAATGCATGAGACAGGGTGCTCAGGGCTGGTGCACTGGGATGACCCTGAGGGATGGGATGGGGAGGGAGGTGGGAAGGGGTTCAGGATGGGGAACACATGTACACCCATGACTGATTCATGTCAATGTATGGCAAAAACCACAATATTGTGAAGTTATTAGCCTCCAATTAAAATAAAGAAATTAAAACAAGCAAACAAACAAAGGTAAGTAATAAGGTACTGAGAGTCTAGACGTAGGGGAATACAGAGAAATGCATCTTTGTGGTCCTAAACAGAAATGCTGAGTGCTTCATGGCACTTGGGTGAGGAAAGTGCATAGGTTTGGTAGCAGTGGGTAAATAGGGATGACTGGCTTATTCACTGCTCATAGCCTTGCACAAACTGATACTCCCTATTAGGCTCCTGAATGGTGCAGGGTCGGGGTGGGGAGGATCGGGGTGGGAGGATAAGGGTGGGGAGGATTGGGGTGGGAGGATCGGGGTGGGGAGGGTCGGGGTGGGGAGGGTCGGGGTGGGAGGATCGGGGTGGGGAGGATCGGGGTGGGAGGATCGGGGTGTTGCAAGGGGAGTGGCGGGGCCTAATGAGTCTGTGTTTTAGGAATCAGGTGAACAGCAGTTGGATTCCCCTCACAGCCCCAAGTTTTAAAGGATATTGTTTACTCCAGGGGTATATTTCCCTGGGCCTTAACCTTATTTTTATTGGAGGGACTTGTTTCCCCTCTCCTGGTCCTAAGGTACCCCAAACTGCAGGATCTACTTGTTCTCTAATTTTGGGGGGAATATTTTGATGACCAGCAGGTGAGTCATCTGGGGATGCTAATAGATGCAATCTCTGCTTGAATTCTCTACCTTCTTGGACTTCACCACGTCCTAATAATATACTAGCTCCTAACTTATTTATCAGAGCTCTTCTGAGGAAAGGGACGTGGAATTCTGGAATATACAAAAGGGAGTGAGAAGTAGTAATGGACTGGACTCTTCAGGTAAGGGAAGATGTAATTGCTTTCCCTTTGACAGTCCATCAGCTCCCATCACAGTACAGTCTCAGTTGGAGAGAGGGCCAAGTCAGAACAGAGCAGGCAGCTCCAGTGTCTACAAGAAATTCAGTTCTCCTACCTGCTCGATCAGGGGTGACCCGAGACTCCCTGGAGTAATGAGGATGGATCAGTGGAATCTGGAGTCAGGCAGGTACTCAGGCGTGTGGTTGGTGTGTAGGACTCTCTCATCCAAGAGATTCACAAGGACCTGGCGTCAGCTGGGATTGCCCCTTAGGCATCCCATAGGAGGGCACTTAGGACATTCCCCCTTGCAGTGCTTCCCTTTATGACAAAAGGTGCATTGGTTCAAGCCCAGGCAGCTTCTTTGCCATCTGTCCAGACATCTCAGCCCTCCAGGGTCCCCTCAATGCAGTGGGTGAATCACAGCAGCCAAAAATTGTTTTCCTTACTAGCCCCTTATCCTTATTGGCCTCCTCCATCAAGTACTGGTTATTATAGACCTTGAATGCCCCCTCTACCAAGATTGACAATGGGGTTGGGAGTCTAGCCTCAAGTTTTTGTAATTTTCTCCTTATATCAGAAGTAGCCTGGGTGATAAAATGCATGGCCAAGAGTATCTTCCCTTCTGCAGACAGAGGCTTTCCTGAATGCCTCTGTCACCCAGCTCAGGAAGACTGTCAAGTTTTCATCTCTTTCCTGCATAACCTGTCAGATCTTATCATAATTTACAGGCTTCACCATAAACTTTTACATTCTCTCTGATAGACAAGTAATATAATGTCTCATCCTAGCCTGACCTGTATGATCTTCATAGTCCCAGTGTGGGTCATGTTCTGGGATTGCATCCCCACCCACCTGATAAATTTGGTGGCGTGGATCAGTGGCCCACTGCATGCTTCCTGGCCTTCCTCAGTATAGAGTCTTTTACAGACGAGGTGTAACTGTAGGCCAGAATAACCATGATGTCCTGCCAGGTGAGAGAGAATGTCAACTCCAGCCTGATAAATTCATCCCTCAACTTTTCAGGGTTCTCTGAGAACCTGTGAAACCTCTCCTTACAGATTCCGAAGTGTCCCATTCAGAAGGGGACATGCACTCGTAGTCTCTCCGTTCCCTTCAGCCACTTCCCGAAGTGCAGAGGTGGGGGCTAACTTTGAATCTGATCCTGGGTGACAGGAGGTTCCACTACAGGTTACCCCAGAGGGCCTAGTCTCTCCCTCCTGAGGTAACAGAGGAGATAAAGGAACATAGGAGGCAGAGTGTGGGGTTAGTCAGAGGGCCCCAGAGAAGTCGGTGGTTCTGGGAGGTAGGTGGGGCTTGGTTTTTCTCACCTGAGAGTTGGGGAAGGTTGGAAGGGGATCATCTGAAATATCAGAAGTGTTTACTGATTCTCTAGGCTTTTGATTAAAGGAGCAAGATAGAGTAGGGTTTTGGTAAAGGACCATTAAGCCTTTTTTTTTTTTCTCCTGTTGTCTGTCAAAGCGACCTGTGGGATTTTAGTTCCCCAACGAGGGATCAAACCTGGCCCCTCATCAGTGAGAGCTTGGAGTCCTGACCACTGGACCACCAGGGAATTCCCAGGACTATGAAGGCTTGAACATAGGGAAACTCAATCCACTTTTCCATGTTGCAACAGTAAAGAACTAATTGCAAGACGGTATTATAATTTAGAGAGCCATTTTCAAGCCATTTTCAGGCAATGTTTTCTCCACTCTCCAACTTATATAAGGCCCAGGCCATGTTACAATAGAGTTTTAAGTTTTTCCCTTTTCAGTCTGTCTATTTTGAAAATTTTTCAGGTTTTAAAGATATACTACAGAGGTGTTTCCTCTGGCTTAGAAGAGGATCCTCACATGTTGAATAACCTGCAATCCAGAAAGAGCGCTCCTAGAAATGCAGCTCAGTGTCCTGGAGACATTAACCTGGAGGCCTTTGCCCTATAATATGTGTTCCTGTGCTGGGGTGGTATTCCTCGGGTGTGTGCATCCATCAAGCCCAGGATGTGGACTGCTTGGAAGCAACCAGCACAACAGGTATTCTGTGACACGGTATGGGCTGCCAAGACCTGGAATGAAGGGAGTCCCAGAGCTGGAAAAAGGAACAGATGAAGGAATTGGGACTTGAATCCAGTGAAAACTGCCATGGACGACAGGACTTGAGAGCCTAGAGGTGGGATTATTCCTACAGGGGATTTTTTTTTTTTTTTTTAGGTATAGAATCAATTGAGTTCAGTTCAGTTGCTCAGTCGTGTCCAACTCTTTGTGACCCCATGAACCTCAGCACGCCAGGCCTCCCTGTTCATCACCAAATCCTGGAGTCCACCCAAACTCATGTCCATTGAGTCGGTGATGCCATCCAACTATCTCATCCTCTGACATCCCCTTCTCCTCCTGCCCTCAATCTTTCCCAGCATCAGGGTCTTTTCAAATAAGTCAGCTCTTTGCATGAGGTGGCCAAAGTATTGGAGTTTCAGCTTCAGCATCAGTCCTTCCAATGAACACCCAGGACTGATCTCCTTTAGGATGGACTGGTTGGATCTCCTTGTAGTCCAAGGGGCTCTCAAGAGTCTTCTCCAACACCACAGTTCAAAAGCATCAATTTTGCGCTCAGCTTTATTTGTAGTCCAACTCTCACATCCATACATGACCACTGGAAAAACCATTGTCTTGACCTGACGGACCTTTGTTGGCAAAGTAATGTCTCTGCTTTTTAATATGCTGTCTAGGTTGGTCATAACTTTCCTTCCAAGGAGTAAGCGTCTTTAATTTCATGACTGCAGTCACCATCTGCAGTGATTTGGGAGCCCAGAAAAATAGTTATCCACTGTTTCCACTGTTTCCCCATCTATTTGCCATGAAGTGATGGGACCAGATGCCATGATGCCATTAGTTTTCTGAATGTTGAGCTTTAAGCCAACATTTTCACTCTCCTCTTTCACTTTCATCAAGAGGCTCTTTAGTTCTTCTTCACTTTCTGCCATAAAGGTGGTGTCATCTGCATATCTGAGGTTATTGATATTTCTCCTGGCAATCTTGATTCCAGCTTGTGCTTCTTCCAGCCCAGCGTTTCTCATGATGTACTCTGCATATAAGTTAAATAAGCAGGGTGACAACATACAGCCTTGATGTATTCCTTTTCCAATTTGGAACCAGTCTGCTGTTCCATGTCCAGATCTAACTGTTGCTTCCTGACCTGCATACAGGTTTCACAAGAGGCAGGTCAGATGGTCTGGTATTCCCATCTCTTTCAGAATTTTCCACAGTTTATTGTGATCCACACAGTCAAAGGCTTTGGAATAGTCAATAAAGCAGAAATAGATGTTTTTATGGAACTCTCTAGCTTTTTTGATGATCCAGCAGATGTTAGCAATTTGATCTCTGGTTCCTCTGCCTTTTCTAAATCCAGCTTGAACATCTGGAAGTTCATGGTTCACATATTGCCGAAGGCTGGCTTGGAGAATTTTGAGCATTATTTTACTAGCGTGTGAGATGAGAGCAATTGTACGGTAGTTTGAGCATTCTTTGGCATTGCCTTTCTTTGGGATTGAACTGAAAACTGACCTTTTCCAGTCCTGTGGCCACTGCTGAGTTTTCCAAATTTGCTGGCATATTGAGTGTAGCACTTTCTCAGCATCATCTTTCAGGATTTGAAATAGCTCAACTGGAATTCCATCACCTCCAGTAGTTTTGTTCATAGTGATGGTATAGAATAAAGTGAAAGAATGAACAGCAGAAGAATCTAAAACCCTTTCCCCTATTTGGCAACTACAATAACATTGGGGAGTGCCTGATAACTCCATCTGGCACAGGCAACAGTGAGTGTGGGCAAGGTTTCCCATGTAACCTAACATACTAAATGAACACAATTAGTTTAGGATCTCTCTTTCGGATGCTCCAGGGACCCCTTGAAACATTCCAAAGTTTACTGGAAGTCAAAAGAATTTTAGCCAGAATTTGATATTTGGGAAATCTTTCAAAATTTCAAAAAGCTTTAAAATACCCTGTCAGCTATTATTTTCTCCCATTCTGAAGGCTGTCTTTTCACTGTGCTTATAGTTTCCTTTGTTGTGCAAAAGCTTTTAAGTTTCATTAGGTCCCATTTGTTTATTTTTGCTTTTATTTCCAATATCCTGGGAGGTGGGTCATAGAGGATCTTGTTGTGATTTATGTCAGAGAGTGTTTTCCCTATGTTCTCCTCTAGGAGTTTTATAGTTTCTGGTCTTACATTTAGATCTTTAATCCATTTTGAGTTTATTTTTGTGTATGGTGTTAGAAAGCATTCTAGTTTCATTCTTTTACAAGTGGTTGACCAGTTTTCCCAGCACCACTTGTTAAAGAGGTTGTCTTTTCTCCATTGTATATTCTTGCCTCCTTAGTCAAAGATAAGGTGTCCATAGGTAGGTGGATTTATCTCTGGGCTTTCTGTTTTGTTCCATTGATCTATATTTCTGTCTTTGTGCCAGTACCATACTGTCTTGATGACTGTGGCTTTGTAGTAGAGCCTGAAGTCAGGCAGGTTGATTCCTCCAGTTCCATTCTTCTTTCTCAAGATTGTTTTGGCTATTTGAGGTTTTTTGTATTTCCATATGAATTGTGAAATTATTTGTTCTAGTCCTGTGAAGAATACCGTTGGTAGCTTGATAGGGATTGCATTGAATCTATAGATCGCTTTCGGTAGTGTAGTCATTTTCACAATATTGATTATTCCAATCCATGAACATGGTATATTTCTCCATCTATTTGTGTCCTCTTTGATTTCTTTCATCAGTGTTTTATAGTTTTCTATATATAGGTCTTTTGTTAGCAAACGAAGCAACAAAGAATTAATCTCAAAAATATACAAGCAACTCCTGCTCAATTCCAGAAAAATAAATGACCAATCAAAAAATAGGCCAAAGAACTAAACAGGCATTTCTCCAAAGAAGACATACAGATGTCTAACAAACACATGAAACGATGCTCAACATCACTCATTATTAGAGAAATGCAAATCAAAACCACAGTGAGGTACCATTTCACACCAGTCAGAATGGCTGCTATCCAAAAGTCTACAAGCAATAAATGCTGGAGAGGGTGTGGAGAAAAGGGAACCCTCTTACACTGTTGGTGGGAATGCAAACTAGTACAGCCACTATGGAGAACAGTGTGGAGATCCCTTAAAAAACTGGAAATAGAACTGCCATATGACCCAGCAATCCCACTTCTGGGCATACACACCGAGGAAACCAGATCTGAAAGAGATATGTGTACCCCAATGTTCATCGCAGCACTGTTTATAATAGCCAGGACATGGAAGCAACCTAGATGGCCATCAGCAGATGAATGGATAAGGAAGCTGTGGTACATACACACTATGGAATATTACTCAGCCATTAAAAAGAATTCATTTGACTCAGTCCTAATGAGGTGGATGAAACTGGAGCCCATTATACAGAGTGACGCAAGCCAGAAAGAAAAACACCAATACAGTATACTAACACATATATATGGAATTTAGAAAGATGGTAACGATAACCGAATATGCAAAACAGAAAAAGAGACACAGATGTACAGAACAGACTTTTGGACTCTGTGGGAGAAGGCGAGGGTGGGATGATCTGAGAGAATAGAATTGAAACAAATACATTGTCAATTGTCAATTGTGAAACAGATCGCAAGTCCAGCACTTAGATGAGACAAGTGCTCGGGGCTGGTGCACTGGGATGACCCAGAAGGATGGGGTGGGAAGGGATGTGGGAGGGGGGATCGGGATGGGGAACACATGTAAATCCATGGCTGATTCATATCAATGTATAGCAAAAACCACTACAATATTGTAAAGTAATGAGCCTTCAACTAATATAAATAAATGAGGAAACAAAAAGAAATAAAAAAGAAATAAAATACCCTGTCAGAGAGAATCATAGGTTGCTGTGAAACAATTATTCCTTGAGCTAAAAAAAAAATTCAAAAGTAAGTACAGATCACTAACATCACAGAAACTCACAATCTGTTATCAAAAGCAGTGTTTCAGGAAAATTTCATTCTCTTTGAAAGAAACCAAATCCAGTCTCATATCAGCCTACTCTTAATAAAATCAATCTATCTAAATTTAACCTAACCTTAGACAGTCCCAACCTTATACAAAATTCTTTTCTCAATGTTCCTTTCCCAGAAAGCCTCTGCAATTTTCTGTAGATGTATTTTGTACCTTATTTTATCCATGCAGAGCTAACCATCTCTAGGACAAAACCACCTCTTTCTTTTTATTAATAACAAAGTATATTTCCATTCCTCATACCTTCTTTTCTGAAAACAAACATACTATTTTTCTTAAGCCACCATGAACTGCATTTTACATTAACATTCCCTGATTGGAATATCTCATAACTTCTAGAAACACATATCTTTCCAAAGCACAATTTCTTTCCTTGATGTGCTGCAAGACATATGTCTAATAAAGCCAAACATCTTTAGTTTCTCTCTCACAAGAGAAAAAGAATAGGTAAATTTAGACCTGTTTAGCAATTAATGTTCCAATACTTCATTTCATTTAAAATGTCCTGGATGCTCAGTAGATTACCATTCTTTAATTTAATTTAGTTTCAAGTTACCAAAATTAGGAGGAACTATTCTAGAAGGACATTTCTAAAACATAATTATTGCCATAAAAGTGTGAAAGCGCTAGTCATGCAGTTGTGTCCAATTCTTTGCAACCCCATGAACTATAGCCCGCCAGACTCCTTTGTCCATGGGATTCTCCACACAAGAATACTGGAATGGGTAGCCATTCCCTTCTCCAGAGGATCTTTCTGATCCAGGGATGGAACCCAGGTTTCCTGCACTGCACGGGGATTCTTTACCATCTGAGCCACCAGGGAAGACCAATTATTCCTATGGAGTTTACTGAAAACTCTTACCCCAGTCATATTTACTTAGTTTAATCATATCAGTTTATTTTCCTCAGTGACAGATTCTGCAATAGAAACTATGCACTTCTTGACTTCCAGTAACTCTAGGTACAATAAAAGTGTTATACTTATTGTTGATAATATGGAGAAGTCTGTATTGATTAAACCCACAAACTTAAGCCAGATAAGCTAATTTTTATAGCACTAGAGATCTCATAGTTTTCCTGCTTGAGTTCTAAAAGGTCTTTTATTTTCCCCTCAGTCTGAGGGACTACAGATGGATCAGTATTTCCTGAGAGTCCTGGCAAAATAGGCTTCCCAGGTGGTGCTAGTGGTAAAGAACCCATCTGCCAATGCAGGAGACATAAGGGATGCAGGTTCAATCCCTGGGTCCGGAAGATCCCCTGGAGTGGGAAATGGAAACCCACTGCAGTATTCTTGCCTGGAGAATCTCATGGACAGAGAAACCTGGTGGTAGAATAGTACACTGCAAAGTCACAGGAGAGAGATACAGGCTCCTCTTCTTTTTTTGTTCTTTAAACTCCCACTAAGTTGGCTCAGTGGGTAAAGAATCTGCCTGCAATGCAGGAGGCACAGAAGACAGGGGTTTGATCTATGGGTTGGGAAGATCTGCTGAAGAAGGAGAAAGCAACCCACTCCAGTATTCTTGCCTGGAAAATCCCACAGACAGAGGGGCCTGGAGGGCTACAGTCCAAAGGGTTGCAAAGAGTTGGAAAGCACACAGGAAAATAACCCAAGGCTGGAGTCTCAAACAATGTGGATTGTATTTGTATTTCGAGGCAAGGTGCTCCACCATGCCCACAAGGTCAGCAGAGACTAGCAGGAGCAGTTGGACAGACAAACCTACATAAAGCAAAAATACCAATGACAGAAATGTAAAGACACAAGAAGTATTCAGGATTAGGGGATGGGAGTGCAGGTAGAGAACTAAGGGGGAGGAGAAGGGAGGAGGGACGGAAAAGACTGAAAGAAGAGGACGTGGCAGAGAGAGAGATTGCAGTTTCAATCAGCCCCTGTGGTGTCTACTCAGGCACCCACTGTGTGCTTCCGGAAAGGGCCAGTGAAGGAGGGAGCACCCCGCGCACTGCCCACTGGGGCGATCAAGCCCGGAACCCAGCCAGTTGCGTTGTCTGTGGGACGCTAACCCACAGGGGGGACTCACCCATGTGTACACCAGTATGTGGGAAGCCGCTGCGGCACTTCAGCAAAGGGTCCCGCATCCCAGGCCATCTCAAAAGTGCGGGAAAGATAAGACACATACAGAAAACAAATTGCAAGCTGGAAAATGTAATTCCAACTGTATCAATAATCACATTAATGTGAATAGATTAAATACTCAAAATTAAAGACAAAGATTGATAGACCATATTTTAAAAAACAGGGTCCTTATCAATGTCAACTGTATAAAATGGAGGAAAGAAAGAAAGGGAGAGAGAGAAAGAGAGGAAAGAAGGGAGGAATGGAAAAAGGAAAAGAAGATAGGAGGGAAATAAGAAACTAAAGGAATCCAACTTTAAATGGAAAAGGTTGAACTTTTATTGCAGAAGACATGGTTGCATGTGTTAGAAAACCCCATCGAACCCACCAAAGCAGAGTAAAACAAGATGAAACAGACTAGGATAAAGAAAGAAGTTTAGAAAGTTCATAGCAAGCAACATTTCTTATAAAAATAGTGTTTCTATATACTAGGTACAAAAATATGAAAAGGGAATTAAAATAATTTCATTCAGAATAGCATGGAAAATAATTAAGTACCTAGCAATAAACGTAATAAAGAAGTGTAAGATCTGTACACTGAAAACTACAAAATACTGCTGACAGAAATTAAAGATCTATCCAAATAGAAAAACAGTTCTTGCTAATGGATCAGGAAATTTCATATTATCAAGAAAGCAATTCTTTTCAAATTGGTCTATAAATTCAATGCAGTCCCAATGAAAATTCTAAGCAGGCTCTTTTTGGGTAGAATTTGACAGTTGATCCTAAAATTCATAGGGAAATGTGGAGGATGTAAAACAGCCTAAACAATTTGGCAATAGAATAAAGCTGGAGAAATTTCATTACCTGATTTCAAATTTTACCATAACTAATAGACAGTGGATTTCTGGCACAGGAAAGGAATATAGTTCAATGGCACAGAATTGAGAGTCCAGGAATAGACCCTTACTTTTTATTATGAATTGATTTTCAACAAATGTCCTAAAACAATTCCATACGAGAAACACTAATCTTATTTTGTAACCAAAAATAAAAAAAAAAAAGAGGTGCTGGTACAAATGGATATCCACAAGAAAGACCAAACACTAAGAAACAGAAACTTATCATGCTAGGCAAAAATGAACTAAAATTTGATCATGGTTTCAAATGCAAAAAACAACCTTTAAAATTTCTCAGAGAAAACATAGGAGAAAATCTTCAAGATCTCTTAGATATAATATCAAAAGCAGGAGTTATACAAGAAAAAATTAGTAAATTAGACTTCATTAAATTAAAAACTTTAGCTCTTCAAAAGCCACTGTTAAAAGACAAGCCACAGCCTTGGAGAAAATATTGCAAACCACATATATGATAAAGAATGAAATCTTACCATTTGTGACAACATGCGTGGACCTAGAAAACATCATGCGCTCTATTCTAAGTCGCTTTAGTCGTGTCTAACTCTTTGCGACCTGTGGATTGTAGCCCTCCAGTCTCCTCTGTCCATGGGATTCTCCAGGCAGGAATACTGGAGTGGGTTGCCATGCCCTCCTCCAAGGAATCTTCCCAGCCCAGAGATTGAACTGTTTCTTAAGACTCCTGCATAGAAAGGCGGGTTCTTTACCACTAGCGCCACCTGGGAAGCCCAGAGAGTATTACGCTAAAGTGAAATAAGTCAGACAAAGACAAGCATTGTATGATGATGACACTTAAATGTGAAATCTAAAAGAATAAATGAACAAGCATAACAAAACATAAACAGAGTTTAGACACAGAGAACAAACAGGTGGTTACCAGAAGGGAGAGGACTGGGGGGAAGAAAGCAAAAGCTGAGGGGGATTGAGGTGCAAAGTGCCCATGGCAAGAGTTCTGTGGCGACCCCGTGAATCAGAATCCGCCTGCCAGTGCAGGGGACACGTGTTCAATTCCAGGTCCAGGAAGACAACACATGCTGCGGGGCAACTAAGCCCATGTGCCTCAACTGCTAAAGCCTCCACGCCCTAGAAAACGTGCTCCACAAGGGAAGCCACCATCGGAGAAGCGCCACACCACAGCAAAGAGTACCCTCTGCTCTCCACAACTAGACAAACCCCTCATGGAGCAGCAAAGACCCAGCACAGTCAAAAGGAATAAACAGATAAATAGTATTTATATAGTTGCAAAATAAATTAGTATGCAATGGGTAGGAAATGTACTGTCTGGGGAATACAGTCACTAACCATGTAATGTCTTTGTATGGTGATGTATCATAACTAACTTATCATTTTGAAATGTGTAGAAATATCCAATCACACTGCTGTGTAACAGGAGCTAACATAGCATTGTAGGTCAATTATACTTTAAAAACAAATTCATAGAGAAAGAGATATCAAACTTGTGGTTACAGGAGGCCAGGAATAGGGAAGCAGGAACTGGATAGCTACAGTCAAAGATACAAATTCGCAGCTATAAGATAAATAAGTACTAGGAATGTAAAATTCCCAGTTATAAGATACATAAGTACTAGGAATGTAATATACAGCATGAGAAATATAATTAATACTGATCTATGTCATACATGGGAGAAGGCAATGGCACCCCACGCCAGTGCTCTTGCCTGGAAAATCCCATGGATGAAAGAGCCTGGTGGGCTGCAGTCCATGGGGTCGCAAAGAGTCGGACACGACTGAGCGACTTCAGTTTCACTTTTCACTTTCATGCACTGGAGAAGGAAATGGCAACCCAGTCCAGTGTTCCTGCCTGGAGAATCCCAGGGACAGCGGAGCCTGGTGGGCTGCAGTCCATGGGGTCGCACAGAGTCAGACACGACTAAAGTGACTTAGCATGCATGCGTGTTATACATGAAAGCTGATAGAGTAAATCCTGGGTTCTAATCACCGGGAAACACATTTTTTTTCAATTTCTTTAATTTTGTACCTATGTGGTTTCATTAAATTTATTGTGACGACCACTTCATGATGCATGTAAGGCAAATCACTATGCTATGCTCCTCAAACTTAAAAAACTGAAAAAAAGAAATGGACTAAGGTTAACATCAATGTATCAGTATTGTCTCCCTAGTTATGATAAATGTACTGTAGTAATACAAGATCTTAACATTAGGGGAAACAGTGTGGGGATATTGGAAGTCTTTGTATTATCTTTGCAGCTTTTTCATAAACCTACAACTATTCTAAAATAAAAGGTTTATTTAAATATAAATAAAATTTTTAACAATTTACTGAAAATCATTGAATTGTCCTTTGTAATATGTGAACATCATGGCTTAAAAATTATATCAAAGTAGAATTGTTTAAAGGACTTCCCTCGTTGCTCAAACGGTAAAGCGTCTGCCTACAAAATGGGAGACCCGGTTCGATCCCTGCGTTGGGAAGATCCCCTGGAGAAGGAAATGGCAACCCACTCCAGTACTCTTGCCTGGAAAATCCCACGGACAACAGGAACCTGATAGGCTACAGTACATAGGGTGGCGAAGAGTCAGACACGACTAAGCGACTTTACTCACTTTAAATCAGTCAGTTCAATCGCTCAGTTGTGTCCGACTCTTTGCGACACCATGAATAGCAGCCAGGCCTCCCTGTCCATCACCAACTCCCGGAGCTTACTCAAACTCATGTCCTTCCAGTTGGTGATGCCATCCAGCCATCTCATCTTCTGTCATCCCCTTCTCCTCCTGCCCCCAATCCCTCCCAGCATCAGGGTCTTTTCCAATGAGTCAACTCTTCCCATGAGGTGGCCGAAGTATTGGAGTTTCAGCTTCAGCAACAGTCCTTCCAGTGAACACCCAGGACTGATCTTTAGGATGGACTGGTTGGATCTCCTTGCAGTCCAAGGGGCTCTCAAGGGTCTTCTCCAACACCACAGTTCAAAAGCATCAATTCTTCGGTGCTCAGCTTTCTTCACAGTCCAACTCTCACATCCATACATGACCACTGGAAAAACCATAGTCTTGACCAGACGGACCTTTGTTGGCAAAGTAATGTCTCTGCTTTTTAATATGCCATCTAGGTTGGTCATAACTTTCCTTCCAAGGAGTAAGTGTCTTTTAATTTCATGGCTGCAATCACCATCTGCAGTGATTTTGGAGCCCAGAAAAATAAAGTCAGCCACTGTTTCCAGTGTTTCCCCATCTATTTGCGATGAAGTGATGGGACTGGATGCCATGATCTTAGTTTTCTAAATGTTGAGCTTTAAGACAACTTTTTCACTCTCCTCTTTCACTTTAATCAAGAGGCTCTTTAGTTCTTCTTCACTTTCTACCATAAGGGTGGTGTCATCTGCAAATCTGAGGTTATTGATATTTCTCCCGCAATCTTGATTCCAGCTTGTGCTTCCTCCAGCCCAGCATTTCTCATGATGTACTCTGCATGTAAGTTAAATAAGCAGGGTGACAATATACAGCCATGACATACTCCTTTTCCTATTTGGAACCAGTATGTTGTTCCACGTCCAGTTCTAACGGCTGCTTCCTGACCTGCATACAGGTTTCTCAAGAGGCAGGTCAGGTGGTCTGGTATTCCCATCTCTTTCAGAATTTCCCACAGTTTATTGTGATCCAAACAGTCAAAGGCTTTGGTGTAGTCAATAAAGCAGAAATAGATGTTTCTCTGGACCTCTCTTGCCTGGGACCGCATGTGTGGCCAGCAGCTGGGCAATTCTTCTTACTCCTGTGAAGCTGTGTGCCCAGGAGGAGTCGCAGGCCCTGGCATGCATTTGAGGAGCTGTGGTAGGGGCTAGGCTCATAAGGGGGAGGTGGGCTCGCTGGGAGAGTGACAGGGCTGCTCAGGAGTCTCATTCACTCAGCCACGCGGGGCTGGCGCGGTGCCAGGCTTCTGAACAGAGGACGGGGCTCACCAGGGCGTTCAGGCACCGCAGGCCAGGTCTGGGCGCTGGAGCTTTCGGGCTCAGGGTCTGTCGGCACCCACTCTGAGCCATGCTCCGTGCAAGCCCCTCTGTGGCATCAGGGGTGGCAGATCCCACCTCACCACGTCTCCATCCCGTCAGAAGAGAAAGCCCAGCATGGATGAGGAGGGCAGAGCACATGGGGTGGGGGTCAGGAGAAGGGCTGTGGAGAGGGAGGGCTTGCTGGAGGGGAAGGGTCCATGAGGGGAACATGAGAGAGGGGCTCCAAGCAGATGGGCCGTGGAGACAGTGAGGGTGGGGGAGATTCGGCACCTGTGTTGGGGAAAAAGGCAAGGTTCCATTTCCTGCCTTCACTGGCTCATTTATTTAATGAATCTTTTGCGAGTCCTTGTAACTCAGTGGAGAAGCAGGCTTTGGGCAGGTAGGTGTTGAAAAAAGGGGATGGTCTGGAAGGAAGAGTGTGGGGCCAGAAGGTGCGTTGTGTGGCGTCTCGGGAAGGGTGAAATTAGAGCTGGGACTGAGCCAGAATGCCTGCTGCCTACAATCAAAGGCCTTCATGTGATGACCCCACCGAGGACCTTTCCAGAACAAGGATTTGGTGCTTCTGCAATTCTAGTGTGTGATGGAGATGCCAGCCACATGTCTGAAACTGTAAGCAGGGCGTCAATCAGCCTCAGGAAAGAAGGGCTCCTGAACACTAGAAATGGGGAGACGAGGAGTGGAGGGGCCCAGAGGGGTGCGGGCAGTTAGACGGGGATGCAGGCAGAGAGCGCGTCCCCGCTTGGAGGTGATGGTGACAAGGCGCCTTTCCTTCTCCAGCAAACCCAAAGCCCCGGAGAGCTACCGGGTTCTGTTAGGGAGCACCCAGCTCTACCAGCACGGCCCTCAGACCCGGGAGGTACCCGTGAGCCGGGTTATCACGCACCCAGACTTCGAGAAGCTGCATCCCTTCGGGAGCGACATCGCCATGTTGCAGCTGCCGTCTCCTGTGAACTTCACCTCCTCCATCGTCCCCGCCTGCCTCCCAGTCCCTGGCATGAAGCTCCCCAGGAACTCGTCCTGCTGGATAACCGGCTGGGGGATGCTCAACGAGGAAAGTGAGAGGGTGTGGGGGAGTTGGGGGGGATGAGAGGAGGCGGAGGAAGGGGAGAAGGACAGGAACAAAGAAGGGAGGTGTGCCTCCATCTGAGGGGTCCCCAGACAAAGGGCCCCTGGCCCACTGTGCTTCATTTCCAGAGGACTGGACCATTCTACTTCTAGTTCTGAAAGTGTGCGATTCTAAAGCTTTGGTGTTCCCTAAGTGTAAAGCTCTGAAGTCTGGGAATCTTTGACTTTGGAATCAAGAATCTGAGTTCTTGAAGTCTTTCTAGTTCTTGATTCCAAGGTTTAAATCAACCATAGATCTGAGATGACTTGATCCAACTCAAAGGTCATGGTTGGGGGCTGACTCCTTCCAGGTCACTGACAACCTCTCTGATTTCCCAGTGGCATAGGAGGTGCTTGGGAAAAGTGGAAAGAAAATACAAGTATGACCTCTGATCTCTGAGCCTGCCTGATCAGTTTAGAATGATTATGACTTAGAGGATTTCACTCTCCAGACCTCACTTTGGTTTTCTCCCAGCTCAGGTTGTCTATCTAATTTGTAGACTTGTTAGGCAAATTGTATTTTTTAAGATTGAAAGAGGAGAAAAGTAGACCAAAACTTATGAGCAAGAGCCTTCACTGAAGAAAGGAGTGTTTATGACTTGGTAAAATGCTTAGGATGCCAAATTAGGGAGGGAAAGAATATTCATTTGTAATTATTTGTAGGGTCATAATTTGGTATGGTGTTTCTCTACAGAGGTGCTCCAGGCATTTTGAACAGATGCTGCTTCATTGGGTGGGATGTTCCAGCATCCCTGGTCCTTGCCTATTAGTATGTCAGTTAACAGTCAATAATCATAGGACAAACAACCAGGTCCCCAGAATTCTCACACCACACACACATAACACAGGCATAGCATACTTCACACACACACACATACATACAACACATGAATACCACACTTCACACACACACACACACACATACAACACATGCATGCCGCACTTCACACACACACACGCACACACACATCACATGTATAAACACTTCACACACACACACACACACACACACACACACGCACACACACACACACACACACACACAGGCTCCTCCTTGAGGACAGGGACCCTGACATCCCAGCCCACGCCCCAGGCAGGGCCTGGCACCTGGTAGGTATCCCAAGCTGCCCCCGGGCCCCTCCTCCCTGGACTCCAGACTGGTCCCGGCTCCCACCCTGCGTGCTCTGTGTCACTCTCCACACAGCTGTCTGAGCATTTGCTTCAGAGCAGGCGTCATGCCAGTTCCCTGCTCATCACCCCCAGTGCTTCTCGTTTCTTCTTAAAATAAGGTCAAAACTCCCTGCCTTGGCTCTCAGGCCCATTCCTCTCTCTCATCTCCTGCTGCATCCCTCACCCACACCACCCCAGCCAGCAGGCCTCCCTCCTGCCTTGACGATGCCAAGGCCATTCCCACCTCAGGTCTGCTCCTTGACTGTCTCCCTGGACTCGTTTTCTCTCCCAACTAATCTTGTCATGACTTGTTTCTTTAGGAGTGAGCAACTCAGCTGCTCCTCTGCGGAGTTTTACTAGATCATGTGAGCTAAAACAGGCTGCCCCTAATAGCACGTCTCCCTGTTTTATTTCCTCTATACCACTTATTAGATCTAAAGTAATGCTACTTATTTACTTCATTTACCCTGTCTTCACCAATTAACTACATTCCACTGTATCATTAGTTAAAACATACTTAACACGAGAACAGAGGAATAAATGAGTAAACTGAATGATGAATAAATGACTGATTGGATCAGAGGATGAATGGGGGAAGGTGGGAGGATGAGTGGGTGGAAGTGTAGATGTTTGGGCGGATGGGTGAAAGGACGGTGGGCAGAGAGATGCAGTGAGTGGGTCTGTTGATGGAGCGGAAAATAGATGAATGAAAAGATGAGTGTATAGGCAAATGGATGGAAGGGTGAGTGGGCGAATGGGACATGAGGAAAGACAGGTAGGTGGATGGAGGAACAGGTGGATGCAAAGCAAGGTTAATGATAAACAAAAGGTGAGTGGGTGGGAAGGTTAGTGAAAGGGTAGACCGGTTGGTGAGTGGCTGCTAAGCGCCAGTGAGCGGCAGGTGCTGGAGGGATTCGCCTGCTCCCTTTGTGGAACAGGAGTGTGGCCTGTTGCTGTGAAAGAGGTGGAGGGGATAGGATGAGTTTGGAAACGTCTGAGAAACACAGGAGGGCTTACTAGGCAGAGGTAGAAGACTGAGACAAGGGTGGACGCCCAGCTGTGCGGAGAAAGCCCCGAGCTGAGGGCTGGTGCTGACTGGTAAGGCAGAGCTCTGTAGCTAGGCCACAGCATCCTTCCCTGACTTCCTCTTTATCCTCGCAGCTCCCCTGCTGGAACCCTTCCATCTCCAGGCGGGTAAGGTGAGCTTCATTGGGAACAAGCTCTGTAACATGTTATATGGACGTGCGAGAGGCAAAAACTTCTCTGTGCGCGAGGACATGCTGTGTGCCGGGGACTTCTCCGCAGGAAAGTCCATCTGCCACGTGAGTCAGGCCCTGTGTGTTTCCCTGCTGTTCTCAGGGCCTCAGTCTCTCTGGGGAGGGGCTGTGGTCCTCTGCTCTCCTTGAGGAGCCCCGGACTTCCCGTCTCCTCCTCTCTGCATCTTCCTGGGCTCCGTCCCTTGGCCACATCCCCCAGGCCACCCCCTTCCTAAGCCCCTCGCACATGAGGGCATCTACGGCATCTATTCTTGAGGCATATTTTAAAGTTTTTATTGAAGTGTAACATACATACACCCATGCTCTTTTCATAAGTTGCATGAATTTTCACATAGTGAGGCAACATGTGATCAATACCCCAGAGGCCCACTCACACCTCCTTCCTGTCACCAACACCCAACGGAAACCAGCATCTTCACCTTCAGTACCTTAGATCAGACTCTGAATGTTCCATCAGTAGGATTTATTTCCCGTTGTCAGTCTTTTTTGCCTCACTTTGTATTTGTGAGACTCATCCATACTGTTGCCTGTGGGTGCAGCGTGTTCACGATCCTTGGTCTATAGGACTCTCCTGTCTGCACTGAATTCTGTGAGCAGTTACACTCTTAATGGGTATTTTAGCACTCCAAGCTTTTCATTTCATTTCACTTCCAAATGTTTTATCTTCTATTTCACAAAATCCCTTGAGTAGTATTGTTGGAGGAAAAGGTATGCGTGTATTCGATATTACCAAACATCTCCAAAGTGGCTCGCCATTTCCACTCACTCTAGCAGTAGAATAGATTATAATCTCACTAATACTTAGCACTTTCCATCTGTTTTCATTTTAATAGCTTACTGTAGTTTGATTTTCTTGATGAATTAAATATACTTTCACATATTTATTATCACTGGATATCTTTTTTTGTAATGTTTCTTTTCCAGATTTCCCCTCTTATTTTTCTGTTGGGGGCTCTGTCTCTTCCTTTAAGGGCTCTTTATGTATTTTATATATTCCAGATATGAGTCTACTATAGGATTTTTTTTGGGTGTGTATTTCTTTGCATTTGTTTTTTTGTTTTCTTTTGGCTGTGTTGGGTGGGCCTAGTTACGGCTCTCAGGCTCTTCATTTCAGCGTGTGGGCCACTCTTAGTTGTAGCATGTGAGCTCCAAGCACGTGGGCTCAGTAGCTGCAGCACGTGGACTTAGCTGCCCCATGTCACGTGGGATATCAGTTCCCTGACTAGGGATCAAACCAGTGTCCTCTGCATTGGAAGGCAGATTGGTAACCACTGGGTCACCAAGGAAGTCCCACTGTTGGATATTTAAATTTTGAGGCTTTCTTTATACTTTCTGTTTTCCCCTGTTTTATAGGTGAGCAAACAGGTCCCAGAGAGGGTAAGTGGCTACGCTAAAACAAGGCAGCTCAGCCTGAGCCCCGGAGTTCACACTTACGCCCCACCCTGAGCCCACGTCTGCCCTTACACCTCCGCCCGAGCTCACGTCTGCCCTTACACATCCCCCCTGAGCCCACGTCTGCCCTTACACCTCTCCTGAGCCCACGTCTGCCCTTACACATCCCCCTGATTCCACGTCTGCCCTTACACATCCCCCTGAGCCCACGTCTGCCCTTACACCCCCCCCCCCGAGTCCACATCTGCCCTTACACCGCCCCCTGAGCCCATGTCTGCCCTTACACATCCCCCTGAGCCCACGTCTGCCCTTACACATCCCCCTGAGCCCACGTGTGCCCTTACACATCCCCCTGAGCCCACATTTGCCCTTACATATCCCCCTGAGCCCACGTCTGCCCTTACACCGCCCCCTGAGCCGACGTCCCCTCCTCCAGAGACCCAGGTTCCACACCACTCTCTGCAGGCTGCTGGCGCGTCCACACCAGGCACAGCCGTTTGCTTCCACAGACCTGGCCCCTGGCGTTGTTCCTGCTCGGGGCTCTGAGACAGGCCCTGTGGTGATCCCCCAAGCCCCTCAGCTACAGCGGTGTGCCTCAGGACCCAGCCTGCTCACTGGAACCGTCCCCCCTCCCTTCCCTCAGCCCCATCAGCTCTCAGGGGTCCCTTCTTGGCTTCCCCGTCCACCAGCTGTGACCCCCAAATCCAAGCTTGAAAAACCAAGTAAAAACAAATGAAAGACTCATCCTGATCCTGTCCTGGGGCCCTACTGCTCCTCCTGACCCTCAGCACGCACCCCTTCACTTGAGGTCTGCCGTCTGACTCCCCGGACAAGGGAACAGCAAGTGGCAGGGACATCACAGCAGGAAGAGGGCGGGGTGGGGACACTGGAGTCCAGCTGGGGGGAGAGAAGGGAGGCTCCTACCGTGGGGATGCACAGGCCTCAGAGGAAGAGCATCAGTCAGCTCCAGCTGCCGTAACAAATACCAGAGGCACTGTGGCTTAGACAACAGGAATCTATCATCTCATGGTTCTGGAGCCCAGAAGTCTGAGGCCTCTGACCTTGGCTCGTAGACAGCCATCTTCACCCTGTGTGCTCACATCGTCTTCCCTCTGTGTTTGTGTCCACATTTCCCCTTCTGTAAGGGCACCATTCGTACTGGATTAGGACCCAACCTAGTGACCTCATCTTAACTTGATTATCTCTTTAAAAGCTCTACTCCAAATAAAGTCACATCGGGACTTCTCTGGTTGTCCAGTGGTTAAGACACCAGGCTTCTTCTGCAGGGGGCATGGGTTCAGTCTCTCGTTAAAGAGCCAAGAACCCACATGCTGGACTGTGAAGACAACAGAAAGTCACATTCTGAAGTGCTGGAGCTTAGGACTCAACATAAGAATTTTGTGTGTGTTAGTTGCTCAGTCATGTTGGACCCCAAGGAGTATATAGCCTGCCAGGCTCCTCTGTCCATGGAATTCTCCTGGCAAGAATACTGGAGTAGGTTGTCATTCCCTGATCCAGTGGATGTTCCCAACCCCAGGATCAAACCTGTGTCTCCCGCATTGCAGGCAGATTCTTTACCACCTCAGCCGCAGAACTGGGGATGGGGGTGTCAGAATTCAGCGGATAATAGGAAGTAAGACATATTGTCAGGTGTCTATACTGCAGGGGAGTAAAAATCTTTCTCAAAGTAAAGAAGCATCACTCCCCGGGTTTGGAGAAGGGACGACCTACTCCCTGTGGAGGTAGGGGGATGTTCCCCGCATCAGGACAATTGAGCTGAATTGGAGGACATGACCCAGGCCATGAGGAAGGGGGTTCCTGCCTACAGCACAGAAGGCTCTTGCATGTGGGGGTCTGGCCCACTGAGTGGGAGATACAGCGAGGGGACCCCGCCAGGCTGCGAGCTGAGGTCCAGTCTGGCAGTCCTCACACCTCTGCTCCTAGAATTGACTCCCAGCCGTTCCTCACCCACCCCCAAGACCCCTCACCAATCCTATGATCCCTCTCGGACCCCACTGATCCCTCACCCACCCCATGTTCCCTCATGGATCCCATCATCCCTCCCCCACCCCCACGGTCCCTCACCCACCCCATGTTCCCTCATGGATCCCATCATCCCTCCCCCACCCCCACGGTCCCTCACCCACCCCCATCATCCCTCAACCACCCCCACGGTCCCTCACCCACCCCACGGTCCCTCACCCACCCCCATCATCCTTCCCCCACCCCCATCGTCTCTCACCCACCCTATGGTCCCTCACCCACCCCCACGGTCCCTCACCCACCCCATCATCCCTCCCCCAGCCCACGGTCCCTCACCCACCCCCATCATCCCTCCCCCACCCCACGGTCCCTCACCCACCCCCATCATCCCTCCCCCACCCCACGGTCCCTCACCCACCCCCATCATCCCTCCCCCACCCCACGGTCCCTCACCCACCCCCATCATCCCTCCCCCACCCCACGGTCCCTCACCCACCCCCATCATCCCTCAACCACCCCCACAGTCCCTCACCCACCCCCACAGTCCCAAACTCACTGCCCACCTTCCTGGCCCTCAACCCCACATGAAACTGCTCCTTTCTGGCCAGGGCCCCAGGCCAGCCTGTCCCAAGTGTCCATACACCTTCAGCAGTAGGAGCCTAGTGTCTTCTTTCTGCTTCGCTGACTCAGGACTTAGCGGCCTGGCAATAAGCCTTGAAGCCATGTTCTCATCATCCTTCCTGCCAGTCTACCCGACACAGAGTCCTTGTGTAGCCCGCCACATCCCAGGAGGCCTCAGAATGCACCCACCCCAGCCTTTAGGACACACGATAAAATGGCAAAGTTCCCCTTTAGCACATATCCGATATGGACTAGATGGTATTCAAAAGATTCAGGCCAAGTTGTTTGCAATCCTGGCATTCCCGTATATCCTGGACTCCCCCTGATAGACGACCACCAATGGACTCGCATGCACTCCCGCACGGATCCCATGTCTGGAGCCAGGATCTCGTGCAGGAACTCCCTCCCCAAGATGAGCTTGGAAGGCCTCCAGAGTGTCTAACAAGCGTCCATGCATCCCCACAGTCCCTGCATCTGGCTGGAGTTCTACCACTGAGGCACCTCCACCAGCATCAGCCCTTAAGAGCCCAGCAGTCTCTGGAAGGGGGAAGACTAGCATTCCGTCCCTTGGTGGTGAACTCAGGGATGGGTCCTCAGGCAAGACTGCCAAGGGCCCTGGAGCCTGGCCTTTCTCATGTTATTTCTGGAGTCAGGTGTTTTCCCGCCCATCCTGGTTGTCCTTAGACCTCTAACCAGGATTCCAACACATGCCATATCCGCATAACAGATGGACCCAATGTCAGCTCCAGCCCAGCCAGTTCCCCATTGCCTGAAACCGACTCAGTGCTCAGCATTATCATCTCGGTTTCGCTGCTTTTTAAAGATAAACTGAAGCCTAGCAGGGTTAAGCAGTTTTTCAGAGGTGACATTAGTGGGAATGAGTGGGAACAGGAATTCCAATCTTGATCTTTCTTACAGAACTTGAATATCTTTGTTCTTCGCACTGCTGCAGACCGCACTCAGATGCCTGTCACCCTGTGTTCATTTCCTGGAGTAAACAGCCAGGGGTGCAGTTGCTGGACCACATGGGAAGGAAATGTTTAGCGTTTTAAAGGGATAGCCATACTGCTTCTCAGCGTGACTGTATCATTTTACACTTCCCTTAGCAGTACCATCAGAAATCTAATTTCTTGGCATACTCACTAACAATAAAGTTAGTTTTCATTTTAGCTGTTCTAAATCAACGTATGACTATTCTCATTGTATTCCTAATTTGAGTTTCATTAAAGACCAGGAGTTTTGAACGTCCTCCCATGAATTACTTGTCAAACAAATGTCCTCTTTTGGTGAAATGTCTCTTCATATCTTTTCCGCATTTTCTAATTGAATTGTTCCTATTTTTATTGAGTTTTGATAGTCTTTTATACACTCTAAGACTTTTGTCCGATGTATGACTTGCAAATAATTTCTCCAATCTCATAGCTGCTTCTCATCCTTAACAGAGTCTTTCATGTAGGAAAATGTAGAATTTTCGTAAAATCCAGTTTTCTCTTCTTTTATGAATAATGTTTTTGCTCTCCTCGTGTAAAAAGCCTTCACCAAGCCCTAGGATCCAAAGATTTTCTCCTATTTTCTTAAAAATGTTTCAAAATTTGAAATTTTACATTTAAATCTATGTTCCATTTTGAGTTAATTTTAATATTCATTAAAAACTCTATTCCTTTTCCATTTAATTGCTTTTTAAAGTTTGTAAAAATTTAAAAGTGCAGTTGAGTCCCTTGGGACACAAGTTTTTCTTTCTGCTAAAAAGTTTTTTACTCCTGGTGAAAAAAAGAAAAATAACGAAAGAAAAAAAATGCCTCAAAAGGGCAGACTTGTATGAAAACTTAACAGTGGCCATATATAAAAAGAAAGAGAATTGGGAATTCAGAACTCAGGTTTTTTCCTCTTCTTTGTTACAATTGTGTAGGAAATTGTCCTTAACTCGTGCCCAATTCCTCATGATTTCTAACTTTTCCCCAACTCTAAATCTGAAAGATTTCAATGATGCATATATTTGATACTTTCAGAGGGTTTACCAGTCACTTGAAGGGAATGGCTTGTCCATCTGCATATTTCCCAGGCCTTTAGTGCTCTTCAGCACAAAAATGTCTTCTCACAGGCGCCTCACTTTTTATTGTTTATTCTCTGGGTTACCTACTCTGTGCACTCTCCCTTGACCTCAGTTGAGAAGATGAGGTGAGAGCAGTTTAAGGAAGATCACAGTAAACTTTATTTAAAACAAAACAAAACAACAATCAAACTGTTAAGGGGTGAAGAAATTAACAACTTGGAGACATTTCTCACTATTTGAGCCTTTCTCAGGGGAAAAGATGAAATCATTTTTAACCAGTAACTTCACACTAGAGGAACGGGGAGGCGAAATATTGACCCTGGCACTTCAGAAAGCCGGCTCTCTCCTTGATTCTTCCCCTGGTCCTGTCAATCAGTTGTTAAAAGAGTCTCATTCATGGCTCTGAGTAGAGCTTGACTGGGCCTTCCGTGGGCCACTGACATAAAAATTGAATTGTGGAAAAAATTAAACCATTTCACATCTACAATCATTTTGTACTCATCAAAATCTTAGACCACAAAGGCAGATATAATTAAATTAGTCCAGAAGTCATTTGGGAAGACAGGCAGCAGAAGGGAGTAGCAAAAGTCCTTTGGACCATGATCTCTGACTATTCATGCAGAAAGGTGGGGGCGGGGGCAGATATTGATTGCTGAGAAAAAAATCTATCATTATGGATCACAGACCTTAGATGACCGATCGTATTCTACTAAAGCATGGAACATTAGAAGTACAGTGGGATCCCATGCGTATGTCTTGTAGAATTTTCAATCTGTGTGCTTGGAGGCTCTCAGTATTGTTAGATATCAGGGGTTTTATGAGGTATCCTGTGAAGTAGAAATGGTACTAATTTTGGAATTGACCACTAAGAGAATCTGATGATTGAGTCTTCTTTGTAAAGTATTAGTAACCCAAATCAGTAAGTTGATTCTGCTACTATTTCTTTCTTTTTTTTTTAAGATCGGGCAGCTTATATTCTCCAATATATAATATAAATGGAAGGGAGCATATAATTATTCCCATGCTACTGCTATGTCACCTGAAACTGACCCAAATTTTCAAGTCTTGATCAAAGTTATTGATATAATAATAACCTTGCAAGGAAACATCTGAGAATCAACATTTACTGCAGAACCTCCATGTAGTAAATAAATAATAAGAAAAAATACTCAGTAGAGTGAATGCATTTGGGAAGTGTAGGAATGGAGTCAGCAGACAGTAGTATTTCAGAGCATTTCCCAGATCTGAAATTCTTTGCTAGAATTGTTCTTTAATGGAAACTTTTGGCCTACTAGGGAAAAGGACCTACTGGTGTTTGACAGACAAACAAGAATCACGGAACTGCAGTCTAAGGGCAAGAAAAGGCATGAAAGGGCATGAGAACACTTCCCCAATTTAAGTATATTGTGCTTAGGGTGGAGGTCTCCAAAACTCCTGTATCTAAGTGCATGCGTTTCACGTGTGCAATGTAAAAATCACCGATGCGCATCTCACAACAGCTGGTTTTAAGAAGAGAGTGCTACGAAGGTTCCCGGTGAGAAGCATGGACAGAGACGCTCCCCAGCGTGCCCGGACCCTCCACCTCGCTCCGCTCCGGCCGCGACCTCCCGGGACAGCTGTGTGCCCGCGTCTGCGCGCACGCGCACGCGCACGCCCCCTGCGGGCGGGCTGACGGCCGTTGTCCGACAGCTGCTCCCGGCGTCGGTTAAGGCTGTCCCCTCAGGAAGAAGGAGCGCTGGCTGCAATGGGCAGGGCGGAGCCCCGACGGCCAGCCTGGCCTGGGCGAGGCGGGCTCTGCTGGCAGCCTCTAGAGTCCATCACAGGAACTGTGAGGTGTCTGAGGTAAGGGAGACGCCGAGCCTTCAGCGCTCAGCTGCGGCGCTCTATGCCGGTGTTTCACGCCGGGGATAGCTGTGCCCTGGTCAGGGCAGGGAGGCTCCGCCATAGCGCCCGGTTCCCGGGCGGTGCTCACACCAGGCTCACGGGCATCCGCGGGGAGCAGGCTGCCAGAATGCTGCCCCGACTGCAGGGCCTGCAGTGGCGGGTCAGCCGTGAGAGCAGGTAACAGGCGCCATTCTCGCCGGTGCCTTCTGAGGAGAAGGAGCGCCAGAGGGGACTTCTTCCACTGGAGAGCGCTCATCGCAAGAAGTAGCGCAGGTCATTGGAAAATGAGTGGAGACTGAGTGAAGATCTAACATACATGCTCACGGTTTCACAGACGTCTTCCTATTTAACGTGAAAATATCGGTCAACACGTGTTCAAAGGGCACTCTTGTCCATAATGAAGTAGCAGACATCTGTTTGTAGTCTGATGTCAAATCATGATTGATTTGCAAGCACAGATGGGGTTTGCACCTAATTAATTGGTTGGTGGGCGTCTGGTAGATTGTCCAACGTGCAGGAGTTTTGTCTGTGGATATTTGTGATTAAGGTGAGTTCACGCCTCTATTCTGGTGAGAGTGTCTAAGGGTGAGTGTTGTGTTTGGAGGGTGTTGAGGTTGTGCACAGGCATCAAGTGGTTGGTGATTAGGTGTTTGATGTTTGAGGACTATTTTTACCTGTGCTGTTTTCACCCATGAATTTGGGGATTTGTATGTGTTGCATGGTGGATTTTCATATGCGTAAGGGCAATGTTAGGAAAAGTACTGGTGTATTCTAGTTTGGGTGTACAGTCTGTTCTGTGTCCGTGAGGAATGTCGGGTAATAATCTGTGTACTGAGGGCAGCATTTGTGTCTAGGTCTTGTACGGTTCTGCGGTTTCTGTGTGTGTGGGTTTTCAGGAGCTATCTATGGGGCCATCTATATATATTTTGCTGTGTAGGGGCAAGTCTGTGGCTATTTTTTGGGGCGGTGGATGTTGTTTATACTTGTGTTTATGTGTTTCTGTATTCTGCAAGATGGGAGGATTAATTCTGTGTGAGAATTTGGGAATGTGGGATAAGCATATGCAGGTAGTGTGGTATGTATTTGAAACAGAGTATATGTATATTGTCATATCTTTGCATATTTGTAGTGTAGTGGGTAATTGTGGTTATATTTGGGGCTTATGGAGAGATGTGTGTATAATGAGCTTGTGTGTATATTCAAGGGGCATGGCCATTTGGAGGAATATTTGCTAGTGCTTTGGATTTCTGTTTTTCAGTAGGGGCCTCATAGGCTTATATATTTTGAGAAGTTAGTATGTGTATATCTGATGAGAAGGTGAGGTTTCAGGTTTATACAGGGGAGTTGGTAAATTTCATTTATATATATTAGAAATATGTGATGTGATTATTTGTTAGTATATGCAAATGTATGAGCTGGCTTCTACTAGCTAGGGATCATTTGGTGTATGGAAGTTTTTTCATAAGTGGTTTCCCGGAGATATGTCTATGTGTCTTACTTGTGTATACTGATTTGTATGTGTCCATCATTAGGTGCATGAATTATGAAAGTGTTCATAATGGAGTGCTAGGATGATTGAAATGTATTTCTTTGCAGACTGTTAGGGTGTTTATACATGTGTGTTGTAGTAGGTAATATATTCGTATATTCAGGGTGAGGATTGATATACATATATAGTGTCCTTCTCTTTATACGTTGGGAGAGAGGTGAGGAGGTTGTATTCTGGAGAGAGAGCATAATGGATCTCCAGTGTTCTTGCCTGGAGAATCCCCATGGACAGAGGAGTCTGGTGGGCTATAGTCCATGGGGGTCACAACCAGTCAGACACAACTCAGTGACTAAGCACAGCATAGCACAGCATTTCATTCTTTATATTCAGAATGGTGCTTTTTCCTTAATATCCTTTTTGGGATAGTTCATCACTTTTATAGAATGACTTCTATACGCTGATTTTATATCCTGCAACTTTGCTAAATTCATTTATGAGTTCTTATGGTTTCTGTTGCCGTTGTCACTGTTGTTGTTTTTGAGACCTTAGGATTTTCTACATATATGATCATCTCATCTGCAAATGGAGGCAATTTGACTTCTTCCTCTGATTTTAATGCATTTTATTTCTTCGTCTTGCCTAAGTCCTCTGGCTCGGACTTTCAGTGCTATGTTGAATAAACGTGGTGGGTCTGGGCATTTTTCCTTCTTCCTGATATTAGAGCAAAAGCTTTCAGTTTCTCACTGTTGAGTAATATGTTTGCTGTGGTCTTTTCATATATGCCATTATTGTGGTGAGGTGTGGTCCTTCTGTACCCAATTTGCTGAGAGTTTTTGTCATGAAAGAATGTTGAATATTGTCAAATCCTTTTCTGCGTCTACTGAGATGATCATGAGTTTTTCCCCATTTTGTTAATGTAGTGTATTATGTTGATTGATCTGTGTATTTTGAACCATCCTTGCATGCCATGAATAAATCACACTTAATCATGGAGTAGGATCCTTCTAATTCTTGAATTAGCTTTGCTAATATTTTTTGAGGATTTTTGAATCTGCTCATTCCAGATATTGTTCTATAATCTTCTTGTAATGTCTTTGTCTGACTTTGATATTAAGGTAATGCTGGCCTTGTAAACTTAATATAAAAGTGTTCCCTCCTCTCTAGTGTTTTTGGAGGACTTTGAAAAGGATTGGTGTGAATTCGTTAAATGTTTGGTAAAATTTACCAGAGAAGCCACATGGTCCTGGATTTTCTTTATTTTTACATTATTGATTCCGTCTCCTTATTTGTTATTGGTCTGTTCAGACTTTCTATTTTGTCTCGATTCAGTGTTAATAGGTTGTATGTTTCTAGGAATTTATCTGTTTCTTCTAGGTTATCTAATTTGTTGATATAATTATTTATGATAGACTCTAATGATTCTTTTATTCCTGAGGCATCATTTGTATTCCTCCTTTTTCATTTGTGATTTCATTGATTCGTCTCTCTTTCTCCTTAATCTAGCTAACAGTCTGTCACATTAGTGTTTTCAGAAAAACACTACTTAGTTTTGTTTATATTTTCTATTATTTTTCTGTTGTCTAAGTCCTTCTGCTAAATGTGAGATGAGTGTTTTCATTTTCTATAGTTCCTTGAAGCATAAAATTAAATTTTTTATTTGAAGTTTTTCTTACCTTTTACTGTATGCATTTATCACTATGAACATCCCCTGTAGTTTTGCTTTTCGTTCATCCGCAAAGTCTTAGTGTGTTGGGTTTCATTTTAGCTTGTCTCAATAGACTTTCATTTTCCCTTTGATTTTGTCTTTGACCCATGGTTTTTTAAAAAAAATGTTTTATACATCATGTAAATATAATTAAAATTGGTGTATTTTGTATATGAGGGTTAAGAAAGGAAATCCTAAGAGTTCTCATCACAAAAGAAACATTTTTTTCTTTTATTTTTATTTTGTATCCATACAAGATGATGTTCACTAACCTTCTTGTGATAATCATTCCCTGATGTATGTAAGTCAAAGCATTATGCCGTATGTCTTAAAACTATGCAGTGGTCAATGTCAGTTAAGTCTCAATGAAACCAGAAGTGGGGAAAAGAGTGTATGGTTTAGTTTCCACATATTTCTCAATTTTCCTGTGTTCTTGCCCTTCAGGGATATATTTCATCCTATTGTGGTCAGAAAAGATACCTGAAATTATTTCAAGTTTGTTAATTATTAATTAATTCGTTAATAATTATTTTGAAACAATATAATTTCAAAAACAGACTATTTAAAGTTGTTAAAACTTGACTGTGGCCTGTTAAGTATCCGGGAGAATGTCGCCTGTGTTTGAGTGTATATGTGCTGCTGTTTGGTGGTATGTTCAAATATGTCTGTAAGGAGCATGTGATCTCTAGTGTTTTCAAGGCATGTTTGTTTATTGATTTTCTATCCTTTTTTATAAGGGGATTATTGAAGTTCCTTACGGGCATTTTATGCAATTTTTTTCTTTAATTCCAGTATTTGCTTTATACCTTTATGTGCTCTGATGCTGTATGCATATATAATTTTTATATCTTCCTGTTGAAGTGACTCTTCTCTTTTATATGAGTAGCCACCCCTGGTTTCTTTTGCTTACTATTTACATGCATGGAGTATTTTTTTTCATCCCTTCATTTTGAGCCTATATGTCTTTAAATCTAAAATGAGTTTCTTGTATAACTTCCAGTTGGGTCTGTTTTTTTTTTTTTTCTTTTTTAAACCATTCAACCACTGTTTAATCCATTTATATTATTTATAATCAGTAGGGATTACTCTTACTGTTTAGTTAATTGTCTTCTGTATATTTTGCAGGTGTTTTGTCCTCTTTCTGTCTAGCTTTCTTTCACTGTTGTTTGATGACTTTTTAGTACTGATTTGCTTTTACCCCTGACTGCATTTTGTTTTCAAGATTTTGTATCATCTTTACTATCAGTGTTCTGAATTCTCTGATAGACTCCCTGACTCCTCTTTGTTTGTTTGGTCTAGTGAGTTTTTATAATGTTCCTTCACCTTGTATATTTCTCATCTTTTCATTTTATTTAGCTTGCTGTTTGGTGGCTCGTTGCTTTAGGCTGGAGGGTTCTTCAGTTCAGTTCAGTTCAGTTCAGTCGTGTCCGACTCTTTGCTACCCTATGAAGTGCAGTGCGTCAGGCCTCCCTGTCCATCACCAACTACCGGATCTTACTCAAACTCATGTCCATCGAGTCGGTGATGCCATCCAGCCACTCATCCTCTGTCGTCCCCTTCTCCTCCTGCCCCCAGTCCCTCCCAGCATCAGGGTCTTTTCCAGTGAGTCAACTCTTTGCATGAGGTGGCCCAAGTATTGGAGTTTCAGCTTCAGCATCAGTCCTTCCAATGAACACCCAGGACTGATCTCCTTTAGGATGGACTGGTTGGATCTCCTTGCAGTCCAAGGGGCTCTCGAGTCTTCTCCAACACCACAGTTCAAAAGCATCAATTTTTTGGCGTTCAGCTTTCTTCACAGTCCAACTCTCACATCCATACATGACCACGGGAAAAACCATAGCCTTGACCAGACGGACCTTTGTTGGCAAAGTAATGTCTCTGCTTTTTAATATGCTATCTAGGTTGGTCATAACTTTCCTTTGAAGGAGTAAGCGTCTTTTAACTTCATGGCTGCAATCACCATCTGCAGTGATTTTGGAGCCCCCCAAATAAAGCCTGACACTGTTTCCACAGTTTCACTATCTATTTGCCATGAAGCGATAGGACCAGTTGCCATGATCTAGTTTTCTGAATGTTGAGCTTTAAACCAACGTTTTCACTCTCCTCTTTCACTTTCATCAAGAGGCTTTTTAGTTCCTCTTCACTCTCTGCCATAAGGGTGGTGTCATCTGCATATCCAAGGTTGTTGATATTTCTCCTGGCAATCTTGATTCCAGCTTGTGCTTCCTCCAGCCCAGCGTTTCTCATGATGTACTCTGCATATAAGTTAAATAAGCAGGGTGACAATATACAGCCTTGACCTACTCCTTTTCCTATTTGGAACCAGTTTGTTGTTCCACGTCCTGTTCTAACTGTTGCTTCCTGACCTGCATACATGTTTCTCAAGAGGTAGGTCAGGTGGTCTGGTATTCCCATCTCTTTCAGAATTTTCCACAGTTTATTGTGATCCACACAGTCAAAGGCTTTGGAATAGTCAATAAAGCAGAAATAGATGTTTTTCTGGAACTCTCTTGCTTGGAGGGTTGTGAAGTGAAGTGAAGTCACTCAGTCGTGTCCGACTCTTCGCGACCCCATTGACTGTAGCCTACCAGGCTCCTCCGTTCATGGGTTTTTCCAGGCAAGGGTACTGGAGTGGGTTGTAGTTCTTAATTGTGGAATCTGGCCGCCATCGTGGGGTTGGACTAGTGTGAAGGTTTCCTGCCTGGGGGGACTTGTGCCTGTGTTCTGTTGGATGGAGCTGGATCTTGTCTCTCTGAAGGGCAGTGCCATTTTCAGTAGTGATTTTGGGGTATCTATGGGTTTGGTATGACTTTGGGCAGCCTATCTGCTAATGTGCAGGATTGTGTTCCTATTTTGCTGAAGGTTTGGCATGGGGCATCCTGCACTGGATCTTGCTGACTCTTAATAAACAAAATTAATAATAAAAGATTGAAAAGCAAAAGTTAAAAACATAGAACGAAGATTAGACTCTCAAAGGACATTATTGAAAACAAATATCAAACACAAAAATAAAAAGTACAGAATTTAGTTTTAAAATATGGTGTTTCCTTAATTTTATTTTTAAAAAAGGTAAAAGTGGGCTACAGAAAGGAGTAATAAAGAACCACTTTAGGACAATATGAGAAAAAAAAGAGGGTGGAAAGGAAAAAATAAGAATAAAAAATGGGGAGTGGGGTGTGTATATAGGGCGATAGTGAGAGGAATGTCTGCGTGATTCTTCCTTGTTCCTGCTCCAGTTGATTTGCCTACTCAGAAGGCCCTCCGATATACATAGGAAGGTCTCTGGACTTGTTGTGGACACTGTGGAGTCAGTTCAGACTTAGATCTCCCTTTGCCCTGGCTTGTACTTGCTCTCAAAGTCTACAGAATCCCCTAAAGCACATAGTCTCAGGTTAATTGTGGGATTTTAATCTGCTGCACCTGCCCCTTCTCAGGAGGTTCCCCCTTCTTTGCTTTGCTCAAGCTTCTTTGAATTTTGGCCCACTGCGGCTTTCAAGTCTCTCTCCAGTGTCTGATCCCTGCCCTGACACCAGGGAGCGAAAGCGGCCTCTTTTCTGGGCTGGCTAGCTCAGTTCTGCTGTGGAGAGGGACGGGTACTGCAAGAGCTGCTAGGGTGTATGGGGAGTGCTCGGTGTATTTGGGCCACAGAGGGTGTCCCCACAGCCTGAGGTGGATGGGGCGCTTCCCAGGGGAGTTGGGCCTGGGGTGTGGGACCCTTGGCGGAGCCGAGCCGATTGGGCTCCCAGCTGGGTCCTGTGGAGGTTGCCTTAGTCTTAGGTGAGTGGTGTGCTTCCCCAGGGGAGTTGATCTTGGGTTATGACACTGCTGGCTGGCTGATCTGAGCCACTCAGGGTTCCAGGAAGATGTGGGTAGTGATCCGCGGCCACTCACAGCTTGGCTGTGGATGTGACCCCTGGGACCACTCACAGCTTGGCAGTAGCTGTGATCCGAGGCCACTAACAGCTTGGCTGTGGATGTGACCCACGGCCACTCACAGCTTGGCTGTAGCTGTGACCCCTGGGGCCACTCACAGCGTGGCTGTGGAGGTGACCCCTGGGGCCAAGACTGTCGGGTCCTTTGCATTTTGCCTCTGGCAGGTGTGGGCCTGCTTTTCTGCCTCTGGGGCTACAGACTGCAGCCTGCTCTCCCCTGCTCGCTGTTCCCGAGGATGCTGTTCTTCGTTCTGTGTGTGCAGAGAGAATCAGAGCGCTGCCTGAGAGCCTTCTCGCGGAAGTGAACTTTGTGTCTAGTGCTCCCAGAGTTCTCCTTGTCCTGCTGTGCTGTGTCACATGAATCCCCTTGGAGTATCTTCACAGCACTCAGCCCCAGTCCTTTCCCTGAGGACCAAGCCCCACAGCCAGCCCCCACTTGCTCTAGGCAGATGAGAGTGTGTGAGCTGCTTTTTGGCTGGAAATTGCCATTTGGCACAACCTCTGTGCAGAATTTTCTCCGTTTTGCATTATTGTGCTTCCATCTGAGGTTCCTAAGCTCCCCTATAACCCCACCTGTGAGGGGGTTTCCTGTTGCCTGGAAACTTCTCCTCCTTCAGGACCCCCTCCTTAGGATGGAGTCCCAAAATCCTTTGTCTCCCTTCTTGTCTTTATCTTTTGCCCTACCTCATTTCAAGTAGATTGGCTTGCCTTTCTGGACTCCTGCGGTCCTCTCTCAGGGTTCAGAAGATGTTCTGTGGGAATTGTTCCACATACAGGTTATCTTTTGATGTATTTTCACGGGAGAGGGTAGTTTCCCAGTCCAATTCCTCCACCATCTTGAAACCACCCCCCTTCTATAGTAAGTTTGGAAATCAAGAGATTTGAAACTTCAAACTTTATTTTGTTTACACATTATTTTGCCTATTCAGGCTGTTAGCATTCCATGTGAATTTCAGGATGAATTTTTTATTTTCTAAAAAAAGGAAGGTCTCATTATAATTAGAGACTGTAATCTGTGCATCACTTTTAGTATTGACAGCATTACATCTTCTAGCCTGTGAACACAAGATGCCTTTACATTTGTTGGCATCTTTATTAATTTCTTTCAGCAATATTTTCTAGTTTTCTATATACATGTCTTTTTCCCCTTGTTAAGTTGTTTCTAGTATTTTACTCTATAGTTCATGATCCTATAAATGGTATTGCTTTCTTAATTTCTTTCTCATGTTTTCCCTTGTTAACATATAGAGACACAACTGAGTTTTAAATGTTGATTTTATATCTGGCAACTTTTCTAAATTCATTTATTAATTCTAAGGGTGTTTTTTTGTGTGTGTTTGTGTGTAATCATAAGGTTTTCTTCATATAATATCGTGTTGTCTGAAAACAAGTATAATTTTATTTTTCCTTTCTGATTTAGATATCTTTTAGTTTTTATCGTGTTTTATTTATTCGTCTAGGAATTCTAGTAGTGTACTGAATAGAAGTGGTGAAACAGGCATCCTTTCTTTGTCCCTGATTTACATGGGAAAGATTTTACCACTTAATAGCTGTGACTTTTCTCATCTGTGACCTTCATTATGTTGAAGTCATCAACTTTTTTTTTAAATCACAAAAAGGCGTTGAATTTTGTGAAATGTTTTTTTATCTGCATTAAGATGATCACATGATGTTTATTTCCTTCTATCTTTTTAAGTGATATGCCATATTGATTTATTTTCATTTGTTGAACCAACCTTACATTGCAAGATAATCCATCTTGGTCATGATGTATAATCCTTTTAATGTGTTGTTCTGTCTCATTGTTTTTTAAAGAGTTTTTGCATCAGTATTCATAAGGGGTATTGGTCTGTAGTGTACTTCTGTCGTGTCTTTGGCTTTATAATCAATGGGATGGTAACCTCATAGAAAGAGTAAGGAAGTGGCCTCTTCTATTTAATTGTTTGGAAGAACTTGAGAAGAATTGGTGTTAGTTCTTCTTTCCACTTGGTGGAATTCACCATGAAGATTCTTGATGCGGGGTGTTCAGTCATTGGAGGTTTTTTGATAATTATTCAATATCTTGACTTCTAGAGCTGTTTAGATTTTGTATTTCTTCATAATTCAGACTTTGTAGGATGTTTCTAGAAACTTGCTCATTTCATCTAAGTTGCCAAATTTTCTTTTTATGTCTATAAATCTGGTAGTAATATCCCTTCCTTTCTGATTTTACACATTTTTTTCTTATCTCTTTATGTAATGGTAAATTTAAGTAGTTTTGTCCATTTTGTTGTTTTTTTTTCTCTTTCTTGAGGCATACCTGACAAAACCATGGTATATCTAAAGTACATAAAATGATTATTTGACATACATATATGTTGTGAAAGAATTCTAACAATCAAGTTAATTAACATACCCGTTACTTCTCATGTATTTACATTTGTATATGAGAACATGTAAATTCTACTCTCAGATATTTTCAATTACAGAATAGAGTATTATCAGTTATGATCACTATGTTATACATTAGGTGCTCAGACGTTATTCTTTCATTTATTTCTCATGTTATAACAGAAAATTTGTATCCATTTACCAACCTGTTTGCATCTCCTCCACGCCCAGCTACAGAAACAATTCAACAATTTCTACTCTCTGTTCTATGACTGTGCTTTTTTTGATTCCACACATAAGTGATACCATGCAGTGTTCTTTTCTGTCAGGCTTATATTATTTAGCATAATGATCTCCAGGTTCATTCATGTTCTTGTTAAGTGTCATGATTTACTTTTTTTGAGGTGGAATAATATCCCATTGTGTATGTTATGTATGTATATTTGTGTGTGTGGTGTCACATGTTATCATGTATTCTTTATGCATTCATCCACAGCAAACTGGAAGGCTCTTCTCCATGCCATTGCTATGAATGAAGTTTCAAAGGACATAGAGAAGTACTGATATCTCTTCAGAATAAAAAAATTTAACTCCTTTTACTCTATGACTGGAAGTGGAATTGCTGGATCACATGGTATTCTAATTTTATTTTTTTGAAGAATCTCCATACTCTTGTAAATATTGGATGTACAAATTCACATTGCAAATGACAATGCATATGGTTTGTTCAGTATGTCAGACTCACCAACAAAGCTGGTGAAGGTGATGGAATTCCAGTTGAGCTATTTCAAATCCTGAAAGATGATGCTGTGAAAGTGCTGCACTCAATATGCCAGCAAATTTGGAAAACTCAGCAGTGGCCACAGGACTGGAAAAGGTCAGTTTTCAGTTCAATCACAAAGAAAGACAATCCCAAAGAAGCTCAAACTACCTCACAATTGCACTCATCTCACATGCTAGTAAAGTAATGCTCAAAATTTTCCAAGTCAGGCTTCAACAGTACATGAACCGTGAACTTCCAGATGTTCAAGCTGGTTTTAGAAAAGGCAGAGGAACCAGAGATCATTGCCAACATCCGCTGGATCATCGAAAAAGCAAGAGAGTTCCAGAAAAGCATCTGTTTCTGCTTTATTGACTATGCTAAAGCCTTTGACTGTGTGGATCACAATAAACTGTGGAAATTCTGAAAGAGATGGGTATACCAGACCACCTGACCTGCCTCTGGAGAAACCTGTATGCAGGTCAGGAAGCAACAGTTAGAACTGGACATGGAATAACAGACTGGTTGCAAATAGGAAAAGGAGTAGGTCAAGGCTGTATATTGTCACCCTGCTTATTTAACTTATATGCAGAGGACATCATGAGAAACGCTGGGCTGGAAGAAGCACAAGCTGGAATCAAGATTGCCGGGAGAAATATCAATAACCTCAGATATGCAGATGACACCACCCTTATGGCAGAGAGTGAAGAGGAACTAAAAAGCCTCTTGATGAAAGTGAAAGAGGAGAGTGAAAAAGTTGGCTTAAAGCTTAACATTCAGAAAACTAAGATCATGGCATCTGGTCCCATCACTTCATGGCAAATAGATGGGGAAACAGTGGAAATAGTGGCTGACTTTATATTTTGGGGGTTCCAAAATCACTGCAGATGGTGATTGCAGCCATGAAGTTAAAAGACGCTTACTCCTTGTTAGGAGAGTTATATGAACAACCTAGACAGCATATTAAAAAGCAGAGACATTACTTTGCCAACAAAGGTCCGTCTGGTCAAGGCTATGGTTTTTCCCGTGGTCATGTGTGGATGTGAGAGTTGGATTGTGAAGAAAGCTGAGTGCTGAAGAATTGGTGCTTTTGAACTGTGGTGTTGGAGAAGACTTGAGAGCCCCTTGGACTGCAAGGAGATCCAACCAGTCCATCCTAAAGGAGATCAGTCCTGGGTGTTCATTGGAAGGACTGATGCTGAAGCTGAAACTCCAATACTTTGGCCACCTCATGGGAAGATCTGACTCATTGGAAAAGACCCTGATGCTGGGAGGGACTGGGGGCAGGAGGAGAGGGGACGACAGAGGATGAGATGGCTGGATGGCATCACTGACTCGATTCGATGGGCATTGAGTTTGAGTAAATTCTGGGAGTTGGTGATGGACAGGGAGGCCTGGTGTGCTGCGATTCATGGGGTCACAAAGAGTTGGACACGCCTGAGCGACTGAACTGAACTGAACTGATGAAGGAACTATCAAAATGTGTATACTCGGATTCTAAGGAATGCCTGTGAGGTCTGTGTGGGGGTCTCAAAGAGAGGTCTATGTGTGAGATTGCTCAGTGTGGGGCTGTGACAGTTTCCTATGTGGGGTAAATGTGCATCTATCAGAGGTCTCTGTGTGGGGTCAGTGTGGGTGATCGAGAGATCGCTGAGCAGGATCAGTGTGAATCTGTGCTTGACCCCTGTGTGGAATCAGGGTGGATTTGTGGGAGATTCCCAAGTGAGGTTAGTGGAGTCTCTGTGTGGGTCAGTGTGGGTCTCTCTAGGTCTCTGTGTGAGGTCCGAGGGTTTCTGGACAGGTCTCTGTGAGTCTGTGGGAGATCCCGTGTGGAGTTAGTGTGGGTCAGTGGGAGGTCCCTGTCTGGGGTGAGTGTGGGTCTCTGGGGGGACCCTGTGCAAGGTCAGTGTGGGTGTGTGGGAGGTTTCTGTTCGGGGACACTGTGGGTGTATCAGGGGTCCCTCTCTGGGGTGAGTGTGGGTCTGTTGAGGTCTCTGTGTGGGGTTATTGGGGGACCTGTGCTGGATCAGTGTGGGTATATGGGGGGTCCCCGTCTGGGGTGAGTGTGGGTCTGGCCCACTCTCCACGGGCCCCTCCATCGCTGTCCTCTGCCCCTCACAGCAGGAGAAGGAAGGGACTCCCAAGGTCTGGTTTCTGGCTGTTCTGTCAGTGTCCCGTCTGCGTCACGTCTCCAGACGGGCACCTTAGTTCCAGCGCCCCCAGCTCAGCGCTCACCTCTTGGTGCCGCTGAGAGGCCCTGGCAGCAGCCAGGCTCAGGATCCAAGCTCTCTGCTCCCCTCTCCTGAGCTCTGGCGGTCACTCCATGAGCGAGGTCGCAGTCCCTCCCCTCAGACTGGCTGAGCCCCCACTGCTGTGGGGGATGCAGCCCGGAGGCAGGACTAGTCTCCAGGAGGAACCACAGCACAAGCGGGCCTGTGCCCCCTGCCCCCACAGCCCCGGGCCTGGTCCCACATGTGGGGGCCCTGACAGGCATGGAGGCGGGGCCATTCCTGCCGGCTCCTGGACCAGAGGCCCCCTTCTGGAGGGGGACTATGCGCCATGGGAGTGTCTGTGACATAGAGCCCTGAATCTCTCTGGAGAAATGCCCTTGTCTCCCCACTTTCCCCCGTGGATGAGCCCAAGGAGGAAAGCTGATGGCATGTTCATTTTCTGCAGGTCCCTTCCATGCACGCTGGGTGACAATCCTGGCTGCTGGTGTCTTCCACCCAATCTGGTGTTGAGAAGATGATGACTGGACTAGCGGGGAGGGTGAGAGATGGACAATGGTTTCTAACTGAGCCTGAGGTTGTGGGTGACATTGGGGTATGGTTGGAGTCAAGGATTGAGGTCGGGCCTGGATCTCCATATGAGCCCGAGAAGATGGCTGACAGTGAGGTATGTTTAGAGTCAATGGTGTCGGTTGGGCCTGGATCTCCACGTGAGCCCGAGGAGGTGGTTGAAACTGGGGAATGGTTGGAGTTAAGGGTTGTTGGTGGTCCTGGACCTCCATGGAGATCTCAGATGATGGTGGACATTGAGGCTTGGTTGCCTGACCTCTACCTCCCCAAGGTAGGGGTCGGGCCTGGGTCTCGATGTGAGCCTGAGCAGGTGGTTGAAACTGGGGCATGTTTGGAGTCCAGCGTAGGTGTTGGACCCGGGTCTCCATGTGGGCTTGAGGTTGTGGTGGTTGATACTGGAACATGGATGGAGTCCGGAGGAGGGGTGGAACCTGGGTCTCCATGTGGGCCTGAGGTGGTGCTTGAATGTGAGGCATGGTTTGAGCCAAGAGTTGGGATTGGACCTGGGTCTCCATGTGAGTTTGAGGTGGTGGTTGAAACTGGGGCATGGTTGGAGCTGAGGGTTGTCAGTGGTCCTGGATCTTCGTGGAAACCTCAGATGGTGGTGGACATTCAGGCATGGTTGCAGTCCAGGGTAGGGATCGGGCCTGGGTCTCCACGTGAGCCCGAACAGGTGGCTGAAACTGGGGCATGTTTGGAGTCCAAGGTAGAGATTGGTCCTGAATCTCCATGTGAGCTTGAGGTTGTGGTGGTTGACACTGGGACATGGATGGAGTCTGGAGTAGGGGTGGAACCTGGGTCTTCATGTGAGCCCGAAGCAGTAGTTGAAAACGAGGCATGGTTTGAGCCAAGAGTTGGGATCGGACCTGGGTCTCCATGTGAGCTCGAGGTGGTGGTTGAAATTGGAGCATGATTGGAGTCCATGGTGGGGGGCGGGCCTCGGTCTCCATGTGAGTCCGAGGTGGTGGCTGAAAGTGAGGCATGGTTGGAACCAAGAGTTGGCATCGGGCCTGGGTCTTCATGTGAGCCCTAGTTGGTGGTTGAGAGTGAGGCATGGTTGAAGCCACGATTTGGGAGCTGGACTGGGTTTCCACAGAAACTTCAGATGATGGTTGGCACTGGGGCATGATTGGAGTTAAGGGTCGGGGTTGGGCCTGGGTCTCCATGTGACCCAGAGGTGGTGGCTGCAACTGGGGCATGGTGGGAGTCAAGGATTGAGGTTGAGCCTGGGCCACAGGGTGGGTCAAGTGCTTGGCCAATGACAGTTGTGAAGTTCCTTTAGCTGGAATATGGAAAGGTTTGGCTTTAGAGCGTTCATTAAATAAGACAGGGCATAACTCTAGAGCTGAGCCAGGTACTGTGACAGCAGCTACGAGAGACTCACTGTGCAGAAAGGGGAGACCCCAGAAGAGCTGGCTGCATGTCTGCTGTAGACGGTCCCCCACCCAAAGTGTCAGGATATCGGGGCTTCTAGGGAACCAAGCAGCTGATCAAGTTTGTCTTTTAGGTTCCAGAAGTGTCCGTGACCCAAGGTGTCCTGCTTGTGACCCAGTGACTCGATCCTCTTCCCCAAAGAATTCAGGCTGTAGCCTGCCTCCTCCTCCTTTTCTTTCTCCTTCCAAAACTTCAGTTCCACTCTCTTAGTGATGAGTATTTCCAGCAGCTCCTGGACATCAGGGTTGATAAAAGCGAGGCTGCCAGCCTCTACCTGCCTGTTTCTGGGATCTCCCCAGAATGAGGTCTCTGGTGGGTAGAGGGGAAGGCTTTCTTTCTGGGACTCTTAAGTGTGTCGAGGTGGAGAAGCTCCAGGCTGTGGCTGCTTCCTGCCACCAGGCCAGGGCCAATCCAGGGCAGTTTGACTGGACAAGCCCTGAGATGGCTGGTCTCCAGGGGGAGTGCAGAGATGACCTGTGTGGGGTGGTGCCCAGCGCGAGTGTCGTGGAGTCACCCTGAGTGAGAGTCAGCATGGGGCCTGATGGTGTTGGGGCAGAGCAGGGTGCTGGAGGTGGAGGGCAGGCTCTCCCATGAGGCGGGCTTGGTGGGGAAGGGGAAAGAGCCAGTGGCCAGGGTGAAAGGCTGTCCAGGGGAAAGAAAGGCTCTGGTGTTGGAGAGGCACTCAGGTATGAGTCTGAGTAAGTGGAGACTGAACCTGGAGAAATGGCAGAAAGCCCAGGGTAGAGGCTGCTTGGTCAGAGGAGCTGGGGAAACGGTGGGAGCTGCCTCTTCCCTGCATGGTGGGTGGGCTCCAGCAGGCACAGCTTTGCAAACCTCACCAGGTGAGTCTTGACATGAAACTTGATGAAAGCTGCCCTTGTCAGGGAACCTCCCCAGGTGTCTGCAGGGGACACAAAGAACAAGCTGCAGCCAGGAGCTGCCAGGCCAGGCGGACCAGACAGGCCAGGCAGGGGCGGGCAGCCACACCCCGCAGCCCTGCACGACCCCAGTGCTGACTTCACAATATCCTGCTGTTCCTCACCATGGGATGATAGCCATACCACGCCCCCAGGACTCCTCCCAGCTCAGCCCCAGGCTGCCAGTATCCCTGGGTTCACACCATAGGCTCTAGAAGAACCCCCTAGAAAGAAAGGGTAGATTCTCTACCTTTGCAGAAGTGAAGTCAGGTCCCAGACCTCTTCCCGTGCTTCCAGGCAATCTCTGGAAGCTGGAAATCAGCAGACTGGGTCATGGTGGTGAAGATAGGAGCCTAGGGGTCTTATAGAAATTGAGTGCACTGTCTTTTAAGGAGACACCATTGGGAGATTGGAGCCCAAGCTCCAATGATGATCCCTGACAGTGATGGTGACGCTCGTGAAAGGGTTTATCACTTAAGTTTTTCCATATCCTTTACTCCTTACTGCCCTCACCACCTACCTGTAGGTGAAATGGGCAGGCATCGCTTTGCAGTTGAACCTGAGCACAGTTAAGCCATGTGTCCTATGTGTCCTGGAGGGCTCACTTCCCAATCCAGGTGCTATTAGTCCAATGCAGCCCACACGCCCCTCTGGTACAGAGTCTTTTCCAGCCCCTCACAGCCACATTCTACACATGGAATCTGGGAAGTATCTGGATTCTACCCTCTTTCCCAAAAGCCTACCTGGGGGCTCTGCTGCTCAAGGGAGAAGTCCTCTGCCACTGGCCCCCCTCAGAGCCCGTGGAGGTGCGCCTCATGGCCAGAGCGGTGGGGACTAACACTCGGGGCACTCATGGCTGGATGTCAGATCTCACCTTTCAAAGCGCCATTTCTCTTGCTGCTCCTGCTTCTTCCCCTTCGTTCCACTGGATGCTGAGAGAGAGAGAAAAAATGAGGGCTTAAGACCCAAATCTCAGTCTCCTCTCTCTAGACAAGCATCAGGCACTAGTGTCCATACATAATATGACTTTCTACTTTTCACTGCCAGAGCTCTGTGATTTTTCTTTCCTTTCACTCATTTTTAAAGTGGGTAAAATATTTTCTGTTTTCCCTCTTTGAAGAACGAAAGATGATTTTCATTGTGAAATGCACTCTGTACTTCTTTTGTCACTGTTGCTCTGCTCAAGAAACACACACATTCTCAGACTGTGGGTGAATCTGAGCTTCATCAGGTTGATCTCTGCTTCCTGATACCAGCCTGCCCCCCAGCCCCTGCTCTGAGGCTCTTGGGGCTTCAGCGCTGCCAGATCATCAGCCCTGAGACACTGTTCACAGCTGCTGAACTAGTCTTCTGCCTGAGACTGAACTCAGTATCCAATCCTCAACCCCTGGTCACTGTGTTTGGGACATGCCCAGATCCCCTACCACACCTGGACACCTGATCTCAGATCTTTGGGTAGAAATCCTAGTGTTCACTCTCACTCCTGCCCAGCCTGGTTTGTCCCTAGAGGCATGATGTTCTGTTCTTCCTTGAAAATAGATGTCCTGTTCTTTCCCACCTCAAGAATCTCTGGTTGATTCAGAAAAGTAGAAATCATAATAAAAAAGATTTTATACGCTTGTCAGTCTGGACCAAGAGTTCCTTACCTTCTAATGTTTCCATGTTTCCTAGGGGGAGGAAAGGATGGGTTATTCTCCAGGTAGGGAAGGATCAGGAGAAAGAGCCCCAGTCCACATAGAAAGGCAAGGATGTTATCGATCACCCAGAAAGGGGAGCTGGAGTTCAGCCAAGTATCAAAAGTGCTCTCCAGAGAAAAGAGCAGATTCTCCATCATCTGAATCACACTGCTGCCCTCAGGCAACTGAGCCAGGGTGTGCACTTGGGGACTAAAGTACTAGGCTTGCATCATAGACGTGTGGTCTGGTCACAAAGGGCCCTTGGGGGTAGGAGGGATTAGCAGGGGAGGAGGCTGGACCATAGCCCCTCCCTAACGATCCAGCCCCACAGCTCCATTCATCTCCCTTCCTCTGAGCCTTCCCGTCCTACCTTCTCATCCTGGTAGAGACATTAATCAAGCGTTGCTTCTTTCCACCTAGAACTCAGAGAATTCCTGGTTCCTTTGATATCATTGCTTGAGTCCCATCAATTTTTTAAAAACCTGGAGTTCTCCCTGTAACTTTTGTTAATCCCAGGTATTTTTACTTTTATGATATTTTTTTAAAATTTCAGTTAATTTTTACTATATTCAACTACCGGGAATTAAAAATTAGTTTAAAATTATTTGAAATTTACAAGGCTATGCAATATAAAACAAATTGAAAGAGACCTTCAGAGTAAGTTTTTCATAATTTTCCAGCATCCTTGTTTTCTGAACTCAATACACTGAACAGAAAGTTTTGGAACACCCTGTACAGATACACACACATCCTTTTAACAAATCAGCCCAGTGTTTTCAAATCTAAGAACCAAGTTTTTTTTTTTTTTTCAGTTCAAATGTTATCTTTCAGTATTTGTTATAAGTTGGACTGCTAGCAGTCAATTTTCCCAGTCTGTTTATCTGGGAATATTTTTGTTTTTTTGCCTTCTTTTCTGAAGGATAGATTTTATAGACTCGGAATCCTTGGGTGACAATGTTTTCTTTCAGATCTTTTAATATCGCATCTCAGAGCCTTCCCTCTGCTGTTTCTGACTGGAAGTCAGTGATTAATCTTTTTTTTTTTTTTAGTGATTAATCTTATTGTGGTCTCCTCATATATGGAGAGGAGAAGGAAATGGCAACCCCCTTCAGTATGCTTGCCTAGAGAATCCCGTGGACAGAGGAGCCTGGCGGGCTGCTGTCTATGGGGTCACACAGAGTCGGACACGACTGAAGTGACTTAGCGTGCATGTGTGCATTGGAGAAGGAAGTGGCAATCCACTGCAGTGTTCTTGCCTAGAGAATCCCATGGACAGAGGAGCCTGGTGGGCTACTGTCTATGGGGTCACACAGAGTCAGACACGACTGAAGTGATTTAGCAGCAGCAGCAGCAGCATATATGGAGAAGAGTTTTTCTCCAGCTATTTTCAAGATTTTTCCTTTGTTTTTCCAGTTTGACCAAGATGTATCTTAGAGTGGATCTGTTTCCTGTCATTTTTCTAGAGGTGAACTCTGAATCTGGAGAGTTTTTCATCAAAATTTTATAAACTTTCAGCCATTATGTCTACAAGTACTTTTATCCTGTCCCCTTTCATCTCCCTTCTTTCTGAGAGTCTCTTTCCTTCCATACGTGATGGTGTGCTGAATGGATGCTGTAGATCGTTTTCCCTCAACATCTTCTCTCTTTGTTTTTTACATTGATTTCCTGAATTCATCTTTTCAGTTTATGGATTCTTTATGCTACCATCTCAAGTGTGCTATTGAACCCGTCTATTTTCATTTTAATAATTGTAGTTTTCAATTCTAGGATTTATATTAGTTTCCTTTTTTTAAAATAATTCGTAGGTACTCATTGAGTGTCTCTTTTGAGTTAGTATCATATTTTCATCTAATTCTTCAAGCATGGCTCCTTTAGTCCATCTTGCAGTTATCATTATTTTGATATTTTAATGTTTTGACCTTCATACTGAATTTATAAATGATATATGAGTTATATGTGATATATAAATGCTTTACTCACCACCATTTCAACACTAGAGTTTTCTGATTTAGAAAAGGCAGAGGAACCCGAGATCAAGTTGCCAACATCCTCTGGATCATCGAAAAAGCAAGAGAGTTCCAGAAAAACATCTATTTCTGCTTTATTGACTATGCCAAATCCTTTGACTGTGTGGATCACAATAAACTGTGGAAATTTCTTAAAAAGATGGGAATAGCAGACCACCCGACCTGCCTCTTGAGAAACCTGTATGCAGGTCAGGAAGCAATAGTTAGAAGTGGACATGGAACAACAGACTGGTTCCAAATAGAAAAAGGAGTGCGTCAAGGCTGTATATTGTCACCGTGCTTATTTAACTTATATGCAGACTACATCAAGAGAAACACTGGGCTGGATGAAGTATAAGCTGGAGTCAGGATTGCCGGGAGAAGTGCCAGTAATCTCAGATATGCAGATGACACCACCCTTATGGCAGAAACCGTAGAGGAACTAAAAAGCCTCTTGATGAAAGTGAAAGAGGAGAGTGAAAACGTTGGCTTAAAGCTCAACATTCAGAAAACTAGGATCATGGCATCTGGTCCCATCACTTCATGGCAAATAGATGGGGAAACAGTGGAAACAGTGGCTGACTTTATTTTTCTGGGCTCCAAAATCACTGCAGATGGTGATTTCAGCCATGAAATTAAAAGATGCTTACTCCTTGGAAGGAAAGTTATGACCAACCTAGATAGCATATTAAAAAGCAGAGACATTACTTTGCCAACAAAGGTTCGTCTAGTCAAGGCTATGGTTTTTCCAGTGGTCATGTATGGATGTGAGAGTTGGACTGTGAAGAAAGCTGAGTGCCAAAGAATTGATGCTTTTGAACTGTGGTGTTAGAGAAGATTCTTGAGAGTCCCTTGGACTGCAAGGAGATCCAACCAGTCTATCCTAAAGGAGCTCAGTCCTGGGTGTTCATTGGAAGGACTGATGCAGAAGCTGAAACTCCAATACTTTGACCACCTCATGGGAAGATCTGACTCATTGGAAAAGACCCTGATGCTGGGAGGGACTGGGGGCAGGAGGAGAAGGGGACGACAGAGGATGAGATGGCTGGATGGCGTCACTGACTCTATAGCCATAAGGTTGAGTAAACTCTGGGAGTTGGTGATGGACAGGGAAGCCTGGTGTGCTGCAATTCATGGGGTCGCAAAGAGTCGGACAGGACTGAGCGACTGAACTGACTGAATGGCGATGAACATTTGCTTGTCTGGAAAATTCAGTGTCTGCTTCAATTCTGAATGACAGCTTTGTTGAGTATTGTTTCTTTGAATTAACTTACTGCTTCGTGCTCTGCCTCTTGTCCTTTCTCCCTTATAATTCATATCGTAGATCCACTTGATGGTGTCCCTCGATTTAGTGTCCTTAACTGCACTATTTTTATTCTCTTTTCTTTTTCTCTTATGAGGTAAATTCCACAGTTTTATCCTCAAGTTTACTGCTTCTTTCTTCCACTAGTCTACTGTTGAATTCCTCTATTGAATTTTTAGTCCAGTTGCTGTATCCCTCAGATTTGTTGCTTCTGTTTGGTACTTAAGAAAAAAATTTTTTTTCTATCTCTTCATTGAAATTCCTGCTTTGTTCATGTATTGTTCTCCTGATCTTGGTGAACATCTTTTTAACAATTATTTCAAACTCTGTATCAGGTAAATCACTTCTCAAACATTCCTGTTTCTGATCTTTATTTTATTTTTTTCTGTTGGAACATTGTCCTCTGTTTATTTATTTTCCCTCACTCTCTCCGTTGGTTTTGCACATTAGATAAGATAGCCACCTCTCCCAGTCTTGACAGAGTAGTTTCACATTGAAGGTGACTCACCAATCAGCTCAGCCTGGGTTCTTGATTGTTTCTCAAATTTTGTGGGTTTGTTTCAGCCACACTCTTTGTTCTCGGTACCTCTCAGTAGTTGAGGATATTCAAGGGCCCATCAGTGTCCCAAAGGGGAGAATCACAGTCAGCACATGGAGGTAGGATGACTGGAAGCTGGGAAAGTATGTAGCCAGACCCCTTTCAAGGACAAGCTTCTTCCTGGGAGACCTAGCCCCTCGGTGTGGGATTGAGGAGGAAGATGGAGGGACACAGGCTTCTCCGGCTTCTGGTGACGCTCTCGCCAGCTCATGTGCTGCGTCTGCTCAGTCACTAGGTTGTGTCTGACTCTGAGACCCCATAGATTTAGCTCTCCAGGCTCCTCTGTGTACTGAATTCTCCAAGCAAGAATATGGGAGTGGGTAGCCTTTCCCTTCTCTAGGGCATCTTTCCAACCCAGCGATCGAACCCAGGTCTCCTGCACTGTGGGCAGATTCTTTACCATCTGAGCCACCAGGGAAGTAGTGTTCAGTATAGTTATCATATTGTACATTACATCTAGAGTTTGTGTTTATATTGAAACTGAAAATTTGCACCTTTTGACTGCCTATGTCTAATGTCCCCCTCCATTTACTCCCCACCTCTGGCAAGTACAAATTGTTCTCTTTTCCTATGAGATTTTTTTTGTTTTTGAAGTATAACTGACCTGAACACTATATTAGTTCATGTTATACAAAACAGTGATTTGATATATCTAGACATTTCAAAATGATCCCAATATTAAGTTCATGACAATCAGTAATACAGAGATATTACCTAACTATTGACTATATTCCCCACATTGTGCAATTTCATATCTATGACTCCAACCAGAATAAATGTCCATATGTATGACATTTATATTCCAACCAGAAATTTGTACCCTCACCATTTCTCTTCTTTGAACCTCTTCTCTTCTGGCAATCACTTATTTGTTCTTTGTATATATAAATGTGTTTCTGTTTTGTTATATTTGTCTATATTTTAGTTTTTGGATTCCTCACATAAATGAACTAATAAAATATTTATCTCTCTCTGACTTTTGTCACTTAGCATCCCTCTGGTCCATTCAGGTTATCACATATGGCAAGATTTCATTTTTTTATGACTGAGTTATACACACACACACACACACACACACACACACATATACCGTATCTTTCTCCAGTCATCTATTGGTGGGAACTTAGGTTGCTTACATATATCAGCTACTGTAAATAATACTGTAAATATCAGCTACAATGAATGTAGCAGTGCATATATATATTTTTAATTAGTGTTTTCATTTTCTTCAGATAAATGCCCAGAAATGAAATTGCTGAATAATATGGTAGTTCTATTTTAAATTTTTTGAGGAATCTCCATACTGTTTTCCATAGTGACTTTACCAGTTCACACTACAATTTGCATTGTATGGTACAGTGTACATTGTTTGATTGAATTCTCCTTTGAAGCTGTCAGTCCTGGACTTTTATTTGCTGGGATTGTTTTGTTTATTATTTCAGTTATACTATGCTACTAGTGATCAGTCTGCTCAGATTGTCTGTTTCCTCCTGATTCAGTGTTGGATGATCATGTTTCTAGAAATTGATTCATTTCTTCTCACTGTTCAGTTTGTTTACACATAACTGTTTGTGGTGTTGTCTGTGACTTTTTAAGTTTTATGATATCAGTTATAATTTCTCCTCTTTCATTTTTAATTTTGGTCATGTTCTTTCTGTTGTTTTCTTTATGAAACTGGTTTTGAATTATGTTTATCTTTTAAAAAACCTAGGTCTTGGTTTCATTAATTTTTCTATGAAGATTTTGGTTTTTCTCTTATAATTTCCTCTCTGATCTTTATTATTTTCTTCTCCCCCCTCCCAATTCCTGTAGATAGTAGGTTAGGTTGTTCATTTAAGATTCCTCTTGTTTCTTAAGATAGGCCTGTATTGCTGTACTCTAAATACTTCTTTTGTTGCATCCCATAGATTTAGGGAAGTTGTACATCTATTTTCACTTGCTTCAAGTTAGCCTCTGTTTTCCTCTTTGATTTCTTCATTGACTCTGTGGTTTCTTAGTAGCATGTTGTTTACTCTCCATATGTTTTGTTTTTTCTAACTTTTCTTCTTATAACTAATTTCTAGTTTTATACTGTTGTAAAAAAGTTTGACCTCATTTCTATCCTCCTAAATTTGTGCTCATGTGTTTTGCAGCCTAGCACTTGATCTGTTCCATGTGCACTAGAAACGAATGTATATACTGCTGTTTTTCCGTGCAATGTCCTACATCTGTCTGTTAAGTCCAACTTGTGTGTGCATGTGTGCCTGGTAAGTCACTTCAGTCTTGTTCAACTCTTTGAGACACTATGGACTGTAGCCTGCCACATTCCTCCTTCCATGGGATTTGCCAGGCAAGAAAGTTTGATAAGGGCAGGTATGACCTCTTTGTATGTTTGATAGAAATCACATGTGAAATTGTCCAGTCCTGGACTTTTGTTGCTTAGAGGTTTTTTTCTTTTTATTACAAATTCAGTACCATTACTAGTGATTGATCTATTCAAGATGTGTGTTTTATCTTGATAAAATCTTGGCAGGTTGTATGTTCTAGAAATTCACACTTTCTTCTAGGTTGTCTAATATGTTGGCATATAGCTGTTCATATTATACTTTCATGATATTTTGTATCTCTGTGCAATTGGTTGTTATTTACCTTCTTTCATTTCTTAATTTTGTTTATGTGACTTACCTCTTTTCTTCTTGGTGAGCCTGGCTATAAGCTTATCAACTTTATTATCTTTAAAAAAATCTTGATTTCATTGATCTTTTCTATTATTTCTCTCCTTTATTTCCTGCCTTCTGCTAACTTTGGGCTTTTATATTTCTTATTTTTATAACTACTTTAGGAGGTAGGTTGTTTATTTGAGAGTTTTCTTGTTTTTTGAGGAAGTTTTTATTATTATAAACTTTTCAAACTGATTTTGCTGCATCCCATATAGTTTAGAGTAATGCATTTCCATTTTCATTAGTCTTAAGGTATTTTCCAATTTTCTTTCTGAGATCTTCATTGACCAATTTTATTTATTTATTTTTTTGGTAGCATATTTAGTCCCTCATGCTTTTTACCATTTTCTTTCTGCAGTTTACTTTTAGTTTCGTACTGTTATGATAAGAGAAAAAAGCTTTCTATAATTTTTGGCTTCTCAGATTCATGGGGATTTGTTTTGTGACCTAGCATGTGATCTATCTAGATAAATTTTCCATGTATACTTAAAAAGAATGTCTGTTCTGCTACTTTGGGATGCGTTGTGCTATAGAGGTACATGGAGTAGAGTTGGTCTGCTGAACTGGTGAAGACCGCTGATGTAACTGAGGTGTTAAGGCCCCACGCTCTTGCACTGGGTTGGGGCCATGTTGCCTCTGTTTCCTCCAAGTGTGTTTTCTTCGATCCCTTCACCAGGTCCCTTGCCCCAGAGCGGTTAAAGCGCTGAAGCAAGCTGGGGCCTTTGGGGGCTATCTACTGCAGACAGAGGTCAGCAAGGGCAGGCACTCTGCATGGGCAGGTACCCACATTTACTTCTTTCACTCTGCACAGACTCAGCCTGTCTGAGGCCCTCTTTGATCTTCACAGCTGATCACCACCCCTAGTCTCTGCCGTTCCTGCACAGTTGTGGAGCCACAGGGCCTTCGTGATCTCTTTGCATGTACTGAGGGGCAAGATGTCATGGAGTGGCTGCTACCAGAGATCTGGGCTGCTCCTGATGCCCTGCTGAGTAAGCACCAAGCGTGGCTGCCCTTTCTGCTGCACCCAGGCTCTACCCCAAGACCAGGTTACCTCTGCTTCCACAGTCACACCTCATCTCTGGTTGTCATTGCTCCAGGTTCAATGCCACACCTTAACATGGAGTGAACAGTACCAGAATATTTGCTAGGAATGGGGCATGTTCTGAGGTGATCATGAGAACATCAGCAGTTGGTAGAATAGGATTTTCCACACCCTGCCTCAGGAAGAAGCCAGCACATACTGTCCTCACGAGCAAAGTCCAAGCTTCCCACTGCTTGTCTGTCTGTCCCAGTAGTCCATCCACCAGCCAAGGGGTTTGTCTCCCCTGCATCAGACCTCAGGAGTAGGAATTCAATCTGTGGGTCTTAGAAATCCTTCCCCAGGGTGGTGTCCAGCTGTGAATTTTCCCTTTTCTTCTGAGTGTCCTTCCAAAGCACTAATGTCAAAGAGAGTGTTTTTCTTCTCTTCCTGCTTGACTACCTATGCTTCTTTTCTGATTGTCTTGGTTGTGTTGGAAACTTTCATCCAATTTCCTGTTACATTTCATTGAGAATTACTCACCATGTAGATGTATTTTTGATGTTTTTATGGTGAGCTCCACATTTTCTTTCCATCATCTTGATTGGTGAGTATTCGATAAATAATATTACATCATCTGAAAATAGTGACAATTTTGCTTCTTCATTTTTAGTGGGATGATTTTAATGTTTCTTTTTCTTTCCTAATTTCTCTGGCTAGGACTTCCAACACTGTATTGAAAAAACTGGCAGAAGTGGGCATTTTTGTCTTGTTTATGATATTAGTCCGGAAAAGCTTTTGTTATTCACTGTAACTGTGAGCTTGTCATAAATGGCTTTATTTCATCTTGTTATTTTCCCACCAAGCTCACTTTATTGGATTTTTAAATAATAAATGCATACTGAATTCTGTCAAATGTTTTTTCTACATTTGCTTAGATGATCATATTTTTACCCGACATTTACAATGTATGTAAGTCACATACACTGATTTCCTGATGTTGTACCATTCTTGCATTCCTGAATAAATCTCAACTGATCATGGTGTATGAGCCTTTAATTGTATTGTTGGATTTGTTTTGTGACTATCTTGTTGAGGAGTTTTACTTCTATGTTTATCAGCGATATTGGTTTGTATTTTTTCTTCTCGTGTCCTCTTTTTTTGGTAACAGGGTGATGCTAGCCCCCTGATATAAGTTTGGAAGTTTTCACCTTTCTGTTTTTTAATAAGTTTAAGAAGGATTGCAGATGACACCACCCTTATGGCAGAAAGTGAAGAGGAACTAAAAAGCCTCTTGATGAAAGTGAAAGAGGAGAGTGAAAAAGTTGGCTTAAAGCTCAACATTCAGATAACTAAGATCATGGCATCTGGTCCCATCACCTCATGGGAAATAGATGGGGAGACAGTGGAAACAGTGGCTGACTTTATTTTTTTGGGCTCCAAAATCACTGCAGATGGTGATTGCCGCCATGAAATTAAAAGATGCTTACTCCTTGGAAGGAAAGTTATGAGCAACCTAGATAGCATATTAAAAAGCAGAGACATTACTTTGCCAACAAAGGTTCGTCTAGTCAAGTCTATGGTTTTTCCAGTGGTCATGTATGAATGTGAGAGTTGGACTGTGAAGAAAGCTGAGCACCGAAGAATTGATGCTTTTGAACTGTGGTGTTGGAGAAGACTGTTGAGAGTCCCTTGGACTGCAAGGAGATCCAACCAGTCCATCCTAAAGGAGATCAGTCCTGTTTGTTCATTGGAAGGACTGATGCTGAGGCTGAAACTCCGATACTTTGACCACCTCATGTGAAGAGTTGACTCATTGGAAAAGACCCTGATGCTGGGAGGGATTGGGGGCAAGAGGAAAAGGGGATGACAGAGGATGAAATGGCTGGATGGCATCACCGACTCGATGGACATGGGTTTGAGTAAACTCTGGGAGTTGGTGATGGACAGGGAAGCCTGGCATGCTGCAATTCATGGGGTCGCAAAGAGTCGGACACAACTGAGCGATTGAACTGAACTGAACTGAACTGAAGAAGGATTGGTATTAATTCTTTTGTGAAAATTTGATAGAGTTCACCAGGTAACGTTTCCTAGTTCAGAACTTTTGTTTTTAGATTCCTGATTCAGTTTCATTAGTATTAATGAGTCTGTTTAGGTTTTCTGCTTCTTTATGATTTAATATTGGTAGAATGTATGTTTCTAGGAATTTATTCAGTTTCTCTAGGTTGTCAAATTTGTAGACATATTAATTGATCATAAAAGTTTCATGATCCTTTGTATTTCAGTGGCATTAGGTATTATATTGCTTTTATAATTCCTGATTTTGTCTATAACAGTCCTTTTTAAATGAATCTAACTAAAGATTTGTCGATTTTGTTTATCTTTTCAAAAAACCAGCTCTTAATCCCACTGATCTTTTTATTGTATTCTTAGTCTCTATTTTATTTCTGTTCTGACCTTTTTTTATTTCCCTCTTTCTACTAATCTTGGATTTTATTTATTATTCTTTTTCTAATTCCTTGTGATGTAATGTTAAGCAGTTGATTTGAGCTATGTATTATTTTTAGATGTAGGCTGTTTTTGCTAGGAACTGTCTCCCTATATCCTTGTTTTTTTTTTTTAAACAACTAGCGTTTATTGAATAGTTACTGTGTATCAGGAACATTGTGTATTACATACATCATGTATAATCCCATTTATTTTTTGTAGCAAAGAGGGAGCTATTAATATGCCTAGTTGGCGATAAGACAACTGAGACATGGAAAGTTAGTAACTTGCCCAATTTACAAAAATAGTAAGGCACAGGGTAATTATTTAAATTCTGGAATTTGAACTTTTATGCTGTACTTTATTTGTGGCTATACAGAGGTTTCTGTATTGTGGTTGAGCCAAAATAAGAGACTCCAAATAGGCAAAGCAATCTTGAGAAAGAACAAAAAAGCTGGAGACATCACAATCATTGATTTCAAATTATACTATAAAGCTACAGTAATCAAAACAGCATGGTCCTGGAACAAAAACAGAGATGTAGATCAGTGGAACAGAATAAAGAGTCCAGAAGTGAATCCACCCTTATATGATCAATTAATTATGACAAAGGAGGGAAGAACATACAAATGGGAAAAGATTCCCACTTCAATGAACAATGTTGAGAAAATCGGACAGTTAACATCTATAAGAAAAGAACTGTACTACTTTCTCACATAAGTAGAAAAGTAAACTCAAAATGGATTAAAGACTTTAATAAAAGACCTGAAACCACAGTGACCTTTACACAGTAAAGAAAACTATGAGCAAAATGAAAAGCCCAACTATTGACTGGGGGAAGATATGCCCACATACTGTATCTGATAAGGGATTAACATCCAAAGTATATGAAAAACTTCTACAACTTAAGATCAGAAAGCAAACAACCCAATAAAAAGTGGACAGAGAACCTGAATAGACATTTTCCCAAAGAAGACATATAGATGGACAAAAGGCATATGCAAAGATGCTCAACATCACTATATTAAAAAGTCACAAAGAGATGTCACCTGACACCTGTCAAAATGGATTTATCAAAAAGACAACATATAGCATGTTGGCAAAGATTTGGAGAAGAGGGAACACTTGTGCACTGTTGGTGGGAATGGAAATTCATGGGACCACTGTGGAAAACAGCATGGAGATTCCTCAAAAAATTAAGAAGAGAACTACCTTATAATCTAGACTGTAAGTGCAGAGACATCACGTTGTCGACAAATGTCCATATAGTCAAAGCTATGGTTTTTCCAGTAGTCATGTATAGATGTGAGAGTTGGACCATAAAGAAGGCTGAGCACTGAAAATTGGTGCTTTCAAACTGTCGTACTTGAGAAGACTCTTGAGAGCCCCTTGGACCTCAAGGAGATAATTCCAATCAATCCATAGGATATCAACCTTTAATATTCATTGGAAGGACTGATGCTGAAGCTGAAGCTCCACCTAATGTGATGAGCCAACTCGTTGGAAGCGGTCATGATGTTGGGAAATACCGAGGGCAAGAGGAGAAGGGCCAACAGAGGATGAGATGTTTGGGTGGCATTGCTGACTCAATGGACATGAGTTTGAACAAACTCAGGAAGATAGTAAAGGACAGGCAAGCCTGGCATGCTGCAGTTCATGGTGCCGCAAAGAGTTGGACATGGATTGGTGACTGAAAACAATAATAACAACATATAATCCAGGGATTCCATATCTGTATATTTTTCCAAAGGAAACAAAACACTATTTCAAAAAGATATATGTACCCTTATTCAATGCAGAGTTATTTACAATAGCCAAGATATGGAAGCAGTCTGTGTGTCCATTGATATATGAATGGATGAGTAGTATATAGAGAAAATGGAACATTACTCAATCATAAAAAAAAATTGAAATGATGCCATTTGCAACAACAGGGATGGACCCAGAGGGTATTAGGCTCAGTGAAATAAGTCATAGAGAAAAACACAAACATCCCATGATTTTACTTATGTTTGGAGTCTAAAAAACAAAACAAAAGAACACACATAACAAAACAAGAAACACAATTACAGATCAGAGAATAAGCTGGTAGTTGCCAGAGGGTAGAAGGGAAGAGTGAAATTGTTGAGGGAGATTAAAAGGTACAAACTTTCAGTTAAAAGGTAAAAGAGTCTTGAGGGTGAAATGTATAGCATGGGGAGTATGGGTCATAATATTGTAATGTTTTTGCATGGTGACAGATGGTAACTAGACTTATTGTGCTGATCATTTTGTCATGTGTAGAAATATCAAATCACTATGTCTTGAATCTGAAATTGACATTATGTTAAATATCAGTTATACTTCAATAAAAAGCAAACACCCTCTAACACCTAGAGATTTAGTACATAATCCTGTATTAATGAGATATGTACAGAAATATTATAGACTATTTTTTAAATTCATATGGTTGAATTATTCATGCAGCCAACAAACCCTTATTAAAGAATCATTGTCACCATTTGTCTATGGAAACAGGGTTCAATATCTGTGTCTGTGTATTTCTATAGAGTATCTTTGTTGTGTGTTGTGTAGATGAACACAGTCCATACTGAATGTAGGTATATGCACATATACGTGCAATCACGGATTTTGATTTGTCATGGCTGTCCCCAGGAATCACAGTGCTAAGTTAGCATCATAAACTCTCTGACATTCTGTCTTAAAGTTATAAAAGGCAATTTCATAGATATTACTTGGTTTCATCTGATCAGAAACAGCCTTCATTCACTGCCTGAATTTTAAATACATGTTTAATTATACAAGTAACATATAAAGGTATTTTCTTTGTAAAAATGCCAGGTGTTGATATTAGACAGAAGCTCCTGTTTAAACTATCCTTGATCCCAATTCCCTCCCCAGGGGGTGATTACTGTTTTCAATTTGATATGTAAAATAGTAAAACAGTGCTGCTGGTTGTATTGTCCCATTTATTGGTGAGAAAATGGGGAATCAGCAGTGTCATTTGTTTAATGCAATTTACAACCGATTAAATGTGGGGAATCCTTGTCTTCGTTCCAGGCCTCTGAATTGTAAATATGTAGTTCTTTCTCCTTCTCCCGGATCTTCTCTAGAGAGGTAAACACAGTCCACCCAGATCAGCCCCTCAAATGTGGGGAGGTTGCTTGCTTTCTCCACTTTCCTCACATGGTGCAATGCCCAAATCCCACCACTGCAGGCAAAGTGCTCTGGTGTGTGGCTGGCTGTTTGTGCACACTGACCAGATCGACACAGAGTTCTCCAGCTGGTTTCCTGAAGGTGCAGAGGCACCCTTGCTCCATTAGCTAGTACCCCACACCTTGGTCAGGGCAGCCAGAGGCAGCATTAGGGTATTCCTCCATCTCTTACTGTTTAGCACTTGAGACACACAAAGCTTTGAGGCATCTTTATTTACCATCCTATGTCTTCACTCAAGTCCCTGATAAAATATCTACTCCGGGGCCAGCTGGAAGCTCTGGTTTTGGTGAGTGTACCGAATCGATGAGGGTCCCTTGTTCAGCACTCCTGCTTAGGCTGTTATAAGTCAGTTACCCACCAGCACTTAGCCAACAGTTCTTTATCTTTTCAGACAGTTATAAAATACATAACAAATGCCTTGATGACAGGAAGATGTATTTTCCCATCATTTCTCTAAATATCTAGTCCAGTAAACCAGACAAAAAAATTAGGAAATAAATGTAGATTGGAAAACATTGTTTTTGTGAATCACATGAATCTCGGGGCTACTTCTTAATTCTCTGTAGCCCTGTTAAGAGCCAGTTGGTGCCCATCCCCCCTACCCCACCCCCATCCATCTGTTGAAGCCCAGCTCCCAACATGACTGTATTTGGAGACAGGGCCTTTAAAGGGGTAATTAAGGTTAAATGAGGTCATGAGAGTAGAGTCCTCATTGGTATATTTGTATTCAAGCGGAAGAGACGTTAGGGATGCAAACCCAGAGGAGAGACCATTATAACCCAAGGAGAGAGGCCTCAGAACCAACCCTGCAACACCCTGATCTCAGGCTTCCAGTCTTCTGAACTTTGAGGAAATGAATGTCTATTGTTTAAGGACCCAGAATGTGCTATTTTGTTATGTTAGCCCTAGCAAATTAATACAGGCCTAAAAGTTTATATTGTATGTTTTAATCTCACCCCAGTCATCTTGAAACCAAGTGAGACACTGGGGAGCTCCTGGGCATGGAAGCATCTCTGTCCCCCATGTCTTGTTTGTAGGAAATGGACCACAGCCTTCATGACCTTCTCTGAGTCCTGAAGGGCAAGGGAGGGGATGCAGAGACAAGGGAGGAGCAGCCAAGAAACAATAGTGCAGCCTTGGAGCAGGGCCCTGGTTCCACCTCAAGGGTACACAACGTTATCTTTGAGCTCTTCTACAAAACTGGAACACCTAACCAAGGGAAGATGTTAGCATTCTTCATTCCAGAGAAGACTACCTAAGGCCAGATTAAAGAAACCAGAGAAACTCAGCAATTTTAGGAAACCACCTGAGGTCAGATTAAAGGAGTGAAGGTGTTGCACACACCCTGATCCCTATCACAACCCTGCCCTTGAACCATTAAATCCTCATTAAATCCTCCCAGGTTGGGCCACACAGTTTTGAGGGGCAGAAGGTCACTGTGTCCTCCTCTGCCTGGCAAAGCAATAAAGCTCTTCTTTGCTACTTCACCCAAAACTCTTGTCTGCAAGATTCAATTTGGCACCAGTGCAGAGATGCTGACGTTTTGGGCATCCGACCTGTATTTAATATTCATTACCTATATTATTCTTAAATCTTGGTCTGTTCTATCAGTGATCACTTCCTTGGGGTGACCTTTGATTTCTTCACAGGCTGACGGGAACCACAGTGTCACGGCTTCCTTCCGCATCTGGGTCACCCCACATGGTGCAGGTCACAGTGGCAGGTACAAGCGGAGGACTCTTAGGTCGTTTCCTCCAAATGTGTGGAAGGATCCACATCTGGCCATGGAGACCTTGAGCACTTTCCTTCTGCTCTCATTGATTCATTAAGTTCATTCACCTATTGGTAATGAGATTTTGATGAAGGTCTGCAGTGACAACCGGGCTTCCCAGATGGTACAGAGGTAATGAATCTGTCAGTGCAGGAGACACAGGAGATGTGGGTTCGATCCCTAGGCCAGGAAGGTGATCTGGATGAGGGCACGGCAACCCACTCAAGCATTCTTGCCTGGAGAATCTCATGGACAGAGGAGCCGGGCATGCCTCAGTCCGTGGGGTTGCACAGTGTTGGACGTGACTGAATCGATTTACCGCATGCGTGCACTGCAGTGATAAATGTGCACATGGCTGTCAGGCCCGAGAGTCTGGGGTTGGCCCGTCCCACCGTCCCTCTTCCTTGGAAGCACGGCTAACTCCTCAGAGAACTGGCTTGGAAATGGGCACGGATATCTCTTGGGAAGTGATTCAGTGTTCTCAAGACTTGAACCTCAGCTAAGGTAAGTGTACAGGCTCATTTAATTATAGTGTAAAAGTCATGTATATAACATTGGCTGTAATCACATAGCCATACTAGTAATAATAATCACACAGTAATCAGATAACAATCCATAGTGATGTGTCTCTCTCTGTAATTTTCATACACACATGCATATGCACACCCATGCATATGCAACAAACTTTTTAAAAAAAATCATTCTACTCAGCAAGATGTAGAAAATAAAAGTCGCTTGAAATCTGAATGATTTCAAGTTAATGTATGGCAGAAACCAACACAATACTGTAAAGTGATTATTCTCCAATTAAAAATTTTAAAAATGAAAAAAAGTCACGAACAAGTTAAAAAAAATCAGACTTGATTAAAAATATACTTGTTTTCAAAGTATGTTTCAGAGATTATGCCACTGTGGTCTCTCCTATTTAAGTTGCTTTATAATGAAGACTTAGATAAGCATTTTTGTTAAAGATCCGCTGGATCCACCTTAAACTGGTACAGTATACTGTTCTCTGGTGAATTGTTAAGGTAGACATCTCATCCTGAAAAATTAAAAATCCAAGACAGACTTGTGTGTACAGAGATGATGACAGGAAGGAAGTGATGAACTTTTAAAAAATGGGATAAGATGCTATCCAGAAATTAATTTGGATTAATATTTACATTTAACTGATGATTTGGGCAGGATGACATGTCACTAAACATGTGATGTTGTGTTTAATTTTCCTTATCATACAGTTGTCTTTCCATTTTAAAAGTCTCTCATCTTCTTTGTGCAGGTCCTAGGTTTGTATTTAGGGATGTGTACATTGAAAAGACACAATAAAGAGATAAGTATGCCTCAGGTTGGGACACATTTCCACCACTGAGTCTGCTCTTTCCCTTAAGTTTAATGAGGTAAATACAGAATATATTAGTTGTTTTTTTTTTAACCTCAACAAAATACAAGTTTATTTCTGCTGATACTGTATATCCAACGTGGGTGAGGTGGAGGGTCCCTTTGGGCAGAAGCTTCCACAGTCATGGTGGCAGAGAGAGAGAGAGAGAAAAGTGGCAATTTGTACCTGGGCTCTTTTTTAAAATATAAATAGTTTACTTTTGTTGGAATAGATGAACCATAAAGAAGACAGAATGCCAAAGAATTGATGCCTTCGAACTGTGGTGCTGGAGAAGACTCCTGAAAGTTCTTTGGACGGCAAGGAGATCAAACCAATCTTAAGGGAGATCAAACCTGAATATTCACTGGAAGGACTGATGCTGAAGTGGAAGCTCCAGTATTTTGGTCATATGATGCAAACAGACAACTCATTGCAAAAGTCCCTGATGCTGGGAAGGATCGAGGGCAGAAGGAGAAGAGGGCATCAGAGGATGAGATGACTGGATGGCTTCACCGATGCAATGAACGTGAACTTGGGCAAACTCTGGGAGACGGTGAGGGACAGTGAGGCCTGGCGTGCTGCAGTCCATGGGGTCACAGAGTCGGACATGACTGGGCAACTGAACAACACTAATCAGTTTATTAATATGATGCCATATTGGTTGCAGGCATACAGCCGTGATTCACTTATGCATACACATATATTCAGAACATCTTAGAATTGAAGTGTTTGAGCTACTCTTCAGTAACAGTTTGGGGATGTTAGGAAAATGAGTGCCAGCGAGAAACACTTCAGTTCATTCTATTGCTGATTTTGCCTTCAGCTCGGTGCTGTCAACTACACATTGGCACCAAGAGCATTGCCAGCAGCTGAACAGCGAAGGCATTTGACACCTGCCTCTGTGGAGACTGAACCCCGCGCTGCTACGGCTGTTGACCCTCAGCAGTCCCTGAGGGAGCTCAGGGTGGAGAGAGGCCCCTGCTCCAGGGAGTCTGGTGGGGCAGGTCTTTAATAGTTGGATGTTTTTAGGAACAGATTTTATGATCTAAATCCTTGCATCTCCTCATGTCTAGAAAAGCACTAAATCCCTTACCATCTGAGCCACCAGGGAAGGGTACATTAATGTAAAATTTACTTGAATTATTAAAGGACACTCTAGGGTTGTTTCTGAAGCTTATCTCAGTAATCTGTCTTTGGATGAAGATCAGATGCCTCACATATGGCCTGCAATCAAGACTGGAAGAAGACATAATTTAAGGAAGTGTCTCTGACCTTTCTATCAGGTACTGTTGACCACCTGAAGGGAAATTGACTCTTGGGTTAACTCTCACTTCCAAAGGCCCCTAAGCTGGACTGGTCTATAGGGAGGCCTACTGACCTCAAACTCACCTTGAAACAATGCTCAAACAGAGGAAACTACACTACGCTAGGATGAGAAGAAGAGGGCATCAGCAGTAGAAAGTTTGCCCAAGATGCTAATCTGACTCGTGTGATCACTTATAATGTTCTCGATTCCTCGGACCTATGCCTATCAATCAAATGTTTTCTATCATGGACACAATTCTATGCTAGTTTAAAACCCAATCCAATTGTTTGGTTGTGGCCAATTACCTGTGTCTGGTACTTTTGGGTTACCTCGGTGGATTTCTGTTCTCTAGGGTTCTGATTGGATACCCCCTATGAAATTGATTTTAGACGAGTGTTCAGTTCTGTTCTATCTTCATGATATTTCTAGATGGGATCCTCTCGCCTGGCCAATTAATAATACCTGCCCTGATGCTGGCCATAGATTTAAGTTTTCGCTTAGGGTCATTTAAACTCAATTGGAATGATAAGCTAAGTCTCAATAAAAAAATTAACCTCTCATCTATTAAAAGGAACACTCCCACAATTACTGGGTGGATCTATATGGTTAACACCAGGCTATGGTCATTTAAGTTTAAAGGCTCCTCTATGTTGGCAATGGTTAAATCATACTAATAATGATCAAGCTGGTAATTATGAGACAAGGCTGGGTGCTTTATGAACTATGCCCTTAGAGAGAGTGATTGGTATGGAACTCAGTGAATCTGTGGTGCTAATTTATGGCCTTCACATCTACAGGATGGATATGAAGGTGTAGCCTGGGATTCCCATGAATTTTAGGTCATACATGTTAACAAATTAGTGGTAACCCCAACCAATCTACCACTGGTATGATCCCAGTGGGTCAGATTTTGCCTGGAGAATCTTTTCTGGAGAATCCCTTGGACAGAGAAGCCTGGAGGGCTACAGTCCATGGGGTCGCAAGAGTTGGACATGACTTAGCGACTACACCACCACAGTAGGTCAAAGATCTGTATTCTACTGGTATGACCATTTAGCAGCTTTTGTATGTGTGTATGTGTGTGTGTGTGCCTTCAATGGGGTTGGAGGATGTAACTGACCATATGTAATGGCAACCCACTCCAGTCCTCTCGCCTGGAGAATTCCATGGACGGAGGAGCCTGGTAGGCTACAGTTCATGGGATCGCAAGGAGTCGGACGCGACTGAGCGACTTCACTGTCACTTTCACTAAGCCTCAACAACTTTCATAAGCTTTAAATGGTAGGAATCGGGTTATTAGCCTATTGAATTCTGAGGCCTCTATGATGAGAAAGGCAGTGCTACTCAACTGTAAGACCGTTGACGCCTTACAGCATCTCAGGGAGGCATCTGTGCTACAACTCAGACTGAATGCTGTGTTTCCATACCTGATAAATCCTTTAATGTGCTATATTTGATGAACCACATGAAAAATCATATTTATGCTTTAAGTGACTCCTTTCCTAGTCTTGACGATCTTTTAAAAAAACTGGCTTGGTGTGGGAAGCTTGTGGCTAAAATATTTACTTTTAATTCCACTAATGTTAGTAACTATACCATTTGTATTTTGCTTGTTTCACAAGATTATTATTTCTTGTATTACCAAGTGTATGACTGAGCCTCCAACAAAAAATGATGACTAGACTTGAGGCAGTTGATCAAATGTATAGCTCGATATATGATTAATGATTGCAATAGTGTAACTCTAGCCCACCCAGGGATGCTCTTCTATTGGGCTTCCCTTGTGGCTCAGCTTGTAAATAATCCACCTGCAATGTGGGAGACCTGGGTTCGATCCCTGGTTTGGGGAGATCCCCTGGAGAAGGGAAAGGCTACCCACTCCAGCATTCTGGCCTGAAGAATTCCACGGACTATACAGTCCATGGGGTAACAAAGAGTCGGACACAACTGAGCGAAGTTTACTTTCTAGCAATGTCTCTGCTTTTTAATATGCTATCTAGGTTGGTCATAACTTTCCTTCAAAGGAGTAAGCATCTTTTAATTTCATGGCTGCAGTCACCATCTTCAGTGATTTGGGAGCACACACAAAAGAAGTCTGCCACTGTTTCCACTGTTTCCCCATCTATTTGCCATGAAGTGATGGGACCGGATGCCATGATCTTAGTTTTCTGAATGTTGAGCTTTAAGCCAACATTTTTTTTTTTTTTTTTTTTTTAGGCTCGCATCTGGCATCACTTCTTTATTGATTCATGTCCAACATTTTCACTCTCGTCTTTCACTATCATCAAGAGGCTCTTTAGTTCTTCTTCACTTTCTGCCATAAGGGTGGTGTCATCTGCATATCTGAAGTTATTGATACTTCACCCGGCAATCTTGATTCCAGCTTGTGCTTCTTCCAGCCCAGCGTTTCTCATGATGTACTCTGCATGTAAGTTAAATAAGCAGGGTGACAATATACAGCCTTGACATACTCCTTTTCTTATTTGGAACCAGTCTGTTGTTCCATGTCCAGTTCTAACTGTTGCTTCCTGAGCTGCATACAGGTTTCTCAAGAGGCAGGTCAGGTGGCCTGGTATTCCCATCTCTTTCAGAATTTTCCACAGTTTATTATGATCCACACAGTCAAAGGCTTTGGCATAGTCAATAAAGCAGAAATAGATGTTTTTCTGAAACTCTCTTGCTTTTTTGATGATCCCGTGGTTGTTGGCAATTTGATCTCTGGTTCCTCTGCCTTTTCTAAATCCAGCTTGAACATCTGGAAGTTCATGGTTCATGTATTGCTGAAGCCTGACTTGGAGAATTTTGAGCATTACTTTACTAGCCTGTGAGATGAGCGCAACTGTGTGGTAGTTTGAGCTTTCTTTAGCATTGTTTTTCTTTGGGATTGGAATGAAGACTGACCTTTTCCAGTCCTGTGGCCACTGCTGAGTTTTCCAAATTTGCTGGAATATTGAGTGCAGCACTTTCACAGCATCATCTTTTAGGATTTGAAATAGCTCAACTGGAATTCCATCACTTCCACTAGCTTTGTTGTAGTGATACTTCCTAAGGCCCACTTGCCTTCACATTCTAGGCTGTCTGGCTCTAGGTGAGTGATCACACCATCATGATTGTCTGGGTCATGAAGATCTTTTTTTTTGTACAGTTCTTCTGTGTATTCTTGCCACCTCTTCTTAATATCTTATGCTTCTTTTAGGTCCCTACCATTTCTGTCCTTTATTGAGACCATCTTTGCATGAATTATTCCTTGGTATCTCTAATTTTCTTGAAGAGATCTCTAGTCTTACCTGTTCTATTGTTTTCCTCTATTTCTTTGCATTGATCACTGAGGAAGGCTTTCTTATCTCTCCTTGCTAGTCTTTGGAACTCTGCATTCAAATGGGTATATCTTTCCTTTTCTCCTCTGCTTTTCACTTCCCTTCTTTTCACAACTGTTTGTAAGGCCTTCTCGGACAGCCATTTTCATTTTTTGCATTTCTTTTTCTTGGGGATGGTCTTGATTCCTGTCTCCTGTACAATGTCACGAACTTCCATTTATAGTTCATCAGGCACTCTATCAGATCTAGTCCCTTAAATCTATTTCTCACTTCCACTGTATATTCAAAAGGGATTTGATTTAGGTCATACCCGAATGGTCTAGTGGTTATCCCTACTCTCTTCAGTTTAAGTCTGAATTTGGCAATCAGGACTTCATGATCTGAGCCATAGTCAGCTCCCAGTCCTGTTTTTGCTGACTGAATAGAGCTTCTCCATCTTTGGCTGCAAAGAATATAATCAGTCTGATTTCGGTGTTGACCATCTGGTGATGTCCATGTGTAGAGTCTTCTCTTGTATTGTTGGAAGAGGGTGTTTGCTATGACCAGTGCATTCTCTTGGCGAAACACTGTTAGCCTTTGCCCTGCTTCATTCTGTACTTCAAGGCCAAATTTGCTTGTAACTCCAGGTATTTCTTGACTTCCTACTTTTTCATTCCAGTCCCCTATAATGAAAAGGACATCTCTTTTGGGTGTTAGTTCTAAAAGGTCTTGCAGATCTTCACAGAACCATTCAACTTCAACTTCTTCAGCATTATTGGTTGGGGCATAGACTTGGATTACCGTGATATTGAATGGTTTGCCATACTTTCAGTTATGAAAAGACGCAATGATAGGGAATACTCTCCTGGACCATAACTAGAATACAGGTGTCCAGAGATCTTTGACTATTAAGACCTAGTCCTGTAATAGCACACTGAGTGTCCTATCAACAAAAACCTTCTTCAGAACTGGGAACAAGCCTTCCCAGGAACGTGGGACAAAATGGTCATGAAATGCTCCCCAAAGTACAGTCGGATTTATGACCACACGGGGTCCATGTCGACTACAATTGGCACTTACCAAGAGCATTGACAGCAATTGAACAACAAAGGCATTTGCCATTTGCCTCTATGGAGATTAAACCCCATGCTGCTATAGCTGTTGACCTTCAACAGTCCCTGAGGGAGTTCAAGGTGGAGTGAGGCCCTCTGTGCTCCAGGGAATCTGGTGGGACAGGTCTTTAGATAGTTGGATGCTTTTAGGAACAGATTTTATGATCGCTATCCTTGCATCTCCTCATATCTAAGTGAAAGTGAAAGTCGCTCAGTCGTGTCCAACTCTTTGCAACCCCTTGGACTGTACAGTCCATGGATTCTCCAGGCCAGAATACGGGAGTGGGTAGCCTTTCACTTCTCCAGGGGATCTTCCCAACCCAGGGGTCGAACCCAGGTCTCCCGCATTGCAGGCAGATTCTTTACTAGCTGAGCCACAAGGGAAGCCCTCATATCTAGAGAAGCACTAAAATGGTGACATCAGATCCTCATGACTAACAAAAACCTTTTGAAAAATGAGTGTTTCATGGCATTGAACTCCCCCTTCACCAAAATCTTATATATTGACTTTCCCCCACTGCTGCGTAGGAGCAGCCTCTAAGAGCTATCTGAGATGCTGCCTCCCAGGCTTGGCCAACAGACAATAGAAACTGTTCTTCTACTTTATTCTTGTACATTCAGAATTACAACAGGCTGAAATGACTGTTGTTTTCTCCAGTTCACTCTGATGTTAGCCACACTGACCTGACAGTGAATTACTGATAAGAACAGTGAACTTCCTGTGGGGAGCCTTCAAGTGAAGATGAAGATGCCATGTGGGCAGGACTACAGCTCCAACCGCACATCAGTCTAAGTCAGGGGTGACTGAAGCCGTATGGATTCTTAGTCTTGTCCCTGGGCCTGCCACACTCCCCCCACACTTCAGGCCAGGCCTTCGGAACCAGTGCACACTTGTGATAACCAGCCCCCTCGACTTTTAGTCCCCACTCTGGGCTTGGCCTGCGGCCTGTTTGTACAGATGTGTCTGGTCACTGGAGCCGTGTGACAAGGGTCACAGCCCAGCATCTAGAGAGAGGTGCCCTGTCATTCTTGACCCTCTGCTGTTAGGACCTGAAGGCTGCAGAGCCTGGAGTCCAGCTAATGACCAACTCTCTCAGTTTAGGAACCTGGGATCCCTAAAAGAGTAGATTCCTCCGAGGTCCTGCTCCTCTGACTGGCAGAACCTGGAAGGGCCCTAAAGTTCCCCTGGCCCTCAGGTCAGAGTTCTAGCAGAAACACCCAGGGCACTCACCTCCCCCCACTTTCCCATGGTCTTGTCACTTGGGCATCCAAAACTGATGTTGCCTGGGTGACTTCAGAATGATGGGCACAGTATGGCCCTGGAGGCCTTGCTGGGGAAAGACAATGACAAAAGACCCATCCCCTGTACAGTATAGGGGTGGGGGAGAGAGACAGGAAAACCGAGGGCACGAAGGAGAAAGAGATCAATTAAGGCACAGGGTTTATTATCGAGCAAGCATGAATAGACTGCAAAGTCGGATGAGACTCTCATGCAAACATGTATGGGAAAGTAGAACAATTAGAGCTTTTCTTATCTCCTTGAGAGACAAGTGGCTGCCTTTGGGATGTCTCTGGCACACCTCAGGAGTTAATTTTGGAGGTGCAAGTGTTTACAGTTCCAGGGGTCACAAGCCTTTGCCCTTGGAGCTATAACATGGAGATATCAGTCTCTTACTGAGGCTCCTGCTTGCAAGGAGATACCCTGAGGAGGGGAGAAGGGAAGACAGCTGCCTTTCTCCCCTCACTGAACGGAGAGTCCATCATTTAACCCTTTTCTGCCTGTGTGTGTTTCTGATTGCTGCTGTAACAAATAACCACAAATCCAGTGACTTAAAACCATACAAATGTATTGTCTTATCATGTGGAGGTCAGAGTCTAAAATGGGCTGGCAGGACTGTGCTCTCTCTGGAGGCTGCAGGGGCACCCTGTCCCCTGCCCTCTCTCAGTAGCCAGAGCCCACCACGTTCTTTGTTCATGGCCCCCTCTCCCCCTTCAGGGTCAGCAGCACAGCATCTTCAAACCTCTTTCTCCCTGTTGCTCGCCTTCTGTCATGTCACTCCCTCTGTCTGTAGTCAGCTCCTGCTCTGTCTCCTCGTATAAGGACCCTGATGACTGCATGGGGCTAATCCAGGTACTGCGGAGTCAAGACCCTACAAGATCCTTACCTTAATCATGCCTGCCCCCTGAGATAACAAAGTCACATGTCCCAGGGATCACGATGCCTTTGGGTCATGACTCCACCTTCCACATCCCCCAGGCTTAGCGCTCTGATGGATTCCACTGTGGCCTGATATGGGCATCACCCCAGTGTCACTGCCCCAACAGAGGGGATACTTTGGGCTGTGTGAACACTTGTGAGGACAGGTATCTTTTGTCCATCCTTGTAGGCAAAGAGGAAACATGGCTATGAGGTTTCAAATTTGGGGCTGAAGCTTAATAGTGTGATAATAATTAGAAATACTGGTTTAAAAATATTTTAATCTCTTGCTGGAGTGCATGTATGCTAAGTTGCTTCAGTCGTATTCAACTCTTTGCAACCCTATGAACTGTAGCCCCCTAGGCTCCTCTGTCCATGGGATTCTCCAGAAAAGAATACTGGAATGGGTTGCCATGCCCACCTCCCGGGGACCTTTCCAACCCAGGGATGGATCTTGAATCTCTTATGTCTCCTGCACTAGCAGACAGGTTCTTTACCTCTAGGGCCACTTGGGAAGCTTGCTGGAGTAGCATTGGGAAGTTCTCTGAGCTTCCATGGAGAGAAGGATGCAGCCAAAGGAAACAGTCTGCGCTGCACTGTTCAACAGGCATTCGGACCCCTATTTCATGGGGTTTGTCTCTTGGAGAATTAAGCAATCATTTCTAAGGGTGCCACAACCAGAATTTCCATGTATTATTCAGTGTTTGATTTCTGCCTCTGTGTAACAGAAACGCGGATCTTGCTTTCACCGAGGAAAGTGGTTGCTATGCAAAGATTGTCCAGAAGAAGGAGCCAAAGGCTTTGAAATGAGCCAGGAGCCCTGAGCTGGTTCTAGGGAACAAGATGCAGCAGCCGCAAAAGGGATGGAGCAAGGTCGCTAGCTGCTACAGGTGCCTGCTGCTCACGTACTGGGTGCTCAGCTGGGCCCTCCGTGCCTCCCTGCAAGTCAGTCACGCAGGGCCTGGGGCACCTGGGCCCCACCTTCTCCCCACTTAAGGATCCTTGCTTCAGTTCATCAGGGTAATATAAATTAAGAATACTTGCTTTAAAAAAATTGTAAAAGAAATATACACCTTGAAATTCAAAATAGCAACTAGTAGTGCTGAAAGCCCTACTGTAGCCTGCCAGGCTCCTCTGTGGAATTCTCCAAGTAAGAGTACTGAAATGGGTAGCCATTCCCTTCTCCAGGGAATCTTCCCAACCCAGGGATCGAACCCAGGTCTCCTGCCTTGCAGGCAGATTCTTTACCAATGAGCCACCTGGGAAGCCATTTAAAAAATTGTAAAAGAAATATACACATTGAAAATTCAAAATAGCAATTAGTAGCACTGAAAACTAAATATCTTGTTATGTTCCCATAGATATAAATACTATTATCAGTTAGTCCATAGGCTTCCAAACATTACGTGTTCGCGTCCTTTGTCTGAGTCGCTCACACTCAGGTTTATTTGGAGCTCACAGCCGCGATGACTCATCAAGGTGTGTTTGTGCATTGCTGTCTCCCAGCATCTTTGCAGGTTTGCTTCTTCGATTACGGAGTTTTGGTTGCGGGATGTGGAGAGGTGCAAAAAAGACAAGAATTACAAGAGTGGGCCTAGACACTGATGAGGAAGAGAAGAAAGCAGTGCATCCCAGTTCAGGGAAACACGGGGCTTCTCTCTGTTCTTGTTTTATTCTCCAAAGCCAACCCGAGCTGTAACAGAAACCACCTTCTTCTCAAGGACCCCTGTGATCAAAATACCAGATGGCCTTGTGCGTGGAGGGTTGGCAGAACCTTCTCCTTTGAGGGCACATGTGGCCCCAGGCTGACCTTGTAGTTTTGCTCCCCTGAACCCTGAGAAAGGGGGCTGGCAGCTGAGCCACCAGCAGCCCCGACTGTGGTCAAATAGCCCTGGCCACGTAAACTGCATCTGACTGTGGGGCTCCGAGAGGGTACGGGCATGTCTGGTGGGAAGCTGAGGTCCCCAGCTGAGGGGACTCATGACCGGGACTGGCGACGGTAGCAGGGAGCCGGGCTCCTGTGGGGCTGGGGCTTCCGAGCACCCAGCTGGACCCGCTGTCTCCTCACTCACCTGCACTCACCTGTGTCCGGGGCGCTGGACTGCAGCAGGACTGACCCTGACAGAGGTCCTGGGTGCTGCCCCGCCTGCTTGTGACACTTCCTGGCCCAGGTCCTTCTCCGTGATCTGGTGCCAAATGGGACCCAGATCATCCTGTAAGTAATGAGATCTCGAGACAGCGAAAAGACTGCTAGAAAGCGGGTGGTTAAGTTTAGGGTTCCCCGAAGTGGTGGCTGCGGTGGCGTCTGCTCTCCGGACAGCCACAGGAGACTGGGCCGTCTGGCCAGTTGTTGGGACATGAGCCAAGTGAGTTAGAGAGGATGGAGGGCCTTGATCCCCAAACAACAGCTGTAGAAAAACCAGGGGTCCAGGGCATTACACCTCTCCTTTAGATGTGTGAAAGGATTTTAATGTAAATGGAACTGGAGGAAATGAAATGGAGAATCACATGCATGTACCCTCAGAAGAATGGAGAGACTGATTTCCTGCAAATGCCTGATTTACAGAACACCTAGAGATATCTCTTGATCAGTGAACATTCACCAAGGATCTCTTCCCATCCTCAGGCCAAGGAGCTTACTGCTGGGATTCTGCATGGACGTGCCCCTCTTTGCACTTCAGGCCCATCAATACGGCTGACCCCAAGCCCTCAGCGGACTCACCTGTAGCACTAATGCAAGCATTTCCTGAGTTATAATTCTTCTGCTGAACCAGGAAAAAACCTCAGTTTCTTCTCAATTGAACCTGCCTCAATTTACCTCTATTCGGGTTGACAGTCTTCACCTCATCTCACAAGCTTATATTAATCTCTCTTTCCTCTGAATTCCCTACCCAATGACTCAACCTTAGTCTGGGCAATACTGTCATGACCTCTTTTAGGGTCAGAACACATTATCTTTTAAAGGTTTAAAAGACCCTCTGCACACTGCCATATTTAAAATAGATAAGGACTTACTGTATAGCACAGGGAATTCTGCTCAGTATTTTATAATAAACTAAATGGGGAAAAGTTTTGAAAAAAAATAGACACAGGTGTATGTATAACTGAGTCACTTGCTGTACTCCTGAAACTAACACAACACTGTAAATCAACTATGCCCCAATTAAAAAAAAAAAAGACTTTTTGCACAAGTTTAGCATCCATAAATGGTTAATTGATGCTTAAAATGATTAGTCTTTTGCAGTTTATGCTTTTGTTTTGTTTTGTTTCTCCAGACAGCCCACTTCACCCTGGCTTGCCAGCTGACACTGTGGTAACTAAGATTTCAGGAGTAGGCATCCCAACTTCCCTTTCTATTACTGCTTTCAGATTTTGTTTCCATGAATGGTTTTACTTTTCATGAATGTGTTTTCTCAGGGAGAGATTCTTTTCTGAAATGATACCTACATTCTGGGACAATGAAGCTCCATGTCTATTCAACAAAGCATCTCCTATTTCTTTTCAAAAACTCCACTCTTGTGCCAAGACCCCATTAATCATCAAACAAGTAGTACAGAAAGTGCTGGTTGAACACCTGTCATCTAATCCTTCTCAAAAGTGAACTGGGAGAAACCAAATAGTGTGGTAAGATGAATCAAGTTTTTAGTTCTGAATGAATTGGCAGTCCTTTTAAAAGTGATTTTGTTTTCAACTAGGAACATTAGAGAAATGTATTAGGATTTTTTTTTTTTTTTGCACCAACTGGGTAAAAATCTTGATTTTGAGGTGACATTTTATTTTTGTTTTGCAACCAAACAATTTATAATAACTCTATAATATTTCTTAAAATTGCATATTATTTCTCTAAGTGGTTTTGGAAATAAGCCCTATATTATTATTATTTTATCCATGTAAAAAATAGGAAAACTAGATAACTATAGATGGGATTTCCAGTCATGCCATCTTCATTAAAAATACAGCTATGTATTTATCAGAACTGATCCACCCAACACATTTCTAATCTCTATTGTTCCCTCTTGTTCCATTTATTGCTGGCCTAGGAAAGCATAAGGCTAAATAATTTGTGAACACAGTAGGAATCCCTAAAAGAGAAAAGCTCAGAACTGATTTTAGAAGAAGAAGAAAGCCACCATGTGCTTGCTCTTAGGTCCCTAGATTGCATGGCTGATTTAATTCCATAAACAAACAACCTGCCCACATTTTCAGATAACATTATCAACTGAATTCAGTTCAGCACAATACTCCTCTCCAGAGTTGGTGAACTTGGGGTAGGGCATTTGCTATGGTGGCCTGAGATGATGAGTCAGGCTTCAAAGCCCAGCAGCCTGTAGCCTTGCCCTCACTCCGATTCATTCTCCAATGCTTAGTTTCTCCACATGTGAAGTGGAGACTGTATAGAGCTTCTCCATCTTTGGCTGCAAAGAATATAATCAATTGATGTCCATGTGTAGCATCTTAAATTCAGACTTAAATTGAAGAAAGTAGGGAAAACTACTCGACCATTCAGGTATGACCTAAATCAAATCCCTTACGATTATGCAGTGGAAGTGAGAAATAGATTCAAGGGAAGATCTGATAGAGTGCCTGATGAACTATGGACAGAGGTTCATGACATTGTACAGGAGATAGGGATCAAGACCATCCCCAAGAAAAAGAAATGCAAAAAAGCAAAATGGCTGTCTGAGGAGGCCTTACAAATAGCTGTGAAAAGAAGAGAAGCAAAAGGAAAAGGAGAAAAGGAAAGATATACCCATTTGAATGCAGAGTTCCAAAGATTAGCAGAGATAAGAAAGGCTTCCTCAGTGATCAATGCAAAGAAATAGAGGAAAACAATAGAATAGGAAAGACTAGAGATCTCTTCAAGAACATTAGAGATACCAAGGAATATTTCATGCAAAGATGGGCTCAATAAAGGACAGAAATGGTAGGGACCTAACAGAAACAGAAGATATTAAGAAGAGGTGGCAAGAATACACAGAAGAACTGTACAAAAAAGATCTTTACGACCCAGATAATCAAGATGGTGTGATCATTCACCTATAACCAGACATCCTGGAATTTGAAGACAAGTGGGCTTTAGGAAGCATCACTACGAACAAAGCTAGTGGAGTTGATGGAATTCCAGTTCAGCTATTTCACGTTCTAAAAGATGACTCTGTGAAAGTGCTGCAACTCAATAAGTCAGCAAATTTGGAAAACTCAGCAGTGGCCACAGGACTGGAAAAGGTTAGTTTTCATTCCAGTCCCAAAGAAAGGCAATCCCAAAGAATGCTCAAACTACCAGACAATTGCACTCATCTCACACGCTAGCAAAGTAATGCTCAAAATTCTCCAAGCCAGGCATCAACAATACGTGAACCATGAATTTCCAGATGTTCAAGTTGGTTTTAGAAAAGGCAGAGGAACCAGAAATCAAATTGCCAATATCCCTGGATCATCAAAAAAGCAAGAGAGTTCCAGAAAAGCATCTATTTCTGCTTTATTGACTATGCCAAAGCCTTTGACTGTGTGGATCACCACAAACTGTGGAAAATTCTGAAAGAGATGGGAATACCAGGCCACCTGACCTGCCTCTTGAGAAATCTGTATGCAGGTCAGGAAGCAACAGTTAGAACTGGACTTGGAACAACAGACTGGTTCCAAATTGGGAAAGGAATATGCCAAGGCTGTATATTGTCACCCTGCTTATTTAACTTACATGCAGAGTACATCATGAGAAATGCTGGACTGGAGGAAGCACAGCTGGAATCAAGATTGCTAGGAGAAATATCAATAACCTCAGATATGCAGATGACACCACCCTTATGGCAGAAAGTGAAGAACTAAAGAGCCTCTTGATGAACGTGAAAGAGGAGAGTGAACAAGTTGACTTAAAGCACAACATTCAGAAAACTAAGATCATGGCATCTGGTCCCATCACTTCTTGGGAAATAGATGGGGAGACAGTGGAAACACTGGTTGACTTTATTTTTTGGGGCTTGCAAATCACTGCAGATGGTGACTGCAGCCATGAAATTAAAAGACTCTTACTCCTTTGAAGGAAAGTTATGACCAACCTAGAGAGCATATTAAAAAGGAGAGACATTACTTTGTCAACAAAGGTCTAGTCAATTCAAGTCTATGGTTTTTCCAGTAGTCATGTATGGATGTGAGAGTTGGACTATAAAGAAAGCTGAGTGCTGAAGAATTGATGCTTTTGAACTGTGGTGTTGGAGAAGACTTTTGAGAGTCCCTTGGATTGCAAGGAAATCCAACCAGGCCATCCTAAAGGAAATCAGTCTTGAATATTCATTGGAAGTACTGATGTTGAAGCTGAAACTCCAATACTTTGGCCACCTGATGGGAAGAACTGACTCATTTGAAAAGATCCTGATGCTGGGAAAGATCAAAGCAGAAGGAGAAGGGGGTGACAGTGGATGAGATGGTTGGATGGCATCACCAAGTCAATGGACATGAGTTTGAGTAAACTCCAGGAAGTGGTGATGGACAGGGAGGCCTGGCATGCTGCAGGCATGGGGTCACAAAAAGTTGGACATGATGGAGCAACTGAACTGAACTGAACTGTTTCAACAGGAAGCTGCAAAGCCATCAGATGGAGCCATGTGAACAGTGTGGACACCAGCTGACCCCACAGCTACCCCTGCCTCCCATGGATTCACCCAAGAATTTCTGAACCATCTTAACGGTGAGTCTTCTGGCCTTTTCTCCCTCAATATGAATCCTCCTGCTAACAAAACATGCTGTGAAAATTAAGAAGAGCAAACCTTAACTATAGTTGGAGTCTGGAAGGTCTCTAGAGGGAGCTCTTATGCCATGTCATTCATCCTCAATTACCTCAACAGAAAGAGGCATTTACAGATCCCAACAGGATGAAATACACCTTGCATTCCCAAACAAAAGTGCAGCCACATTACCACCCCAGCTGGAGGAGAGAAGACTTCCCCTTTGGCCAGCAACAAACCAGCTAATAGACAATTCTGCAGTTTAGCTAATAAGAAGCCATTTTCACCTGAATGTTTACTTTCCTCCACTGAAGTTACACTTGTTCTCTTGCTGATGACTTATTTCCTTGTCCTGCTCTACTTAGCTTAAAAACCATCAATGATGTTTAACCCCTTGGAGTATCTCCCTATCTTCCAAATGAAATACTGCCTGGTTCAAGAATCATTTACTAGAGTCAGTTTATTACAATTGCAAAGTAAATCTTCAAATTTACTCAGTTTTATTTTTGTTTCTTAATGTACTGGTGGCAGCGATGGGATCTCAGGGGAATCTCTGATGACATTTGGAGACAAGGAGGAACAGCTGTGGTGCCCACGCGCCCTCCGAGTTCACTGTCTTCCTTGCCATCTGTGGAGGTTGTTAGTAAGCTCCTCTTGGTCTGAGCTCCATCCTCTTTGCATTTGTGCCCCTAAACTAATTGGCTTTCCTTTCGGGGCAGGTTGGGTTGGCTGGCAGACCATTCTGCCTGAGGCCAAACCCATAGCCTGTTAGATCAAATTTCCAGTGCATAGTAACATTTCTTGGTTGTTGCCAATCTATTTTCAAGTGGTAAACCCTAGCCCCTAATTTTGTTTGTTAGATTCCACATTGGGAACTGCTTACAGTGTAGTCTTTACTTCCCTATGTGTTTGGAATCAGTATCAGCCCCTAGATTCAGCTCTCAGAACTGGTGGTGAGCAGCTATAGTTCTCCATTTTGCATGGAATCAGTTTGTAGTCCCCATTTCTTGGGATTTCCGGATCCTGTGCTTTCCTTCAGTACGAGGCTCTCTGAGAGTTGGTGGTTGTGCCTCATCTGGCCAGGTGGTGGCAGCGTCTCTCGGGTAATGCTGATACACTACGGCACAGGTTTGTCTGTCTTGTTTGGGGATGACAAAGGCTGGCTAAGGAAATGGGAGCCTTCACCCCTGTTGAGCATGCCACCTCCTGGCACACCAGCTTATTTTATGTTTTATATGTAAGAGCGATAGACCTTGAGGCTGTAGATATCTAGAAAGGTGGCAAAATTTTATTAATATTGATCTAGAATTATAATAGTCATCGTGCAGAGTGTTCCAGTTAGACAAGATTGTTCATTTAAGGAAAACCCTAGAGAGCATCAGATCCCAAATTGGACAAGGAGAATGAGATGCCTACTTTAATTGATATGAAAAAATTACAGAAGGTTTCAAGATTCCAAAATAAAGGCCTGCTCTTTTTAAGGACTCAGTACAAAAAGCTAATGAATGCATTGAAATGTGTGCATTACCATATGTAAAATAGTTAGCTAGTGAGAAGTTGCTATATAACATAAGGAGTTCAACCTCATGCTCTCTGACAACCTAGAGAAGTGGGATGAGTTGGGGTAGGAGGGAGGTTCAGAAGGGGGTATATATATGTATATACTTACAGCTGATTCACATTCTTAAACTGCAGAAACCAACACAAGATTGTAAAGCATTTATCCTCCAAATAAAAGTGTTTATAAAAAACTAAAGAGACAAAATGTACCTAAAACAAAAGACTATAGACAGATGTAACTAAAGACTTAAATCCTACTACCCACCTACCGTGTCTTTTTTCATGTTTTACTAATTCTGTCTGAACTACTCTCCTAATCTAAAGAGATATTTAACAATTATCATTTAAGATAACTCTACCTGAGGTTTCAGGCGATCCTCCTCAGTTGCTCTTTACTCCTTGGTCAAAACTGAACTGAGAGCTGTAGTCAAAGAATTCTTTAAACTTAAGGAGGAGCCCCCAAAATTTTTTGAAGAGCTAAGAGTCATTGTCAGGACCTGTGACCCTAAACTGCTAGATCTTTCTCAGCTTGTACACAATTTGGCAGGACTTGGGGAGGCCCCCAAATGGATGCAGGAAGCAAAACAGAAAACTCCTAGGATGATATTCAAGGGTTGGGAGGAATCCCTGGGGGAGGGCATGACAACCTACTCCAGTATTCTCGCCTGGAGAATCCCCACGGACTGAGGAGCCTGGCGGGGCTACAGTCTACGGGGGCACAAAGGGCTGGACCCGACTGAGCGACTAAGCACAGCACAGCCTTTAAAAGTCTTTCAGAATAACAACCGACTGTTACAAGCCATTTCTAAAACCATCCCTGCTCACACTGATTGACTGTTATTCGATCATACAAACAAAAGAGGGAAGAATCTGCAGCCATTGACAGCTAGTTTGGAAACTCTCTTTTTACAAAAGGGTTCTGTGTAATAAAAAGGACACTCAGCCAACTTTAGTTGCCCTCTTTGTAAATATATTATCTTCTGAGATTGTTGTTTTTCAGTCACTAAATCCTGTCTAATTCTTTGCGACTTCATGGACTGCAGCATGCCAGGCCTCCCTGTCCTTCACGGTCTCTGTGAGTTTGCTCAAACTCATGTCCACTGAGTCAGTGATGCCATCCAACCATCCTATCCTCTGTCACCCCCTTCCCCTCTTTCCCTCAATCTTTCCTAGCATCAGGGTCTTTCCCAATGAGTTGGCTCTTCAAATTAGATGGCAAAAGTATTGGCATTTTAGCACCAATCCTTCCAATGAATATTCAGGGTTGATTTCTTTTAAGATTGACTGGTTTGATCTCCTTGCAGTCCAAGGGACTCTCAAGAGTCTTCTCCAGCACCACAGTTCAAAGCATTGATTCTTTAGCATTCAGCCTTCTTTATGGTCCAACTCTCACATCTATTCATGACTGCTGGAAGAACTATAGCTTTGACTATAAGGATCTTTGTCAGCAAAGTGATGTCTCTGCTTTGTAACACACTCACTAGATTTTTCATAACTTTTCTTCCAAGGAGCAAGCATCTTTTAATTTCACGGCTTCAATCACCGTCCACATTGATCTTGGGCCCAAGAAATGAAATCTGAACAGTCTTCACTTTTCCCCTATCATTTGCCATGAAGTGATAGGACTGGATGACATGATCTTTGTTTTTGAATGCTGAGTTTTAAGCCAGCTTTTTCTCTCCTCTTTCACTTTCATCAAGAGGCTCTTTTGTTCCTCTTCACTTTCTGCCATTAAAGTGGTGTCATCTGCATATCTGAGGTTATTGATATTTCTCCTGGCAATCTTGATTCCAGCTTTGAGTCATCCAGCCCAACATTTCCTATGATGTACTCCATATATAAGTTATATAAGCAGGGTGACAATATACAGCTTGATGTACACCTTTTCCAATTTGGAACCAGTCTGTTCCATGTCCAGTTCTAACTGTTGCTTCTTGTCCTGCATACAGGTTTCTCAGGAGGCAGGTCAGGTGGTCTGGTACTCCCACCTCTTTACAAATTTTCCTCAGTTTGTTGTGATCCACACAGTCAAAGGCTTTAGTGCAGTCAATGAAACAAAAGTAGATGTTTTCCTGGAATTCTCTTGCTTTTTCCATGATCCAACAGATGTTGGCAATTTGATCTCTGCTTCCTCTGCTTTTTCTAAATCCAGCTTGTATGTCTGGAAGTTATCAGCTCATGTACTGCTGAAGCCTAGCTTGAAGGATTTTGAGCATATTTTTCTGGCATGTGAAATGAGTCAGGGTCTCATTTACAGCAATTGTACAGTAATTTGAACATTCTTTGGCATTGCCTTTCTTTGGTATTGAAATGAAAAGTGACTTTTTCCAATCCTGTGGCCACTGTTGCATTTTCCAAATTTGCTGGCATACTGAGTTGCAGCACTTTTAGGATTTTAAATCGCTCAGCTGAAAATCTATCACCTCCACGTCCTTTGCTCATAGTAATGCTTCCTAAGGCCCAACTGACTTCACACTCCAGCATGTCTGGCTCTAGGTGAGTGACCAGACCATCGTGGTTATCTGGGTCACTAAGAGCTTTTGTGTACAGTTCTCCTCTGTTCATGGAGATTCTCAAGGCAAGAATACTGGAGGGGGTTGCCACGCCTTCCTCCAGGGGATCTTCCCAACCCAGGGATGGAACCCACGTCTCAGTCTCCTGCATTGGCAGGGGGTTCTTTACCTCTAGTGCCACCTGATTGACATAAACGGGCCAAAAGAGCCCTCATATCAACCCTGCTTCTCTGAGAGGAAAGATTGCCATCATGCAGATAATCTGACTTAACAGTGATAAATGCATGACGGCTATCATTAAGTCAGTTTTACCAAAGCAGGGAAACTAGTTGCATATGAGCAGTGAGAAGTATGTCTGTGACATCACTGAAGTCCCCTTTGGAAAGGGCTGGATATACAATGTGAGGATTTTAATGATTGCTGTACATTTGGTGTATGGTAATGCGCACTGTGATTATTTATGTAAACTTTCTTCAATTCAGCTGTGAAGTCCCTTCTGGTCATTTTATTAGACCATGTGTATATATCATGCAAGATCAAATGATATCTTTTGTAAATTCCACACTATTTGAGGCAATGTATCCTTTTTTAACTGTGTAATGAACATAAAATTGAGCCCTTTTGAGTCTTGGAAACTGTACATTTTAAAAGAATTATTTAAATACTGAATCTTCTTAAATAGTTAATCAGTTTAAGCTATGTTACTTGGACATTAAGATTATATCATATGTTGGAAATATGCAAATATCATTTGAGGGCCTTGCCACATTGTGAGAAAAAAATAAGCATTTTTTGCAGGGGACCAAAGAGGAGTATTGCCAGATATAGGATTCATTTGACAAACCTACAGATAGTTTTAGGCTGCTGCATTTGAACTTAAAACCCAAGCCTGACACAAGCTGTTATGTACAAAACTCTGCGTTAGTTGCACGGGCCCTGGGAGGTGAGTCAAGCCCCACACACCTTGTTGCTGGTTTATTTTATCCCCAGAGCCCATTTGCTGCCGTTCTTTACCTTGCTTCCAAAGTAAAGAAACCTGCATCACGAGTTCAGATCTTATCCTCCCAAAAAGAAAACACCATCTGACAGGAAGATGAATAAATGGGACAAATGAGACCCTTTCATTGGAGGTTGGCAGCATTTAAGTCATGTTTAAAATTTGTGATCCTCTAAGCCATGGAGTTGGTGATGGACAGGGAGGCCTGGCGTGCTGTGATTCATGGGGTCGCAAAGGGTCAGACACGACTGAGCGCCTGAACTGAACTGAAGCCATGGACAGAGCTGAAGCTAATGAAGATCTGTGGGGGAAAGACTTTTGCAGGTCTGCGCGTGGAACACCATGGCTCTCCTGTTCAGAGGCAATGGTTACAAAGGACAGAGGGCATGACCATCTCCCCAAGCAGAGAACACCACTTAGGGCCATGCTGAGGGTGTCTGGATGTCTGGAGCTCTGTCCTAAATGGTGCCCACTTAGGGCCATGCTGAGGGTGTCTGGATGTCTGGAGTTCTGTCCTAAATGGTGCCCACTTAGGGCAATGCTGAGGGTGTCTGGATGTCTGGCGCTCTGCCCTAAATGGTGCCCACTTAGGGCAATGCTGAGGGTGTCTGGATGTCTGGCGCTCTGTCCTAAATGGTGCCCACTTAGGGCAATGCTGAGGGTGTCTGGATGTCTGGAGCTCTGCCCTAAATGGTGCCCACTTAGGGCAATGCTGAGAGTGTCTGGATGTCTGGAGCTCTGGGAGTGGGGGTCGGGGCTGGGCAACATCCCTGGTCCTTCTCCCGTGCTGCCTGTTTGTTACCTGACATCAGACCCCCATGAAGGACGGGACAGTGGGTTGGTACTCAGATCCTAAAGATCACCTGTGAGGTGTGTGCGGGGGAGGTCTCAGGAGAGGTCTCTGTGGGATGGGCTGAGAGGTCTCTGGGTGAGATTTCTCAGAGTGGGCGTGTGGGAGGTCCCCGTGTGGGGACAGTGTGGGTCTCTGTGGGGACTCTTGGTGAGGGGACCTCCGTTGGTGGCTGTCCTGCCCCTTACAAGAGAAGGGCACAGGATTTTCCCTTCTGGTTTCCTGCTGTTCTGCTGGTGGCCCTCTGGGTCACTTCTCCACACAGGTGTCTTTGGGGTCAGCCCCCCCACCCCCAGCACTCCCCCCTCGATGCCTCTGGGGGGACCAGGCAGCCCCAGGCTCAGAGTCTCTGCCTGTGCCTGCCTCTCCCCTGAGCTCTGGAGGCCACTCTGTGCCCTGAGTCCCAGCCGCTCCCTGAGACCCTGTCTGAGCCCCCACTGCGGTGCCCACCCTGAGAGATGTGGCCCAGAGGCAAGACCTGGCCCCAGGTCAGACCTCAGCACAAGCAGGCCTGTGCACGCCGCCATGCAGGCCTGGAGCTGGTCCCGTGTGTGGGGGTCCTGGCAGGCGTGGGGCAGGCCCATTCCAGCTGTCATGCGGATCAGGGCCCTCCTGGAGCCGGTCCCTCCACCCCATTAGTGACTCTGACACAGCCCCGAATCGCTCTAGAGAACTGCTCTTGTCTCCCTGCTTTCCAGGGCTTCCCTGGGGCTCAGGTGGGAAAGAATCTGCCTGCAATTCAGGAGACCTGGGTGCGATACCTGGGTCGGGAAGATCCCTTGGAGAAGGGAATGGCTACCCACTGCAATATTCTTGTCTGGAAAATTACACGGACAGAGGAGCCTGCAGGCTACAGTCCATGCGGTCTCAAAGAGTTGGACATACCTGAGTGACTGACACTTTCCTGTGTAGATGGGTCCTGGGGAAGAAAGCTGACTGCACCCTTCTCCACAGGTCACTTCCCGCTCACTGGGTGACACATCGTGTCTGCTGGCTTCCTCCCTGTCTGGGCTCCGGGCTGAGCAAGGCTGATGACAGCTGAGACTTGCTATGACTGTAGCAGAGCCCCTGGGCCTGTTGAGTCCCACCTGTCCTCTGGGAGCCTCCTCGGGCCACATGCATGCATAGGTAGAGGTCCCGGACCACGAGTCTGTCCCAAGCTCCCAGTCCTGTGCAAGCCGATTAACTACACTCTGGAGAGGTGGAGACTGCCTGCTTGGAGGCTCTGCTGCTTCTGAGGGCCTGGCCGTCTGTCAGGGGGTCCAGGTGGCCTCCCTCTGTCTGGGCTCTGGGAGCTGGAGTAGAGGGGGGACTCTGGGGCGGGGCCGCCAGGAGCCACCGGCCCCCCAGCTTCTTTCCTCTGGGCCTTCTTTCATGTGCCGGTGGGACGCCAGGGGCTCCTGGGTCACTGCACCATCTATGGGCACCTCTGCCCCCTGCCTCCTTTCCCGGTGTCTGACACTAGGGGCACAGTGTCCCACCCTCAGACAGTGAGGGGACTGCTCACCAAGACATGCCCCTGCCCATTCCCTGGCAGAGGCGGGGACTATGAGCAGGGCTGTCCTCTTCTCCAGGGCAGGGGTGGACCAGCCCTCCGGGGCCTCCATGTTCCACACCGCAACCCTCAGAGCTGAGAGTGTGTGGTCCTCATCCTCGCCACCTCTCCAGAGCCCGAGAAAAACAGAGGAAAGTTGACAGGCCTGGCGCATCTCATTACAGCTCCATCTGGGAGAGGAGGGGCTTCCAGGACGGCGCCATCTAATCCCACCATGACACGGGGAGGAGGTTTCTCCCACCCTGGACTCGGTCAGCACTGCCCCAAACTCCCCTCTTTATTCTGACATGTGAATAGTCTCTGACACCTTCTGAGCCTGGGGGGAGTTTCAGCTTCTGCAGACTCCTCCCCTACAGGCTCACAAGTTCAAGGTAGAGAAGTGGGGGGACAGAGGCGCATCCTGAGAAGAGGGGGGTCTTTAGGGTTAGTTCCCCACAACACGTCCTGATGCTGTGGCTTGTTTCTGTAATGCTGGTGTGACGGACACTGAGGTGCAGGGAGGGAATTGAGTGCGGGTGAGTATCCATGCTGGGGTTCACTTTCCTTCCGTGACCCCGTCCCATGTGGAAGTCAAAGCACGCGCCTGGGAAGAGTGGCCCCTGATCCGTTTCCTCCCCCCGAGCAGGGCACAGACAGAGCACCATTTCTCAGCAGAAAAAACATTTATTTCAGAAAGCAATAAATTTTGTGGTAGGAAGAAGCTTTTAACACACAGAGGATGTGCTAACACGAGAGGAAAAAGTTTCTTATGCACGGTATGCATTTTTTCTTGGAGAAGAGTTTTTCTACCAGGAATGCTGGGACAAGGATGTTCTGATTGACCAGAAGAGGTGTATTTCTGAAGAAGACAGTGCCTTGGGCTGTGGAGGGGATGGCATGGGACACTTGTCACTCTCGATCCGTGCTGGCAGGCTCTGCCCAGATGGGGACCTGGCTCCCTGGGTGGGAAGGTCCATGTGCTGTTCCTGGGACTGGTTCACTTCCTCTTTGTAGGATACCTGTGGCTCACTGTGGGGGCCTTTGTAGGATGCCTGTGGGGGTAGCTTGCTGATGGTGGGCTGTTTGTTTCATTACTCTGCTTTGCTCTTGATTTCAGAGAAAGCCGTGGTAGCAGTAAGCTGGACCTAACGGGGCCTGCAGTTCTGCTTTGTACCAGTGAAACTGCGAAGATGAGGACCATGGTGAAGCTCCATCTTCTCCTGTAAGATCTGTCCAACAGACGTCATGAGATCCTGAGCCTCAGCAGCCTTGCTGTCTGCAATCAGACTTCTTTTGACTGTTCCCTGCTCTGAGCAGGGTCTGCTGCAGGCTGGCTTTTTGCAGGGCTTGTTCCAGTCTTTTGCCTTCAGGGACAAATCCACTGCAGAAAGTGCTTAATCCTTTCTCTAAAGTGGTTTTCTGAAGAAACCTGTCCCTTCTTCAGGATAAACTGTTCTGTAGGGACTCTGCTGATTCCTTTTTCTGGCCAGGGTGGCTCATCCTGCCGGCCTGGTAGAACCTCTGTACCACAAACCCCTTTTTATGATGTCCTAGTTTGGGACTCCTATTAGTCTCTCTCGCATCAGTGGAGATGAACTTCCTGTGCTGACTCTTATGTTGGGGCTGCCTTCTCAGGGCCTCCTGCTGTCCCTGGCTACTCTCTCCGCTTGACATAACATCACACGTGCGGGAATCGGACAGGGTCTCAGAACAGCACAGAGATTCCTGAGAAGCCAAGGCGTTTGTGGCAATGAATGTGTCCGAGTGACAGTCTTTGAGAAGCCTCCCAGTGGCACAGTCTTGAAGGAGCAGGCAAGTGGCCTGGCCTTAGCCTGTTTCTGCCAGTCTATGAACCCTTGGAACTTAGGCTTATGAAACTGTTCATCAAAGTCTACATCTTCTGGATTTGTGGCAACGGACTTTGTGTTTGAGGAGGGATTTTTATGGGACCTTGGAGACCATGATCTCCTCGTATCAATATTAATTATTTGGGATTTGATTAGTAGACTAGGTTCAAAAGTACCCTTCTAAGCAGGGTCTCCCTCCACAGCCTCCACAGATTGGGAACAGTCATTGAGGTCCATGACGGTCACACTAGAGCAAGTCTCTGGGGCGGCCTGATCCCCAGATTCCTCCTGCGGCTCATTCCTGGCCATTGCTGGATGTGGACTGGGCTCCAGGCTGCCGTTCTCAGCCTCCACAACAGACTCGCTGTGCCAGATTCTGCTCACAAAGCTGTATGTGGGGGCCTGAGGAGGTGGCTTGTCTTCCTGTCCCGTCAGAGGGGCCTCTGAGGGCTTCTGGGTGTTGCCAGTTGAGGTTCCTCGCAGAGCCCCCCGGGTTCCCTCAGTCACATGGTAGGGGGCAGGGCAGGGCCTCTCCAGGGTGGGCGCTGCCTGCATTGCTATCACTTTCTCTCCTGGATGGGGATGAGCCCTCTGTTAACTTGGCTTTGGGTGGTCCGCAGAGTCACTGGTGGTCTTCAAGGTGGATCTTGGAAGGCGTATGTGATGAGAAGTTTTCAACTTCAACCTATATATGAACCTGAGGAGAAGGACCCATCTGTGCCTCACCTGAAACTTTATTGTATGAGCTTCCAGCTCCTGTTGAATATGAGGACTGAGGACAAGAGACTCATAGGAAGTCTCCATGGAAGCTTCCCAATCCTGAGAACAACCTACATTTTCTGTTCCCATAGGAGCATTTGGCTGTCCAGGAAGGTCTATGAAGTGGTTGTAGAAAGCCTTGAACAACAGACATTAACAGGGATCCAACTCTCATGGGTCTGCTATGCCTTCCTGTTTATAAGGACCCCCAGGATTTCTTCTGGATGCTTCCTGCCTGGGCTCAACTCTCTTTCTAACTCAGACTTCGCACTTGGGACCTTCACTGGAGGGTTGGCTGAGATCATGTACAGAACTTTTAGGATCCTCCCCACGCTCTGCCTTACATCCTGGCTCAGGAGCTTTCCTGCTGGGATCCTTGCTAGGTACCAGGACATCATTTTCTGTGTTTCCTGGCTGCTTTTGCCTAGACCTGCAGGAGGCCTTGAGTATCTCTTCATGCCCATTGTTTGCCAAGGCCCTGGGGATTCGCCCTGAGGTTGCATCAGTTTCTGAGACTCTTGGGTTCTTCAGGGCGGCCACTCTCTTGCTGCATGAACCTTTTGGAAAGAGGATCCTCCAGTTTTTCCTGAACCTCAGGGCTGATCAAATCCCTAGGAATGACGGACACCAATCTGCGTGCCTGGGAAGATCTGTTTTCCTGGGGAAAATTGGGAGTGATCTGGCTAAAGACTTGCTGAGATTTTTCTAACCAAAAAGGGTAAAGTTTGCCCACTTTCTAGTTGCTTTTTTAAAAAGTGACATTGCAGGATTTGAATTGCATTGAGCATCAAAGTTTGTGCCTTATTTTGGACTATACAGCAAGACACTTCATCATACCCAGTCTTCAGTTGAGAGGAAGATGGTTCCATTGGGAAAGAGAGTGTGAGATGGGCAGTGGGTCCCCATGTGGGTCCGAGGTTGTGGTTGTGACTGAGGTTTGATTGGAGTCAAGGATTGGGTTTGGGCCTGGGTCCCCATGTGAGTTGGTGGTGTTTGAAAGTGAGCTGTGGCTGGAGTCAAGGGTTGGGGTGAGTATGGATGTCCACATGAGCTGGAGGTGGTGGTTGAAAGTGAGTTACGGTTGGAGTCATAACTCCACAGTGTTTTGATTGGACCTGGGTCTCCACTTGAGCCTGAATTGGTGGTTGACACTGGGGCATGGTTGGAGTCAAGAGTCTAGCCTGAGTTTCCATGTGAGCCCGAGTTGGTGGTTGAATCTGGGGCATGGTTGGAATTAAGGGTAGGGGTCTGGCCTGGGTCTAAATGTGACTCAGAGGTGATGGCTGCAAGTGGGACATGGTTGGAGTCAAGGACTGAGGCTGAGGCTGGGCTACAGCGTGGGTAAGGGCTGGACCAATGGCAGTTGTGAAGTTAATTTAGCTTGAATTTGGAATTGTTCAGCCTTAGAGCATTCACTGAATAAGATAGGGTGTAACTCTAGAGGGGACCCAGGTACTGTGTCAGTAGACACCAGAGACTCACTCTGCGGAAAGGGGAGACCCAGAAGAGCTTCCCGCATGTCTTCTGTAGACGGTCCCTCAGTGCATCAGCATATCAGGTCCTTTCGGGACCAAGCAGCTGCTCTGGTTTGCCTTTTATGCTCCAGAAATGCTGGTGCCCAAGGTGTCCTGCTTGTCACTCAGCGACTTAGTTCTCTTCCCCAGTGAAGTCAGATGGCAGCCTGCCTCCTCCTCCTCCTCTTACTCCTTCCAAATCTTCAGTTCCACTCTCCTGGTGATTCATATCTCCAGCAGCTTCTGGACATCCGCGTCGACAAAAGAGAGGCTACCTGCCTCTACCTGCCTGTTTCTGGGGTCTCACCAAAATCATGCCTCTGGAGAGTGTGTGGGAGGTTATTCTTTTGGGTCCCCAAGTGTGTCAAGGTGGAGAAGCTCCATTCTTTGGCAGCCCCCTGTCAGCAAGACAGGGTGGAAAGGGGATAACTTGAATGGATGAGCCCTACGATGGCTGGTCTCCAAGGGGAGCCTGGGGATGACCTTTGTGGGGTGGTGCCCAGTGTTACTGCCATGGGGTCACCCTGAGGGAGACTCAGCAAGGAGCCTCGTGGTGCTGAGATGGAAGGCAGCTCCCTGCATCAGGATGACATGGTGGGGAAGGAGAGAAAACAAGTGGGTGGAAGACTGTCCAGGGGAAGGAGAGACTGTGGTGTTGGAGAGGCTCTCAGGGATGAATCTGAGTGAATGGAGACCAAGGCTGGAGAAAAGCTGGAGGCTCGAGGCAGAGGCCGTTTGGGCAGAGGAGACACGGAGGACATGGTGGGAGCAGGCTTTTTCCGCCACAGCTGTTGGGCTCCAGGAGGTGTTCCTTTGCACATCTGCCCTGGGGTATCTTGAGAGGAGACCTGATGAAAGTTGCCTTCAGGGAACCTCCCCAGGTGTCTGCAGCAGACATGAGGAACAAGCTGCAGTCAGGAGTTTCTGGGCCCAGAAAACTGGGCAGGTTGGGAAGGGGTGGGCATCTGCAACCAGCTGCCCTGCACGAGCCCCATACTGACTTCACAATGTCCCTGCTGTCTCTCACCCCAGGAGTTTAATAATAACCCGCCCCCAGGGCTCCCCCTTCCAGTTCAAACCCCAGGCTACCTGCAGGCCTGGGATCACACCATAGGCTCTGGGGAGAAGAACCATCGAGGAGAGAAGGGGATGATTCTCCACCTTTGCAGAGGTGATGTTACATCCCAGATCTCTTCCAGTGCTTCCAGGCAACCTCTGCAAGCTGGAAATCAGCAGACTGGGTCATGGTGAGGAAGCCAGGGCATAGGGGTATTACAGGAGGCTGATTGCAGTGTCCTTTTAAGGGACACAATTGGGATATTGGAATCCAAGTACCAGGGTCCAGGGCCACATGATCCCTGACAGTGATGGTGAAGCTCGTGATAGGGTTTACACTAGCAAAGTGCTTTCATATCCATTACCCCTTGATGCCTTCACCAATCCCTATGTGGGGGAGAATGGGCATCATTCACTGCATACATGAATCCGAGAGAAGTTAAATGATGTGCAAAAATAATTAACCTCAAATTAAAATGAATAAAGTCATTAAAAAAAACAAAGCAGTGTGTCCACAGTTGGACCTGGAGTCCCACCTCCCAATCCGGGTGCTGTTGGTGGTGCAGCCCAGAGGCGCCTGCTGGGCCACACCTTTCTCCAGGCCCCTCCAGCTTCATCCTCTGCATGGAATCTGGGTAATGTCTGTGTTCTGTTCTTCTTCCAGGAGCTTCCCTGAGGGTTCTGTCTCCCAAGGGACGGGCCCTGCCACTGGCCTCCTCTGAGCCGGTGGACCTGGGCCCTCAGGGTGGGAGAGAGGGGCTCACTCCAGGGGCCACAGCTGAGTGGCAGGGCGCACCCGTCAAAGCCCACTCCTCTCCCTTCTCCCGCTTCTCCCCTCTGGCGCCTTTCGATGCTGAGACACAGAAATATGAGGACTCGAGACCCAGTTCTCAGCCTCTCCTCTCTAAGTGTCCACACATAATATGGCTTTCTGCGTCTCACTAACAGAGCTCTGTGGTTTTCCTTTCTTCTCACGCATTTTTAAGGTGGATAAAAATATTTCTGTTTTCCTTTTTTGAAGCACACAAGGATTTTGAAGTGAGATTCACCCGGATCTTTTGTCATTGTTCCTCTGCTCAAAAACGCACACATTCTCAGAACAATGGGTGAATCTGACTCTGTCAGGTGGGCCTCTGTTTCCCGAGTCCAGGATCCCACTCCAAGGCTCTCAAGACCTCAGCACTGTCCTCAGATCAGTCCTGTCCAAGGTACCTGTTCACGGCTGGTGAAGCGGTGCTCGCGCGCCTTGCTGTACTTGAGATTGAACTCAGCATCCAGTCCTCAGGCCCTGGTCACTGTGTTTGGGAGAGACCCTGGAGCCCCCGAACATGCCTGGACGACTGCTTTCTGAGATCTTTGGAGAGAAATGCTCACCCTGCCCCCTGCCCAGCCTGGTTGTCCCCAGAGGGTGATGCTTTATTCTTCCCTGAGAATAGATGTCCTATTCTTTCCCTTCTCAGGGATCTCTCTAGGTGATTCAGAAGAGTAGAAATAATAATAGAAAAGAAGAGAAGATCACGTACTTGTGGGTCTCAGCCAAGGTTTCCTTATCTTCCCAATGTGTGTCCATGTTTCCTAGGAGGAGGAAAGGATGGGTTATTCTCGAGCTAAGGAAGGGTCCGGAAAAAGAGCCCCAGTCCACACAGAAAGGGGAGGATGGTATCAATCTCCCAGAAAGGGGAGCTGGAGTTCAGCCAAGTATCAAAAGTGCTTTCCAGAGAAAAGACAGAATTCTCCATTGTCTGCATCACACTGCTGCCCTCAGGCACCTGAGCACCGGGTGTGTCCTTGGGGACTAAAGTTCTAGCCCACATCACAGAGCGTGGTCTGGTCACATTGGGCTCCGAGGGTGAGGAGGCAGCAATCAAGGAGGAGGCTGGAATGTGGCCCCTCCCATGACCACTCAGCCATGCAGCTCGATTCATCTCCCTTCTCTGAGCCTCCCTTCCTGCCTTAGTCAAGTTTCAGTTCATTCCACCTGGAACTCAGACAATGCTTACTATGGTTTATGTCAGCAGAAGGACACAGATCAGAACCAGCAAAAGGCGACAGATCAGGACTAGCAAAAAAAAGATGGAGGGAACCCGATACAATTCTCTGGTTGTCTCTCCTTTGGGCTTGCACAGACAGCGCTTAGCTCTCTCAGCAAACAGTGTGACAGCGTGTGCAGACCAGGGTCAACCATCATTAAGCCTTGATGTCCAGGGTTTTCACTGGGGGTCAGTCTCACACGAATGAAAGGACCTTAGGACTGTCCTTGGCGACTGAGTCACTAGCACCCCTCCTGACGTCAGACTGATAAGAGTCAGCCCAAAATGAGCAGGACTTGATTGATAAGTAACAACTTCTCTAATTTTCCTCACTGCTTCCAGCTTAGGGCCAACCAGAGAAATCCAAACGTGTATACCTCACCAGTCACACAAGCCCTCCTTTGGGCTCCGTAACCCTGGTGGCTAAGAACCTGAGTGGGACTGCAGGGAACCTGAGTCTGCTCCCTGCCCTGGGAAGAGCCCACATGCCCCAGAGCAACGACACCCGTGTGCCACAGCTACTGAGCCTGTGCTCCGGAGCCCACAGCTACTGAGGCCTGAACGCTAGAGCCCGCGCCCTGCAATGAATACCTCACTCATCACAGCCAGAGAAAGCCTGAGCGCCTCAGCGAAGACCCAGCACAGCCAAAGACCACAAATAAACACAAATGTTAAAAATATGCCCTTCTTCTAGCTACCTGCCACAAGCTTCCCAGTTCCAACAGCCTCTGCTCAGGGCACACCCAAAGCCTCCCATTATCTCTCCTACAAAGCTTCCCCCTCCCCTGCCAGTCTTTGATCTCTGGCCAACGCAAGTAATGGTGGCTGACTCCCTTGTTAAAACCAGCTCCGAACAAACAACTTGGCTTATTTTCGTTTGGTTGGTTTGTATTTATTCCCAGCTACAAATTTAATGGTTTTCCTAGATTCAAGTCTTAAATTATAGAAAATTGAAATAGAGAAGTTATAGAAAGAACACTGTCAAGGTTCTGATTCAAGATGGCAATGCAGGAAGATGCTTTTCTCACCACCTTCCACAGATACACCCATTCTACAGCTCCATATGGAACAATTTCCTGTGGGGGCTCGGGAAACTAAAGACTGGCTGAGCAACAACTACAGATCAGGCAAAAGAGAAAAAACACACACTGAATCAGATGTGAGAAGGCAGACCACATCTCACAATTAACCCCACCTCTGACACTGCAACACACAGTAGGGAGGGAACTAAAAAACAGGAGATTCCCCCTGAGAAGCAGACAGCTTGAACCCCACATGGAGTACCCCAACTTTTAAGACCTACATATGAGAAATGAGCCCCCCAAATATCTAGCTTTGAAAACCAATAGAGATTGCATGCATTATACAAGACCCTAAGACTGCCATGATCTAAGAAACAGATCTTAAAGAGCTCATGAGTCACACTCACCCATCCAATGGCCCAGCCCATTGTGCAGACTTTAAGTGGGAGATAATCATTTGCATGTATTACAGCATTGGCGTGAGGGGCACACATCTAATTTAAAACACACATCAAAGAGTGTGCTAGAACACTTGGGGACCGAGACGGGGCGGGGCGGGGGGGGCGTACCAGCCTGGATATGCATTCTCTCTGTCCTGCTCTGGACAGCAGGCACCATTTATTTTTTCTTCTTCTTATGGGGGGTACCCCCGGACCTAGCTACAGTCAGCAGAGGGCATGTTTGCATGCTACCTCTGCCACACTCCAGAGCCCCGGATTCTATCAGAAGGAAGCTTTTACAGGCTTCTGGTGCCCTGATTTCTGTAGCTACTGCCCAGGGAATCTCCTTGATCACCTGGTTCTGGAGACAATGGGAGGCTTGTATTCCTTCATGTCAGAGAGACACTTTTTGGTAGGCTATCAACCCCAGAGCGTTGCACAGATAGCAGACTGAAAGATGCCCACAGTCTTTTCCACAGTGGGGGAGGCACATTTGCTGGTCTAAGAGCTCTGGCCTGAGGAGCAGGCTTATGGTATGATAGAAATCCAGAGGCCTAAGGTGGTGCTTTCAGGGAACAGAGGCCAACAGAGGCAATCTCTGCATTCTCCCTTCGTCTCACTCAAGCTCATCAGTATCTCCCAGAAAGTAGCTTCTACCCTTGACAGAAACCAGTTTTTGCAGCTGCCACTACGTGATGCCTGTACATGGTCTGCCTCTGGAGGTTAAATGACTTACACTAATACGTCCCACAGGATGGTAATCAAAAGAAGAAGTGTTCTCTTGAGCATAGCAAGAGGCAACAGGCCCAGGAGTTGTCTATGAGACAGCCCTAATTTTTTCTCTCTTTGCTATTGGAGTCAGGTTTTCCCCTCCAGGGGTTGTTACTCTTTATTTTTTGTTACTGTTCTTCTTCTTCCCGCCCCCACCCCCCCTTTTCTCTCTCTCTCTCTTTTTGCCTCCCTCACACCCCACAGCATGTGGGATCCCAATTCACAGGCCAGAGATGAGGCATGAGCCCCTGTGCCTGAGTTCGAATTTCTGGAGTAACAGAGAATGTCGGGTCCTAGGAAATATTAATCAGAGTAAAGTATCCCAGAGGTTCACATCTTAACACCAAGACCTGGCCCTACCCAAGTGCCTGCAAACTCCACTTCTGGAAATGTCAGGCCAGACAACTAGCAAGATGGGAATAGAGTCACGCTCATCACACACACACACACACACACATGATGAGACAGCAAGAAAAAATGTTCCAGATGACAGATAAAATATTACAAGACCAAATAAATGAAGAGAAAATAGGCCAACCTATCTGTCAAATAATTAGAGTAATGATAGTAAAGAAGTTTCAAAATATCAAAATAGAATGGAGAAAACGCAAGAAAGATTTATTCATTTAACGAACACCTAGAAGAAATAAAGGATAAACAGTGATGAACAACACAATACCGAAATTAAAAATATTTCAGGAGCTGATAGCAGAATAACTGAGGCAGAAGAATGGATAAGTGAGCTGGAAGACAGAATGGTAGAAATAACTACCAAGGATCAGAATAAAGAAAAAGGAATGAAAATGACTGAGGACTGTGTCAGAGACCTCTGGAACAATATTAAACACACCAACATTTGAATTATATGGGTTCCAGAAAAAGGCAAGAAAAAGAAAGGGTATGAGAAAGTATTTGAGGAGATTATAGTCAAAAACTCCCCTAACATGGGGAAGGAAAGCCGCCCAAGTCCAGGAAGTCCAGAGAGTCCCATAGAGGATAAACCCAAACAGAAATGCACCAAGACACATATTAATCAAACTAACAAAAATTAAACACAAAGATAAATGTTAAAAGCAGCAAGGGAAAAGCAAAAAATAACATACAAAGGAATCCCCAAAAGGTTAATACCTGATATTTTGGCAGAAACTCTGCAGGCCAGAAGAGAGTGGCAAGATATATTTAAAGTGATGAAAGAGAAAAACCTACAACAAGATAACTCTAACCAGCAAAGATCTCATTCAGATTTGATGGTGAAATCGAAAGTTTTATAGACAAGCAAAAGCTAAGAGAATTCAGCACCACCAAACCAGCTTTACAACACATGCTAAAGGGAATTCTACAGCAGGAAAGGCCAGACAAGAGAAAGATCCACAAAAGAGGCCTATTGCTAATCATCAAAGATGCAGTCTGAAAGGTAAACTTCTAATTAAACACACATCTGAGGCCTGACAGACATCCTTTCCGTAGAACTCAGAGGCTGGGTACTACTAACATTTGACAAAATTCAACATCCATTTATGGCCAAAAAACCCAACAAAGTGATATAGCAGGAAGAGACCAATATGAAATAAAGCAATTTATGACAAGCTTATAGTTATGGTGAAAAACTAAAGCTTTTTCTTTAATATCAGGAACAAGACAAAAATGCTCACTCCTTCTGGTTTATTCAACAAAGTGTTGGAAATTCTAGCCAGAGAAATTATTAAAGAAAAAAAATTAAAAGCATTCCATTAGAAATAAAGAAGTAAAACTGTCACTATTTGCAGATGATGTAATATTTATTATTTATAGAATAAAGTAAAGAAGGATCAGTCAAGATGACAGGGTAAGAGGATGTGAAGCTCAATCTGAACACAACAAAACTAAATCTACATGTAGAATAATTCTCAATGAGGGGTAAAAGAAAACTGGATGAAGGATTCCAGTACAATCAAGACTATCAGAAGGAAGCACAGGTAGTCAGGTAGGAAGGGATGAAAAACAATCTTGTTGACATCTGTGACCTTGGAGGACACTCAGAAGAAAAGGGAAAATACGCAGCTGGACACCAACCCTTTTCTGGGCGCCTGATGTCCCCTGCTAGTGATCAGAAGTTGTTTTGTGGAGTTTGCTCAGCATTCAAATGTTCTTTTGATGAATTTGTGGGGGAGAAAGTGGTCTCCCCATCCTATTCCTCTGCCATCTTAGCTCCTCTTCCGACATCTACCCTTGAGAGGGATTCCTAAGACCCACAGATTGGATGCCGTACTCCTGGGGTCTAATACAAGGGAGACAAGCCCACTGGGTGATGGAAGGACTGCTGGGACAAACAGATGGGCAGTGGGAAACTTGGACTTTCCTCACAGGGAGGAGCATGTGCTGGCTTGCTCCTGAGGCAAGGTGAAGAGAATTCTGTTCTACCAGCTGCTGATTTTCTCATGATCACCTCAAAACATGCCCTAGCCCTAGAAAAGCAAACACTTTGGCCCTGCTCACTCCATGGCAAAGTTTGGCATTGAATCTGGAGCAATGACAACCAGAGATAAGACGTGACGGTGGGAGAAGAAGTAACCTGGCTTTGGGGTAGAGCCTGGGTGCGGCAGAAAGGGCAGCCACGCTTGGAGCTTACTCAGCAGGGCATCAGGAGCAGCCCAGGCCTCTGACAACAGCCCCGGCATGATATCTTGCCCCCAGATACATGCAGAGAGATCACTAAAGCCCTTTGGCTTCACAGTTGGGCAGGAATGGCAGAAAATGATCAGTGGGCAGTGATCAGCGGTGAGGACCAAAGAAGTCTTGAACCTGAGGCTGAATCTGTGCAGACTGAAAGAAGTAACTGTGGGTGCCTGCCCATGCAGAGCATCAGAGGGAGCTCAAGCCTCTGTCCATGGCAGACTTAACTGAAGAGCCTCCAAAGGCCCCACTTGCTGCATGCCTTACCCCCTCAGGGGCAAGGGACCTGGTGAAGGGACAGGGGAAAACACACTTACAGGAGACAGGGCCAACTTGGGCGCAACCCAATTAAATAAGAACATGGGACTTCAACCCCTCAAGTACATCAGTGGCCTTCATTGGCACAATAGACCATAGACCAGCAGGACTTCATATATCACTACGAGACATTGTATCCTAAAATGGTATAATAAAGATTCTTCTTAAGTGCACATGAAACATTCATATGGATACATCACATGGTAGGTCACAAAACAAATCTCAAAACATTAGAGAACAAAAATTATACAAAGCATTTTTTTTCTGGTCACACCAGTATGAAATTAAAAATAAATTGCTGAAAGAAAATGAAAAAGCACGAGACTAAAAATGCTAACAACAACAACAAAAAAGCAATTGTTTGGTGGTGTGGAGAACACACACACACATATACGCTGAGAGGCTGAGCTATAGATGAAATTATTGACCTTAATCCTCAGCTCTCTCTATGGCCATGCCCTTTCTCATTCAGTTTTGCAATTCCTCCCATAAAAGATGGAGTGCATTTCCCCATTCGTTGATAGCAGACTCAGCTGGTGTGTGTGTGTGTTTTCTACACCACCAAACAATTCCCTGACACCAGTTGGGTGTCCTTGATTCGATTCCATTTGACAATATTAACCCAGAAGTTTCAGCTCTCACGGGTTAAGGGCTCAGTCCCATGAGACTCCTTCATGTTCCTTCTTAGGAGGCAGGGAGGATTGATTCTGGAACTATTGAATATGTGTATCATTTTCATATTATGTTTTACCTGATTGGTATACCTATTATGCCCTTATTTACTCATTTGCAGCTTTAACCCATTTTTTGCTGTTTTTGTGGGGACTGAGGATCAAGATTGGCTGGGTTCAAGTAGAGATTGAGAGGAATGTCATTGTAAGATAAATAATAAAATATAAAAGTCTTGTAGGTTGGATGGCATGACCGACCTGATGGACATGAGTTTGAGAAAGCTCCGGGAGTTGGTGATGGACAGGGAAGCCTGGTGTGCTGCAGTCCATGGGGTCACAAAGAGTCAGACAGGACTGAGTGACTGAACTGAACTGAGGGGCCTTAACCCTTCCCTGGGGGCTCAGATGGTGAAAAACCTGCCTGCAACGCAGGAGACTGGGGTCCGATCCCTGGGTCAGGAAGAGCCCCTGGAGAAGGGAATGGCTACCCTCTCCAGTATTCCTGCCTGGAGAATTCCATGGCCAGAGGAGCCTGTGAGCTACTATGAGATCACAAAGAGCTGGACACGACTGAGTGACTAACACTTTCAGGGGATTTCAGCAGAAGTAGCAAACATATTTACACTATTCATAAAGTTAAAAATTAAACTAGCACTATCAAAGTGCAGTGATGAATTCACACGCAAAGCAGAGAAGCTGTAGTGCTCAGGCTTCCAACATTCAGGCTCCACACTTAGGTCAAAGCAGCCATGCATCAGTCACGGTCCTAAACTGCCCATCATGGCGGCGATATCAGTCAGTGGTCAGGGGGGTAATCTTTGCCATGACCATTTGACACCGAACCTGGGGTTACTTTCAACCCTCTTTTCTGAGCTTTCCCTACAACCTCCACAACCACCCATCCCCAAAATTAGCACTTTCACATCCCGAGGAAGGATGCAAGGCTTTCCATGCCAAGACCAGGACAGTCGCAGGAACAGAGACCCATGGTGCCTGATGTGTTCACCAATAAAGACACTTCCACCTCAAGAAGTTTGGGACCGCCATGAGTTTTAACTGTAAAGCTAGCAAGTGTTAGTTACGACTTGGAATTTAAAAGGAAATAATTAGCTGAGGGAGATTAAGAGGCACAAATTTCCAGTTGCAAAGCAAAGGAGTCCTGGGTATGAAATGTACAGTGTGGGGAACATTGTCATTAACTAATGATGTCAAGCTTATTGTGGTTGATTAGTTTGGGAAATAAAGAAATAACTAATCACTATGTTGTACGATAGGAAATAATTATACTTCAAAAGCAAACAAATTCAAAGAAAAAGTGAGCAGATTTGTGGTTACCAGAGATGGGGGTCAGGAGAAGGGCAAATTGATGAAGGCAGTCAAAAGGCACAAACTTCCAGTTATGAGATAAATAAGTACTATGGATGTAATGTACAACCTGATAAATTAACACTACTCTATATATGTAAAAGTTAAGAGAGTAAATCCTAAGAGTTCTCATCACAAGGTAAGAAATTTGTTTCTTTAATTATGTATCCATATGAGATCACTGATGTTCACTAAACTTACTGTGCTAATCACTTCGTGATGTACATAATTCGCTTGATCTTAGCCAAAAGGCCGAGAAGCGATGATGTACATAACAGAAGAAGTTGGAGCACCCATGAACATTCATTAGTTCTGACCTTGACTCTTTTGAAACTGTTAGGCTTTGCATCAAGGTGAAGGAAATTAATCATGTAATCAACATAAGTGATGTTGAGCATCTTTTCATGGGAATAGTGTATTCAATGAGAATTCAAATATTTTTGTCCTTTAGAAGCAGTCAGCACATACAGATATGTTAATTTTGGCCCATTCTTAATTCTTAATTATTCTTTAAAGAGTGCACTTCCTTGGGAAGTTCGCTTGCTCGCTGAGTGTCTGAAATAAACCATTTCTTTGGAGACATTTCTGGATTCAGACTCTCCATGCATTCATGGGAGGTTCCCATAGGTCAGGCGGGTCAGCGGGCTCTCCGCAGTTAGCCCCAGAGGTAACGGGTGTTCACCCCATCATGTGTTTATAGAGCCTTGCTGATCTCTGCCCCATGTTGGGGAGGTGACATGACTAAGTCGCCATAGTGCTCTTCTCGGAGTCTCACGGACAGGACGCATCTAGCTGTCTCTGTCATTGTGGAGTCTGTTTCCTCATCATCACTCGATTTCTGCATTTTATGGGGGAGGATATATAAGTCAATACACTTCTCTGTCTCCCCACCACCAGTAATTGATGTGTTGAGGATGTTCAAATCTGAGGCTTTAAAAAAGTGATTCCTTTTTCTTCATATTATGAATACTTGATCATACATTAAAATTTCAAAAGGATGGAAACATGAAATAAAGAAAAATTCACTGAAATTTTCTTTTACCAAGTGTCATCCATACATGATAACATTTTTTTAAAATGAACTTTGTATTTTGGAATAATTTTGGATTCACTGAAATGTATTAATAGCAAAGATGGTACTACACAAAGTTCCTATGTGACCTGCCACCCAGTTTCCCATAACTTACATATTTCTGTTAAGTTTGTTATAACTAGGAAATTAACATCAGTAAACTATACCATTTAAAAATATTTACTTCAAGCTTTATTTTCTTTTTATTTTTGAAGCTGATATTTGCTTTATTTACAATTTTATTCTTTTTAGCATTCTGCCATAGTAATTCCTCATGTAATTGAAATGCTCTATGCAAACATTAAACGTCTTAAATATTTCACCTTATTAATGTTTTCATAATTTACTCTACATTTTCCTATTTTGCACAAGATTATTTACAGTTTTTTTTAACATAACTCATGCATCATTCAAAGTTGGCACTATCCTTTTATTGTACTCTCCTAGAAGTAGAACTGGGCTCCCCTGGGGTCTCAGACAAAACCCCTGCAGTGCGAGAGGCCTGGGTTCCATCCCTGGGTTGGGAAGGTCCCTGGAGGAGGGCGTGGCAACACACTCCAGTGTTCTTGCCTGGAAAACCCGCATGGACAGAGGAGCCTGGCGGGCTGCAGTCCATGGGGTCGCAGAGTCGGACACGACTGAATGACTAAGCACAGCCACAGAAGCAGAACTGTCTTATCATTCTTGGAACTCTTCACCTACCTTACCAGCTTCCTTTCAGCAGTTACACTTTTCAGTTTATTCCTTTTCACTACAATGTTCATGAGCACTTCGTCACCAGTACCCAATCCTGTGGGTGTCTTGTGTCTTTTCACTGTTATTGATGAAAGAAAAACACACTTGTTTTATAGTTTTAATTTTATTTACCCTTTTGAGGCAATTTCTTTTTATACACATTTGCCATTTTTAATGCAGATTTTGTAATTTGCCATTTTTTTTTTGCTCAATTATATATTAGGATCATTATAACTTTTAATTGATTGGAATGGTCTTTTTATACATCCCTCTCTTGGCTATTACAAATATTGCCCCATATGTTATAATTTAACTTTGCATATTATATTTCCTCACTTATAAAATTTATTAAATTTCATGTAATCAAATAGATCCATCTTTTTTCCTTCCCCTCCTTTGTTTTAATGCCAAGAATACTCTCACTTTGAAAGTTGGTTCTAGTTCTTAACGTACTTGAATTTGACTTTTAAAATGTGCTCTATTTGCAGAAAAAGTCTGAGTGTATGTTGGTCCTTGTTCCTTTGTTAGAAATTGTGCTGGTTTGCCAGCCACTTATTTTTTTTTTTTTTTTTGATGCAGCTTCTAACTAGAGACTCAAAAGATGTTGATGGCCTGCAGGCTGGAGCTAAGCCAGAGACGGGATTTTCTAATAGTTCAACAACAGGTTTGCCCTTGGGCAGCCCCTGGATCCTTTCACCGTGGGCCTCCGATTCTGAGAGCAGCATTTCTCCTGCTAGCCAGCAGGGCTCTGACCTCTCCCTTTGCACGAGAAGACTCATATTCAAAGTACAAGAGCCCATGGCTCAGCACAGCTAAGCCAGGCATTGGGCACCTATATCACATTTATGTGGAGTGTTACCCCAAATTTCAGAAGTAGAGTATTGATTGAAATAGAGAGCTGTTTGGGATTTGTTAGGACCTCAGCCTGGAGAAGACATTCAAGAAGCTCATTTTGTAGCTGGGCTAAGAATGGAGGAAGCTCATAAAGGCAAAACCTGCAAGGTCACAGTTGGTTATATAAGTTATGTGTCAAGAATCATACCTGGAGCTGGCAAGAAGTACCGGTGTTTGTTCAAGGATTGGTCGGTGTCTGAAATGGTTACAGAGCTACATGGGGGAACAACTTGAGACCATTAAGTTGCAGGTGACAGATGTTGTTTCAAATAGCCTGGTATTTGTTTGATACAGTTCAGAGGAAATTCAAGCTCTCAGCAGTGCAGGAAAGCATCCGGGGCCAGATCCTCCACGGCTGATGGACATCACTTTAGTATGCCTGGGCTATGACTGCTTCATTATAATTTCAGTTTCTCATCAGGGCCAAGTATTTTTGGAGTACCACCTATGTCCCAACTGGGTCTCTCTGTTACTACTTGGCACCTATTGGTACAGCCTATGAGTGGGTGAAAGGAACCCAGAAGTACTCATCAAATGAATGAATGAAGGAGTGAGTCTTCTTAAGTCAGTCACACCTTTCACTTCTTCCCTCCCAGCTTCGATACCCCTCAAACTGATCCCTGCTAAGCCAGCAGTGGTGATCAGTACCTGTGAGTGATGCTGTGTCCATATTCATGATTGGTTTGGCTGCTTGAATTAAACCTGTTGGTCAAAACTGTTCACACATTATTTTGAGAAGATCAGAAACAACCTGCACTTGAGTACATGACATGTTGTAATTTCTGGTGTATTCATAACACTCATGGAAGAAAGCAGTATAAATTTACCTTAGAAATTCTGTTTTTCTTTGTCTGACTTTCAGTTCAGTTCAGTTGCTCAGTTGTGTCTGACTCTTTGAGACCCCATGAACCGCAGCACTCCAGGCCTCCTTGTCCATCACCACCTCCCAGAGTTCAACCAAACCCATGTCCATCGAGTCGGTGATGCCATCCAACCATCTCATCCTCTGTCGTTCCCTTCTCCTCCTGCCCTCAATCTTTCCCAGCATCAGGGTCTTTTCAAATGAGTCAGCGCTTCCCATCAGGTGGCCAAATATTGGAGTTTCAGCTTCAGCATCAGTCCTTCCAATGAACACCCAGGACTGATCTCCTTTAGGATGGACTGGTTGGATCTCCTTGCAGTCCAAGGGACTCTCAAGAGTCTTCTCCAACACCACAGTTCAAAGGCATCGATTCTTCGGCGCTCAGCTTTCTTTATAGTCAAACTCTCACATCCGTGCATGACTACTGGAAAAACCATAGCTTTGACTAGACGGACCTTTGTTGACAAAGTAATGTCTCTGCTTTTTAATATGCTGTCTAGGTTGGTCATAACTTTCCTTCCAAGGAGTAAGCGTCTTTTAATTTCATGGCTGCAGTCACCATCTGCAGTGATTTTGGAGTCCAGAAAAATAAAGTCTGACACTGTTTCCACTGTTTCCCCATCTATTTGCCATGAAGTGATGGGACCGGACGACATGATCTTAGTTGTCTGACTTTATCCTACACTAAAATAAACCCCCTTTCCCTAAAAATTGCATTTCTTCTTCATACTTTTCCTCTTCTCTCACCTTGGCATTTCTATGGGACGCCAGTGCCTTGTTCCTGGAATTTAGGAAGGAACTGCCTGACAAGAGCGGGTAAGGGAACAAATGATACAGTAAGTTGTTTTTAGTTGGAAAACACATTGATTTTGCAGCGTTTTGCAAAACTCGGGACCTGAAGCTGTGATTTTAGTGTGCTAAATGCTCATGTACTGTGCGCACACCTTGACAATAAACACAACTCAAGGTTACCTGGGAGGCAGGCAGCTAGCCCACAAACACTTGAAGGGCATTCTCTTCTGGTAGAGACACTGAAAAAAGTGTGGATGAAATCCTCCATCGCTCTCCCTATTTCTTCAAACTGGCCACAGTATATTTATGTTTTGCATGCTTTAGTCTGATTTTCCTCCTATGGGATTTTTTAAAAGTAATTTTCACCTATATTCTCTTCTCCACCTTAACCAATAAAGACTGATTCCCCCCGCCCTCCTGCATTTCCGGTGACTCACAGTTTAGCAAAAGGATCCCACAGGCTTGAGGGTGAATTGTACCATGAAAATAACGTGAGTGGCAAACACAGTAGGGAGGACGCATGTTCTTGTTAAACCTCCACTACATAGAGAAAGAATCAGTGGGGGAAATCATCGTCCATAAATAATATCCATAGAACCTGATGTGGCTGAAATGTGTGGGTGTTTAAATATGAATGGGGCTTCCCAGGTGGTGCTAGTGGTAAGGAATTTGCCTGCCAATGCGGGAAACTAAGAGACAAATGGAACTGACCTGAGAAAAACTCTTTCTCAGCTGGTAGCCCAGACTGAAACGGAGGAAGGGAAGAGCATGGAACTGTCTAGGCTGATGGGGCCATCCAAGACGACAGGACGTGCTATACATCCCTGGGCTGTACCTTAGGGCCTTGTTGCTTATTCACTCTGTGTATAATAGCTTCCATCCACTCACCCGAACGTTCACTCCAGCCCCTCCCCAGCCCCCTCCCCTTGGCAACCAAAAGTCTGATCTCCATGTCTCTGAGTCTGTTTCTGTTTGGTTAAAGTGAAGGCGTTGGTCTCTCAGTTGTATCCGACTCTTTGCAACACCATGAATGGTATAGCCCACCAGGCTCCTCTGTCCATGGGATTTCCCAGGCAAGAATACTGGAGTGGTTTGCCATTTCAGATAGATTCATTTGTGACATATTTTATATTCCACATATGAGGGATATTGTACGGTATTTGTCTTCCTCCCCTCTTTGTGAGGACACAACTAGAAAGTGGCTGTCTATGCACAAGGACTAACCAAACTGATCACATGGACCACAACCTTGTCTAACTCAATGGAACTATAAGCCGTGCTATGTAGGGCCACCCAAGATGGACAGGTCATGGTGAAGAGTTCTGACAAAACACGGTCCACTGGAGAAGGGAATGGCAAAGCACTTCAGGATTCTTGCCCTAAGAACCCCATGAACAGTATGAAAAGGCAAAAAGACAGGACACTGAAAGACGATTGAAGGCAGGAGGAGGAGGGGACGACAGAGGATGAGGTGGTTGGGTGGCATCATTGACTCGATGGGCATGAGTTTGAGCAGGCTCTGGGAGCTGGTGAAGGACAGGGAAGCCTGGCGTGCTGCAGTCCATGGGGTCGCAGCGTCAGACACGACTGAGTGACTGAACTGAACTGATGTGCAAGGAAGTGGGCTCTTTTACCAAACACCAGATCTGCCTTCATCTGAGGCTTCTCACTCCCTGGAACTGTGGGGGAAAGGTTTGTTGTCTAAGCCCCCCGACTATGGCATTTTGTATACTTGCTCAGGACAGCAGGTATTTTTGTGTCCACTGAGACATTTTGCCCCGAGTTTTCATATATCATTCCTGGGGAGCGGTGGTCCTTTCGTAACAGCCAGTCCTGGTACTGACCCTGTAATGAGGTGAGCAGAGAAGCCATTGGCATATACCTTCTACCCCAATTAAACACTCCTTTTCCAAAATAAGTGAATGATGCCTCTCTGCAAGAATATGAAGTGTGGTGCTTTGTGGTCACATTAATAAAGATTATTCCTTTTTCTCCCTGGTGTCTGTGCAGTCGTGGTGGTGGAAGGGAGCGTTCAGGGACCAACCCTCAGGGGGTTCTGTCCCAGCGTGCAGTCTCTCTCTCTTCCGTTTGGGTTGAGTGGTTTCTGTTTTAAAATCAAACACTGTTGAGCTCCACTAGTTCAGTAGTGAAGTGTGCAGGGCCGAGGAGCATGATGCGAAAGTAAAACACGCTGAAGATGCTTCTCACGATGGGATGGAAGGGCTGGGGCTGAGTTTTCAGTTAGTTAATGAACTTGTGAATAAATGCCACTCACTGCTGGATTGAGGCAGGGCTCAGGACTGACTTTCTTTTAGTTTTTCAGTGTGATGCCGTTAAGTGAGGTGAAAAGTGAAAAGGCTGTTCACTCAGTTGTGTCTGACTCTCTGCGACCCATGGACTGAATAGCCTGCCCGGCTCCTCTGTCCATGAAATTCTCAAGGCAAGAATACTGGAGCGGGTAGCCATTCCCTTCTCCAGGGGATCTTCCTGACCCAGTGATCAAACCCACGTCTCTGCATTGCAGGCAGATTCTTTACTGTCTGAGCCAGCAGGGAAGCCCAAGTACAGTGAACTCCGACTCAAAGAACTTGAAGACAGCAGGACTATGTTATGGCAACTTCCTTCATGGTTTTTAGCTCCTCTGCGTTTTCATGTCGAAAATCATGGCATTATCTAAATCAAAGATATTTTAAATGATCTATCAGCTGACATGGGTTAAAATTAAAAAAATTGGGAGCAACTTGAGTTGGGAGAGTAATACTCAATCACTAAAGTTATACACTTTTTTTAATTTCTGGGAAGCTCACCAACATGACAATGAATTATACCTTTTCGTCTCCCACTCAGGTTTCCTGATAACCCAATAAACTCAGAATTAAATATATTATAAGTTGCAATATATTTAATATATTCACATAGTATAATATAGTACATTCTTAGGGGAAGCAGGGACTTCCTCTCTAGTTCCATCATGAGAAATTCCATCTAGATGAAGAGAAAAATCTATTTATTTCAGAAACAAGTTCGGACATTTCAGATGAATGTTACTTAAGTGCTACATAGATTTTATCAAGAAAGATCATGCTGTGCTATTCAAGTTCATAGGGCACTAATTATTCATCATAATATCCCAGATGATAATACTATTTCATCATTATTTTACTAAAAGTAAACTTATATGAAATGGACTATAATCTAGTATTTGAGTAATTAAAATGAAAACAAATCAGCTGACTGCCAGGCTGGGGAATGTAGCTTCAGCAGAAAGCTGGTTTTTGCCCTGTGGAATTTCAACTCATAATCTAACTGACAAAAACCTTTCCAATGAACTTTAAGATTTTCTCATGACCAGAAAGAACAAAGGGAAAAAAATTGTGCTCACAGGTTTTAAGCTTCCCGCATTATTAGTTCTTTGGTGGTAATCAGCCCTTTAAAAGAAAATGACTCTTGCTTATGGAAATCAGCAAGCCCACAGAAATCCACGGGATCATTCACTCAGCTCCAGGGTTACAAAGGCAGCCTGGATGGTTGGATAACCAGATGTTTAAACCACAAAAGCACGAGCGGACTCACAGGCTTCTCCCAAGCGCATTTTTTTGTCTCACTCACTTCTTTGTATGTGTGTTTGTTTTTAAGGACATCAAAGGAGCCTGTAGCATAGGGGGCTCTTGTGGGACTTTGAGTGTTTTCTGGAATATTCAACACTTCTCCAAACAATGGTATAATAAGGTGATACTAAATCACAGGAAACCATTTTAAAATAAAGTATGCTGCTTTTTTTTTTTGACTCTTTAGTAGACTTTCCAAATTCTAGAAGCCTATTCAGAAAACTAAGTTCTTCATGAGAATACATGAGTCTGAAATTGAAGTAAGTGTAATTTTAAAAGGAAAAATATCTTAGTAGCAGAGAGAATCACCTGGATGAATGTCCATGTTTTATATAGAATGAGGCCACATACTGAAGACTATATTCCTTTTCAGCCTGCGTTTTACAGATGTTGAGTATTTCTAGGCTGAAATAACACAGTGAACTATTTATAAACAAAGTCACAACATTGAAACATAGAAAAAGTAAAAGACTACTATATATCAGAAAAAATTTACATTCAATTTTTAATTTTAATTCAAGATTTAATTTTTAATTAAATTATTAAATCAACTGTTCAGTTCAGTTGCTCATTTGTGTCTGACTCTTTGAGACCCCATGAACTGCAGCACGCCAGCCTCCCTGTCCATCACCAACTCCCAGAGTTTACCCAAACTCATGTCCATTGAGTCAGTGATGCCATACAGCCGTCTCATCCTCTGTCGTCCCCTTCTCCTCCTGCCCTCAATCTTTCCCAGGATCAGGGTCTTTCCAAATGAGTCAGCTCTTTGCATCAGGAGGCCAAAGTATTGGAGTTTCAGCTTCAACATCAGTCCTTCCAATGAACACTCAGGACTGATTTCCTTTAGGATGGACTTGTTTGATCTCTTTGCAGTCCAAGGGACTCTCAAAAGTCTTCTCCAACACCACAGTTCAAAAGCATCAATTCTTCTGTGCTCAGCTTTCTTTATACTCCAACTCATGACTACTGGAAAAACCATAGCCTTGACTAGATGGACCTTTGTTGACAAAGTAATGTATCTGCTTTTTAATATGCTGTCTAGATTGGCCATAACTTTTCTTCCAAGAAGTAAGCGTCTTTTAATTTCATGGCTGCAATCACCATCTGCAGTGATTTTGGAACCCCCAAAATATAAAGTCTGACACTGTTTCCACTATTTCCCCATTTATTTGCCATGAAATGATGGGACCAGATGCCATGATCTTAGTTTTCTGAATGTTGAGCTTTAAGCCAACTTTTTCACTCTCCTCTTTCACTTTCATCAAGAGGCTCTTGAGTTCTTCTTCACTTTCTGCCATAAAGGTGGTGTCATCTGCATATCTGAGGTTATTGATATTTCTCCTAGCAATCTTGATTCCAGCTTGTGCTTCTTCCAGCCCAGCGTTTCTCATGATGTACTCTGCATGTCAGTTAAATAAGCAGGGTGACAATATACAGCCTTGATGTACTCCTTTTCCTATTTGGAACCAGTCTGTTGTTCCATGTCCAGTTCTAACTATGGCTTCTTGACCTGCATACAGGTTTCTCAAGAGGCAGGTCAGTGGTCTGGAATTCCCATCTCTTTCAGAATTTTCCACAGTTTATTGTGATCCACATAGTCAAAGGCTTTGGCATAGTCAATAAAGCAGAAATAGATGTTTTTCTGGAATTCTCTTGCTTTATCAATGATCCAGTGGTTGTTGGCAATTTGATTTCTGGTTCCTTTGCCTTTTCTAAAACCAGCTTGAACATCTGGAAGTTCTCAGTTGACGTATTGCTGAAGCCTGGCTTGGAGAATTTTGAGCTTTACTTTGCTAGCGTGTGAGATGAGTGCAATTGTGCTGTAGTTTGAGCATGTTCTTCAATAAAATAATTAGTTCCCCCAAAATTATTGGGAGCAAATATCATGACAGGTTTCTTGCTAGCCCAGTGATAAACCCAGGCACCTTCGAGCATACTATTTTTGAAAAAAAGATGCAAGAATACACAATGGAGAAAAGACAGTCTCTTCAATAGGTGGTGCTTGGAAAACTGGACAGCTACATGTAAAAGAATGAAATTGGAACATTTCCTAACACCATGCACAAAAGTAAACTCAAAATGGATTGAGGACCTAAATGTAAAGCCAGATATTATAAACGCTTAGAGGGAAACACAGGCAGAACACTCTTTGACAGAACTTGCAGCAGATCCTCTTTGACCCACCTCCTAGAGTAATTGAAAATAAAAACAAAAGTAAATAGGACCTAATGAAACTTAAAAGCTTTTGCATAGCAGAGGAAATCATAAACCCATAAACAGGATGAAAATGCAACCCTCAGACTGGGAGAAAATTGTAAACGAAGCAACTAACAAAGGATTAACCCCAAAATACACAAGCAGCTTGTGCACTTCAGTAGAAAAACAAACAATCCGATCAAAAAATGGGCAGAAGAACTAAACAGACGTTTCCCCAAAGAAGACATACAGATAGCCAACAAACACATGAAAAGATGCATAACATTGCTCATTAGTAGAGAAATGCAAATCAAAATTACAATGAGGTAACACCTCACACCAGCAGAATGGCCTTCATCAAAAAACCTACAAACAAAAAATTCTGGAGAGAATGTGGTGATATGGGAACTTTCTTGCACTGTTGATGGGAATATAAATTGATACAACCATTATGGAAAACAGCATGGAGATTCCTTTAAAAACTAGGAGTAAAACTACCATATGACCCAGAAATCCCAATTCTGGGCATATACTCTGAGAAAACCATAGTTCAAAAAGACACATGTACTCCAACATCCATTGAAACACTATTTACACTAGCCAGGACATGGAAGCAAACTAGATGTCCATTGACAGTCGAATGGATAAAGAAGTTGTGGTACTTATATACAATGGAACATTACTTAGCCATGGGCTTCCCAGGTGGCATGGTGGCAAAGAATCTGCCTGCCAATGCATGGGATGCAAAAGACACAGTTTCAATTTCTAGGTTGGGAAGATTCCCTGGAGTAGGAAATTACAACCCACTCCTGCATTCTTGTCTGGAAAATTCCATGGACAGAGGAGCCTGGAGGGCTACGGTCCGTGGTATCCCAGAGTCAGGGCTGGACACGACTGAGCAAGTACGCGCACACATTGCTCGGCCACAGAAAGGAACGAAACGGGGTCATTTGTAGTGGTGGGAATGAATCTAGAGTTGATCGTATAGAATGATGTAAGTCAGGAAGAGAAAAGTATAGTATTAATTCAAATATATGGAATATAGAAAAATGGTGCCGATGGACATATGTGCAAGGCAGGGATAGAGACACAGACATAGAGAACGGACTTCTGGACACAGTAAGGGAAGCAAAGGCGGGCGGAGCTGAGAAAGTGGCTCTGACGTGTGCACACTGCCATGCGTAAGGTCAGTCGGGGGAAGCTGCCGTGGGGCGCCGATGCTCAGCGGTGGGCTGTGATGACCCAGAGGCTGGGGTGGGGGTGGGAGGGAGGCAGGCTCAGGCGTGAGGGGATATATGTGCCCCTATAGCTGATCCACGTCGTGTACGGCAGGAACTCACACAACATTTAAAGCAACTGTGCTTCATTCAAAAAATAAAAGAAACCAAAACATGATACTGGTCAAGAGTGAGGAAATGTGTTTTCAGTCATTACATGTGTTTAAATGAAGGCTCTTCACTACAGGTACAGGATTTTGCTCTAGTTGGAAAGTGAAGCTACTATTTCCCAAGTTTCCTTTCTGTTCTGGCTTTCTGTGGTCTGCTGTGGGTCTAATCCCAAAACGTACTCTGGCAGAAGTCTGCGTGGGGCCCTTGGGCTCCACGTTAAGCCCTGGAAATTGTGAGCGTGATGGGACGGCAGCCCTGTGGGCATGCTGCTGTGTGGCAGTTATCCTTAAAACAGAGAGGCTGTCTGAGCCATCCTGATATAATCACACGAGCCTTTAAAAGCAGAAAACATCTATAGCTGGTCGCAGAAGACAGAGGTAAGAGGAGAAATCAGAGATTAAAGCACTGGAGGGATTTGAACATGGACTTGGCTACGTGAGAAGGAATATGGGTGACCTCTAGGAGTAGAGCGTGATTTCCAGGTGACAACCAGCAGGGTATTGGGAACCTTAGACCTAAACCGCTAAGAACTCAATTCTGCCAACGATCTGAATAACCCTGGAAGCCTACTGGTTTCCCAGAATCTCCCCATAAGCACCCACCCACCCTAAATCTTGATTTTAGCTCATGACACCGGGAGAAGAGTCCAGTCAAGTCCTCCTGAACCTCTGACCTACAAAACTGAGCTTACAAATGAATGTCACTTTAGCCACTAATTTTGTAGTACTTGGCAATAGAAAACTAAACAGTCTGCGATACTTATTCAATTCCTAAGTGAATTAACTCCATTTGAGTGAATTGTCAGTTCCAGCACATGGGCTACATAGACATCTTATGTATTATCTCTTATGTTATTTAGGCATTTTGTGCTTTTGATTTTATATTTTTTGTTGAAAGAAAATTCACACACACACACACACACATACACACATATAAAATGCAGTAATCATATTAACTAGGTTTTTTTCTCTAACTTGTTATGAACTGAGAATATATTATTTTCGTTGTTAGTAGAACAAAACCAGAACTATAGCATTGCAAAATCCTATTTGGCTTAGTTTATTTTCTCTAAAATTGCAAAGAACTATTATTTCTTCAGAAAGTTCAGCCATATTCAAGCACAGTGAAATAATATTTCACATCACAATATTTCATTTTGGACATTTCGGGTTGAAATGTCTTATCAGGTTCCTCATACCGTCAGCCCACTGAGTCCTGATTTGTTCATACTGGTTGTAAAGTGACTCTGTTGTGCATCCCACAGTCTTCCAAAAAAAAAAAATCAAATCTATTTTAAGGTTTATCTTGCTTTGAAAAATTTAGCTTTTACAGTGTTCTTGTAAAGTTCAATCCCTGGTTGTGCTTTAAAGTCAGACTTTCAGGACCATCAGAGAGTTATTACTGAATGACAAAGACGTGGCTATTATGAACGGAGGACTTCAAGCACTCCTCAGGGTCTTTGATGCAGATTAAAAGTTAGATCAAAGGTGTGCTGAGCAGGGAACATACCTTGTTTCATTGTGATAGAAGAGATGTAAAAGAGATATTTTGATTGACCACAAAAACTATGATTTTAGGAGTGATCATGATATCATGTAAGTGTTCATTTCTTCTTTCATGATTCATTTAGTGCATTTAATGAATGTCTCCCATGTGCCTGACCCATGTTACGTGCTGAGGTGAAGAGAAGTGGTAACGAAGGTAAACCGGGTTATGGGAAACAGACCGTGTGCTGAGGGGCGAAGCTGAGCCCTCCCCAGAGTCTCGAGGGCCCTGGAAAGAAGTGACCACTTACTCCGAAGGGGCTGGAGAGAGCATCTCAGGTAAGATAAGATGCTTAGTCATGAAGATGCAGTGGGAGAGCCCAGGTAAGGAGGGGCATTTCTGGAAAAAAGACATATAGAAATGGATCAAGTGAACCAGCAAAACAGGACACAGGGAACCTACTGTGTCCAGAGCAGCTTGAAGCTACGTATGAGGTTTATGGGAACAATGATGGACAGAGGGACCAGAGAAAGAGGCGGGGCTAGATTTTTCAAGCTTCTGATGACATTTTAAGAAATGTTGACAAGAAGTTGTCCTTGAAAGATCTGAAACAAATAATAAGACCCACATGGTACAGTTACATTCCCGCCTTTTTGGAAGCTGAGGTCCTTCCTGCTCCATAATTCATGAAGAAAATGTGAGTGTCATTAAGAATGAAAACGAAATGTTCATTTCATTTCAGTCAATAAAGAATCTCTGGATGGAAGGGGAAAGTGTGGGGGCCTGTCTCCAGCGACATTTCACCTCCCTTCTCTGTCCCCCATCTCCCTTTCCTTCTACTGAATGATTAATATCCATATTTTCCCCTTGTATCTATTGTTCTAGAAACAGCAAAATTATCTCAAGCCAAGGCTTAAAAGGCCATGAGAAGGCAATGCCAAGAACAGACATGACACACAAGTTTTAAAAGTCTGGGTATTAGGGAACTAAGCAATGAAACTCCTGAGAAATAACTTCTGCCTGCAGAAGTCATCTTTGTGGCCACCACGATACTCTGATAGATGACCTGGAGAGAGGACCAAGGACACTCAGACCCTGGGCTCCGCCACCTGGGTTTCTGTCCCATGAGCCTTCCATTTAGCATGTAACTGACTTAGAAATCAACTCAGGCCCTTCTCAGTTCTCCATTCGCAGTTACGTGTTTAGTCTGTGATATTTTCTAATACAAACCTTTTTTCACTTTTGTCATTGAAGCCTATGCATTGTTCCTCTAAGCTGATTCCCTTTAATGTGTCTTTCCTCTCTACTTCTTCACTCTTGATGTACTATGTTTTTCCTACTGGTTGTGCTGCAGGAATAGCCTAAGCTGATGCACTCCCAGCAAAATGATACTGACAGGAACTGAGCTCGGCAGATTCACTTTACCATCTCTCAGCCTTTTGGAGCCCTGAGCTCCCCCACAGGGAAGTAGGAGGTATTTGCAAGTCATCTGGTAGTGTGAGGAAAGCAGTCCTTGCAAACTTTGATAAATTTTCTTTTTGTTGTGATTCTGATTCAGTAGATTTTGGTCTGGTTGTCTTGTGATGATGATAATGAGACCACAGAAAAACCTCTAAGTAATGTATGAATTACAGGCAACAAGTAGTGTATTTTCTAAATGTTAAAGAACAAACGCAGCATTAGTTACTTTTCAGATGCATAAACATCTTAGTACATTTAAGGGGAGGTGCAATAAGTTTAAGGAAACTTGACCTAACCTGAAGTCAAGTAGAAGTAAAAGAGAAGGTTGTGTCATAACCAGTCCCAGCGGATTATCAGGGCAGGAAACTGAGCTTCAGCAGCAGAGACAGCCCTTTGGATTGTCGCTGTTGGTTGCCTGGGTCTATGATCCAGGAGGATCATACCTTCCTTTGCTCAGGAGGTAAGTTGGATTGTCCTCTCCTTTGTCTGCTGGAAAACTGCTGTTTAGAGATATTGTGGCCGATAAATGTGCCCAAATGTTATCATTTGCAGAGTTCTACAGCGTGCTCATGTTGTAGAGCCAGACATATGGTGAGCAGGGTTGGGGAGAAGAAAGCATCAAGAAGAGGTAGATGTACTGCATGCGTCGCAAACTCTATGGGACTTCTTCCCAAAATGCCCACCTAGGGCTCGGATCCATTCCTGGTGCATCTCCCTGGCATCTCTTACCTCATGACATGATCCCTCTTCCTCCTAACACCTAGAGGGAAATCTTGGTTTAAAGTCTTTCTAGGTAACTAGATTCTATTTACCTGCACTTAAATGTCTAAAACCAAATACCTACTTCCAAATGAGTCTCTTCCTTCAACTGCTTGTAACTTTCAACTGCTATGAACACTTAACCTGGTTGCCAAGGCAGAGTGGTCATGTCTTCACTCACAAGATCGAGGTGTGACTCAGTGGAGATCCTTATTTCTGGGGGTGAAGCCCTCTGATCATAATCCCAGAGCAACAAAACTCAGTCCATCAGCAGTAGATAAAACATTTAAAGAAAATTATTGAACAGTTATTCAATTTTAGAGAAGAAACTGATGATGAAACATAAATTTGTCAAGGAATAAGGAAAAGCAGTGTTTTCATAAACAGAAGTATATAAGAATTTTGGTGACTATTAAAAACATTTTTGAGAGTTCAGTCTAAAACTGCCAACCTTTAAGCAAAGGTAGAAAGTCACTGATGCTGTTTCCCTTTAGCAGCCTGGAGGCTTCAGATAAAATCCAGCACCCATCTCCAGTGCGCCACTAAAAGCATCAACAGGATAAAGGAGTCTCACTGATGGCCCAAGTGAGACTCCCGAATGATCACGGGAAAAGAAGCAGTCAGGGATCAAAGCTGACTGGAGACAGTGATCCAGGGTGGAGTCTGAGACCCTCTCCAGGTAATGCTGAGCTGAGACTCTGAACTGGCTGGTTGTGGCCAGTGTGGCCAGACCCTGGGTTCCTCTATCTTCCCACAGACACTGGGTTTCTTCAACTGCCACACATGTGTGTCCATCTGGTCTCCTTGCCTAGCCATCCCTTGTGCTCCAGCTTTGACCAGTCTCACTGATAACACCTATTTTGTATTAGGAGAGGTACAGAGATGTGTGCTGTGACCTCCCCCTTCAGGGACCATCTCTAGTGATCTGACAAAAATAACGGTGACACAGTGTTACTGAGCTCAGGTTCTTTCTGCTCTATGAACACTCTCTCCTAACTTTAGGGGCATCTGTTTCTGTTTTAAACTTCTGGGTTTCCCTGGTAGCTCAGCTGTTAAAAGAATCCACCTGCAATGCAGGAGACCTGGGTTCAGTCACAGGGTTGGGAAGATCCCCTGGAGAAGGGAACGGATATCTGCTGAAGTTTCAAGATGGCAGAGTAGAAGGACGTGCACTCATTTTCTCCTGCAAGAACTCCAAAATTACAATTCTCTGCTGAACAACCGTTGACAGGAGAATGTTGGATCCCACCAAAAAAAAGATACCCCACATCCAGGGGAAAAGGGAGAAGTCCCAGCAAGATGTTAGGAGGGGTGAAATTGAGTTTAGAATCAAACCCCATACCCGCCAGAACGCTTGGAGAGCTCACACAGACCTTGCGCACACCAGGACCCAGAGACCCCACAGAGACTGAGCCAGAGCTATGTCTGAGCGTCTCCTGCGGAGGGCCGGGTCAGCAGTGGCCTGCTGCAGGGGCAGGGCGTCTGGGTGCAGCAGACCTGGGTATGGCATAAGCCCTCTTGGAGGAGGCTGCCATCAACCCCACCATAGAGCCACCAGAACTCACAGAAGACTGAGCAAACAGACTCTGGGTGGCCACAAGCGAAACTGCCCAGCAGAGCCCGGGAGGAAGGAGCAGCGACCCCACAGAGGCTGACCCAGACCTGCGCGGGAGTGTCCAGGAGTCTCCGGCAGAGGCGTGGGTCGGCGGTGGCCTGCTGCAGGGGCAGGGGCACCGAGTCTGGCAGTGCATGCATGGGGCCTTTTGAAGGAGGTCGCCATCATCTTCATCACCTCCACCATAGTTTGGCCTCTCTTCAAACACAGGGAAGGAACACAGACCCGCCCATCAACAGAAAATTGGATTAAAGATTTACTGAGCATGGCCCTGTCCATCAGAACAAGACCCAGTTTCCCCCTCAGTGAGTCTCTCCCATCAGGAACCTTCCATAAGCTTCTATCCTTCTCCATCAGAGGGCAGACAGAATGAAAACCACAATCACAGAAAACTAACCAAACTTATACATAGACGACACCCTTGTCTAACTCAATGAAACTGCAAGCCATGCCGTGTAGGGCCACCCAAGACGGACGGGGCATGGTGGAGAGTTCTAACAAAACATGGTCCACTGGAGAAGGCAATGGCAAACCACTTCTGTATTGTTGGCTTGAGAACCCCATGAACAGCATGAAAAGGCAAAAAGATAGAACACTGAAAGAAGAACTCCCTAGGTCAGTAGGCACCCAATATGCTGCTGGAGATCAGTGGAGAAATAACTCCAGAAAGAATGAAGAGATGGAGCTAAAGCAAAAACACACCCAGTTGTGGATGTGACTGGTGATGTAAGTAAAGCATGATGCTATAAAGAGCAATATTGCATAGAAACCTGGAAAGTTAGGTTCATGAATCAAGACAAACTGGAAGAGGTCAAATACAACATGGCAAGAGTGAACATCGACAATTTAGGAATCAGTGAACTAAAATGGACTGGAATGGGTGAATTTAACTCAGATGACCTACTACTGTGGGTAAAGAATCCCTTAGAAGAAATGGAATAGCCATTATAGTCAACAGAAGAGTCCAAAATGCAGTACTTGGATGCACTCTCAAAAATGACAGAATGATCTCTGTCTGTTTCCAAGGCAAACCACTCAATATCACAGTAATCCAAGTCTATGCCCTGACTAGTATGCTGAAGAAGCTGAAGTTGAATGGTTCTATGAAGATCTACAAGACTTTCTAGAACTAACATCCAAAAAAAGATGTCCTTTTCATTATAGGGGACTGGAATGCAAAAGTAGGAAGTCAAGAAATACCTGGAGTAACAGGAAAATTTGGCCTTGGATTTCGGAATGAAGCAGGGCAAAGGCTAATAGAGTTCTCCCAGGAGAACACACTGGTCATAGCAAACACCCTCTTCCAACAACACAAGAGAAGACTCTACATACAGACTTTATCAAATGGTCAATACTGAAATCAGATTGATGATATTCTTTGCAGTTAGAGATGGAGAAGCTCTATACAGTCAGCAAAAACCAGACTGGGAGCTGACTGTGGCTCTGATCATGAACTCCTTATTGCCAAATTCAGACTTAAATTGAAGAAAGTGGGGAAAATCACCAGGTCATTCAGGTATGACCTAAATCAATCCCTTACAATTATACAGTGGGAGTAACAAATAGATTCAAAGGATTAGATCTAATAGACAGAGTTCCTGAAGAACTATGGACAGAGGTTCATGACATTGTACAGGAGTCAGTGATCAAGACCATCCCCAAGAAAAAGAAATGTAAAAGGCAAAATGGTTGCCTGAGGAGGCCTTACGAACAGCTAGAAAAGAATAGAAGAGAAAGACAAAGGAGAAAAGGAAAGATATACCCACTTGAATGCAGGGTTCCAAAGAATAGCAAGGAGAGATAAGGAAGCCTTCCTCAGTGATCAGTGCAAAGAAATAGAGGAAAACAATAGAATGGGAAAGACTAGAGATCTCTTCAAGAAAATTAGAGATACCAAAGGAGCATTTCATGCAAAGATGAGCACAATTAAGGACAGAAATGGTAGGGACCTAACAGAAGCATAAGATATTAAGAAGAGGTGGCAAGAATACACAGAAGAACTGTACAAAAAAGATCTTCACGACCCAGATAATCATGATGGTATGATCACTCACCTAGAGCCAGACAGTCTGGAATGTGAAGGCAAGTGGGCCGTAGGAAGCATCACTATGAACAAAGCTAGTGGAGGTGATGGAATTCCAGTTGAGTTATTTCAAATCCTAAAAGATGATGCTGTGAAAGTGCTGAACTCAATATGCCAGCAAATTTGGAAAACTCAGCAGTGGCCACAGGACTGGAAAAGGTCAGTTTTCATTCTAATCCCAAAGAAAGGCAATGCCAAAGAATGTTCAAACTACCACACAATTGCATTCATCTCACACTCTAGTAAAGTAATGCTCAAAATTCTCCAAGCCAGGCTTCAACAGTACGTGAACTGTGAACTTCCAGATGTTCAAGCTGGACTTAGAAAAAGGCAGAGGAACCAGAGATAAAATTGTTAACGTTCGTTGGGTCATCAAAAAGCAAGAGAGTTCCATAAAAACATCTATTTCTGCTTTATTGACTATGCCAAAGCCTTTGACTGTGTGGATCACAATAAACTGGAAAATTCTGAAAGAGATGGGAATACCAGATCACCTCACCTGCCTATTGAGAAACCTATATGCAGATCAGGAAGCAAAAGTTAGAACTGGACATGGAACAACAGACTGGTTCCAAATAGGAAAAGGAGTACGTCAAAGCTGTATATTGTCACCCTGCTTATTTAACTGACATGCAGAGTACATCATGAGAAACGCTGGGCTGGAAGAAGCACAAGCTGGAATCAAGATTGCTAGGAGAAATATCAATAACCTCAGATATGCAGATGACACCACCTTTATGGCAGAAAGTAAAGAAATACTAAAGAGCCTCTTGATGAAAGTGAAAGAGGAGAGTGAAAAAGTTGGCTTACAGCTCAACATTCAGAAAACTAAGATCATGGCATCTGGTCCCATCACCTCATGGGAAATAGATGGGGAAACAGTGGAAACGGTGGTTGACTTTATTTTTCTGGGCTCCAAAATCACTGCAGATGGTGATTGCAGTCATGAAATTAAAGGACACTTACTCCTTGGAAGGAAAGTTATGACCAACCTAGACAGCATATTAAAAAGCAGAGACATTACTTTGCCTACAAAGGTCCGTCTAGTCAAGGCTATGGTTTTTTCAGTGGTCATGTATGGATGTGAGAGTTGGACTATAAAGAAAGCTGAGCACGGAAGAATTGATGCTTTTGAACTGTGGTGTTGGGGGAAGACTGTTGAGAGTCCCTTGGACTGCAAGGAGATCCAACCAGTCCATTCTAAAGGAGATCAGTCCTCGGTGTTCATTGGAAGGACTGATGCTGAAGCTGAAACTCCAATACTTTGGCCACCTGATGTGAAGAGCTGACTCATTGGAAAAGACCCTAGTGCTGGGAGGGACTGGGGGCAGGAGGAGAAGGGGACGACAGAGGATGAGATGGCTGGATGGCATCACGGACTCGATGGACATGGGTTTGGGTGGACTCCAGGAATTGGTGATTGACAGGGAGGCCTGGGGTACTGCTGCTCATGGAGTCGCAAAGAGTCGGACACGACTGAATGACTGAACTGAACTGACACATTCAAAGGCTTTGGCATAGACAATAAAGAAGAAGTAGATGTTTTTCTGGAACTCTCACTCTTTTGATGATCCAACGGACGTTGAGAATTTTATCTCTGGTTCCTCTGCCTTTTCTAAATCCAGCTTGAACATCTGGAAGTTCATGGTTCATGCACTATTGAAGCCTGGCTTGGAGAATTTTGAGCATTACTTTGCTAGCATGTGAGATGAGTGCAATTGTGTGGTAGTTTGAACATTCTTTGGCATTGCCTTTCTTTGGGATTGGAATGAAAACTTACCTTTTCCAGTCGTGTGACCACTGCTGAGTTTTCCAAGTTTGCTGACATACTGAGTGCATCACTTTCACAGCATCATCTTTTAGGATCTGAAATAGCTCAACTGGAATTCCATCACCTCCACTAGCTTTGTTCATAGTGATGCTTCCTGAGATCCACTTGACTTCACATTCCAGGATGTCTGGCTCTAGGTGTGTGATCACACCATCGTGGTTATCTGGGTCATGAAGATCTTTTTTGTATAGTTCTTCTTTGTATTATTGCCACCTCTTCTTAATATCTTCTGCTTCTGTTAGGTCCATAGATTTAAAGGACTATATCTGATAGACAGAGTACCTGATGAACTATGGATGGAGGTTCATGACATTGTACAGGAGACAGGGATCAAGACCATCCCCAAGAAAAAGAAATGCAAAAAAGCAAAATGGCTGTCTGAGGAGGCCTTACAAATAGCTGTGAAAAGAAGGGAAGCAAAAAGCAAAGGAAAGATATAAGCACGTGAATGCAGAGTTCCAAAAATAGCCAGGAGAGATAAGAAAGCCTTCCTCAGTGATCAATGCAAAGAAATAGAGGGAAAAAATAGAATGGGAAAGATTAGAGATCTCTTCAAGAAAAGTAGAGATACCAAGGGAACATTTCATGCAAAGATGGGCTTGGTAAAGGACAAAAATGGTATGGAGAAGGGATAAACTCCAATATTCTTGGACTTTCCTGGTGGCTCAGACAGTAAAGAATCTGCCTGCAGTGCAGGAGACCTGGGTTTGATCCCTGGGTGAGGAAGATCCCCTGGAGGACGGCATGGCAACCCACTCCAGTATTCTTGCCTGGAGAGCCCCCATGGACAGAGGAGCCTGGCAGGCTGCAGTCTGTGGGGTCACAGAGTCAGACATGGCTGAACTCCTAAGCACAGCACAGCACATTGTCTTGTAAATGGACGTTTGTATCTTTTGACCCCCTTCATCTAATTCTCCAACCTTTGAGTCTGGTCACAAGCTAGTCTCTTTGTCTATGAGTTCATTTAAAATTATTTTAACTTCCACACATATATAAGTGAGATCACATAGTATTTGTCTTCCTTTGTTTGACTTATTGTTGCAGATATCTTCCTTGACATAGTGGTTTCATTTCCTTCAAATACGTACCCAGAAGTGGAATTGCTGGATCACATGACGCTCCGTTTTTAACACTTGGAGGACCCTCATATGTTTCCCATAGAGGTGAGCAGCAATTTACATCCCTGCAGTGGTGCTGAAGGGTTCCCCTCTGTCCACACCCTGGCCAGCCTTTGTCATCTCTTGTCTTTTTGCTGACAGCCATTCATTTGCTGACAGCAGTGTCTGCACATGAGTGGTTTTCAAGAGCTTTGTCCAGACAAGGCACTCACTGAGATTAAGGATTAGTGGAAATAAATGAGGTAAAGAATTTGAAGTGAGTCTTCCTTAGAAATCTTTCTCTCATAAGCAGACAGTTTGTCGGATGAACAAGCTATTGCCCTAAAGTGAAAGCTATTTCCCCTGCCCCCATGCTGCATGCCTCCCTCTGCTCTTTAGCTGACCAAGACATCCCCCACTGTCCACTTTCATTCATTCAGTCTGGCCTTTCTTGTCTGTTCATCCTACATTACTGAGTACTTCACATTTCTGTAGGGCTTCCCCGGTGGCTCAGTTGGTAAAGAATCTGCCTGCAATGCAGGAGACCTGGGTTTGATCCCTGGGTCAGGAAGATCCCTTGGAGAAGGGAATGGCAACCGACTCCAGTATTCTTGCCTGGAGAATCCCATGGAGAGAGAAACCTGGTGGGCTACAGTCCATGGAATCGCAAAGAGTTGGACACGACTGAACGACTAACACAACACTCACATTTCTGTAGTCCTACCAGAGCCACTTTAGAAAGTGAAAGCTTCTTTAATATTACAATAGTTATGCTAAAATAAATCCTATTAATACACAGAGAAGAATTATTTTTCTCCTCTTGATAATGAAAAATGAGACTCTATTAACACTGATTATTTCCATGACTCCAATTTATTACCTTTCTTGAAAAATCAAATAAAAATTCATCATATGAAGTAACTATTCTTTTTCTTATAGCAAAGACCCATTTTTCTTACTAATTAGTGTCTTAATTCTCTCAAGGCCACAATGAACTTATCTGAGTATCTTTTACAAAATCTTGCCCATGCAAATTTTAAATTAAAAAGCACATGTATACTTATGAAGCAGGAAAACAGAGCTCATTTTAAAGTCAAAGTAGACAGTAGCAGGGAAGCATACAGGAGGGCTGTTTTCCTGTTTGACTGCACCCCACAGACCTTCTAAGTTCTTACCTCTTTTCTTTATAGTCCCCTTAAAAATTACGTGGCTGTCTAAAAATAACCTCGGACTCATATTTTGCTAGATGAGTTTGTCACAAGATACTGAGTGCCATACTAAGTGTGTTTAAATTTATTTGTCATTTAAATAATTGTAAATGTTTATAATAAGTTTATTCATAATTTTTAAAAATTGAAAAAATTACAAATGTCTCTCTGTGGGTGAATGTACAAACAAACTATTGCACCTCCATACTCTACAGAGCTATTCAGACATAAAAAAGAACAGATTTGATCCACATGAACTACAGGTTGAATTTTAAAAGCATTTGCTAAAAGCAAAAGAAGCCAAACCCAAAAACTACACACTTTAGAATTTTATTTCTATAACATTCTGAAGAACTATTGGGTTGGAGAACTTAATGGTTGGCAGAAGTGGGGGGTGGTAAAAGGGGAGTATATGAAGGGCAACAGGAGGAAATTTGGGGGTGAAAAAACTGTTCTCTATGATAATTTTCATGTTAAGTATACGACTGAATGTATTTGTCAAAATGCTTAGACTTCAATACCACAAAGAATCAGTTATACTTTTGCTTCTTAATGCTTCTTTTCTGCATTCTTTGCTTTCTGTCTTTGCTATCAGGCTGGATTCTTGGGTAGCAACATTAATCAGCAAAGCAGTATGATTCTTTAGACGGAAATTTCTCGCAATACTTCCCAGGCGCTAAACATCCTGTATGTTGCCATAATATAAAGTTAACTTTTTGAGAAAGATAGACAAGTACATTGTTATGTCTCACTTGAGAAAAATAATTTTTCTGGAGTAGATGCTTAAGGATACACTTGCTGGAGAGTAAGATATACATATTTTTTGTTTTAGTAGGCATTGTTCAATTGACTTCCAAAGGGACAGTATACAAAAATTATTGTTTCTTTATGGTCTAAACCAGATCCTGATACTATCAGACTTTTGAAATCTTGCTTACTTTCTGAATAAGACATCATATCACATAGCTTTAGTTTGAATGTTCCTGATTAATAGTAAGATAGAACATATGTACCATGTGTTAATTGACATTATTTTCTGTTCTCTATTATTTTTCTATTATTATTTGCTTTTTCTTCCCCTCACAATGACTTGTGGTTTTAAGTATATATCCTGGACAATGTCCTCAGTTTTTTTTTTAATTAATTAATTTATTTTAATTGGAGTCTTTACAACACTTTACAATATTGTGGTGATTCTTGCCAGACATCGGCAAGAATCAGTCACAGGTGTACCATCCCTCCCCACCCCAACCCTTTGGGTTGTCCCAGAGCACCAGCTTAGAGAGAACTTCTTCATGCATCGAACTTGCTATTTAACAGATGAAGGAAACACAACTAGTGAGGATTTAATTACTGTGCTCAAAGTTACAGGAAAAATAGTTTCTGAAACATTGTTTATAGTCAAATGTTCTGTACATACAAGTTTACTAAAATGGAGATCATGTCATGAATAGCTTTTTTAAAAACAATGTCTGCTTCATTCATTTTACATGCTATCATATGATTACATTATAGTGTGACTATTTTACTTCCTTTTTCTACTAGACTGTTTCACGACAGTTGTGCATTTTTACCTCTTACTAACACTGAGATTACATGCACACTACTATCAAAACATATTGTATAAAGTCTGCCCAGAAATGGAATGCAAATGTTTAATCAGGAAGTATTTCACCAGTGCTAAATTATCTATTTGTTTATAAAGGGAAAAAGTCATACTTATAAAAATAATATAAACATGATAAAATAACCAATAGCATGCTCTTCAAAGGGATCACTTTACTCAAGTTTCTAATTTACAGTCTTTCCTACCATTTCTTGTTTGTTAATGCATTGATGAAGCTGATACCTTGATCCAAGGTAATTGTCCTTTACGTGGTTTCATTTTTCCAGTGGTCATGTATGGATGTGAGAATTGGAGTATAAAGAAAGCTGAGCGCCAAAAAATTGATGCTTTTGAACTGTGGTGTTGGAGAGGACTCTTGAGAGTCCCTTGGACTGCAATGAGACCAAACTAGCCATCCTAATGGAAATCCGTCCTGAATATTCATTGGAAGGACTGATGCTGAAGCTGAAGCTTCAATACTTTGGCCACCTGATGTGAAGAACTGACTCATTGGAAAAGACCCTGATGCTGGGAAAGATTGAAGACAGGAGGAGAAGGGGATGACAGAGGATGAGATGGTTGGATGGCGTCACCGACTTGATGGACATGAGTTTAAGCAAGCTTTGGGAGTTGGTGATGGACAGGAAGGCCTGGCGTGCTGCAGTCCATGGGGTCACAAAGAGTCGGACATGACTGAGCAACCGAACTGAACTGAACTGATTTTATATCTGAGAGCAAGTATTGATATTTTCATGCCTTCACTGAGTCTTCTCCTGACATCCAGCTTCACCTTGAAAGGGTTACATGAGCTCATTCCTCACTGTGTTAGTGATCACAGAGTATATGAAATAGTGACACGTCCATTGCAAAAGATTATCGGATGGTGCAAAGAGTTAGCAGTAGTCTCTTATGTCAAACCATTATCTATGTTTAAGGAGAAGGATTTCGCATCAAAATTAAGTTAGCACTCTGTCTTGACTAATTCTTCACACATCACCCTTCACTGTGGCAAGTGCTGACAGCGGAAGGTGCTCCTTTCCCCAGTAACTTGACTACTGAGTGAACACCTCTCTCTCGGGTGTCTTAAAATTTTACCTGCAGAGCAACAGGATGGCTGAAAAGTTGTCTCAGATCTACCAAAGCTCCACTAGCCAAGGAGTGCCATGCCACTTGCTCGCTGTGACTATTTTCCAGTAAAGGCAGAGAATTAATCTGCCAGCGCTGCTGTAATGAAAGACAACAGACTAAGTGACTTCAGCAACAGAAATTCATCGTCTCACAGTTCTGGAGGCTGGAGGCCTGAGATCCGGGTGTCAGTAGAGCTTGGCCCTTTTCGGGACCTGAGGGAGAATCTGTTCCAGACTTCTCTCCTAGTCCCTGCTGGTTTGCTGGAGGTCTGTGGTATTGCTTGACTTGTAGATGCCTCACTCTGATATCTGCCTTCATTTTCATGTGTGGGCATTTGCTTCTGTGTCCAAATTCCCTCTTTTTATGAGGACACAGTCATATTGGATTAGAGCTTCTCTTAATGACTGTCACCTTAACTGGATCAATTGCAAAGACCCCATTTCTAAATAAGGTCACTTCACAGGTGCTGAATTAGGATTTCAACATCTTTAAGGCAACATGGTTCAACCATTATAAGCAGTTTATTGATCTGATGTTCAATTTTGTCATATATTGGAAAGCCCTTCCTTGTTATGGTCTCGTTACTGTATCTACTCACCTTGTCAGTAAAATATGTTTCTCTTTTCCGGTCTTTTTTCTTCTTTAAAAGTTCTCATCAGTGACTTTATAATTCTAAGAAACAGTTCTCTGTGTTAATCCTTATGACTGCCCCCTCCAGTATTCTTGCCTGGACAATCCCAAGGACAGAGGAGCCTGGTGGACTACAGTCAACGGGGTTGCAAAGAGTCAGACACGACTGGGCAGGAGAGCACACAGACGCATTTGTTTCTCTTGATGCATGATCTTCTTGCTTCTTTTTCTGACATTTCGTTTTCATAAACTTTCCATGCCTCCACATCAGACGCTGCCTCTTACCCTTGGCAGTTTGTTGTTTTGGGTCATCTCTTGGACTCAGCCATTATTTGAGTTTGGTAATATTCTAAACACACAAAAGCATCACAAACCGAGGGAAACTGGCAAAGCTTGGTGCTACAGAAAGCGTTCCCGTCAGAGCTGCTAAGTGCTTTGCTTCCCGATATATACCGCAGTTCTGTCGGCCAAGTGGGAAGTATTTTAAAGGCATGAGACGATTAATGTATGAACACACATGACATTCAGTACTCTCTGACATTTCTGCAGGAGAAGTTTGGCCGACTATTTTCTGTGCTCCACCCCGCAGCCATCCCACACGCGGCTTCAGCCAGTGAGAGAGGCCGTTGGGAACACGAGGGCAGGGGCCGGAGAGACTGGGGCCCGCACTCACTGTCTTCCGTCACCCTCCTTGGATGCAACCTTGGCAGCGAGTGGATTCTTCTGTAGCCACAGCTTCAGCTGGGCAAGGGTCTTCCGCGGCAGGCTACGGTCGAGCTTCGGGGCCTCCCCTGCCAGGCCCCCCCCTGCCAGGCCCCTGCAGATCTGGGGTGGAGCCGTCCTCTTGTTTTCACTTCCCCCATCCCTGGGAGCCCATTTCCTCAGCGATCACTTTGAACCTGTCTCTGCCCCCATGAGCCCTTTGTTAAAAGTCCCTCAGTGAGCACTTGGTGTGGACACTCTGTCTCCATACGGATACGATAATCATTTAAATTTTAATCATCTTCCTTTTTCTATGAACCTTGGAAAGGCAACAAATGACAAAACACTGGCCTTTCTTTCAGACATGGGCCATTGTACACTTTGCTGGAAATTTTAAGTTCAGTCATGAAGTTTTATCACCACAGAATGAAATGAGTGAGGCTTGCACTCAACATTTTTATTATGTTCCCCAATTCAATTACATTTATGATGCTATTTCTGCTTCAGAAAAATTTTCTTTATCAATTAATAAAAATTCCTCTAGGATTCACTTATTTGAAATATTGGTGCAATTTTCTCTGACTTTGTAAGAAAATGAAATCACTATTCTTTGAAGTGCTATCTAATACCAGCATTAATTATGTCCATGGGGGCTAGAGGTGGGGTGGTTTCAAAAAAGACGTCCATTTTGCAGTATTGTACATTATGTGCAAACATCGAGAGGAAGTTAGGCTGTTTAATATGTCACTTTACTGTTTTCTCTACTCTTTTTTAAATCACTGATGCATTCGGATGGCTCTGGGGGCAATTCAGTTCTCTATTTTCAACCCGTCAAAGGAAACTGCATAAAAGCTCTACCTCATTCAAATTGTTTAAAGGAGTTTCCAAATAGTGAATGCGACGTTGTCACTTCGATGACTCTGATATGTTACTATATACCTCATACCCTACTCCGTGCCTGGTTCACTTCAGGTAAATTGAAAGATATTATATTTGGTTATCTGGATATTTGGAGGAAAATTCTGTGCTATGAAACAAGGATAGCAGGGCAGGTAACCCAGAGGTGATGGATCGCTCAATGGTAACTGCTCTTGCGGCCGGGACCATTTGTTGTTGTTTAGTCCCTCAGTCGTGTCTGACTGTTTGCGACTCTGTGGACTGTAGCCCGCCAGGCTCCTCTGTCCATGGGATTCTCCAGGCAAGAATACCGGAGCGGGTTGCCATCTCCTTCTGCGGCTGTGACTACTGCTTCACTCACTTGGTCCCTGAAGCCTAACGCACCACCCACAGCTCCCCCACAGTTAATTCCCGTCCACACTACTTAAGCCTGGAGGTTTCGTGGATCCCTGGTGTTTTACCCCCTCGGGGCTGTCCGTTCCTCAATCAGCTGTCATAGGCTCCCAGAAGGCGCTGGAGGGACCTCAGGGCGGAGAGCATGAGGGATGTGACAGGGGACACCCTCATAGCCAGCGCTTGGCCACGCCGGCTGCAGTGTCTACCCGGGGGCTCCCAGATGCCCGTCCCAGCGCCGTGCAGGTCCGGGGCCCCTGGGGAATGAGAACAGGAAGGAGGATGTGATAGGTATTTTACAAAACCAAATTTGCTCAATTAAAAGGGCCAGCCTTAATTCTAGGATTATGCCTTTCTTACACCTTGCATTAAAATTCACCTTCCTTTAGGAAATCAAAGTCATAAAGAGAGTTTAATCTGCTATATTTTGCTTTTATTTTAAATATTTTAATGTATTTATTTGGCCAACAACAAAACTGTATCACAATTTTGGAACACCAAGGGTTTTGTTTGTTTACTGGCCTAATAGAAAACCTGAGGTCATTCCTAGGAGGCATCTGCAAACCCTAGGAGCTGACAGTAAAGCCAGCCCGGGTTGGGGCAGAGCAGGGTGTTTGAATCTGTCTCTGTGCATTCAACAGAGGCGGCCTCACTAACTTTTCTATGTTAGTGGGCAGAAAGGCGGCGGTCCCTTCCCGTGGCCCTTGGCATACCGGTTCCATGCGGCTCACCAGGGCCCCTGGGGATGGTGAGTGACCCCCACACAGAGGCGCTGACCGTGGCGTCTCCTCCACCGTCCTCTCGGCATGTGGGGGCCAGTCTCGGGTGCCTGTCCACATGTACTTACAGACGACGCTGTCTGGTTGTAACCAAAGGGCTCTTGAAGAACGGACAAGGGGCTTAAATTTCCAGTTTCCTGCCAAGAACCGGCTGGCTGCAGAGGCCAGCAAAGCACCGGAGGGGAAGGGGTGGCAGCAAGGGGCGGCCGTGCTGATCGTGTTTGCTCCCCTACACGTGTTTCAAGTTACTGGTGAAATCAGTGAATGATGAGGATTGGCAAAAATTAGACGTTGCCAAGAAAACCTCTGAAACATGGATTTACAAACATCCCAGAAACTACGAACTGTGGCTGAGGGACTGTCGTGCAGCAGGTACACGGCCAGAGTGGTTAGCAGCAGATCCTTTTCATCTGTGTCTAACAAGTACTTAGCATTTCTTTTTGTACATTGTACTGCGGCTTATATAACATATGCCTAAATAGATGTACATCTATGAGGGCGTCTTTTGTTTCTGAGATGATAAGCAATCAGTTTTGGAGATCCCTTCCAGAGAGAAGCCCACAGATCTACTGACTCTTTGGTTGTGGAGATGAGAGAGATGCTTGTGTGTGTTGGACTCTTTGTGACCCCATGGACTAGCTCTCCAGGCTCTTCTCTCCATGGAATTTTCCAGGCAAGAATACTGGAGTAGGGTGACATTTACTTCTCCAGGGGATCTTCCTGACCCAAGGATCTAACCCAGAGTTCTTGTATCTCCTGCATTGGAAGGTAGATTCTTTACTACCAGTGCCAATAATTTAATATTGGTTCTGGAAAAGCCCCTAAAAGGAGCACCACCTCCAGCCCACAGGGGCTGTTATAGTGAAGAGCCCATTGCTGCCCTTAGAAGCATCACTGGAATCTTCCTGTTCCAGGACCTTTACTATGGGGCATACACACTACTCTGTACATCGAGGCTGGGAGCATCATAGACGGAAACTAAATTCTGAAATCCACTGACGTGCCATCTCAGGCAGTGACACTTGGGAGTCTTCACCCTAACACACCTGGTGTTGGCGCGGGTCTGATTCACACCATCAGTGACAGTAACTCGCTGACTGTGAGCCAGGGGCTGAGGCAATATCAAGGCTGAACAGCCAGACCCTGTCCTGAGTCCTGTACATGACCTAAGATAATATCTGTGTGCCCAGGACGCAGGTGTGGAAACTGTCAGGCAAGGTGGGTGAGTGACTTGCCCTGAGTTGCCTACCTTGGGGGCCACAGGATTCAAACCTGTCTGACTGCTTGATTCCAGACCCTCTCTTGGTGTGTGAGCCCTGGGTAGGGGTGTGTGCATGAAAGGCCTCCTGGTCCTGCAACCTCTACCCCGCTCCCAGCTCCTCTGAGTGCCCTACTTCATTCTTACACAGCAGAGCCCGCTGTGTCCCTGGGGGCCTCCAGGAGCAGAGCCTCCCCTGATCAGATGAGCTGTTATTTTCACCCACTAACAGGCGCTGTCCAGGCCTTCCTGCAGGAGCTGCCCAGGGCGAATTACCAGTCCCCAAGTGTCTTCCCAGGTAATCCCGAGTTCTCCGTGGAAGTGCTGAGGTTTTCTTATTACGGGGAGCACTTTAGCTCCAAATCTGAAAGAAACTCAATTTTTTATTCCTCAAGACAAGAAATCTCCAGTTGTATTTGTCAAATACATTAATGAACAAAGAGAAATAAGAGATTGCATTTCAACAGAACTCTTTGGTCAGCTGTTAATGCCATCCTTGAGAAAAGCCCTTGTGTGCAAATGAAAACAGTGTTAAGTGATGCCTTACCTCCTCTCCAGAAGAGAGTCATGAACATCCATACATGCGCCAATTCCAGGAAGTTGCTCTAAGTGAATGAAGGTTGAGAGGTTCTTTCTTGGAAAGGAAAAAGAGACGCATTTCAATAAATCTGAAATCTGTAGCTTCACTTTAAAAAGGGACAGGGCATAGAGCAAAGTTTTCAAACATGTTTTCTGAACATCACAATCAGTCGAAATCAATTTCTGTGGAGGAGACTCAGTTGTTATTTTGCTGACTTCACACAGTACCCCTCCCTTGGTTTTCTTTTATTGCCTTTTTGAACTATTTTAAATCGGTGACCTCTGACTTTAGCTCAAGGATCTTCCCTCTGCCCTCCCCTTTCTCATACCTGCACATCTTTCTCTAGGATCAAAGTTGGGAAGGATTTTTGATTCACAAACAAAAATATTCTATGCTTTATATTCATCAATACTTCTCATTACATCCTTTGGACAAACTTGAGAGACAGACAGAGATAAGAACTACTTGGAATTTATGTTTGTGAAATGAAAAATTAAAGCAGAATTTATTATGTGTTCATGTATCTTATATTTACATATATTGCTATTTCCTTACATACTTATGCCTGTATTGTTCATTTTATTTTTGTAGTTAAATTTAAAGACCAATTTTTATCAATAGAGAAAAATTGAGCAAACGATTAGATTTTTAAAAAGCAAGGCTCATTTTATTTTCATTAGAAATATTAAGCATATAGTAGAGAATTAGAAAAAGTTTCTGTAATTCAAACGGCTAAGGCTACATGGTAATCACAGAACATGAGGTCCATCAGTTCAGTTCAGTCAGTCGAGTTCGACTCTTTGTGACCCATGAATCGCAGCATGCCACGCCTCCCTGTCCATCACCAACTCCCGGAGTCCACCCAAACACATGTCCATCGAGTCAGTGATGCCATCCAGCCATCTCATTCTCTGTCATCCCCTTCTCCTCCTGCCCCCAATCCCTCCCAGCATCAGGGTCTTTTCCAATGAGTCAGCTCTTCCCATGAGGTGGCCAAAGTATTGGAGTTTCAGCTTCAGCATCAGTCCTTCCAATGAACACCCAGGACTGATCTCCTTTAGGATGGACTGGTTGGATCTCCTTGCAGTCCAAGGGACTATCGAGTCTTCTCCAACATCACAGTTCAAAAGCATCAATTCTTCTGTGCTCAGCTTTCTTCACAGTCCAACTCTCACATCCATACATGACCACTGGAAAAACCATAGCCTTGACTAGACGGACCTTTGTAGGCAAAGCAATGTCTCTGCTTTTTAATATGCTGTCTAGGTTGGTCATAACTTTCCTTCCAAGGAGTAAACGTCTTTTAATTTCATGGCTGCAATCACCATCTGCAGTGATTTTGGAGCCCCCCAAAATAAAGTCTGACACTGTTTCCACTGTTTCCCCATCTATTTGCCATGAAGTGATGGGACCAGATGCCATGATCTTAGTTTTCTGAATGTTGAGCTGTAAGCCAACTTTTTCACTCTCCTCTTTCACTTTCATCAAGAGGCTTTTTAGTTCTTCTTTACTTTCTGCCATAAGGGTGGTGTCATCTGCATATCTGAGGTTATTGATACTTCATCTGGAAATCTTGATTCCAGCTTGTGCTTCATCCAGCCCAGTGTTTCTCATGATGTACTCTGCATATAAGTTAAATAAGCAGGGTGACAATATACTGCTTTGATGTACTCCTTTTCCTATTTGGAACCAGTCTGTTGTTCCATGTCTAGTTCTAACTGTTGCTTCTTGACCTGCATACAGGTTTCTCAAGAGACAAATTGGAAATGGTCAAACAGGACATGACAAGAGTGAACATCGACATTCTAGGAATCAGTGAACTAAGATGCACTGGAATGGGTGACTTTAACTCAGATGACCATTATATTTACTACTGTGGGCAGGAATCCCTTAGAAGAAATGGAGTAGCCATCATAGTCAACAAAAGAGTCTTTAAAGCAGTACTTGGATGCAATCTCAAAAACGATAGAATGATCTCTTTGTTTCCAAGGCAAATCATTCAATATCACAGTAATCCAAGTCTATGCCCTGACCAGTAACACTGAGGAAGCTGAAGTTGAACAGTTCTATGAAAACCTACAAGACCTTCTAGAACTAACACCCAAAAGAGATGTCCTTTTCATTATAGGGGACTGGAATGAAAAAGTAGGAAGTCAAGAAACACCTGGAGTAACAGGCAAATTTGGCCTTGGAGTACAGAATGAAGCAGGGCAAAGGCTAATAGAGTTCTGTCAAGCAAATGCACTGGTCATAGCAAACACCCTCTTCCAACAACACAAGAGAAGACTCTACACATGGACATCACCAGATGGTCGACACCAAAATAAGAATGATTATATTCTTTGCAGCCAAAGATGGAGAAGCTCAGAAAAAACAAGACCAGGAGTTGATGGGCTTGGATCAGGAACTCCTTATTGCCAAATTCAGACAGAAATTGAAGAAAGTGGAGAAAACCACTAGACCATTCAAGTGTGACCTAAATCAAATCCCTTATGACTATACAGTGGAAGTGAGAAATAGATTTAAGGGACTAGATCTGATAGAGAGCCTGATTAATTAGGGATGGAGGTGACATTGTACAGGAGACAGGAATCAAGACCATCCCCAAGAAAAAGAAATGCAAAAAGGCATAATGGTTGTCTGAGGAGGCCTTACAAATAGCTATGAAAATAAGGGAAGTGAAAAGCAAAGGAGAAAAGGAAAGATATTCCCATTTGAATGCAGAGCTCCAAAGAGTAGCAAGGAGAGATAAGAAAGCCTTCCTCAGTGATCAGTGCAAAGAAATAGAGGAAAAAAATAGAATGGGAAAGACTAGAGATCTCTCCAAGAAAATTAGAGATACCAAGGGAACATTTCAGGCAAAGATGGGTTCGATAAATGACAGAAATGGTATGGACTTAACAGAAGCAGAAGATATTAAGAAGAGGTGGCAAGAATACACAGAAGAACTGTACAAAAAAGATCTTCACGACCCAGATAAGCACGATGGTGTGATCACTCACCTAGAGCCAGACATCTGGAATGTGCTGTCAAGTGGGCCTTAGAAAGCATCACTACTAACAAAGCTAGTGGAGGTGATGGAATTCCAGTTGAGCTATTTCAAATCCTGAAAGATGATGCTGAGAAAGTGCTGCACTCAATATGCCAGCAAATTTGGAAAACTCAGCAGTGGTCACAGGATTGGAAAAGGTCAGTTTTCATTCCAATCCCTAAGAAAGGCAATGCCAAAGAATGCTCAAACTACCACACAATTGCACTCATCTCACACGCTAGTAAAGTAATGCTCAAAATTCTCCTAGTCAGGTTTCACCAATACGTGAACCGTGAATTTTCAGATGTTTAAGTTGGATTTAGAAAAGGCAGAGGAACCAGAGATCAAATTGCCAGCATCCGCTGGATCATCAAAAAAGCAAGAGTTCCAGAAAAAACATCTATTTATTGACTTTATTGACTATGCCAAAGCCTTTGACTGTGTGGATCACAATAAACTGTGGAAAATTCTGAAGGAGATGGGAATTCCAGACCACCTGACCTGTGTCTTTTTTTTTCCATTTATTTTTATTAGTTGAAGGTTAATTACTTTACAGTATTGTAGTGGTTTTTGCCATACATTGACATGAATCAGCCATGGATTTACGTGTGTTCCCCATTCCAATTCTCCCTCCCACCTCCCTCCCCATCCCATCCCTCTGGGTCTTCCCAGTGCACCAGCCCTGAGCACCCGTCTCATGCATCCAACCTGGGCTGGTGATCTGTTTCACCCTTGATAGTATACTTGTTTCACTGCCATTCTCTCAGAACATCCCACCCTGGCCTTCTCCCACAGAGGCCCAAAGTCTGTTCTGTACATCTGTGTCTCTTTTTCTGTTTTGCATATAGGGTTATTGTTACCATCTTTTTAAATTCCATATATATGCATTAGTATACTGTATTGCTGACCTGCCTCTTGAGAAACCTGTATGCAGGTCAGGAAGAAACAGTTAGAACTAGACATGGAACAACAGACTGGTTCCAAATAGGAAAAGGAGTATGTCAAGGCTGTATATTGTCACCCTGCTTATTTAACTTATATGCAGAGTACATCATGAGAAACGCTGGGATGGAGGAAGCACAAGCTGGAATCAAGATTGCCAGGAGAAATATCAATAACCTCAGATATGCAGATGACACCACCCTTATGGCAGAAAGTGAAGAGGAACTAAAAAGCCTCTTGATGAAAGTGAAAGAGGAGAGTGAAAAAGTTGGCTTACAGCTCAACATTCAGAAAACTAAGATCATAGCATCTGGTCCCATCACTCCATGGGAAATAAATGGGGAAACAGTGTCAGACTTTATTTTGGGGGGCTCCAAAATCACTGCAGATGGTGACTGCAGCCATGAAATTAAAAGACGTTTACTCCTTGGAAGGAAAGTTATGACCAACCTAGACAGCATATTAAAAAGCAGAGACATTGCTTTGCCTACAAAGGTCCGTCTAGTCAAGGCTATGGTTTTTCCAGTGGTCATGTATGGATGTGAGAGTTGGACTGTGAAGAAAGCTGAGTGCTGAAGAAATTATGTTTTGAACTATGGTGTTGGACAAGACTCTTGAGAGCCCCTTGGACTGCAAGGAGATCCAACCAGTCCATCCTAAAGGAGATCAGTCCTGGGTGTTCATTGGAAGGACTGATGCTGAAGCTGAAACTCCAATACTTTGGCCACCTCATGGGAAGAGCTGACTCATTGGAAAAGACCCTGATGCTGGGAGGGACTGGGGGCAGGAGGAGAGGGGACGACAGAGGATGAGATGGCTGGATGGCATCACCGACTCGATGGACATGAGTTTGAGTAAACTCTGGGAGTTGGTGACGGACAGGGAGGCCTGGCGTGCTGCGGTTCATGGGGTCGCAAAGAGTCGGACACGACTGAGCGACTGGACTGAACTGAACCGTGATATTGAATGGTTTGCCTTGGAAACTAGCAGAGATCATTCTGTCGTTCTTGAGTAACACTTTTCCATTTATATAAAGATAACAAGTTGCAGGATATAAAATAACATTTGTGCTGTTTATTCAAACAAATGAAAATAACATTTGGGTTTAAAAGACCTTCACTAACCTAACAGTAAAGAATTCTAACATCAAGAAGTTTGCACCCACCAGCCACACTCCCTCCCCTTTTGGTATACAAGAAGACTGAACTCTGACTGGGGAAGATGGTTCTCTAGCAAGGTAGTCTGCAGTCTTCTTGGTTTGCTGGCCTTCCAGATAAAGCCTTTATTCTTTGCCACAACAACTCTTCTCCCAACAGACTGGCTTGTCACCTGGCAAGCAGCATGAGCTTAGACTTGGTAACAAGTGCTCTCTCAGCCTTGGGACTAAAGGTGTTTCCCTGCTGACTTAACGTGGCCCAGCTCGAGAGAGAGGAGGAGATGGCAACCACCTGAGTGCTGCCCATTCATGGGGAACTGTGAGGATCGACCAGGAGATGCTTCCCAGGACAATGCCCTGTGAGTGTGAGGCCCCTGGAAATGACATAAAATGCCCACAAGAGAAAGTCTGCTCTCAACCTCTGACAAGTGCAGGTGGTACCATGGGGGGCTTCCAGCAGAGCCCTGGCGGTAACACAAGCCTTTCTTGCTCTTTTACCCTTCTTTCCTTCCCTCCTTCCCCTTGCTGGATGAGGAGAGGTCAGAATTCAGGATGAGTAATCTAGGGAGCAGCTGAGCCTAGCGGACAGGGCTGGGAAGAAGAGGAAGCAACTCCAAGGGCAAATGGAGAAGCTGAGGTGCTCCTGGCCCAGCTCTGCACTGCAGCATCTCCATCTAAGGCGGGCTCTTCTCCTGGAGGACAGGAGCTGCCTTGCATTGAATCGCAACATGGCATTTTGACTGTTACTCTGGCCTGTGTGATTTAATTACTGAAATCAGACTTCCTCTTGTTACTGAAAATAACTAGAGGGCCCCTGGATTTCAGCTGAGACCTGGGGGTTCAGCACCACGGAGCATGTACGAACAGGTGGAGAGAACAGTTGGTTTTGAAGTACCCAGGGAGTCCAGCTTGTTCAAAGTGAAAGAAGCAATGGCTTTGGGATTGCAGAAAGAGTCATTTAAAATAAACCTATTTGATATTTAGTATTTGGATATCTACTAAATAATGTGTGGCAAAAAAAAAGATTTGAAAATTATTTGAAAGAATATTCAATTTATTTTTCTCAGACAAGGTTTAAAATTTTTAATATGTATAACACAGTAGCTTTTGTGATAGAAAATTTTTGTCATTTAATTCTATAAAAATAGTTAATCGTGTATACTTTAACAAATAACAAGTAACTTGGTAATAATAATACAAACAACAAAAGTAACAAAATGATTCAATACTAGCCATGCAGTGTTTTAATATTCTAACTCATTTTCCCTTCACTGCAACTCTGTTAACTTCGAGCTCCATTTACCAAATGAAGGAAATAAATTTGGAGGCTCTGAGTGACTTGCCCAAGTCATAGAACTGGTAGGTGAAAAGTTTATCTCACTCCAGGGACCATTCTCTGCAAAATAAATTTACACAGTCAATGAAATATTTATTGACATTGGAAATAGGCATGTGATGTGTCACCAGCATAAAATTGTGGCAGGAATGAAAGGAAAAGAGGGTGGTCTTGCTTCTGAAGTTTAAGGGCAGCGCGTGGCTGGGAGAGGTCTGTTTGGTTGCAGTGTCGATTGGAAACAAACAGCAGAGATTGTGAAGCCACGTGGAGCGGTTGTAGTGAGAGCAATTTCAGGATTCAGAGGAGAAAAGAAGAGCTGCAGACATCATTACAGTGAGTGAGGGCGAGGAACTGGAAAGCACAGAAATGCTTCAAGTCAGAGAGCTGTGTCCCCCAGGTTTGCCACGAAAGAGAGGGCGTGTCCCACATCTTCATCTGCTGGGTCTGGCACGGCATGATGTTGCAGCCACCTGAAAGTTATTTTCCGAGGTGCCACATGCATTTCTGTGGTTCTGTGTGTCTGTGGAGAGCACGGATGGCTTATCCCTGGAGAAATGGCTCTACCGGTCACCACGGTGTGTGGACACAGCCTGACTACAGGCTCAGGGACGGTGCCACAGTCAGTCTGGGTGATGGAGACGTGCTGCGCTAAGTCACTTCAGCTGGGTCCACTCCGGGCAACTCTATGGATGTAGCCCGCCAGGCTGCTCTGTCCATGGGGACAGAGGGTTGCCCTGCCCTCCTCCAGGGGATCTTCCAGAGTAATACGGCCTTATGCCTTCTTGGGAAATGCAACTGTCCGCATGGATGGAGACCAGAGGCGCAGTGATAAAGACGGACCCTGTTCCAGGAATAGTTAGGAATCCGACGGATCTCAGAAAGGCAGTGTCAGCTTTGCAGCTGCTGGATCATGCAGACCTTGATGTTCCCTGCTGTGTCCATGGTGTGAGTATGGCAGAAAGTGTAACTGGATATGTGCGCGAACAATGCCAACACACTTCTGTGGGAGCTCTATATAAAGTAAAAGTGGACACAGCATTTTAACCTATCGAGGGGAGCGCCTCAGAATTAACATTGTAGATGACTACTTTTTGTATTTCTTTTCTTGTTTATCCATTTGGAAAAAAAAGTTACCCCCTGGAGTATTAAGAACTCATCACATAATTGCACCCTCAGCTTTTTTTTTTCCCTAGAATTTCTGGTTCATTATAATCAGTGTGAGAACTGTTTTAAATACACTTCAATTCAAACCAGACTGACAATAGATCCTGAATATCATGGGGACAATCTTTTATCTGCAGATTAAAAACCACTTCATTTTCAGCAAAATGGTTTCATGTGAAAAATGCCAAAAGCAAAGGACTTACTTTTGTTACTTTCTCCATTATCTTATTTTTTCCATTTGGTATATATAAATGGGGAAAAGTTTACAGATTTTCTGTAGGTGAATCTTGTTAACAATAAACACATGACCATAAAGCCTGACAATACTGACCATATTTTTATAATAGAGTCCCCTTGATTGTCTCATTCAGGGTAAAAGTGCAAGTTTATGCCATGAACATTGGACACACAACTCATTTGAGGTAACGTTGCTTTAATGCACATTGCTCATTGCAGTTTTGCACAGTTTATTAAACTATGCACTGCTTCTGAGGGACAATCACAGTCACATGTTATTGCAATAAACTATTATGGACGTTTGTCTACGCTTTCAGTTTTAAGTTTGTTCAACTTAAATTCAAAGGACTGAACAATTATCAGTATAATACTGTTAAGACAGTCAACTTGAAAAGAAAATACTACACTTTGTAAAGCATTTCCTGTGTGGAATTTTCCCTACTTGTTATGCTTATGAAACTTATCTGCATAACTTTTACTACAAAAAAAGTACCACCCTATAGAATACTACAGGATGCCACAACTGTATTCTATCATGTTGTGATTCAATGAGATTGTAAGTAAGGTAGAAAATTAGTTATAAATTTGTAAATTATGGAAAGTACAAGAAGGAAATTTTTGTTGAAATAAGTTGGCCAAAAGAGTCCTCACATCAGTTCTGCTTTTCTTAGAGGAGGGGCTGTCATCTGATGGATAATCTCACTTACCAATGATAAATGCATGACAGCTATCATTAAGGTAAATATTAACAAGGCAAGGAAACCTAGTTGCTTAGGAGCCGTGAGAAACATATATGTAACATCACTAAAATGCCCCTTTTGGAAAGGGCTTGGTATACATGTGAGGATTTTGATGACTGATGTACACTTTGTGTATGTTCATGTACACTTTGATTATTTATATACACTTTCTTCCATTCAGATGTGAAGACACCCTTCTGGTCATTTTATTAGGCCATGTGTATACATTAGGCATAGATTAAATGATACCTTTCGTAGGATTCCACAGAATTTGAAGCAAAGTGTCCTTTTATAGCCCTATAATGAATATAATATAGAACCTGTCCTCATCTTGGAGATTGTACATTTTAAAAGATTTAAGAAATGAATCCTAAATAGTTCATCAGCTTAAACTATGGTTCCTGGACATTAGGATTTTATCATGTTTTAGAAATATGCATAATAATATTTGAGGGCATTGCCACATTTTGAGAAAACAAATAAGTATATTTCTTGCCAGAGGACAAAAGAGGAATATTGGCAGATATATGATTCATTTGAAAAGTTTTTGCATAATTTTAGCCTGTTCCATTTAAAAATAAAACAAACCCAAGCCTGACACTAGCTGTTATGTACAAAACGCTGTGTTAGCTGCACAGCCCCCTGGCGAGGTGAGACTCTACACACCTTGTTGGTTTATTTTATTCCTAGAGCCCATCTGCTGCTGTCCTTTGCCCTTGTTTCCAAAGTAAAGAAATCTGCATCTTGAGTTCAGATCTGGTCACCCAGGAAAGAAAAAAAAAATGATATTGGCACCATCTGACTGGAAGATGGTGAAGACTGAAGTGGGACAAATAAGATGCTTGCACTGGAGTTTGGAAGTATTCTACTCACGGTTAAAATTTGTGATTCTCTAAGCCATGGGACAGAGCTCAAGCTAATGAAGACCTGTGGAAGAAAGACCTTTGCAGGTCTGCACGTGGAACATCGTGAATCTTCTGTTCAGAGGCAATGGTTACAAAAGGACAAAAGGCATGAGCATGTCCCCAAGTAGAGAACCCCACTTAGGGCCATGCTGAGGGTGTCTGGATGTCTGGAGCTCCGCCCTAAATGGTGCCCACTTAGGGCAATGCTGAGGGTGTCTGGATGTCTGGAGCTCTGTCCTAAATGGTGCCCACTTAGGGCAATGCTGAGGGTGTCTGGATGTCTGGCGCTCTGTCCTAAATGGTGCCCACTTAGGGCAATGCTGAGGGTGTCTGGATGTCTGGCGCTCTGTCCTAAATGGTGCCCACTTAGGGCAATGCTGAGGGTGTCTGGATGTCTGGCGCTCTGTCCTAAATGGTGCCCACTTAGGGCAATGCTGAGGGTGTCTGGATGTCTGGAGCTCCGCCCTAAATGGTGCCCACTTAGGGCAATGCTGAGGGTGTCTGGATGTCTGGAGCTCTGGGAGTGGGGGTCGGGGCTGGGCACCATCCCTGGTCCTTCTCCCGTGCTGCCTGTTTGTTACCTGACATCAGACCCCCATGAAGGACGGGACAGCGGGTTGGTACTCAGATCCTAAGGATCACCTGGGAGGTGTGTGTGGGGGAGGTCTCAGGAGAGGTCTCTGTGGGATGCGCTGAGAGGTCTCTGGGTGAGATTTCTCAGAGTGGGCGTGTGGGAGGTCCCCGTGCAGGATCAGTGTGGGCGTCTGTGGGGACTCTTGGTGGAGGACACCCATCGCTGGCCTTTCTGCCCAGGAAGGCAGGAAAAGGCTCAGGGCCAGGCTCCTTCCGTCAGGGACCCTCCGTGTCACTCCTCCCAGCAGGCGTCCTGGGGGTCAGCGGCCCTCACCCCCAGCACTCACCTCGTGGTGTCTCTGAGCGGACCTGCAGCAGCCGGGCCCAGGGTCCCTGCTCTCTGCACCCTCCTCCTGAGCTCTGGAGGCCACTCTGTGACCTGGGTCCCAGCCCTCCCCTCAGGCCCTGGCTGAGCCCCCACGACTGTGCCCACCGTGGGGGATGCAGCCCGGAGGCAGGACTGCTCCCGGGAGGAACCACAGCACAGGCGGGCAGTGCCCCCTGCCCCCACCCCGGGCCTGGTCCCACATGTGGGGTCCTGACAGGCCCGGAGGCGGGGCCAACCCTGCTGCTCCTGGATCGGGGACCCCCAGGAGCAGGTCTCTCCACCATGGGAGTGACTGTGACGCAGAGCCCCAAATCGCATTAGGGAATGGCTCCTGTCCCCCACTTCCCCGTGTGGACGGGCCCCGGGGAGAAAGCTGACGGCTCCCTCATTCTCCACAGGTGACCTCCCACCCGCTGCGTGACACACCCTGTCTGCAGGCCTCTTCCCTCTTGGGCTCTGGGATGAGTGAGGCTGAGAGCAGGTGAGCCTTGCTATGACCCCTGCGGTCCCTGGGCCTGTGGAGTCCCACCTGTCCCCTGGGAGCCTCCTTGGGTCACACGTGTAGGTAGAGGTCACGGACCACGAGTCTGGCCCGAGCTCCCCGTCGTGTGAAATCTGATTGTTTACACTGTGGAGAAGTGAAGCTTCCCTGCTCGGAGGCTCCGTCGCCTCTGGCAGCCTGGCCCTCTGTCAGGGGGTCCAGGGGTTCCCTCTGTCTGGGCTCCAGGAGCTGGAGCAGAGGGGGGACTCTGAGGCGGGCCCCTGCCTTCTTTCCTCTGGGCCTGTAGATGGTGGGACACTAGGGGCTCCTGGGTCACTGCTCCATCTGTGGGCACCTCTGCCCCGTGCCTCCTTCCCCGCATCCCACCCTAGGGGCGCAGCGTCCCACCCTCAGACCATGACTGACTTCACACACAGCCATGCCCCTTGCCCGTTCACCCAGGGCAGGTGGGCGCCATGAGCAGGCTGTCCTCGCCTCTGGGGCAGGGCTGAACTGGCCCTCGGGGGCCTCCATGCTCCCCACACCCTCGGAGCTGGGGTGTGTGATCCTCATCCTCAACTCTGCTCCAGAGCAGGAGGAAGACAGAGGGAGGGTGATACTCCTGGCTCACCTCAACTCAGCTCCTGCTGGGAGAGGAGGGGCTTTTAGGGCAGCATCATCTAATCGCACCATGACATGGGGACAAGATTTCTCCCTCCTCTGGACTCGGGACACACTGCCCCTAAAATCCCCTCCTTATTCTGACTTGAGAACTTGTCTCTGACACTGTCTGAGCCAGAGGGGAATTTCAGCCTCTGCTAATCCCTCTCCTACAGCCCCACAAGTTCGAAGTAGAGAGAGCAGAAGACAGAGCCAGATCCTGAAATGAGAGGTCATTAGGTTTAGTTCACTGTGACAAGTCTTGAATGCCATTGCTTGTTTCTGTAACGCTGGTATTATGGAAACTGAGATGTATTGAGGGAATTGGGGTGAGGGTGAGTATTCCACACTGAGGTAAACCTCCTTCCATGGCCCTGTTCCATCTGGAAGTCAAAGCAGGCACCTGGAAAGAGTGGACCCTGATCCCTTCCCTCCCCCCAAACAGGGCACAGACAAAAGTCACCACGTCTCATAAGAAAAAGTATCTATTTCAGGAAACAAGAGAATGTGTGATAGGAAGTAGTCATTAGCACAAAGAGGATGTGCTAATAAGAGAAAAACATGTTTTTATCTGCATGGTATACATTTTTCTCTCGGAAAAGGCTTTTCCTACTAGGAAAGCTGTGACAAGCATGTTCTGATTGAGAAGAGGCATATTTCTGAAGAAGACAGTGCCTTGGACAGTGGAGGGGACGGCTTGGGACCCTTGTCATTCTTGATCCATGCTGGCAGGCTCTGCCCGGACGGGGACCTGGCTCCCCGGGTGGGAAGGGCCGCGTGCTGTCCCTGGGCCTGGTCCACTTACTCTACGTAGGACACCTGTGGCCCGTGGGCGTAGCTTGCTGCTGGTGGGCTGTTTGTCTGATCACTCTCCTTTGTCCTTGATAGGAGAGAAACCTATGGTAGCGGTAAGGTGGACCTAATGGGGCCTGGAGTTCTACTTTGTACCAGTTTAATTCTGAGGCGTGTGGTCCACAGTGAAGCGCCATCTTCTCCTCTAAGATCTGTCCAACAGCTGTCATGAGAGCCTGAGTCTCAGCAGCCTTGCTGTCTGTAATCAGACGACTTTTGACAGTTCTGTGGCTCTGGGCAGTGTCTGCTGCAGGCTTGCATTTTTGCAGGGGCTCTTCCGGTCTTTTGCCTTTACTGGGGCAAACCCACTGCAGAAAGTGCTTAATCCTCTCTCTGAAGTGGTTTTCTGAAGAAACCTGTCTCTTCTTCAGGTGGGATTTGCTTTATAGGGACTCTGCTGATTGCTTTTTCTGGCCAGGGTGGCTCATCCTGCGGGCCTGGTAGAACCTCCGCACCACAAACCCTTTTCTCTGCTGTCCTAGTTTGGGCCTCCTATTAGCCTCTCTCGCATCAGTGGAGACGAACTTCCTTCGCTGACTCTTATGTTGGGGCTGCCTTCTCAGGGCCACCTGCTGTCCCTGGCTGCCCCCTCCACTCGACGTAACATCATCGAGTATCTGGGAATTGGATGATTCTCTACTGGACAGGGTCTCAAAACAGGACAGAGATGCCTGAGAAGCCAAGGTGCTTGCAGCAGTGAATGTACCTGAGTGAGTCTTTGAGAAGCCGCTCAGTGGCACAGTCTTGAAGGCGCACACAGGTGGGCTGGCTCAAGGCCAGCTGGTCTGTGAACCCTTGGAACTCAAGCTTACAAAACTGTTCATCAACGTCTACATCTTCTGGATTTGAGTCAACAAACTTTGTGTTCAAGGAAGGATTTGTATTGGACCTTAGAAACTGTGATTTCCTCATATCAATATTGATGATTTGGGACTTGGTTAGTAGACTTGGTTCAAAATTATCTTTCCTAGCAGGGTCTCCCTCCACAGCCTCTTGTTCTCTGCAAGATGGGGAACATTCATTGAGGTCCATGACTGTCTCACTAGAGCAAGACCCTGGGGTGGTCCACCCCCCGGATTCCTCTTGTGGCACGTTCTTGGCCATTGCTGGACTTGGACTGGACTCCAGGCTGCCTCTGTCAGCCTCCATGACGGACTCACTGTACCAAATTCTGCCCACAGAGTTGTATGTGGTGTCCTGAGAAGGTGGCTTGACTTCCTGTCCAGTCAGAGGTGCCTTTGAGGGTTTCTGCATCTTTCCAGGTGGGGGTCCTTCCAGAGCCTGCCAGGTTTCCTCACTCACCCATGAAGGGGCAATGAGGGGCCTCTCCAGGTGGGGAACTGCCTCTGTTCTTGTTACTTTCTTTCCTTGATGGGGCTGAGGATGTTTTCCCGAGTCCTTGGTTAGCTGGGCTTTTGGGTGGTCCCCAGTGTCACTGGTGGCCTTCAAGGTGGATCTTGGAAGGTGTGTGCAGGAAGCATTTTTCAACTCTAAGTTAAATATAAACTTGAAGACCTTGAGGAGTAGGACCCATCTGTGCCTCACCCGAATCTTTAATACAGAAGCTTCCAGCTCCTGCTGAATATAAGGACTGACAACAAGAGACTCATGGGAGGTGTTCATAGAGGCTTCCCCATCCTGAGAAGAACCTGTGTTTTCTGTTCCTGTAGGAGCATTTGACTCTCCAGGAAGGCCTAAGAAATGGTTGGCAGCAAGTCTTGAACAATGGACATTCACAGGGATTTGACCCTCACAGATCTGCTATGCCTTCTTGCTTATAAGGGCTCCCAAGACTTTTTCTGGATGCTTCCTGCCTGGGCTCAGCTCTCTTTCTGACTGAGGTTTTGCTATTAAAACCTTCACTGGGTGGTTTGCTGATGTCATGTATAGAACTTTATGGGCTCCCCCCCACGCTCTGCCCTACATCAGGGCACAGGTCTGTCCCTGGTAGGATTTGTGCTGGGCACTTGGACCTCATCTTCTGTGCATCCTGGCTCCTTCTGCCTTGACCTGCAGAGGGACTTGAGGGCCCCTCCCTGCCCTGTGCCTGACATGGCCTTGGTTATTGATCCTGAAGCTGCATCCGTTTTTGAGAAGCTTGGATTCTACAGGGCAGGCTGCTCTCTTGTTCCATGAACCTTTTGGAAATGTGGTGCTCCAATTTCTCCCAAACCTCAGGGCTGATCAAATCCCCAGGAAAGATGGAGACAGAGCTGTGGGGCTGGGAAGACCTGCTTTCCTGGGGAAGGTTGGGAATAACCTGGCTAAACACTTGCTGAGATTTTTTAACCAAAGAGGGTAAAGTTCTCCCACTTTCTACTTGCTTTTTCAAAAAGTGATGTTCTAGGGTATGAATTGCTTTGGGATGAAAGATTATGCCTTATTTTGGACTATAGGGCCAGATACATCATGGTACCTAGTCTGTGGTTCAGAGGAAGATGGTTCGATTGGGAAAGAGTGTATAAGATGGGTAGTGGTCTCTAACTGAGCCCAAAGTCGTGCTTGACCTTGGGGCATGGTTGGAGTAAAGGGTTGGGGCTGCATCTGGGCCTTCATGTGAGCCCAAAGTGGTGGTGACTGACGTTGGGCCTTTGTTATTGTCAAGGGTAGGGGTTGGACCCTGGTCTGTGTATGAGCCTGAGGTTGTGGTTGAGAGTGAGGCATGGATGGATTCAAGGCTTGAGGTCGGGCCTGGGTCTACATATGAGCATGAGACGGTGGTGGCTGAAAATGAAGCATGGTCATATCCAAGGGTTGGAGTTGGGCCTGGGTCTCCATGTGAGCCTGAGATGGTGGTTGAAAGTGAGTCATCATTGGAGACAAGGGTTTGGATTGAGCCTGGGTCTCCACCTGAACCTGTGGTCGTGGTTGATGTCAGGGCATGGTCGGAGTCAAGAGTAGGGGTGGAGCCTGGGTCTCCATGTGAGCCCCAGATAGTGAGTAAAACTGGAACATGGTTGAAGTCAAGGGTCGGGGTTGGGCCTGGGTCTCCATGTGACCCAGAGGTGGTGGCTGCAACTGGGGCATGGTGGGAGTCAAGGATTGAGGTTGAGCCTGGGCCACAGGGTGGGTCAAGTGCTTGGCCAATGACAGTTGTGAAGTTACTTTAGCTGGAATATGGAATGGTTTGGCTTTAGAGCGTTCATTAAATAAGACAGGGCATAACTCTAGAGCTGAGCCAGGTACTGTGACAGCAGCTACGAGAGACTCACTGTGCAGAAAGGGGAGACCCCAGAAGAGCTGGCTGCATGTCTTCTATAGATGGCCCCCCAAAGTGTCAGGATATCGGGGCTTCTTGGGACCAAGCAGCTGTTCTGGTTTGCCTTTTATGTTCTAGAAGTGTCGGTGACCCAAGGCGTCCCACTTGTCACCCAGCAACTTGATCCTTTTCCCCAAAGAATTCGGGAGGTAGCCTGCCTCCTCCTCCTTTTCATTCTCCTTCCAAGACTTCAGTTCTACTCTCTTGGTGATTAGTATCTCCAGCAGCTTCTGGACATCCGGGTTGACAAACGAGAGGGTACTGGCCTCTATCTGCCCGTTTTTGGGGTGTCCCCAAAATGAGGCCTCTGGTGGATGGCAGGGGAGGTGCTTTTGGTGGGACTCAAAGTTTGTCATGGTAGAGAGACTCCAAGATTTGGCAGCCCCATGCCACCAAGACAGGGCTGAAAAGGGACAGCTTGAGCAGACAAGCCCTGAGATGGCTGGTCTCCAAGGAGATTGTGGAGACAAGCTGTGTGGGATGGTGCCCAGTGGGAGTGACATGCAGGCACCCGATTGAGACTCAGCACAGAGCCTAGTAGTGGGGAGTAGGAAGAGGCTCTTGGAGGTGGAGAACCGGCCTCCCCATTACTGGGGCATGGTGGGGAAGCAGAAAGAGCAAGTGGCCAGGGTGAAAGGCTGTCCAGGAGAAAGAGAGGCTCTGAACGCTGAGAGGTACTCTCGGATGAACATGAGTGAACAGAATCTAAGGAAGACACTGAGTGTGGAGAGTGGGTGGAGTCCTGAGATAGAGGCCACTGGATCAGAGGAGGCGGGGGCATGGTGGGAGTGGCCTCTTCCCTACTTGGCTGGTGGGCTCCAGCCGGCACTGGTTTGCACACATCCCCAGGGGCATCTTGACTGGATACCTGATGAAAGCCGCCCTTGTCAGGAAGCCTCCTCAGAAGTCTGCAGAAGACATGAAGAACAAGCTGTAGCCAGGAGCCCCGGGGCCAGGTGGGCTGGGCAGGCCAGGCAGGGGTCGGCACCTGCAGCCCATGGCCCTGCACAGTCCCAATGCTGACTTCACAATGCTCCTGCTGTCCCTCCCTCCAAGGCTTTAGCCGCTCTCTGCCCCAGTGCTCCCCCTCCTAGCTCAGCCCCAGGCTGCTTGCAGTCCTGGGGTCACACCATAGGCTCTGGGAGGTAGAACCACGTAGGAGAGAAGGGGAAGATGCTCTACCTTTGCAGAAGTGATGTCAGGTCCCAGACCTCTTCCAGTGCTTCCAGGCAATCTCTGCAAGCTGGAAATTGGCAGACTGTATCATGAGGATGAAGGCAGGAGCCTAGGGGACTTATGGGGCATTGAGTGTAGGTCCCTTGAAGGGGTTGCAACTGGGATATGGGAGCCCAAGTACCAGCATCCAAGGCCATATGATCCCTGACAATGATGGTGAAGTGAAGCTCATGAAAGCGTTTATCATTTACAAAGTGTTTCCATATCCTTTACTCCTTGCTATCCTCATAATCCCCTGTTGGGGAGAATGGGCGTGCGTCACCTTGCAGTGACATCTCAGCAAAGTTAAACAAGGTGTCCATAGTTGGACCCAGAGGTCCCGCCTCCCAATCCAGGCATCATTGGTCCAGTGAAGCCCACACATGTCTGCTGGGCAACACCCATTTCCAGACCTCTTATGGCTTCATTCTATACACAGATTCTAGGCAATATCTGGGTTCTGCTCTCCTTCCCAGAGCTTCCCTGGGTGTCCTGTTTACTGTGGGATGGCCTGCCACTGGTCTCCTTGAAATTTGTGGAAATGGACCCTCATGGCTGAAGAGGTGAGGGCTAACACCTTGGGCTTACAGGACTGAATGTCAGAACTTACCTTTCAAAGCTCCATTTCTTATTCTGCTCCTGCTTCTTCCCCTCCACTCCATGTGATGCTGAGAGAGAGAAAAAACAAGGGCCTGGGACCCAGTTCTCTTTCTCCTCTCTAGACAAGCATCAAACAGTGCCTATATATAACATGACTTTCTATGTTTCTCCAACTGAGCTCTGTGCTCTTTCATTCTTTAAGCTCATATTTAAAGTGTATAAAAATATTTTCTATTTTTCTTTTTTGAAGAATCAGGGATTCCCTGAGAGCTCAGTTGGTAAAGAATCTGCCTGCAATGTGGGAGACCCCTGTTCGATTCCTGGATTGGGAAGATCCACTGGAGAAGGGATAGGCTACCCACTCCAGTATTCTTGGGCTTCCCTTGTGGCTCAGGTGGTAAAAAATCTGCCCGCAGTGTGAGAGATCTGGGCTTGATTCCTGGGTTTGGAAGATCTCTTGGAGAAGGGAAAGGCTACCCAATCCAGTATTTTTGCCTGGAGAATTCCATGGACTGTATAGTCCATGGGGTCTCAAAGAGTCGGGCATGACTAAGGTATTTTGACCCACTCACTCACTGACAAGGATTTTCAAGTGAGATTCACCCTGGATCTTTCATCACTGTTCCTCTGTTCAGAAAAACACATGCACTCACAGACCTATGGGTGAATCTGAGCTCCATCAGGTAAGTCTCTGCTTCTTGAAGCTGGAACTCCACTCCAGCCCCTGCTCTGAGGCTCTTAGGGTTTCAGCACTGCCAGCCAATCAGCCCTGGTCTAAGACATTTGTTCACGACTGGTGAACTGGTGTTCAGAGTTCTGTGCTCTGGCTGACATTGAACTCAGTATCCAGTCCTCGGCCCCTGGTCATGCCTCGGTTTGGGGCATGCTCTGGAGCCCCTATCACACCAGGACACCTGGTCTGAGATCTCCTAGGGTAGAAATCTCTCGGGTAGAAATCCTAGCATTCACTCTACCCCCTGCCCAGCCTGATTTGTCCCTAGAGGCATGATGTTCTATTCTTCCTTGAGAATAGATGCCCTGTTCTTTCTCATTTCATCTCATTTCAAAAGTCTCTAGTTGATTTAGAAAAGTGGAAATAACAACAGAAAAGAAAGAATCATGTGCTTGTGGGCCTGGGCAAAGTTTCCTTACCTTCCTGATGTTTCCCTGTTTCCTAGGGGGAGGAAAGGATGGGTTTTTCTCCAGGTAGGGAAGGATCAGGAAAAACAGCCCCAGTCCACACAGAAAGGCAAGGATGGTATCGATCATCCAGAAAGGGGAGCTGGATTTCAGCCAAATATCAGAAGTGTTTTTCAGAAAAAAGAGGATTCTCCTTCATCTGAGTCACACCGCTGCCCTCAGGCAACTGAGCCAGGGTGTGCACTTGGGACTAAAGTACTAGGCTCACATCACAGACGTGTGGTCTGGTCACAAAGGGCCCTTGGGGGTAGGAGGGATTAGCAGGGGAGGAGGCTGGACCATAGCCCCTCCCTAACCATCCAGCCCCACAGCTCCATTCATCTCCCTTCTCTGAGCCTTCCCGTCCTACCTTCTCATCCTGGTAGACAGAAATATTGGTCAAGTTTCAATTCAACCTATCTGGAACTCAGACAATACTGTTTTTTTTTTTTTTCTTTCTAAATCTCTACTTGAGCCCCATAAATGGCTTTTAAAAATCTGGAGTTGTCACTATAGTTTTGGTTGATTCCAGGAATTCTTACTCTCAGGATTCCCTTGTCTGTCACTCCAAATTTTCCACATAGTATATTTGTGCCTTGCATCGACCTAGGCATGGAACTAAAATTTCTTTCATGTTTATTTAGCCATGTGAATTTTGAAAATATTAAGAAAATTGTAAAATTTCATTTAATTTTCACTAGATGTAGATACATGGTCTTAAATTTAAGTCAATAACCACATGAAATTTACAAAGTTATGAAGTATAAAGCAAATTCTAATACTTAAGCTTCAAAGTAAATTTTTCATAAGTTTCCAGCATCATTGTTTCTGAAATCAATAAACTGAACAAAAACTTTTGAAACATTTTGTGCAGATACACCCTCATCTTTAATGAATCAGTCCAGTATTTTCAAATCTAAGAGAATCAAGCTTTTTTTTTTCCTGTTCAAATGTCTTCCTTCAGTAATTATTATAAGTTGGAATGTTAGCAGAAAATTCTCCTGGTCTTTGTTTATCTGAGAATATTTTTATTTTGCTGTCTTTAATGTTTTCCATTAGACTTGGTAAGTTTCCGGTCGTTATGTCTACAAGTATTTTTTTTCTTCCTCCCCTTTCTCTCCCTGTTTTCTGATACTCTTTCCACATATGCCAGTGTGCTTAATGGGTCCCCTAGCTCATTTTTTCTCAAAATATTTTCATTTTTTCACATTGATTTCTATTAATCCATCTTCAAGTTTACAGTCTTTCGTCTACCATCTTACATGCGCTGTCGAACTTCTCTAATAATTTTTTTCATTTCACTTATCATAGTTTTCAATTCCAGAATTTGTATTTGCTTCATTTTTGATCAATTTGTAGCTGTTCATTGAGTTTCTCTATTTGTTGCCTTATCATATTTTCATCTAATTCTTTAAATATGGTTCCTTTAGTTTTTATAGTTATACTTATTTTTAATACTTTAATCTTTTTCTTCATACTAGAATTATGAATGGTATACTTACATGACTTATAAGTGATATGTTATATAAATACTTTACTCACCAGCTTTACAACATTGGAGTTTTCTCAATCTAACTGTTTACTTATCTGTCCCAGGGAGTTTTATACTTTGATATATTTTTCTTTTACTAATTAACATCTTTCTATTTCAGCTTGTAGAACTTCCTTTAACATTTCTTGTAAGATTGATTCATTGGTGATGAAGTCCTTCACCATCTGCTTATCTGGAAAGGTCTGTCTCTCCTTCGTTTCTGAAAGACAATGTAGTTGTGTCATCGGGGATTTCTTAGCTGTGACATATGGGATCTTGTTCCCCAACTAGGGACTGAACCCAGGCACCTTGCATTGGGACCACCAGCGAAGTCCCCACAGCCTTTTCATTTGTTAAGGAAAAAGAATTCTCTTTGAAAGCTCATATATCTAGTCCACACAGAAGTAGCCAGCAGTTAGTCTTGTCATGAATATTTAAACATGAATCTGCCTATCAGAAGCCAGCCCAGGACAAGGACAATAAGCCATAAGGAGATAGAAAGCCAAGGGTTATGGGATTTTCCTCTTTCAGGGTGTAGGTTCCTGTAGTGTTTTATTTTTAATGGGAATAAACATGGTAAGATTTTTACAGATTCACCCTGGTTGAGAAAATGGATTTGGTACTTGTTATACAGAACTAATTAGAATGTGACAAAAGGCTGAAAAGGTTGGATGATATTCAAATACAACTTTGAGTTTGGACTAAATGTTAACTACTTACTCCCTTTAACTTAAATATTGGCATAAAAACTTAAATTCACGTATGCTTGAAGATCCTTCCCCAAGTCATTAGCCAGAAACGCATGCTGGTTTCACTTTAAAATCCTGTAATCCATCACGCCCATGCCTGTGACTTCAGTTAACACCTGGGCTTCAGTTAACGTATGGGCTGAGCAATCATTCAGCCTCAGCCTCAACTGGAAAGTATTGATCACTTGTCAGCCATGCTAGGGATCATCAAATACACATCCACTCTGCCATATTTGAAATTGAATGCATGATCGCACAACTGGCAATATTACCTAATAGGTTAGGCTAACTAAAACCCCAGCAGTCATGTCTGACATCTTTGTCTCTTAATATGCAGTTATCCTGGTCTTCTCATAAGTATATTTCAAAATTGGCTACATAAATTCTTCCTTAATATCAATCAAATCCAAGTTACCTGTTTTCTTTGACTTCTGCAGGAAACTCATAACTGTTTCACCTGCAACCACATTTGACTCCTGTCATCTCTTTTCCAGTCACAGCTGGAGTAGTCTTTTCAAAATGTTTATCAAATTGGTCAACCCCCTTCATAATACATTTAACGGCTTTCCATTGTTTATGAGCTAAAAAGAAGAAAGACCCTTAACAAAACCTGCATGGGTCTCCAGGATAAGGTATCAAACTCCACTTCCAATGTCACACTTCCCCAGTGTATAGAAGTGTGGCTATATATACATACACATATCATAAAGTATTAGAGTAGGAAATAGCAACCCACTCCTGTTTCTTGCCTGGAAAATCCCAAGGACAGAGGAGCTTTGGTGGGCTGCCGAGATACCCAAGGGTCAATTGTATAGCTATAGTGTTCATTATAATGATAAAATTGCATTTAATGTGTGTAACAATTATATAATTCATAAACATACTTATGTATTATGGATAATAGGGTTTCCCAGGTGGCGATAGTGGTAAAGAACCCACCTGCCAATGCAGGAGACATGAGAGATGCAGGTTTGATTCCTGAAGGGAGGCACAGCAACCCACTCCAGTGTTTTCACCTGGAGAATCCCGTGAACAAAGGAGCCTGGCAGGCTACAGTCCATAGCATCCCAAAGACTTGGATAAGACTGAAGAACTTTGCATGCACATTATGGATAATAACCACATATATATACAACCACTGAAAGAACTAGTTGGTGTTATTCAGTCACTAAGTGGTGTCTGACTATTTGCAACCCCATGGACTGTAGCACCCCAGGCTCCCCTATCCTTCACTGTCTCCCAAAGTTTCCTCAAACTCATGTCCATTGAGTCAGTGATGGCATCCAACCATTTCATCCTCTGTTGCCCCCTTCTCCTCCTGTCTTTAGTCTTTCCCAGCATTGGAGTCTTTTCCAGTGAGCCAGCTCTTTGTGTCAGGTGGCCAAAGCATCAGTTCTTTGGTGCTCAGCCTTCCTCATGGTCCAACTCTCACATCCATACATGACTACTGGAAAAACCATAGCTTTGACTATGCAGACGTTTGTTGGTAAAGTGAGATAAATATCATTAATGAAAACATAATAAAACAGTCAAAAACATTATTGAAATCCATCATATGCACCCTGGTCCAAAAACACATTACAAAGATATGAAATGTATTCTGCTTCTCCTTTGAATGATCCAGTCTGGGAGACGGGCTTCCTCCTATTTTGAAGACTAAGACTAATTAAATTTACAATAAGGCTACATTTCTTCAGAGAGAAGTTATCTACCCTTTTGCCTGGTATCTGTGAAGATTATGTTTTTTTATTGAGGTAAAGTTCACATGACATGTAGTTTACCATTTTAAAGTACACAATTCATTGGAACTCAGTTCATTCATGATTTTGTGCAACCATTACCTCTGTGTGCTTAGTCATTCAGTTGTGTCGGACTCTTTGTGACCCCGTGGGCTGTAGCCCACCAGGCTCCTTTGTCCGTGGGATTCTCCAGCCTAGAACACTGGACTGGGTTGCCGTGCCATCCTCCAGGGGAGCTTCCTGACCCAGGGATCAAGCCAGGCCTGCACTGCAGGCGGATTTATTGCCCCCAAAGGAGATCCCATACCATTAAACAGTCACTTCTATCCCCTTCTCTCTCAGCCTCTGGCAGCCACTAATCTGCTTTCTGTCTCTATAGATGTGCCTTTTTTTGACATTTCATGTAAATGGAATTTTAAATATGTGACCTTTAGCATCAGCATTCTTTCACTTACCTTTGTTCTTTTGAGGTCATCCATGTTGCAGCTTGTCTCAGAATTTTATTACATATTATAGCTGAATAACATTTTATTATATGGCTAGACCACATTTTATTTATCTATATCCTGAATACACTCTCTGTGGGATATTCTGTCTTCACCCAGTTCTCCATAGGTACTGGTTTTTCCTGTGCCCTAGGGCATTTGTATAGTAAAGTTTCCTAATTAAAAAAAAATTCACTCATACTTAAAATCAAGCTAATCAAATTCTTCAGTACAGAGTAATATAATCTTGTGTATGCAAAAGACCAGTGGTTTCTTATGTTATTTTTCTACCTTCATCCTCATACTATTTCTATTCCTTTCTCCACAAAAACTCTCACTTTAATGTTTGGTATGTGGCGGCAGCCTTGTGAAATATGTGATTGTTTTGAGCGTGTGCTTTTAATCTATGTTAAAGATTCTCCATTAGTATAACCCTTAGTACTGGACATGGAACAATGAGCTGGTTCAAAATTAGGTAAGGAATACCTCAAGGCTGTATATTGTCAGCCCGCTTATTTAATTTATATGCAGAGTACATCTTGTGAAATGCCAGACTGGATGAAACACAAGCTGGAATCCAAATTGCTGGGAGAAATATCAGTAACCTCAGATATGCAGAAGACAACACTTTACGGCAGAAAGCAAAGAGGAACTAAAGAGCCTCTTGATGAAGGTGAAAGACGAGAGTGAAAAAGTTGACTTAAAATTCAGCATTCAAAAACTAAGGTCATGGTAACCAGTCTCATCACTTCATGGCAAATGGATGAGGAAACAATGGAAACAGTGAGAAACTTTATTTTCTCGGACTCTAAAATCACTGCAGATGGTGACTGCCGCCATGAAATTAAGACACCTGCTCCTTCGAAGAAATGCTGTGACAAACCTAGACAGCATATTAAAAAGCAGAGACATTACTTTGTCAACAAATGTCCAGCCAGTCAAAGCTATGTTTTTTTTTCAGTAGTCATGTATGGATGTGAGAGTTGGACCATAAGAATTGATACTTTTGAACAGAGTTGAAGAAGACTCTTCAGAGTCCCTTGGGCTGCAAGGAAATTAAATCAATCAATCCTAAAGGAAATCAACCCTGAACCGATGCTGAAGCTGAAGCTCCAATACTTTGGCCACCTGATGTGAAGAGGTGACTCATTAGAAAAGACCCTGATGCTGGGAAAGATTGAGGGCAGGAGGAGAAGGGGCCGACAGAGGACGAGATGGCTGGGTGGCATCACTGACTCAATGGACGTGGGTTTGAGCAGGCTCTGGGAGATGGTGATGGACAGGGAGGCCTGGCGTGCTGCAGTCCATGGGGTCTCAAAGAGTCGGACATGGCTGAGCGACTGAACAACAATAGCAACAGCCCTTGTTCTGTGTCTTATCCTTTCCCCCCACCACTGTAGATCACCTGTGTTGTCATATGTGCTCCTACTTCAGTGTTCTTTGCTCTGGAGTGTTCTGTAGCTTGCCCCACTCCCCATCCACTCACCTAATAATAAAGATCACATTATTTCTAATTCTCTGTCACAATGAACCAAGCTCTTGTGTGTGTTTCCTTAAGGACCTGTATAAAAATATCTCTGGGATACATACCCAGAAGTGGGATCACTGGTCATAGGATACATATTTTATTTCATTGAATATTGCCCAGATTCCTTTCCAGAATGCTCTATAATTTACACTCACATAGAAGGGCTTGAAAAATTCTGCTTCACATCTTGGGCCAACACATATTATTATTATCCATCTTACTTGTCATTTATTTTCAGGTCATTAATTTTGTTTTATTTATTTTTTAATTTATTTGTTAATCAAAGGATAATTGCTTTACAGAATTTTGTTGTTTTCTGTCAAACCTCAACATGAATCAGCCATAGGTATGCAAATATCCCCTCCCTTATGAAACTCCCTCCCATCTCCCTCCCCAACCCACTCCACTAGGTTGATACTGAGCCCCTGTGTGAGTTTTCTGAGCCATGCAGCAAATTCCCATTGGCTATCTGTTTTACATATGGTAATGTAAGTTTCCATGTTACTCTCTCCATACATCTCACCCTCTCCTCCCCTTTCCCCAGGTCCATAAGTCTATTCTCTATGTCTGTTTCTCCATTGCTGCCCTGGAAAGAAATTCTTCAGTACCATTTTTCTAGATTCCATATGTATGTGTTAGACACGATGTTTATCTTTCTCTTTCTGACTTACTTCTGTATAACAGGCTCTGTATAATAGGCTCTAGGTTCATCCACTTCATTATAACTGATTCAAATGTGTTCCTTTTTATGGCTGAGTAATGTTCCATTGTGTATATGTAACACAACTTCTTTATCCATTCATCTGTTGATGGACATCTAGGTTGCTTCCATGTTCTAGCTATTGTAAATAGTGCTGCAGTGAACAATGGGATAGATGTGTCTTTTTCAGTTTTGGTTTCCTTAGGGTATATGCTTAGGAGTAGGATTGCTGGGTCATATGGCGGTTTTATTCCTAGTTTTTTAAGGAATCTCCATACTGTCTTCCATAGTGGCTGTATCAATTTACATTCCCACTGAAAGTGCAAGAGCATTCCCTTTTCTCCACACCCTCTCCAGCATTTATTGTTTGTAGACTTTTTGATGATGGCCATTCTGAAGGGTATGAGATGATATCTCATAGAAGTTTTGATTTGCATTTCTCTAATAATGAGTGATGTTGAGCATCTTTTCATGTGTTTGTTAGCCATCTGTATGTCTTCTTTTGAGAAATGTCTGCTTAGATCTTTTCCCCATTTTTTGATTGGGTTGTTTGTTTTTCTAGTATTGAGTTGTATGAGCTGCTTGTATATTTTGGAAATTAATCCTTTGTCAGTTGTTTAATTTGCTATTATTTTCTCCCATTCTGAGGGTTGTCTTTTCACCTTGCTTATAATTTCCTTTGCTGTGAAAAAACTTTTAAATTTAATCAAGTCCCACTTGTTTACTTTTGTTTTTATTTCCATTACTCTAGGAGGTGGGTCATAGAGGATCTTGCTTTGATTTATGTCATCGAGTGTTCTGCCTATGTTTTCCTCTAAGAGTTTTATAATTTCTGGTCTTACATTCAGACCTTTAATCCATTTTGAGTTTATCTTTGTGTATGGTGTTAGGAAGTGTTCTGATTTCATTCTGTTACATGTAGCTGTCCAGTTTTCCGAGCACCATTTATTGAAGAGGCTGTCTTTGCCCCATTGTATATTCTTGACTTCTTTGTCAAAAATATGATACCCTTAGGCACATGGGTTTATTTCTGCTCTATCTTGTTCCATTGGTCTATATTTCTGTTTTTCTGCCAGCACCATACTGTCGTGATGACCATAGCTTTGTAGTATAATCTGAAGTCAGGAAGGTTGATTCCTCCAGCTCCATTCTTCTTTCTCAAGACTGTTTTGGCTACTCGGGGTCTTTTGTGTTTCCATATGAATTCTGAAATTTTTTGTTCTAGTTCTGTGAAAAATACCATTGGTAATTTGATAGGGATCTCATTGAATTTGTAGCTTGCATTTGGTAGTATAGTCATTTTCACAATATTGATTCTTCCTACCCAGGAACAAGGAATATCTCACCATCTGTTTATGTCATCTTTGATTTCTTTCATCAGTGTCTTATAATTTTCTGTGTATAATTCTTTTGTCTCCTTAGGTAAGTTTATTCCTAGATATTTTATTCTTTTTGTTGCAATGGTGAATGGGATTGATTCCTTAATTTCTCTTTCTGATTCATCATTGTTAGTATGTAGAAATGCAAGTGATTTCTGTGTATTGATTTTGTATCCTGTAACTTTGCTAAATTCACTGATTAGCTCTAGTAATTTTCTGATATTATCTTTAGGGTTTTCTATGTACAGTATCATGTCATCTGCAAACAGTGAGAGCCTTACTTCTTCTTTTCCTATCTGGATTCCTTTTATTTCTTTTTCTTCTCTGATTGCTGTAGCTAGGACTTCCAGAACTATTTTGAATAATAGTGAGGAAAGTGGACCCCCTTGTCTTGTTTCTGATCTTAGGGGGAGTGCTTTCAGTTTTTCACCATTGAGAATAATGTTTGCTGTAGGCTTATCATTTATGGCCTTTACTATGTTGAGGTAGGTTCCTTCTATGCCCATTTTTTGAACAGTTTTAATCATAAATAGGTACTGAATTTTGTCAAAGGCTTTTCTGCATCTATTGAGATTATTATATGGTTTTTATCTTTCAATTTGTTAATATGGTGTATCACATTGATTGATTTGCATATGTTAAAGAATCCTTCCATCCCTGCAATAAAGCCAACTTGATCATGGTGTATGAGCTTTTTGATGTGTTGCTGAATTCTGTTTGCTAAAATTTTGTTGAGGATTTTTGCATCTATGTTCATCAGTGATATTGGTTGATATTGGCCTGTAGTTTTCTTTTTGTGTGTTGTCTTTGTCTGGTTTTGGTATCAGGCTGATGGTGGCCTTGTAGAATGAGGTAGAAAGTATTCCTTCCTCTGCAATTTTTTGAAAGTGTTTTAGAAAGATAGGCATTAGCTATTCTCCAAATATTTGATAGAATTCTCCTGTGAAGCCATCTGGTCCTGGGCTTTTGTTCTTAGGGAGATTTTTGATCACAACTTCAGTTTCAGTGCTTGTAATTGGGTTGTTCATAATTTCTATTTTTTCCTGGTTCAGTCTTGGAAGATTGAGCTTTTCTAAGAATTTGTCCATTTCTTCCAGGTTATCCATTTTATTGCCATATATTGTTCATAATAGCTTCTTACAGTCCTTTGTATTTCTGCATTATCTGTTGTAACCTCTTCTTTTTCATTTCTAGTTTTGTTGATTTGATTCTTCTCTCTTTTTTTCTTGATGAGTCTGGCCAAAGGTTTGTCAATTTTGTTTATCTTCTCAAAGAACCAGCTTTTAGTTTTATTAATCTTTACTATTGTTTCTTTAATTTCTTTTTGCTTGGATCTTTATGATTTATTTTCTTCTACTAATTTTTTTTTGGTTCATCTTTTTCCAGCTGTTTTAGGTGTAAAGTTAGGTTGTCTATTCAATGGTTTTCTTGTTTCTTGAGGTACGATTGTATTGCTGAAAACTTCCCTCTTAGAACTGCTTTTGCTACATCCCATAGGTTTTGAATTGTCATGTTTTCATTGTCATTTGTTTCTAGAATTTTTTTTACTTCCATTTTGATTTCTTCAGTAACCTGTTGGTTATTTGGAAACAGATTGTTTAATCTCCATCTGTTTGTGTTTTTTACAGTTTTTTTCTTGTACTTGAGATCTAGTCTCATTGTTGTGGTTGGGAAAGATGCTTAATAGGATTTCAATTTTCTTGAATTTACTGGGGTTTGATTTGTGACCCAAGATGTGGTCCAAAGTGTAGAATGTTCCATGTGCACTTGAGAAGAAGGTGTATTCTTCTGCCTTTGGATGGAATGTCCTGAAGATATCAATGAGATCCATCTCATCTAATGTATCATTTAAGACTTGTGTTTCCTTATTAATTTTCTGTTTTGATGATCTGTCCATTGGTGTGAGTGGGTGTTAAAGTCTCCTGCTATTATTGTGTTACTGTCAGTTTCTCCTTTTATGTCTGTTATTCTTTGTCTTATGTATTAAGGTGCTCCTATGTTGGGTGCATAGATATTTACAATTGTTATGCTTTCCTCCTGGACAGATCCCTTGATCATTCTGTACTGTCCTTCCTTATCTCTTATAATCTTCTTTATCTTAAGCTCTATTTTGTTTGATATGAAGATTGCTATTCCAGCTTTCTTTTGCTTCCCATTTGCATGGAATATATTTTTCCATCCTCTCACTTTCAGTCTATATGTGTCTTTAGGTCTGAAGTGGGTCTCTTGTAGACAGCGTATATATGGGTCTTGTTTTTGTATCTATTCAGCTAGTCTGTGTCTTTTGGTTGGAGCATTTAATTCATTTGCTTTCAAAGTAATTATTGGTATATATGTTCCTATTGCCATTTTCTTAATTGTTTGGGGTTGATCTTGTAGATCTTTTTCTTCTCTCCTATTTCTTGACTTGATGATTCCCTTTAACGTTTGTGATAAAGCTGGTTTGGTGGTGCTGAATTCTCTTACCTTTTGTTTGTCTGAAAAGCTTTTTATTTCTCCATTGATTTTGAATGAGATCCTTGCTGGGTACAGAAATCTGAGTTGTAGAATTTTCCCTTTCAGTACTCTAAATATATCCTGCCATTCTCTTCTGGTCTGCAGTTTCTGCTGAAAGATCAGCCGTTAAACGTATGAGGTTTCCCTTGAATGTTACTTGTTGTTTTTCTCTTTCTGCATTTAATGTGTTTTCTTTGTGTTTAGTCTTTGTTGGTTGATTAGTATGTGTCTTGGTGTGTTTCTCCTTGGGTTTCTTCTATGGGACAGTGTACCTCTTGGACTTGATTGACTATTTACTTTTCCATGTTGGGGAAATTTTCAACTATAATCGCTTCAAAAATTTTCTCATACCCTTTTTCTTTTCTTCTTCTGGTACTCCTGTAATTCAAATGTTGCTGTGTTTGATATTTTCCCAGAGGTCTCTGAGACTATTCTCAGTTCTTTTCATTCTTTTTGCTTTATCTGCTCTTCAGAAGTTATTTCCACCATTTTATCTTCCAGCTCACTGATTTGTTCTTCTGTTTCAGATATTCTTCTATTGATTCCTTCTAGAGTGTTTTTAATTTCAGTAATTGTGTTGTTTGTCTCTGTATGTTTATTTTTTAATTCTTCTAAGTCTTTGTTAATTGATTCTTGCATTTTCTCCATTCTGTTTTCAAGGTTTTGATCATGTTTGCTATCATTGTTCTGAATTCTTTTTCAGGGAGTTTGCCTGTTTCCTCGTCATTTATTTGGACTTCTGTGTTTCTAGTTTGTTCCTCCATTTGTGTAGTATCTCTCTGCCTTTTCTTTCTTTTTTTAACTTATAGTGTTTGAGGTCTCCTTTTCCCAGGTTTCAAGACTGAATTCTTTCTTCCTTTTGATTTCTGCCCTCATAAGTTTGGTCCAGTGGTTTGTGTAAGCTTCATATAGGGTGAGATTTGTGCTGAGTTTTTGTTTTGTTTTGTTTTGTTTTTTTCCCCTTTTTCCCCCCTCTGATGGGCAAGGCTGAGTGAGGTGGTAATCCTGTCTGCTGATGACTTTTTTATATTTTTGTTTTGTTTGTTGTTTAGATGAGGTGCCCTGCACAGGGCTTTCTTTGTGTGAGTTCTCACTATCTGATTCTCCCCCGTGAGTTCTCACTATTTGATACTCCCTAGGGTTAGTTCTCTGGTAGTCTAAGGTCTTGGAGTCAGTGCTCCCACTCCAAAAGCTTATGGCTTGACCTCTTCATCTAGGACTGATGAGATGGAAACAATCTTTCTGTTTTTCAAACCTCCTGTTGTAGTTATTTCCAAAATCTGGTCTACTACATCTTTAGTTTCTCTGCATCCAGCGTGTCTCGGGAGCCACAGTTCCTCTATATTGGCCTTATTTGTATTTTGATGGATGTGAAGTGTAGCTCATTGTTGTTGCTATTTTTGCATTTGCTTTATTTAACATTTTCCCTTTTTAAACCATAGATTCAGATCTGACTATATGATTGCACAGTTTTAAGTATTTTTTTCTCTGCAGCATTATAAACCCTTCATCAGGTGTAGCTATGAAATACAAATTGCAAAAAAGTAAATTATTCCATTTTCATTGCAAATTTAAGTTTAGTCCTGTTTCTATCACAGAATGACATTCAGGAACATAAACTATTATATAAAAAGCTGATTTGGTCCTCTTGCTTTATAAGTTGGTGAACCCTCCACAAAATTTTAGTCAATAGAAAATTATATAACAAGTTTATGTTTTTACTATAAAGCTAAACTGGGGCTTCCCTGGTGACTTGGTGGTGAAGAATCTGCCTGCCAATGTAGAAGACCAGATTCCACCCCTGAGTTGGGAAGGTGCCCTGGAGAAGGAAATGGCTACCTATTTCAGTATTCTTGCCTGGAGAATCGCATGGAGGGCCACAGTCCATGGGGTCGTGAGTCGGACACGACCTAGCAACTAAACAGCAACAATGACTTTATTATTTGGGAATTCTACTTTGATTAGAGTCTACAAAAGGACAAGAAGTAAAAAAGCATAAGAAAATAGACGCTTTTTCTGCTTAAATTAACAAACGGCAGATTCACAGTTAGCTGAAATAGAAATAGCAGTGCTCTTCAGAAACTCCAGTTTTCGACGGAGATCTCTGGGTGTTCTTCCCAAGCCGTTCATGCTGCCCCAAATCCTGAGCCGAAGGATCTTCCGGGGCGAGCCAGGGTGGCATTTCTCGCGCCCATTCGCTTTGCGATGACTAAGCTCTCAGTGAGGGCTAAAAGCATTCGCATTTCATAAAATCCTTGAGCGAGGTCTCGCACTCCCTGCGGTTCCTTCTGTTCTAGGAAGGATGATGTCATCGTTGGAGCTGTTCCTGGAGACAGATGGTGGGTGATCAGTACTAACACATGAGCCACAACAGATTAGTGTGAAGAGAATGTACGTAAGACACATAAGGGAGAGGCTTTCTACCTCGGGGGGAGGGGGGGACGGTATAAAAAACACCTGTGCAACTTTCTAAAGGGCTCAGACCCCTCTCCCTTCCTCCAAAGGTGGTGCTGCTGGCAAGCGTGTCTTGGCAAAGTTTCATTGGCTTTCAGATGTGTGCTGGAGAACAAATTATGGGTGTAAAGTTTTTGCCAGAAGCATTCACAGCCTGTATTTTGCGGAGCTGGAGATGACTGATCAGTGGTGTATTTTACAAGACTGCTGTTTTAAGAATTACTTCTTTGGCCTTCCTGGGGGAAGACGGCACGGAAAAAGGTCTGCGTAGAATGTTAGTTCCCTTCATCACTGAAGTTAGGATCTTAAATGCACCTTTGCTTGGCACTCTGCTTCTCTTATGTAGCAAAGCCAGGGTGTTCATTTTGAGTTCTTTTTGTAGTTAGTTTGATTAAATGTCCTTCTGGCTTTAGTGCTGCTGATCCTTTGTTTTAAAGCTAAAGCAATGGTGATCACTCTGTAATGTGTAAAAGTACTGAATCATTGTGTTGCGTACAGTGCTGTGGGTCAATTACACTTCAAAAACCAAACAGAAAAACTCCTAGAAAAAGACATCAGATTTGAGGTTACCAGAGATGGGGGAGTTGGATGAAGGGGATCAAAAGGTACAAAGTTCCAGTTATAAGATAAAAAGTACAAGGGTTGTAACGTACAACAGGATCAATATAATTAACACTGCTGTGTTATATATGACAGTTGTTAAGAGAGTAGCTCCTAGAATTTACATCACAAGGAAACATATTTTTTTCTTTTTACTTTGTATCTATATGAGAAAATGATGCTCACTAAACTTACTGTGGTAATCATTTCATGATGTATTTAAATTAAATAATTATACTGTAAGCTTAGGCAGTGCTATATGTCAATTATATCCCAACACAGCTGGAAAGACAAAAATAAAGATAAAAAGATTTGTACATCCTGAAAAAGAGACCATATTGAAAACATTCACCTTAGCAACTTCTGATAGAGAGACAAAACTTATTTTAATTGACTACTGATTTTTATCAAATTTTTAAGTTTTAGTTTAAGAGACAGGATCACAGTTCTTTTCCCCAGTTTCTAACACTTTGTCTCAGATTCCCAAAAGGAAGTCCAAAATATGCTGTAGAAATTTTTTATGACTTAGAATCCACACTGTTTCTCTGCAAAGGAGCCAGTATCGCCCCAAATGCCTCTCTTCACTCTTGGAGTCATAAAAACCATGCTTCTCAGTATCCTCTCGGACAAGATCTAGCACCAAGTAGTGAGTGCTCTAACTCCTTCTGAGGGCTTGCTGGGTCTTTGTGAATAAGATGTCATTGGTCATCCATTCATTCACCAGAAGAACGTTGTTCTGATGTTTTCACAGAACATCTGGTTCACAGATGAATTTCTGAACAACAGTTCCTGCCTGGGTAATACCTGTGAGCTCATACTTTCTTACAGTTTGGGTGAAATCCTCATTCTTCCGCAGATTGGGATCACCAAAGGACCCCAGTAAATCTGCCCCACACAGCAATGTTACCTTTGGACACCTTTTGCTTCTGACCCCACGGATTTCTTTTGACTAAAATCTTGACTTTGTCCAGCCAGCTTCCTCCTCCATTCAGGTCTTTCTGGCGAGCCCTGCTTATCGCAGCTACTGGTCTCCACTTTCTCTCGATGGTGTCCGAGCACCTGAGCAGTCTCTGGCCACTCCTTCTGAAGTCTTCTCCATGCACACACTTCCACCTGCTTTGAATTCTTGGTGGCAAGATATGCAATGATAACTTGGCAATGGGCAAAGAAGAGTTTGATGCTTCTTATATACCTTGCTGACAGGATGAATTGTGCCTTGTCTAACTGTATATTTTCCTATTGCATGCGTGTAGTTCTTGACCAGTCCAAGCAACCTGAGGTGCATGTTGATGACTGGAATAAAAAACCACAAGCAAGGAGCACCACAGTTGTCTTCTCGGAATTTTCTAGGCTAACAATGTTAAGTTGTTGGTCTAAGTGCAAAACCCTGACACGTTCTTTGTCATTCTTACAAAGGAAATTCTGTCATTCTGAAGCGCTCTGCAAGGTTGGCTATCGGCATCATTCCAACTTGTGTGTCAACAGCCTTCTCCAAGTTGAGCTAGAACAGAGGATCCACATCCATATTGTGACCCACGTCCTCAAGGCTGACTGACAAGACTGCTTGTATCTTGATGCTTTAATTTACATATCTTAGTTTATCAAACAGAATTTTAAGTAGTTTTCTGGTTATTGCCCATCCATATCCTTCGCTGATTTATAAAAATAGGAGCTCCTTAACTTTGCTGCTTTTGTGTTGTTATTTGTTGTTGTCATCATCTTGGTAGCTCATCTGTAAGAATTTTTGGATATGCTAGGCTTTGATTTATTGTCTTTTACATATGTCTCAAAAACTTACAGTATGCTTCATATATATTGTTCCCTGTCTGTTAAAGTGTTTTAAAACACTCCATGGGTATCAACTGTTGATTAAAAATGTTAATTGTCTTTAATGTTTTTGGTGTATTTGTATTGTTTTCCTTATCCTTAGGTTAGCTTTGTATTTTTTCTTACTTTTGTTCTTTAATCTATTTAGATTCAATTCTGTCTCCAATAACTAAATAAAGAAAGAGGGGAAAAGGGAAAAATCTTCCTCACAGAAGAATTCCAATTAATAAATGTGGGCAGAATGAGGAAAAGAGAAAATTAGCATTAGAACATCACAGTTACATTGTTGCAGGGAATATCCATGGATGAATGCCAAATATTTATTAATTACTATGGTGATTGTGACATATGTCTGCAAGTTCTTTGTTATTTCTCTTTCCAAGAGGTGAAGGTTAATTCCCCTCTGTTAAGTGTGGGCTGGATTGTGACTGTCTTCTAATAAATAGAGAACAGAAAGGAAAAAATAATAACTTTATAGAAGAAAATATGGGCAGACACCAATTAACCTAGTGACCAAATTAAGGTTACCAGTAATAAATCATTTTGATAACATACATCTTCTAATAAAATGTGATGAGACAGGCAAATCACCCTTACTGTATTTTTATAAAAATAAATTATCCCTCCAATTTTTCCAAACTCCATCTAATCAAGGGACAACAATAGACAAACCCAAACTGAAGGACATTTTACGAGATACCTGACCAGTGTTCTTCAAAAGCATCAGGAGAAATAGGACAGATTGATAAACTGTCTGATTAGAAAAAAATTTAGAAATGTGATGACTAAATGCAGTGTGTGGTCTTGAGAAATCAGTGGAAAAATGGGTTACATTCAAATAAACTTTAGTTGATAGTAATGTATCAATGTTGACTTCTTAGAATTGATAAATGTCCAATGGTTATGTAAGGTAACACTAGGGGAATCTGAATGAAGGATATAAAGAAACCCTTTGTGCTCCTGGAAACTCTTTGTGGTCCTGGAAACTCTTCTGCAAATCTAAGTGAAATTTGTCTAAATAAAAATGTATTTCCAATTAAAAAAATTTTTTCATAAAGCTTAACACCTTGCAAGTAGTATAAAAATCTCAGGGAATTTTTCATAGCAATATGGTGTGGGAGGCATTTTGGAGACTGACAAACTTGACTAAAAAATAGTTTTTCAGTAAAAACAATAGGGCAAAAAGAAACACTTTACTTAAAACCAATAGTTAAAAAGACAAACAGGAGATTGTACAATCCCATGCATAGAAAGGGATCTTGGGTTCACAGTGTCCTGGACCCCGGGATCCTGGGCACTCCCTTAGGTGGAAAGGTGCTTTCAGTGAGCTTGAAACAACTTCATTTCAAAGCTGTTGAGAGCATATCTCACAGCTTCGTGCTGTCCTGAGTGCTGGGGGCGGGGGGGCGGGGGCAGGTCAGAGTGACTCCAGTCATCGTCCACATCTTGTCCGGAATCCCTGATTCTAAGACAGTGGTCATGAGGACTGGGTAGACAGCAGGGTGACACAGTAGTTTTCAGAGTTTCGAGTGTTACTGATTCCTGCATCTGCGGTGCTGCCTGCTTCCCTTTCCGGCAGCGGGGGTGCTGGAGCAGAGAAAACCACTTGAGGACAAAGTGTTGCACCTCACCTGGTTCCAAGGACCTTGTGATTGTCTGAGGATGGGAAGACTAGGCAGGTGCTGCTCTGATGAAGACAGAGGGGTAGGCAGCGAGGAAGACCTGTTCTCCACCGCTGTGTCCAGGCCTTGCCCATCCCTCCCAACCTTGTCACAAAGACCTTTGTGACCTTCCAGAGGGAAAGACCAGATGAGCTTTATCCCTCAGTGAAAGAGAAGGAAAATGGAACTTAGGTCACCTCCACCACACCAAAGGCTGGGTGCCCCAGGCATGCACTTTCTGTCTAGCTCCTACTGGGTTCTCTCTTTCTGTTGGCAGTAAACACTGCAACTGTTCTTGGAGCAAAAATCATTGTCACTTCTGAAAGCAACTGCCTCTGCAGGCTTCTTTCTCCTATTTTCTCAATCTCTAAAATGTAGGGTCATTCTTCAGATGCCTTTCAGTTATTGCAGACTTTGAGTACTCCCATGTTTATCTATTTCCTTATAAATCCTTTTTGTAAAAATCAGTTTCTTCTTTTGCCCTCCTACTGTCTGCTCATATTCTTTAATTCAAACACCTATAATAATTTATTAATTCATCATACTACTTTTAGCTTCTATAGTCTATCCTAGGAATAGCTGAAAAAAACAATTTTTTGTATAAGCTGTGGCTTGATAGGCATATTTTTCCGGTGAAATATGTGCAACACTCTCTATTATCAACAAGTACCCTCCTAAGAGTCTTAGTTTAGATGTCCAGCCTTGCTGTCCATTGTCTATAATATTTTGCAACATGATGTCCATTGTTTCTCAGCCGGGGTTTCATGGTTACCTGCAGGAGTCACAGTAGGTAGTAAGGAGGCATAATTAACACGAACTGTATTTGTTGTTCAGTCACTAAGTCATGTCTGACTCTGCAACCCCATGGACTGAAGCACAGGCTTCCCTGTCTTTCACTATCCCCCAAAGTTTGCCCAAACTCATGTCCATTGGGTCAGTGATGCCATCCAACCATCTCGTCCTCTGTCACCCCTTCTCTTGCCCTCAGTCTTCCCCAGCATCAGGGTCTTTTCCAAAGAGTCAGCTCTTCACGTCAGGTGGCCAAAATACTGGAGCTTCAGCTTCAGCATCAGTCCTTCTAATGAATATTCAGGGTTGATTTCCTTTAGGATGGACTGGTATGATCTCCTTGCTGTCCAAGGGACTCTCAAGAGTCTTCTCCAGCACCACAGTTCAAAAGCATCAATTCTTCAACCTTCTTCATGGCCCAACTCTCACATCCATACACAACTACAGGGGAAAACCATAGCTTTGATTATATGGACCTTTATAGGTAAAGTGATGTCTCTGCTTTTTGATACATAGTCTATGTTTGTCGTAACTTTTCCCAAGGAGCTAGTGTATTTTGATTTCATGACTGGAGTCACCATCCACAGTGATTTTGGAGCCCGAAAAAATAACATCTGTCCCTGTTTCCATTTTTTCACTGTCTGTTTGCCATGAAGTAAGGGGACTGGATGCTATGATCTTAGTTTTTTTGAATGTTGGTTTTAGGCAACTTTTTCATTCTCCTCTTTCACCTTCATCAAGAGGCTGTTTAGCTTCTCTTCACTTTCTGCCATTAGAGCGGTATCATCTGCAAATCTGAGATTGCTGATACTTCTCCAAGCTATCTTGATTCCAGGAGCTTGTGATTCATCCAGTCCGACAAGTCACGTGATATTCTCTGCATATAAGTTAAATAAACAGGGTGACAATATACAGCCTTGATGTACTCCTTTCCCAATTTGGAACCAGTCTGTTGTTCAAGTCTGGTTCTGTTGCTTCTTGACCCACATTTATGTTTCTGAGGAGACAGGTCAGGTGGTCTGGTAGTGCCATCTCTTTAAGAATTTTCCACAGTTGTGATTCACACACAGACTTTAACATAATCAATGAAGCAGAAGTAGGTGTTTTTCTGGAATTCCCTTGCTTTCTCTATGAGCCAATGAATGTTGGCAATTTGCCCCTGGTTCCAATGCCTTTTCTAAACTCAGCTTGTATGTTTGGAAGTTCTCAGTTCATATACTGCTAATGCCTAACTTGAAGGATTTTGAGCATAACCTTACCAGCACGTGAAATGAGTGCAACTGTTTGGTAAGTGGAACATTCTTTGACATTGCCCTTCTTTAGGACTGGAATGAAAACTGACCTTTTCCAGCCCTCTGGCCACTGCTGAGTTCTCCAAATTTGCCGACATACTGAGTGCAGCACTTCAACGGCATAAATCTTTCAGAATTTGAAACAGTTCAACTGGAATTCCATCACCTCCCAGCAATCTTAGTAGTAAAATGCATTAAACTTTATCCATTTATTTTATCTATGTTGTCACATGAATCAGTGGTTTGTTCCTTTTGTTAAAGAATAGTACTCTACTGTATGGGGGTACCATATTTTGTTAATCCACTCACCTGTTGAAGTACTTCTGGATTCCACTTTTGGGTGGTTGTGAAAGAAGGTAGGTTTATAAACTGAACTGGTAACTTTTATTCATTCACAAAATGGAACCAATGAAGGTTGGTTATCCCCACACACTCACCTTCCCTACTGACCCTCCTGGTCACCAGCTGTATCTGAAGGAAGAAAGATAAAGGGAAATATGATTTTACCCTACCTATTTCCTTGTCCCTAAGGGGAAAAGCAAATGGGCCTGGAAAAAAAAAAAAAAACAACCTTAGGGGATAGCATCAAAGTCATTACTTCTCATATAATGAAAGTTATGGTAAAATGTGAAGGTTGAATTCTCCTTCATAAGGTGAGAAAAAGTCAGTCAGAAAATAGACATTGTGAACTAAGACTTAGAGGTTATTGACTGAGGTATATTAGAAGAATGCCTTGCTCATACTTCACTGTATTTCTATCCTTTGGAAAAATTCTCATAAAAAATGTCCCTCAAGTCCTCAAATTCTCACAAACTGTCCCAAAAGTTAGTTCTGGTTATATTTCCTCGAGTTAAGTGTGGATACAGGGTAATGAGAAATAAAATGTTAAAGTTAAGAAATAGCATAGGTAAAAAAGCAATAATGTAAGACAACAGAGGATAATTACATATAGGTCTTGAACTAGAAAGTAATCCAAGTTCTTAACTCATTTATTCTGATGCAATTTAATAAAGGACTGAGAACTCTTCAAAAAGTTATACAGAAATGAGATACTGCAAATTAAATTTACATTGGAAATGTTAGCACATTTATCCAATATGTATCCATAGGATATTCTACACTGAGCAAATCTTAAGAGTGGATTTTTGATTTTGTGAATTAAAACACTGATCCCCACTTAAACTGGATAGTTGGCCTTAAAAGTTGAAATCTGTGGCTGAAATGCAATTGTCTCCACATCTCCCCCTCCTCCTCGCCTTCTGGTGTCCAGGATCTGCTCTCTAGTGCTCCCCACTGCTCCCCAGTGCTCTCCGTGCTCCCCAGTGCTCCCCAGGCCACCTCTGACCTTTGCTTCCTCTCACCTGTTCACCCTGCCTTCTGCCTCTCACGTTCATTCACAGCACATCAGTTACTATTACAGTCGGCAGTTAGATGTATGTCCTTGGCCCATAATTCTATCATATCTTCATTCATTTTGAAAACCTCCACTGACTCCCTTTTACCTGGGCAATGAACCTGGGTATACTTGACATGCAAGGCCATCTACACTCCAATCCCAGATATTTCCTAAATGCACTTGCACTCCACACTCCAAGCAAATCAGTCATCGAGCTGGACCAGCGGTCATCAAAAGTCACTGCAGGAAGCACTCTTCTCTGCCACTGTTTCTGTGACTGGTTATAACGTCTGCTTAGAATGACTCTTTCCTCCATATGTACATATTCAAATGCTCTATATACTTCAAAGTGCAGTTTGCCGTGAAGGCTACTGCTGGGGACTGTAGGAAATAAAACTACAATATGAGCTGAAGCAGTGGTTCTTATACATGTGCTTCCTTGTGAATCCCATCTCCAGATTCAGATCATGCACATCTGTGTCTTTTAAAATGTCTTTCTTAAGCGAGCCTATGAGCCCCAAATCCAGGCCTGTGCAGGCTCTGTCAGTGTTTGGGAGGTACTGGGTTACAAATAAGAGGATGTGATTGATGGCACAGGTGTTCACATCAAAACTCTGGGGACTCAGTGCTTTCGTGAATATGTAGGGAACACAGTAAGCTGGCTTATTTACTTTGTATTGAAGCTCCAATACTTTGGCAACCTGATGAGAAGAGCTGACTCGTTGGAAAAGATCCTGATGCTGGGAAAGATTGAGGGTAAGACGAGAAGGGGGCGACAAAGGATGAGATGGTTGGATGGCATCACTGACTCAGTGGACATGAGTTTGAGTAATCTCCAGGAGATGGTGTAGGACAGGGAAGCCTGGCGTGCTGCAGTCCATGGTGTTGCAAAAAGTTGGACATGACTTATCTCCTGAATAACAGCAAATAAATTTCATATCAAACTAGGAATTTAAAAGAGCTGATAAAGGTAACAAGAAAGCCCTGCAGCTTAAACTGTACTTAATAATGAAAAACTGAAAGGTAAGGAAACAGGCAAGGATATCTGCCCTCCTGATTCTTATTCAATACTGTACTGGAAGGTTAGCAATTTCAATAAGTCAAGGAAAAAATTTTTGAAAAAAGAGGAAATAAAATATTCAGTTTGTAGACAACATGATTGCCTATGTAGAAAATTATTATTGTTTAGTTGCTGAGTCGTGTCTGATTCTTTTGTGACTCCATGGACTGTAGCCCATAAGACTCCTCTGTTAATGAGATTTTCCAGGCAGGAATACTGGAGTGGGTTGCCATTTTTCTTCTCCAAGGGATCTTCCCAACCTTAGGATTGAACCCACATCTCCTGCACTGGCAGGCAAATTCCTCATCACTGTGCCACCAGGGAAGCCAGAAAGTTCCTAGGACTCTACAAAAAAATTCCTAGAATGCAAAAATGAGTGAGCAATATTGCAAGTTAAAAGTCAACTTGAAAAAATGAATTATACTTCTATATTTGAAAGAGTATTGTCTAAAGTATTATATATATAATACAGTATTATATTAAAGTATTATATTATATATATGTGATTCTTTATATATAAATGATCCCTAACCAGGGGTTGGTTCACAATGTCCGAAGGCATTTTCAGTTGTCGCATGGGGGTGTGCACACTGCTGACGTCTAATAGGTGATGCCAAGGATGGCACTAAGCGTTTTGTGATGCTCCAGGTAGCCTCTCGTAACATAGAATTATCCAGCCCAAAATGTCAATTGTGTTGGGGCTGACTAACCATGTTGAAAACCTAGTGAAATATGCACAGGATCTATATGCTAAAAACTGTAAACACAGATGAAAGCAGTCAAAGAAGGTCTATAAATAGAGACACATACTGTGTCCGTGTATTGGAATAGTCAATCCAGTGAAGATGTCATTTATCCTCAAACTCATCAATAGATTTAATGCAAATCTGAAACAAAATAGTGACATGAATTTTTATAGACAAGGCAATTTGATCCTAAAATCCATGTGAAAATTGAAAGCAGGGGTCGCCATATTACAGCCCTCCAGTCAAACCGGGCCTGCAACCTGCTCTTTTATATGGTGCATAAATGAAGAATAGATTTTATATTTTATGATGTTAGGAAAAATCAAAAGAAGTATATTTTATAAGTTAGAATTATTTGATCTCATATTTCAGTGACCATAAACTTCTATTTGAACACAATCAGTCACACTCATTTATTATGAATTGTCTGTGGCTATGCCCGGCCGCTGCGCCCTCATAGCTGCACTGGGTTTCGGCTCCACCTTTTGAAACTGAAGTCGAGTGACCTGTTCCCCTACCCCACCCCTGCTCCCTGGTCCTTGGGTGGGTGTGGCAGAGCTGATGATCTCTGAAGCATCTTCAGCGTCCTGCCTCCCTTGTCTTAAACAGTAATGCATATTCATAGCTGAATATGGTCGATCATGTAGGGTCTAAGAAGCCTGGAAAGGCAGTTTTCCTTTGCCTTATTTTCCCAGCTTGCAGTGCTTCCATTGGCACAGTTCCGTATCAACTGTCCTTCCTGAGATGATGAAGGCCCTGGCTCTCACCCACTCTGCTCTCCTTTCACCAAAAAGGTGGTTTGCCACATTGTTAGTGCCCCTTCCCAAACACAGATTTTTGTAATATGAGCAGACCGATCATTTCTGGTTCCTTTTTGCTTAACAATTCCAACTGCAATTTATTTGTCTCCTATCCATTTTACTATAAGCAGCCAGGAAGACCCAAATGACTCATTCAGAACTTTGCTTAAAAATCTCTTCAGCTAAACATCCAAGTTCATTGCTTGAAAGTTCTACTTTCTGTAAAATGCTAGCGCACAAACACAGTTCAACCAATTTATTTGCCATTTTATAACAAGGATAAAAGTTGTAATCATTGTCCAATAACATGTTCCTCACATCCATCTGAGACTTCATCAGAACGACCTTTACTGTCCATGTTTCTACCAATGTTCTATTCACAGTCGTTTAGGCATTTGTTTGGATAACATCACCGACTCAGTGGTCATGAGTCTGGGTGAACTCCGGGAGTTGGTGATGGACAAGGAAGTCTGATGTGCTGTGGTTCATGGGGTTGCAAAGGATCGGACACAACTGAGCGACTGAACTGAAGAAGTTGAAAACTTTCTCTACAGCTCTCTTTTCTTTCTGAGCTTTTACTAGAATCATCTTTGGAAGTCTGTTCCCAGAAATCTAGACTTTGCTAGCATGCACTTCAAAAGTCTTCCAGTCTCCACCCATTCCCCAGTTCCAAAGTCATTTCTACATCATTTACGGTGTTTTGTTACAGCAAGACCGTTACCTCTTGGTAAACAATTTCTGTCTTAGACAATTTAGGCTGCTATAGTGGAATACCATAGAGTGAGACGCTTGTGAGAAACACACATCTTTCATTGCTCTCTGTAGTCTCAGCACATGGGCATAATCTCTGCGCTCCAAGAGTGTGTCTTTGACCCAGATCCTCAGGTCAGGCAAGATCGGGATGGATGGTCTCCTGAGCCCCCTTAGTTTCCTCAGTGAACGCAGAGACCCATTGACAAAAAATTAAATCACCAATTCCCACTTTCCAAATGCTGTCATATTCAGACATTGGCATTGTTGATTATGAATATGCCAAATGTAGAAAGCTGTGCTAAAATGGTAAAGAAACGAACTGGAAGCATTTTGGAAGTAAACATGCCAAAGTAACTCATCTACTTTAAGAAGGTTAGAATGTCAAAGGACTTATATTTTCTCCTACGCACATTTTTAAAATTTCAGAACTTTCATAACATCCATTAATTTTGAAAATAAAAAAATTAATTTAAAAAATTAATAGTGGATTCCTACACAAAATCAGACTTCCAGGGTTCAACATACTTTTTGTTTGAGTATGTAATTATTTTCATGTGGGTTGCGGCCCATGCTCTATTACAAGATTTGATTTACCCCATGGGGTCAAAGAGAAAATAGAAATTCCACCTGTGGGCAGCCAAGAATCCTGGGAATGTCCTTTCCTTTCGGAGCCTCTGCCATGCACAATGTCACACCCAGGTCATCATTCTCTTATTAACTCTTTGCGCAGTGTTCCACGGGTCTTGACAGCACTTTTCTGAGACTCACTCATGCCCAAACAAGCTTGGTTCTGCACTCATTCTACAAAGGGCTGTCCCGTTGGCAAGCACATTCATATTTTTAATTCATTCAACATCAGTGCTTCTCTAATTTAGGCAATAAATAAGTGAGAGAAGATAAAGCCAATTTCTTGGCTCAGGGCAAGGAATGAGAAACATACTCCATTAGAGTCAGCATAAATATAAATATGGATACATGTTTGTTATATTTATGCTGCATACCAAATAAAAAATACTCTGCATCTGCCGTGGTTAATGACTCCTAATTTGTGGTATCACTGTTGGTTTCTCTCTACTGAGAAATCAGAAGAGACCTTCCTCATGGTGGTTTTAAGTTCATCTTTGTTCTAGCGTTCACACTCGCTCTGCCGGGCCTCTCACCCTTGTCTGTAGAAGGTGTTGTTGGCACCTAGATTTCCATAATGCTAAGGGTTTATTGCTACAACTCCCAGGGCTCTGTCTGAAACTTTCTCTGCCTATGAAAGAGCGTGTCTAGCTTATACACATATGGAAGATCAGAAGTGCCAGGAAGTTAATGTGCCTGGGTTGCTGTCTCATTTCCCAGTCAACGGCACAGCTGGTGGCGCGATACTCCAGCTACTTCATCCTTCAGCTGGGACAGCTCTGAGGTGTGTGGTCCTGCAGGGACCCCCGTGTGACTGAGCCATTTCTCACAGTAGCCACGTGCTCATCTGTGCACCTTGAGTTGCCGTCCTTTCTCCCCTCTCACTGCGTTACATCCCCTTCTCGTGCTTCCTTGGAACCATCTCCCTAATATCCCGCCCACCCTCACATGCTGATCTCGCGCTGCTCGGGAGAACATAGGTCTCTCTGGTCCCGTGCAGGTCTGGTTACTGTGTCTGCCCTGTGTATTCGAGACTTTAACACCCATTTCAGAGGTGGCTTTGTCTCTCTTTCTGTGGATCCTCAAAGTTTAGTCTTTAACTTTAGTCATCTGATGTGAAGAGCTGACTCATTGGAAAAGACCCTGAAGCTGGGAAAGATTGAAGGCAAAAGGATAAAGGGGCCGTAGAGGATGGAGATGATTAGATAGCATCACCGACTCAGTGAACATGAATTTCAGCAAACTCCAGGAGATACAGGAGGATAGAGGAGCCTGGCGTGCTGCAGTCCATGGGGTCACAGAGTCAGGCACGACTTAGTGACTGAACAAAAACAACAAGAGCACTTTATTTTATTTACATTTAAAGCTCCATCTTACTACTATATTTAAAATAGATAACCAAGAGGGACCTACTGTATAGCACAAGGAACTCTGCTCAATGTTATGTGGCAGCTCAGACGGGAGGGGAATTTGGGGGTGAGTGGATACTTGTACAGGCGTGGCTGGATCCCTTCACTATTCACCTGAAACGAACACAACATTGCTAATCAGCCATACTCTAAAAAAAACAAAGTTTAATAAAAAATTAAAAATAAATAAACTCTGTTTTACTCAATAAAGTTTCAAAAGACCTGTTGGTGATCTTAGCCCAGCAGCGGAATCCTTGGTGGTCAAGCATTCAGTGCTTCGTTTCACTCCCCCAACTTCTCCTGAGTCCGTAGTTCAGTGGTGGAACTTCTCGCACAAAGAGATGGCCAGATTAGGTCCACATGGCCAAGCTCCCACCCAGGATTGAACTGGAGGTGTGTTTTGATGTTTGCAGTATTTTGCTATCAATAGTTCCCCAAGTGAATACTGTTCAGTATCCAGAGATGGGAGTTGAATGTGATAGAGGAACCCCAGATCTTCTGACTCCTTAATCCTATTTAGTGGGCATGGTTTTAAAAGTCTTTCCTGAGTTAACATTTGAATCATGACCCAAATATATATCACTCATCTGCAGGAATAGGCTGAATAAGACTGCTGCTATTGATGGGACTTTGTTATCACCTAGCAACATGCAAGTATCTGTGACCGCAGGCATTATCGAGTCAGGAATAACTGAAAGTCTGGTGATGCTGGTGTTATATGAAGAATATAAGGGTGTAAGGAAATTTCTCTGTATTGGTTGCACCTTGGGGAGACACAGCCTGCTTCACTACTTCAAATATCGTACACACTTACTGTTGCTGAGACCAGTCTCCAGCTTATTAGTGCCCTACTGCTTGCTAGATTTCTTCTAACCTAAGACTATTCAAGCATCTCACAGGCAGGACTCCCCGCTGCTGCAGTTTTAAATAATGAACACACAAATGGTCTTATCTTCCCATTTGCTAAAGATTTTATAGTCTTTCCCATGGTAAATATAAAGACTTCTAATTTTTTCATACTTTATAGCATAAAAATACATCACTGTGGAGTAGACAGCAAGAGATTGGTATTATTGACCAAAATTTCTGTTATTTATGCTATTTGCTTTTAACTGAACAGTCTTTTACAAATCAATGTCTATGATACATGAAGGGGATAAACTATTTTTGGCCCATATCAATTTTTTGTTAGCACTTTAGTAAAGTTACTTGGAGTTTTGACCGTCTCATATTTTGCTGTTCATATCCTCTTTGGGTAATCTGTTAATATCCCCCTTGATATCTAATATTCCAGCACTTTAATCAGTGTCTGTCATCTTACAAATCCATTTGCAAATGATTAATCACTTTCTCTACCAACTAGAATTCTAAACAGCCACCAGTCAGTGGTCACTGAAACTTTTAATAAAAGACTTGATCAATATTTGTTGTATCAATGAATAAGTCAATTAATAACTCAGAGCACTGCTTTTCTCTAAAGTGACCTCTGACACATCAAAGACGTATTCTTTTCTTTATTCTTCAGGGTGAATATTTCTTGCATTGTGCTCTTCACTTAATCTGTGAAGATTGCTTCAGTCATGTCTGACTCTTTGCCACCCCATGGACTGTAGCCCATCAGGCTCCTCTGTCCATGGAACTCTCTACACAAGAATACCGGAGTGGGTAGCCATTCCCTTCTCCAGGGATCTTCCTGACCTGGGGATCAAAGGCAGATCTCCTGCATTGCAGTCAGATTCTTTACCATCTGAACCACCAGGGAAACTGTGCATATAATTTAACTATGAAATTTTCTAAGCCATTATAATGCACTGAACTTGGGCTCTACTCTAAAAATAGCTCTGCACACATAACAAGCCAGTTAATGAGTTATTATTCACATTAAAAGATCTCTCTAGTTTGCTAAGCAAATGAAGGCAATCCTGCTTTGTTCATAGCTCATAGAAACAAATTAATAATTTATTTTTAAACCAGTTAGATGTCAGAGTACAAAGCTGAGAGAAAGATGGTGTAGAGGGACTTTTGCAATGATGTGTCTGTGCCCCGGGGAGAAGTACCACAATTTAAAAAAAATGTGAGAGGTCCAGAAAAAGAAACAAAACAGGAAGTGACTCATTACAGGGACAGAGGCATTTGAAAAAATCAGATGATATTTGTTAACTTGTGCTCTTGGAGAATTAATAGTTACAAATTATTGGGAAAATGTAGATGATATTATTATTATTTAAATTTTTTCCATTTTTATTGAGATAAAATTAACATATAGCACAGTATAACTTAAGGTATATAGCATGTAGATTTCATTTACATATATCATGAAGTGACTATCACACTGAGTTTAGTGAACATCCGTTATTTCATATGGATAAAAAGTAAAGAAATAGAAAAATTTGTCTTGTGCTGGGAATTCTTCAGATTCACTCTCTCAACAACTTTTATATATAACATATAGCAGTCTCAATTATATCTATCATGTTGTATATTATGTCCCTAGTATTTAAATATCTTATAGCTGGAAGTTTGTACCTTTTGAACACCTGATTCAATCCTTCTCCCCTACCAACTCTGGTAATCACAAATCTGATCTCTTTTCCTATGAGTTGGTGTGTTTGTTTATTTGTTTGAAGTATAATTGACCTATGACACTATGTTAGTTCCTGTTATGCAACATAGTTATTCAATATTCCTATATACGTTTCAAATAATTCTAGCTACAATATGTCACACTAAAAAGATATTACATAGTTTTATTGATTTTATTGACTATACTTCCACACATACACTTCATATTTGTTAATCATTTATTCTGCATCTGGAGTTTTGCATTTCGTAATCTCTCTCATCTATTTCCTCTCTCATCCCTCTCTGGTCTGTTACCTCCTGTTTGTTCTTCGTATTTAAAACTCTTGATTTTATTACTTTTTGGTTCTTTTGTTTTTGGTTCCATAAGTGTTGAAACCATACCTTATTTGTTTTTCTTTGACTTATTTCGCTTAGCATAATACCTTCTAGGTCCATGCATGTTGTCACACACGGCAAGGTTTCATTCTTTTTACGGATGAGTAATATTCCATTGTGTGTATGTACACCACATATTCTTTATCTACTCATCTCCTGACGGGCACTTAGGTTGCTCCCATATCTTGGCCGTTGTAAATAATGCTGTAATGAACATACGGGTGCACGTATTTTTTCTAATTTGTGTTTTTGTTTTCTTCAGACAAACACCCAGGGGGCTTCCCCCGTGGCTCAGCAGTAGAGAATCCAGCTGCAAGGCCAGAGCACGGGAGATGCAGGCTCAATCCCTGCGTCAGGAAGATCCCCTGGAGAAGAGCTTGGCAACCCACTCCAGTATGTTTGCCTGGAAAATCCCATGGACAGAGGCGCCTGGCGGGCTACAGTCCATGGGGTCGCAAAGAGCTGGACATGACTGAAGCGACTTAGCACACACAGACAAATACCAAGGAGAGGAATTGCTGGATTATATGGCAGTTCTATTTTTATTTTTTTAAGGTAGCACCATACTGTTCTCCATTGTGGCTGCACTAATTTACATTCTCACCAATAGTCACGAGTGTTCCCTTTCATCTACATCTTGGCCAGCATTTGTTATTTATTGTTATTTATAACAGCCATTCTGACAGGTGTGAGGTGATATCCCACTGTGGTTTTGATTTTCATTTCCCTGATGATTGAGGGTGTTGAACATCTCTCTGATGTACCTATTGGCCATATGTACATCTTCTTTGGAAAAATGCGCATTCAGATACTCTGCCCATTTTTTTTTAATTGGGTTGTTTGGTTTTTTAATGTTCAGTTTTATGAGTTCTTTGTAGGTTTTGGATATTATTTTAATTAGGAAATAGGGGTCAGTGTTTTGTCCTTAAAGTGAAACCTGAAGGAATAACATGAGAGAATTCTAGGCTTCCAATATATACCAATATGCACCATCAGTCTTGCTAACAATACCTAGAAAGGAAAATATTACAAAGATTGTATTTTTGATGACATTGGAGGGCTATAGAAAGCATGAGAACCAGGTGAAGTACAGTTGTCAGGAAGGGATGACAATTGCAGGCAAGCTGAGAGTTTCCCTACCCCTGAGGGGTATTTGCTAGTTCTGGGCATTGGCTGAGAGACCTGGCTTGGCCAAAGTCAAGGACAACCTCTGGGAAAAAGACAAAGTGGCAGAGCTCTTGGCAGTTACACAGAGTCATACAATGGGAGTCTTCAAGGGTTTTAAGCACATTCTGGGTTTCCTCAGAAGACGTTAGGTGAATTTTGCATGGAAGGTGAAAGAGCTGTGCTAAAACTTCTGAGAAACAGTAGGCCTTCTGTAGTCTCAGGGTCTTTAGGAAACAGAGACCTATAGTGGTCGGGCCTGGAAACAGGGTAATCTGAGAGGAGACCTTAGCGGGAGCAGTGAGTTGACCCTGAGGCTCTATCCTTGCTTCTAGCCTGAGGCTCTGTGCTTCTTTGGCAGAAGGCTTTGCTGGGGGACAGCTGCGGGGACTAAAGTGACAGAGTCGGGGACGTGAGGGACTGTAACACATAGTAGCTTCTTCACTCAAGACATTTGTGAGATGTTGAAGCAGTTTTCTGGCTGGATCAAGAGTAAGCTGTAAAGAAGATACGGATCTTCTGCAACCACTAGATACCCTGGACTCTCAGTTGGAAGGAATAGAGGTGAACTGAACAAACGTAGAAAACTCACTAAAATTGCTACCCAATCCTGACGGAGTGCAACTCGGACAGGGGTAAGTTTAAAATTTACCTTGCTGTCCAAGATCAAGACAACTTCATCTTCCTCACTCCTCTTTTGCATTTTCTTTAGGAAATTTGAAATTGTAAGTGGTTTTCCTACCTCTGTGAGATGCACACACATTTTTAACTTTATTTTTTAATTGGAGGAAAATTGTTTTACAATGTTGTGCTGCTTTCTGCCGCGGAGCGTTAGTCACTCAGTCGTGTCTGACTCTTTGCGACGCTACGGACTGTGGCCCACAAAGCGTATCTGTCCACGGGATTCTCCAGGCACGAACACTGGAGTGGGTTGCCATTTCCTTCTGCAGGGGACCATCCTGACTCAGAGACTGAACCCGGGTCTCCCACATTGCAGGCGGCCCTAACTGTATATGTATCGCCTCTTTCTAAAGCCTCTCTCCCCTGGCTACCCACCCTTCTAGGTCATCACAGAGCACTAGCCTGGGCTCCCTGTGTATACACATCTTTTTGAAAGTTAAATGAGACTCTTGCTGGTCTTACATGCTAGGAATGCCTTTCTTGGAGATTCTGGAGCTATCTGTTTGAAATACAAACAATGAGAAGCAAGTCCTCCTTGTTGTTTGTATGTCAAAGAGATGTCCTCCTGTCTTGTCCTCCTGTCTCTGGGACCTCAGGCTTAGACACTTAGCTTCAGGTTGTGACTTCCTGCTTATTGAAAAGATGGCAGAAGTTCATTTTTCTTTTTGATACATAAAGACAATTTACATGTATGCAGTGGGTTGTGTCTGCCTGGTTATATAAAAGGCCTCTTTTACATATACCTCTGTGGAGTTGTTTTCTGGGTTGGCAGATTTTATGTTTAAGTATTTTTAAGCCCCTGACATAGGGAATCAGCCTCATGCTTTGTGTAGAGCAAAGGAAAGCACCTTCAGTAGTGGAAGATGTCGCTGGGTCCTCTAATGATGGGCCAGGCACACTCTGAAATTCCAGACAGGTAAAGAAGCAGGATGCTGTAACTGGTAATCGTGAGAAAAAAGCAACAACAGAAACAGAATCACAGATAGTCCAGCTCTTACCTGTGGTTGACAAGGGCTTTAAAATAACTGATTGAATTACGGATTTCTCTAGATATATGCCCAGGAGGGGGATTGCAGGATCATATTTGAAAATATACTTGCATCCAGTGTTCACTGAAGCACTGTTTACAATGGCCAAGACCTGGGAGCAACCCAAATGTCCACGGGCAGATGAATGGATAAAAAAGAGGTGGTACATATATGCAATGGAATATTACTCGGCCATGTAAAAGAACGACATTGGGTCATTCATAGAGATGTGGGTGGACCTAGTCTGTCATGCAAAGTGAAATCAGCCAGAAATAGAAAGACAAACATTGCATATTAATGCATATATGTGGGACCTGGAAAAATGGTATAGGGGAACATTTTTGCAGGGTGGGAGTAGAGAAGCAGAGGTAGAGAAGGGACATGTGGACATGCAGGGGTGGTGAAGGCGGGATGAACTGAGAGAATATAAACCGCCAAGTGTAAGACAGAGAGCAAACAGGAAGATGCCGCACAGCACAGTGAGCTCAGCCTGGAGCTCTGCTGGTCTAGGCGGGTGACTGGCGGGATGGTGGGAGGCACACCTGCTTTGCCAAAAGTTTTCACTTTCATCTCAGATTCAAAGGATTTGTTAACAAACTAAGCCATTTGTTATATACAGATGAACAATACAAATATTTATCAGCCTATCTAGTCTACTTTCAACACACTAGCATTATAAGAAAAAAAAAAAGAAAGAAATAAAAACAGCAGAGGAGAGCAATAGTACGCAGATCACCAAACTGGATTTGCCAATGCCCAGACGTGAACAGCTCTGTGAAGCTCTGGGTAACAGCAGTCCAGAGTTCCGACCGGGAGGACGTCCCAGGCAGTGCGTCTGCTCCGTGGGTGAGACTTAGATTGCTGTCTCTCAGGCCCTTGCTCATAATCCCCATGTCACAAACCCATATCATTATTAGTTTGTGAGCAAAACTGCAGCTCTGGTATTATGTAAAGTTTTTACAAACCTGTTTGCTTTGTCCTGCAAATCTTGTAATGTTGCTGAGTCCAGGGAGTAGTTGGCCAGACCTCCTGTAGGCATTTAACAGTTCCAAGATCCTCTCCCTATCTATCATGATTTTCTTAGGACACTCACAGCAGGGGTGGCTGACACCCACAGCAGTGCTCTGCTCTATGCCTCTGAAGCCTGAATAAGACTATTTAGTTTTACTGACAACATCCAAGAGGGAGGGGATATATATATATACATATAACTGATTCACTTCATTGTATAGAAGAAACTAATGTGGAATTGTTAAGCAATTATACTCCAATAAAAATTAATAATGTAGTCATATATATGTTTAACTGAATCACTTTGCTGTATACCGGGAACTAAAACAACACTATAAATCAATTATAGTTCAATTAAAAAATAAAAAAGTGAAGTAACTGATTCATTTAAGAAATAAATGAAGAAGCGAAAAATGGAAGGTTTATCAGAAAATCTCAGTCTATAAGAAAATCAAATGGTCATTCCAGAACTGAAAAATACAGTATCTGAAATTACAACAACGGTGAACTTAAGAGCAGTTTGAACAGGATTGTTGAACTAGAAGCAAATCAATAGACAATATCTAAAATGGGTTAGAGACTGTTGGGGCCAGTGTGAGGAAAGCGGGAGAGACTCCACCCTGAAGCCTGTCATCCGTCCTAAAGACAGGATGTGAGCTGGGCCTGAACCCTGCCCAAGAGGGAGGAACCGCTGCTAGTGAAAACCAGGTCTCTGGGAGACTTCCCTCCCTACAGATGACGGAGACTGTAGTCCAGGCCAGGCTGCCCCTGTTAGATTAACCCTGGAGACATCCCCCTTGAGGTGTAATCATGTCCCCACCTCCCTTTAACCTTAATTGTTTCTTCTCTTAGCAGCTATTTGTTGTAAAAAACTCAATCATATACAACAAAAAGGTTGCTAACATGTTACCAGTCATAGAGCAGAGGGTATAAAACTGGGCCTCAGAAACATCAGGGTCCTTGCTGGGAAGTGACCCCTCGGACCCGCTGGTGTAATAACCCGTGCTCCACTGTCTTGAGTGTCCTCTGAGGTGTGTTTGGAGACTCTAGATTCCACAACAAGAGAAAACAGGAATCAAGGAAATTAAAATCATAAGAGACATTTAAGATATCCTCAAAATTTCTAAGATATATGTAAGTGGTCTCAATAAGAGAAAAAACAGTAAAGCAGAGGCAAAATTCAAAGTATTTAAAGAGATACTAGCTGAGAATTTTCTAAGATGAAAAATTTTAATACAAAGATTTTTGTTAAGTCTTAAACAGGATAAGGAAAATAATACAATGGTACTTCCTAGTCAAACTATTAAAAGTTAGTGACAAGGAGAAAATATATGCAGCTAGAAAATAGTCAAAGCATTGAAACATGCCTTGCATTTCTCATTATTTTACCAAATCATTTAAAATATGATTACAAATGAAACTGCCACATAACGAATAATCAATATTCTGTTTGAAAATCATAAATATAGACTTCCTAATGAGGCAGATTTTTAAGTTAAATTTTGAGTTTATTTTGCTCATATGAACACGGCTCTGAGTGCAAGATCTACAGCAAAAATGGTTCCTTTGAACAAGAAGGTAAAAACCATAAAGCACAGATATTGTCAGGTGGAAAATCATAAATACGAACCTCCAAGTGGAAGTGTGCAGCATAAAAAGAAATATGATGCAAAATCAAAAGTGGAGGTAGAAACTGGAACTCCAGATGAATTGGAGAGTTGTACCTATACATTTTATTTCTCTGATTTACTGTGCAAGGCATTGCTGTGATTTAAGCATTTAAAATTTTCACTGAAAAAATATATATCTCCTTAAATTGAGTTATTTATAGATGTGAATACACTTTCAAGGAAAAGTGTACTATACGGCAAGAAAGGATATGTCATACTTGCTTGTCATCTGGATTTATGCAAATACAAATATCCTGAAGTTCATTGACTGATCTCTTGTATATCATGTGTCCTCTCAAGTGATGACTACATAGGAAAACTGATGCCATTGATTTTGCCACCATCTTCCATGAAACCAAGAAATAGTCTTCATAATGTATGGCAATTCCTCATTATTGTATTGCAACAGACACTCTCTGTAGATCAGAAGGCTCAAGTTTGAAAGTGACCTAAAGGGTGATTGGAGAGAATTGTTGTAACCAGGCATGTGGACTGTTTTCATTGTTGCTATTGGACTGAATCTCAGGAGCTTGAATGATGGAGACATTGTTACACAAAGACGCTTAGGACCTTATAATGTCAAAGCTTCATTTCAATGCTCCCAAAAGTATTCAGTTCAGTTCAGTCCAGTCGCTCAGTCATGTCCGACTCTTTGCGACCCCATGAATCACAGCACGCCAGGCCTCCCTGTCCATCACCAACTCCCGGAGTTCACTCAAACTCATGTCCATCGAGTCGGTGATGCCATCCAGCCATCTCATCCTCTGTCGTCCCCTTCTCCTCCTGCCCCCAATCCCTCCCAGCATCAGGGTCTTTTCCAATGAGTCAGCTCTTCTCATGAGGTGGCCAAAGTACTGGAGTTTCAGCTTCAGCATCAGTCCTTCCAATGAACACCCAGGACTGATCTCCTTTAGGATGGACTGGTTGGATCTCCTTGCAGTTCAAGGGACTCTCAAGAGTCTTCTCCAACACCACAGTTCAAAAGCATCAATTCTTCGGCGCTCAGCTTTCTTCACAGTCCAACTCTCACATCCATACATGACCACTGGAAAAACCATAGCCTTGACCAGACGGACCTTTGTTAGCAAAGTAATGTCTCTGCTTTTTAATACGCTATTTAGGTTGGTCATAACTTTCCTTCCAAGGAGTAAGTGTCTTTTAATTTCATGGCTGCAATCACCATCTGCAGTGATTTTGGAGCCCCCCAAAATAAAGTCTGACACTGTTTCCACTGTTTCCCCATCTATTTGCCATGAAGTGATGGGACCAGATGCCATGATCTTAGTTTTCTGAATGTTGAGCTAGTGTAGTGCAAATGAAATACCATATTTTATCACTGTCTATTTACTGTGGCATTTTGTATTTTGGTTGTGTATGTTACTCAGATTCAACTGCACCTTCCTTTTCATTCTTTTACAATTTGGCATCAACATTTTAAAAACTCTTTGCTACATTAAATTTGTTTCAGAAAAATATGATTTGACATGATTCAATTTAAATCACTTTTATGAGTCACATATATTCTCACCAAGTTGGTCTAATATACATTAAAAAAAATCAATAGACTATACTAATTTAAATAAAACAATATGATAACTCAAGTCTTTGTGGTCAATTCTAAACCTCCTGATAAAAACTGATCAAAAAAGGATACCCAATGTATTCTTCTTCTATCACAGACAGAAAACATTACAACTCTCCTTTGTCTTGCTTACTTCCCCTGGTAACTTTGTAATTTCTTTCTGGCCCATCTTCTCTGGCTCTGGTCAGTGGGAGAGCTGGATACGTGCGTTCTAAGGAGAACAACACTATACGCAGGTCTAGTGAAGGCTCAAGATTCTGCCCAGCTAAGCTGCAGTTTATGGTGATAGAAACACTGAATCTAAATGCAATACATGTAATCAATAAAAATATTTACAGTGGATGTAAATAGCATATTTTATTATAGGAAATCTTTGAAAAGTAATACAGATAATCATATCCTGTGACCACGAGGATGCAGTCTCCATGTCCATGGGAACCTGGTATGGTAGAAAGAACATAAAATCAACAGGAATTCAAAGCCCAGTTCATTTCTTCCTGGGTGTGTCATCTTTGCAAAGATGGGTCAGATTTTCCAAGTATTAATTTTGTTATAAATAAAATCAAAGAATAATATTTACTTCCAGGGGATGCTCTGAGAACTAACCAATAAAGAGAAATAATGAGAAATCTTTTTAATATAGCACCTGACACATAGGTTCTCACCAAAGTCTATTCATTCCTTTATTCCCCAGCCTGCCTCATTCATAAAGATACACATACATAGAAAATAAAGTCATCACTGGAGAAAGGTAGCATTAAGACAAATGATCATATTTATATTGTTTATTAACTAAAAGATCTGAGGAGCATAGAGGTAAACTTCTCCCTCAGTTTGAGCTTTATTCCTAAATCTTATCTGCTTGTCAGAAGACCTGCTTGGATTTAGGTAACTGGAAAAGAGAAAAATATCTATTGATAGAATTCAGTAGAAAAAATTCAGTCCAGATTTGAGCTCTTACTTTTAAATTTAGGCTTTCCTCATGGAAAAAAGCTAAGTCACTAACGGCTACTGTGTACAGATGATTTAATTTGTTGTTGTTTAGTCACTTAGTTGTGTCAGGCTCCCCTGTCCATGGGATTTCCCAGGCAAAAACACCGGGGTGGGTTGCCGTTTCCTTCTCCACGGGATCTGTCCAACCCAGGGGTGAACCCATGCTCCCTGTGTCTCCTGCATTGGAAAGTGGATTCTTTATCACTGTGCCACCAGGGAAGCCCAGTGATGATCTGATATATGCCACTAACTCTGAGTGTGAATGCAGATTCATTAGTTCATTTAGTCTGCACACAGGTCTGTGATAAATGTTTTGTCAACTTCATTTTACAGGTGAGGAAACTAAAGCCTAGTGTGATTAGATAAATGTATCAAAATCACATTGTCAACCTAAACCTTTTGAATTAGAGCTTGATTTCTTTTTTCTTACAGCATCTTTTTGATAGAGGACACAAAAATACCAATATGAGGTTCAAAGGTTTCATAATAAAAATTATAGTCAAGGGAATACTTTCATTAGAAAAGAAGAAAGGAAGCAGAAAGGAAGGAGAGAAGAAAGGGATGAAGAAACTTTTTTTTATGGCTTAGAATTTTTTGGTTTTGATTGAATGATTTTCAATTTATAGATATTTCTTAGATTCTCAAAAATATAGGACACACCTTCTACCAAATCCAAGGCAAACTTAATATTATGCTTATTTAACTGAACAAACAGTCTTGTGTGGAAGGTCAGATAAAGCTGGAGTCTTGTCATTATTGTCAAGTAAGCAGGGGAGGATACCCCGGAGGCTCCCACCCTCAGGAGCAATAGTCCCAGGGTGTCAGCCCTTGCAGGACTTACAGATGTTGGGGTTGCCAGAAAAGAGATAAGTTACACAAGCGTGGGATGGAACAATGCTTTACTCACATAAGGAGGAGACAGATGGAGATTAGCCTCAATAGTGACCGATCTCCTATGGCCATTGGGTCTCACCCACAGCCCACGTAAGGTGATGCTGTGCACACACCCCTCTTGGTTTCAGGGGAACCACTTCCTCCCTGGTGGGAACGGATAAAGCAGTGGGGCTGGCCAGATGTCACGTGATGTGCACATTTAAACAGAACAAATAAGAACATGCTAAATCTAGAACAGGTGAAGATATTCGCAAACCAAGTAATCAGCCCAGCACAGGCTGTAAGGAAGGAAATCTCCAAGCCTGAGGCCACGCTTATTAGATTACACAAGAGGTGGCAGGTTATGCACGATCATCTTTCCCAACAATATGATTTACTGAAATAGTACCTCTATTTCGGTATTTGTAGGATGAAAAACATTATATTTTTCCTCTGAAGAGTATATGTAGGGTGATTTCTTATTGGGTTAAGTAATCATTTATAAGCAATTTAAGATATATATCATAAAAACATGATGGTAGGCACATCTAAAACTACCTAACTTGTAGTGATTTGTCTGGTAAAAGGAGCCAAGATAATTAGAGTTGACAGTAGTAATTGATTGCATGTAAAAATGTTGCTGAATCACATAGTTTGACAGTATTGAAAATGGCAATATAAACATGCAAAATTTTATAATCAGTAGAAATAACTGGTCCAAAGTAATACTGACAAAAGATAAAACTGCACATGGTGAAACATTTTGGGTAAAAGTTGACAAAGGTTAAATCTGTAAGACCTTGGGTAATTGCAACTGATTAACTAAAGCAATGTCCACACACAAAAAAAATGCACTATGAGAAAAGCTAGACTGAGTAAAATATTACATGATATTACAAAAGGAAGACTTAATAAATCAATTATTTCTCTACAATTAACATAGAAAGAAAGGAATGGAAATCATTGAAACACTTAGAATGAAATAAAAAAGGTAATTAAAAAAATTCAAAACTTCACTGCAAAACCCTTGATCAAAGAATTAATAGGCTCTAATCAAAATTTTATTGGGAAAATAATCTTCTGAGGTCATTGTAATTGAACATTCTGTTTACAGTACCCTCAGGGGGGAAATAGCAAGGTCAAAACCTGAATTAAGTGAAAATGGCAGGGACTAAACAGTGAAAACAAGGCAGCTTGTAACAGCAGGTTTCCTACCCTTTGCCTTACATTTTAGAGGCTTTCATCTTTCCCTGATAAAGTAAACAGCTTCAAAGTAACCAGAGCCTTTGACTTGTCTCTCAAGATATGGAGATGACTTTTTTTCCCTACCAAACCCAACACATTTTGTAATTTCTTCTCTTTTAAAATGACTTTAAAATTTTGGCATCCTTTTAAAAGATTTTTTCCATATTCAACTTGTTACTGTGAATTGGCCTCAATTCTTAACTCCTGAATATTTTTCAAAAACATCTGAGGGAACCTAGAAGTATAAATTTACATTTTGGAAATGGCAGGGATAAGTCAGACTTGATTGAAAATCTGGCTGTACATATTGCTAGTTACACGACTTTAGAGAATTATTTTCATTTCTTGATCCTCAATTTCTAAGTTTGTAACAAAGAGACCTCTCGACATATGTGATAAGGATTAAGTAAGGCAGTTCTTATAAAATGCTTTATGTGCAATTAATATTCAATGAATGAGCATTTTTCTTTCTTCCCATAAGACCAATTGTGAAGCAGACCCCATTCATTAGTTCTTTACTTAAACATACCTTCATTCATCTTTACATTCCAAAAGGCTTACTATTCATATTATAGTTTCAATATTTTAACTTACAAACCTCATTGTTAAATTCATGAACTCTTTTACATGTGTGACTCTGGGTTCTGTGCATTCTTTGGATTAAAAGTCTCATTATTTCAATAAGTATTTGTTGTAGAGAGGTGCATGCTTTAATAGATTTTATTACTATTTAATTTTGGGAAGGCCAACAGATCAGCAGATGATGGTCGTTGAAAAGGTAGTTTATTATATTCACAGATTACAACAGGAGGAACACGTCACACCATGGAGAGCCACATGAGAATCACCAGAGTGAGGGCAGGAGGCTGAGTGAGTGAATGGAAATTATGGACAAGAGATTTTACTGTGGTTAATTTGGGAAAGAACGGGCATTTCATGGTAAGCAGGCTTAGGACTGGCTACTTGAAATGATTCCAGTGGGCTCTGAGGCCGAGAAGTTGTTCTTAATTGTCAGCTACCAGGCCCTGGAGCAGTTAAGGCAGGGGACTAGTGGACAAACATGTGAAAGCCCTGTAAGGGAAACGATCGGATGTGGAGTTAATAGGCTGTTCAAGAATGGGAACTGATCGCCTCCAGCTAGAGCTCTATGCTGGATCAAGATAGCAGTTTTAAAAGTACATCACAGTGTTTTATAGTTTTCTATGTATAGGTCCTTTGTTTCTTTAGGTAGATATACTCCTAAGTATTTTATTCTTTTTGTTGCAATGGTGAATGGTATTGTTTCCTTAATTTCTCTTTCTGTTTTTTCATTGTTAGTATATAGGAATGCAAGGGATTTCTGTGTGTTAATTTTATATCCTGCAACTTTACTATATTCATTGATTAGCTCTAGTAATTTTCTGGTAGAGTCTTTAGGGTTTTTTATATAGAGGATCATGTCATCTGCAAACAGTGAGAGTTTTACTTCTTCTTTTCCTATCTGGATTCCTTTTACTTCTTTTTCTGCTCTGATTGCTGTGGCCAGAACTTCCAACACTATGTTGAATAGTAGTGGTGAGAGTGGGCACCCTTGTCTTGTTCCTGATTTCAGGGGAAATGCCTTCAATTTTTCACCATTGCGGGTGATGCTTGCTGTGGGTTTGTCATATATAGCTTTTATTATGTTGAGGTATGTTCCTTCTATTCCTGCTTTTTGGAGAGTTTTAATCATAAATGAGTGTTGAATTTTGTCAAAGGCTTTCTCTGCATCTATTGAGATAATCATATGGTTTTTATCTTTCAATTTGTTAATGTGGTGTATTACATTGATTGATTTGCGGATATTAAAGAATCCTTGCATTCCTGGGATAAAGCCCACTTGGTCATGGTGTATGATTTTTTCAATATGTTGTTGGATTCTGTTTGCTAGAATTTTGTTAAGGATTTTTGCATCTATGTTCATCAGTGATATTGGCCTGTAGTTTTCTTTTTTTGTGGCATCTTTGTCTGGTTTTGGAATTAGGGTGATGGTGGCCTCATAGAATGAGTTTGGAAGCTTACCTTCATCTGCAATTTTCTGGAAGAGTTTGAGTAAGATAGGTGTTAGCTCCTCTCTAAATTTTTGGTAGAATTCAGCTGTGAAGCCATCTGGTCCTGGGCTTTTGTTTGCTGGAAGATTTTTGATGACAGTTTCGATTTCCTTGCTTGTGATGGGTCTGTTAAGATCTTCTATTTCTTCCTGGTTCAGTTTTGGAAAGTTATACTTTTCTAAGAATTTGTCCATTTCATCCAAGTTGTCCATTTTATTGGCATAGAGCTGCTGGTAGTAGTCTCTTATGATCCTTTGTATTTCAGTGTTGTCTGTTGTGATCTCTCCATTTTCATTTCTAATTTTGTTAATTTGGTTTTTCTCTCTTTGTTTCTTAATGAGTCTTGCTAATAGAAAACTATAACACACTGATGAAAGAAATCAAAGAGGACACAAACAGATGGAGAAACATACCGTGTTCATGGATTGGAAGAATCAATATTGTCAAAATGGCTATTCTACCCAAAGCAATCTATAGATTCAATGCAATCCCTATCAAGCTACCAACAGTATTTTTCACAGAACTAGACCAAAGAATTTCACAATTTGTATGGAAATACAAAAAACCTCGAATAGCCAAAATAATCTTGAGAAAGAAGAATGGAACTGGAGGAATCAACCTGCCTGACTTCAGACTCTACTACAAAGCCACAGTCATCAAGACAGTGTGGTACTGGCACAAAGACAGAAATATAGACCAATGGAACAGAATAGAAAGCCCAGAGATAAATCCACGAACCTATGGACACCTTATCTTTGACAAAGGAGGCAAGGATATACAATGGAAAAAAGACAACCTCTTTAACAAGTGGTGCTGGGAAAACTGGTCAACCACTTGTAAAAGAATGAAACTAGAACACTTTCTAACACCATACACAAAAATAAACTCAAAATGGATTAAAGATCTAAATGTAAGACCAGAAACTATAAAACTCCTAGAGGAGAACATAGGCAAAACACTCTCTGACATAAATCACAGCAAGATCCTCTATGACCCACCTCCCAGAATATTGGAAATAAAAGCAAAACTAAACAAATGGGACTTAATGAAACTTAAAAGCTTTTGCACTACAAAGGAAACTATAAGCAAGGTGAAAAGACAGCCCTCAGATTGGGAGAAAATAATAGCAAATGAAGCAACAGACAAAGGATTAATCTCAAAAATATACAAGCAACTCCTGCAGCTCAATTCCAGAAAAATAAATGACCCAATCAAAAAATGGGCCAAAGAACTAAACAGACATTTCTCCAAAGAAGACATACAGATGGCTAACAAACACATGAAAAGGTGCTCAACATCACTCATTATTAGAGAAATGCAAATCAAAACCACAATGAGGTACCATTACACACCAGTCAGGATGGCTGCTATCCAAAAGTCTACAAGCAATAAATGCTGGAGAGGGTGTGGAGAAAAGGGAACCCTCTTACACTGTTGGTGGGAATGCAAACTAGTACAGCCACTATGGAAAACAGTGTGGAGATTTCTTAAAAAACTGGAAATAGAACTGCCATATGACCCAGCAATCCCACTTCTGGGCATACACACTGAGGAAACCAGATCTGAAAGAGACACGTGCACCCCAATGTTCATCGCAGCACTGTTTATAATAGCCAGGACATGGAAGCAACCTAGATGCCCATCAGCAGATGAATGGATAAGGAAGCTGTGGTACATATACACCATGGAATATTACTCAGCCGTCAAAAAGAATTCATTTGAACCAGTCCTAATGAGATGGATGAAGCTGGAGCCCATTATACAGAGTGAAGTAAGCCAGAAAGATAAAGAACATTACAGCATACTAACACATATATATGGAATTTAGAAAGGTGATAACGATAACCCTATATGCAAAACAGAAAAAGAGACACAGAAATACAGAACAGACTTTTGAACTTTGTGGGAGAATGTGAGGGTGGGATATTTCAAAAGAACAGCATGTATACTATCTATGGTGAAACAGATCACCAGCCCAGGTGGGATGCATGAGTCAAGTGCTCGGGCCTGGTGCACTGGGAAGACCCAGAGGAATCGGGTGGAGAGGGAGGTGGGAGGGGGGGATCGGGATTGGGAATACATGTAAATCCATGGCTGATTCATATCAATGTATGACAAAACCCACTGGGGAAAAAAAAAAAAAAAAGTACATCACAGTGTGATGGCATCATTGACTCGATGGACATGAGTTTGAGCAAACTCTGGGAGATGGTGGAGGATAGGGAGGCCTGGCATGCTGCAGTCCATGGGACTGTGAAGAGTCAGACATGACCGAGCAACTGAACAAACAGTGTATTAACGATGAAGACAAGACTCTCCTGGTTTCAGGATTATAGCTTGCCCCCATGGAGGCTGGTTCTTAAATCAAGGAGCTCAGCTGACTTCCGGCCATACTACAAAGCTGCAGTAATCAAAACAGTATGCTACTGGTGCAAAAGCAAACTCATAGATCACGAGAACAGAATACAAAGCCCAGCACTAAGCTCACACACTTTGGTCATTCAATCTAACAAATGAGACAAGAATATACAATTGAGAGTCTCTTCAGTGAGTGGTGCTGGGTAAACTGGAAAGCTACATGTAAAAGAATGAAATTAGAACATTTTCTAACACTGTAGATTACAATAAATACAAAATTGATTAAAGACCTAAGTGTAAAGCTGGATATTATAAAACTCCTAGGTGAAAACATAGGCAGAATACATTTTGATATAAATCAAAGCATTATTTTTTGAATCTGTCTTCTAAGGCAAAAGAAATAAAAACAAAAATAAACAGAATTTAATTACACTTAAAAGTTTTTGCACAGTAAAGGAATCCATAAGCAAAATGAAAAGACTATGTACAGAAGAGGATAAAATACTTTCAAGTAGTATGACCAATAAGGGATTAATACCCAACATAAACAGCTCATACAACTCAGTATTAAAAAAAAGAAAACCAAATAACTTGATTCAAAAATGGGAAGAAGAACTGAATAGACTTTTTTTTCAAAAAAGGGATGGCTATGACCAACAGGCACATGAAAAGATCCTCAACATCGCTAATCATCAGGGAAACGCAAATCAAAACCACAGCGAGATATCATCAAAGTGTCTACAAACAACAAATATTGGTGTGGATTGAGAAAAGAGACCCTTTGTACACTGTTGGTGGGAATGTCAGTTGGTGCAGCCCTGTGGACAACAGTATGGAGGTATCTCAAAAAACTAAAAACAGAACTACAATATGACTCAGCAATTCTACTCCTGGCTGTATATCTGATAAAATCAAGAAGAGTAACTTGAAAAGGTACATGCACCCCAGTGTTCACAGGTGCATTATTTATAATAGTCAGACATGAGAACATCCTAAGTGTCCATCAACACATGAATGAATAAAGAAGTGATTTCTATATAAATATACACACACACACATACACAATGAAATACTACTCAGTTATAAGAAAGGAGGAAATTTTTGCCATTTGCAGCAACATTGATGGACTTGGAAGGCATTATGTTAAATGAAATAAGTCAGAAAAAGATGAATACTTTACATTATCACTTATATGTGGAATCAAAAACACAGTAAACCCTAGTGAATAGAACAATGAAGAAGCAGACTCACAGATATAGAGAACAAACCAGTGGTTATGGGAGACAGGGGCATGAGGTATGTGGGAGTGGAAAGTAGAAACTATTGGGTGGAAGAGGAGTTCAAGGACATATTCTGCAACATGGGGAACATAGATAATATTCTGTAATAATTGTAAAAGGAAAGGACACTTCAAACATTGCATAATTAAAAAAAAACAAAGAAACAGAAACTAAATCAGGGAGCTCAGGAGACCCAATGCAGCCTGAGATTTGGGCTGTCTTCTTGCCCCTTCACTGGGGAAAGACACTGACACCAACGTGCCATTCTTAGTAGTTGAAAAGTCACAGAATAAATCATCAGACTCTTCCTTCATGCCATGTGCTGAAGACTGCACCAACAATTTGGAGAAAGAACGGAGGTAGATTTGTACTTCAGAGGAAAATAAATTTCTTCCTGGATCTTTGACTAAGCTGGAATGCACAAAAGAATATGGGATGCAGGAAATTAAGTAGTGCACCTCTAGGGAAAAGCATTTTCTGCTGAGAATAGAATTATGTAGATGTGATGTCTGTCTTTCCTGTGTGGCTGCTGGATTTTGTCTAAAAACAGTCTAGTGACAACAGGTATTGGCCAAAACATTGTATTGCTTAGTGAACACTTGAATCAAGTTAAAGGTGGCCATAAGTCATAGCACATTCCAAAGCAGTGTGTAATTAACAACAGTTTCATCTGAAACTCCAAATTAGGCCTGAAATTTTAGTGTAAAGATGAAGAAAATGAAAATTCACAACGCTGTGTTGCATTTTTACCTTTTTCATCCAGGGCCTACTTACCTATGAGGTATGACAGGCCATTGAACTGGTTTAATTTTCACTTCTTTTAAAATTAGGAGAAAGCATGAATATAAGAATAATGTGTTTCATAAAAAGTTGAGTCTGAATTCTATTTGTCTTTAGACTAAAACAGTCATACAGCGTATCTGTTAATGCTTTGTAATGAAGCAGCCCACCAGACAAAAACCCCCATGATGTTAGAGAGAACAGTGACCCTAAAGATGCCCACAGCCTAATCCCTAGAACCTGTGAGTGTATCACCTCCAAAGGCAAAGGGGACTTTGCACATTAAGGATCCTGAGATGGTAAGAGAATCCTGGACCGCCCCAGGGGCCTCAGTGTGATCACCAGGGTGCTTACAAGACAGAGCAGATGTAAGAGAAAGAGGGAGGAGATATGATGACAGGAGGAGAGGTGGGAGCAATGTGTTTCATAGGTTGAGGATGTGGCCATGAGCCAGGGAATGTGGGCTTTCACCAAAAGCTGGAGAAAGCAAGAGAATGGATTCCCCCAGAGCCACCTGGCTGACAGCCTGAATTTAGTTCAGAAGACTCACTTCAGACATCTGAACTCCAAAACTCTAAGATAATTGTTTTCTGTTGTTTTAAGGTACTAAGTTTGAGGAAATTGGTGATAGCAGTCACAGGAAATGAGTAAACCAAGGAAAGTCGTAAAATAGTCCTGCTATCAGGACTTAGGCAAATCCCTTAAACAACCTGGTTTTATTTTTCTCTTTTGTCAAATAAGAGGACTGAAGCAAATCTCATTTCAAACTCAGATTATTTCAGGGGCCAGACATGCAGCATAAGTTGGTAACATTAGACCTATATTAGGAGAATAAATCTGTGGGCCTCTGGCAACACTGTACTTGCCTGGACAAAAGACACTCAGAAAAATATGTGGAAAAGAATAATATAGAGCTCCTCTTAAATCCTCACAGACTTTTAAAGGGGACAGGTCAGGCCCTCAAAACTGTAAATAAACTTGGAGCATCTTCACATCGTGTGTGTGCTCAGTCACTCAGCTGTGTCTGACTTTTTGCAACCCTTTGGGCTGCAGCCCAACAGACTCCTCTGTCCGTGGGATTTTTTGGGCAAGAATACTGAAGTGGGTTGCCATTTCCTTCTCCAGGGGATCTTCCTGACCCAGAGATTGAACTTGCATTTCCTGCATTGCAGGTAGCTTCTTTACGTCTGAGCCATCAGGGAAGCCCTTTTTCACATCATATTAAATAATAGTGTATACCCATGCAAGATTTTACAGTTTAATTTTATTTATATAGAAAGTGAGTTCTGAGATCCAGCTGAATATTTGGCATAATGTGTGCACTACTGAAGAAACTGCTTTGAAAAGAGAAACCTGTCTTTAAAGTCCTGAATCACCACGAAATCAGACCCTTTCCCATGTGCATGTGAGGCCCATCTAGTTTCATTTTGTTAAATGAGAAGTGCTTGCTTTATTTCCTTTTACAAATGATTGGAATCAACACATATATGTATGTATGTATGTATGTGTATATATATATATATATATTTTTTTTTTTTTTCTTCCTTTTGGGAGAAGTAAGGATTCACTCAGCTCAATTTTTTTCTGGACCCTCCCTTTCTTCTCAGAATCAAGGCTGTATTCAAATTTGCATCCTGATACCACCAAAAATGACCCTGTCAGTATTGGCAAGTTGTGCTTCCTGCAAAATGAGAGGTCTGCATTGCAGATGAATGCAGCCTTTTTCATCTGACTCTAGTACATTTGATGAGGAATTTAAACTTCATTCATAACAGTTAAATCAAATAAAATGTATAACTGTTGCCTAAAATCAAGCAATCTTCTATGTCAAAATAATTCTGAAGTTGTGTAGTTCACCATTTTGAAAACTTTTTTTTTCACTTTAAGGATTTACTCTCCAGAAAAATCAGTAAAAAAACTTATATGGCTATCAGAGCTAAAAAAGAATGAACACATGTGACTTATTAAATATCTACAAAATATTTTCTCATGAATTAAATTGTGTTAAATGTGTAATTTTGAATCCCTATTCTCCTAACCTAGTTGCACTTAAATGATAACAATAACAACAATAGATATTTAAGCCAAGTTGACTTTTCAGATATATATAAAAAAGTTGATTTCTAGTATACATTAACACCTAAAGTTAAATAATTTAATAATTATAGAAATATTTTGTTAAGAACAATGCCACAGTTAAACCAGAAGATTTCTTCTTAAATTTTAAAGCTTCAATTACAATTGTTTTCATTGATTTGAGAATTTCTTTACTAAGGCTTTCAGCACTAAGTCTTTTTTATCAGTTTCAGAAAAAAGGGGAACATGTATTATTAGTGTTTAATATCAAAATAACTTTGGGAAAAAATAGTTCTGTACTTATCAAAATTATTTCAACACATGATACTGAAAAATCAGTAGCAGATGAGTGGAAAACCAACAGAACCTAACATATAAAACTAATTCAGCTAATTATTATTGGTGGTGGTGGTGGTTTAGTCACTAAGTCGTGTCCAACTCTTGTGACCCCATGGACAGAGGAGCCTTACAGGCTGCAGTCCATGGGATTCTCCAGGCAAGAATACTGGAGTGGGTTGCCATTTCCTTCTCCAGGGAAGAAAATGGAACACAAATAACACAAATTATTATTGAACACAAATCTTGGAGGATGAATTTATGCAAAATTAATAATAAACTTATAAAAATGTTGCTGTAAACCATAAATATGCTGATGTTACAAATCAAACAGTAGAGAGCAGTAGTTGATAGAGGCAGACTTCTAATCAGTGATCAGCTGGAAGACCAATATTTAAGCAGATATCCCCAAGTGTTTTCTTAATCAAAACATGAGGGATCAGTGGTGAGGGAAAAATTAGAGTTTCTGTCCCTGTGTAGTCACCAACTCCTAGGTAAGGTAGCCTCAGAAAGCAAAACTTTAAATAACACATCAGCAAGTTTTTTTTAATCACAAATGATTTGAAGGTAAGAAGCAAGTTTAGGAGAAAATTGGGGAATTTTATTTGCATAAGCAAAAGTGATGTTCCTGTTCAGAGTTGAATACCATTTTGGAGCCAGTCAAGCCAGGCTGAGGAAGCACGTTCTAGGCAGAGGGAATCAATATTGTGTCATTCTATCTACTTGATAATTAAAATCCTCCTCTGCTGAGATCACCCTTGAGAAACATTCACATCAGACACAAATATCTTCATGTCTTTCAACTATTCAAAGAAGTCTGTCCACATACCTCTTCCCCGATTTTCCTTGTGACCAATTTGCCAATCATGACTTTTTCAAGTCCTTGATCATTCAGCGTGTCTGACCATGTCTCCTCCCAAGTGTTTCTCCCTCAGCCAAGCTAACTGCCTCAAGTTCTGTCCCCAGGGAGGATTTCCCTTCACCACTGTCCTTCAGAGATGTCCCCAAGACAGGGTGAGGGCAGCAGCTGTCCACTGTTAGGTGGTGCCTGCATATTGTGCAGAACCGTTCATACACCAGCTTGCCCGAGTCTTCCCCGTCAGCTCTCCACCGCAGTGGGGGAGACCCCCATGGTCACAGGTACAGGATGGGACAGAAAGGGTAGAGTAGCAGAAGTGAGGACTGTGGGCTTCTGAGCTGCTTCCTCACGTAACTGACTGTGCCTTCTGGACCTGCTCTGGCCTGATCGCACATGTACCACTTCCATCTGATGCTGGGGTTGCTATGCACATCCTGTATCTCAGCCTGGTGGTTAAGACACCACTTAGCTCATGATGGACAGCTCAGGTCACAGGGTAACTTGATGGCCCAAGGTTAAGCATCCAGTTTCTACAAAGTTTGCAGATGTTTTGTTTCTCTAAAGCAGACTGGTTACCTAGATGAGAGAAGGACCCTGCTCCACAATTATTAAGTCCTGTGCATCAATTCATGTTTAAGGGCCTTCAGAAGGCTCCAAAGGACGTCCACAGCTGCCTCAGACACATCAAGCACCATTGGATCTTCTGAATCTTATGGTCCAAAGCAGCCGGCATGGCAACCTGGACCTATTACACAGCCCTCTCTTGTTCTGAGTTCCAATCTAAACTAGCAGCTTTTGGAGTCACTTCATAAAAAAGCCTGGAGTCACACATCCAAATGAGGAATATGCTGCTTCCAAAATCCAAAGAAGTCATGAGGTGCTGTGCCTATTTCTTGGTTGGGGCCAGATGTCACAACTTATCCTTCACCTTAGAAGGGAGATCTTGACATGGCTCACACCATTGGCCCCCAGAAATCTCACTGATATAGAAGGCCACTGCCTTTTGTGTGACCTATTTTCCATCCTTTGACACATAAATGCCTTACCAACAAGTCTAGAGTAGTTGCTATTTCTTGTTCGCTAGAGCCAACCAGCATAGAGGCAGCAATGTAACAGACCTGTGTGGTATCTTCTGAAAGGGAGAGTCAATCAGGTTTAGATCAAAGTAAATTATGGCGTCAGGCTGGAAAGTTGATATACCCATGAGGTAGAGCAGTGAAAGTATATTACTGGCCTTGTCAGCTGAAAGCAAACTGCTTCTAGTGGGCCTATGGACAAGGATAGATAAAGAGGCGTTTTCCAGATTAAATACATAAACTTACATACCACTTACCAGGGTGAGTGTTCACTTGCTCAAGCCACGAAACCACATCTGGAACAGCAGCTACAACTGGAGCCACCAGCTGGTTAAGATTATGATAATTCACTGTCCTTCTCCAAGATCCATCTGTCTTCTGCACAGGCCAAATAGGACGTGGTAGGAATTGCCGCCCCTGCATCCTTCAAGTCCTTGGTGGTGGAAGTAAACTCTGCAACCCCTCCATGAATGTGTTGTTAAATTTTACTTACTATTTTTCTAGGTAGTTCTCATAGCTTTTACTTGGCTTTCCCCTCCATAATAAACCTCCCTCCACAAGTCAAGGAACAAATGTGAAGAATCTGATGCTGCTAAATACGTCTATTCCAAGTATACATTCCAGAACTGCAGAGATAGCCACATGACTGGTTCAGAGACCCACTGGGCTCACTGTGAGGCAGAACAGAGCTGTAACTCCATTGATCAATTGACTTCCATAAGGCTCTATGCTGACTTTAGGGCCACGGCAACGTTTTATGTCTCCTAGAATTAGTTCAAAGCCAGTCAGTAGTTCCCAAAAGGTCTAATATTTCCTTTTCCCCAATGCATAGTTACCCTGGTAAAAGGCCAAAAGTCATCTTGGGAAAGGCTGAGATAAGGATTGATAGTACAAACTTTTAGTAGTTCCTTGGGGGCCTTCCTCAAGCAGACCCAGCCTCACCTTCTTTCCAGGGATTCTGGGTGCATAAACTGGCTTGTTTCTGGGAATGGATTGAAGGGATATAATGATCTGTTTTTATGATTTAGACTAGACTTTTACTCCTTTGACCTGGAACTCTTCTGCTTATACACATAAATATAAATTTAGTAGGCTTCCCGTCTATTTCACTTCCAGGAACACTGTGATCAACATTCTTTGCTTTGACCCTACTGTTCACTAAGGCAACCATGCCCACTTTGATTTTGATAATTGAATATTGCCACTTGGCTCCTATCACCCCAGGATTCAATTATCTTCATTGCATTTAGGTTTCCCAATGCAATTATTGAGTGAAGCAATAGCAGAATCTTCAAGGTGTCAACTGAAAAAAAAAAAAAAAGCACAACCAGAAGTGCAGAATTATGTTTTATTTGGAATATCACTGAGGACTTCCTGGGCTACAACTTCCCTGAGGACTGTTTCAAAGAGAAATAAGATATATAGGGGTTTCTGGAAAAAACAAACAAAAAACCACACACAAAAAAAACCCGAAAACAAAAAACCCAGGTAGTAAAATATCAAATGCCAATAAAAAGAAGACAAACAAGCAATAAAACAGACATCTCAAGTTAATGAATTCAGCACCTTTCTATGTATGAGAAGCCGCAGGAGTCCAGGCTTAGTAAAATCATCCCCTGATGTACATCTTAACCATCTAGGCCAGGGCTTCCCAGGTGGTGGTAGGTGTAAAGAACCCATACGCCAATGCAGGAGACTTAAGAGATGCAGGTTCCATCCCTAGGTCAGAAAGATCCCCTGGAGGAGGGCATGGCAACCCACTCCAGTATTCTTGCCTGGAGGATCCCCGGGACAAAGGAGGCTGGCGGGCTACAGTCCATAGGGTCACAGAGTCAGACACAGCTGAAACTACTTAGCACACACACACATCTAAGGTCAATATCCTGTTTTTCTACATCTTGAATCCCCTCAGGGTACACTATCAGTGGTGGCTCCAGTGGCTGATGGCTTGATGGGGCAACATCCTTTGTCAAATGATACGGCAGGGGACATTCTTTGTCTGCAAAGGATATTGATGGTCTTCTCATAAATTTATTCCTCATAGTATTGGTGGAAAGTAAAACTCCTGGATCTCCCCCGGCACCACCCACGGTCAGGTGTCTATGTCTTAAATGATAAATCCAGTCTAACATTCTTCTCTCATTAAGCTTTTGCAGTTCTTCTCTCCATTAAACCGATTCAAGTCCAGCATTTCCAATATATTCATGCCAGTGGCAGGTGGGGGGCGGGGTGGCCGAGAGGCCACCTTTTGGCCTATGTATCAGCTAACTAACCAGCCAAATTTTCTAGAGTGCTTTCTAAGCTGCAAGTTAAATGCAGTCTTATTTAGTGAACCCATAAATTCAGCCTCATCCAATCTTATCAGGCATTCTTTCTTCCATCATCCCACGTCTTGAGTACCCATTTCCACACATTTCCTAATATTTTTTCTGTGTAACTTAGAAAGTCATTATTTTGGAATTTAGCACACTTCCTCATGAAGCAGAGTGTGTATTCCACCTTTTGGGCCCTGCTGAAGCTAAGTCTAGTAAAAGTTCCACAAGTAAAGAGATGTGGTAGGGATGGGTCCTGAGGAGAATAAGCATTGTCTTACATGACACCTGTGTCACGGGAGGCTACTTTGACTGGGGCTGGGGCCACTGGTAAGAAATATTTATCATAATTTAGGGGCTCAGTGTACCCAGCTTCATCAGGATCTTCCCACAGATCCCCATCCTAATTTAGAAGGTCCAGTTCTTTCCCAATCAAAGCCCTCATATTAATTCAACATGAGATGCCCTTTCAGGCAACAAGTTCAACTTGCATTGCAAATCAACTAGATGCGTGTTGAGGTTTGTGCTTGATTTTTAGCCCTGCACTACAGGAAATAGTAGTGTCTTCAGGGCACACATAGGAGCTCTCAAGTCATTTATGAGGCACTTGAGCTGGGGATTCAGGTTCATCCATTTCTTTCAGTGACATAAGGAGTAACAGAACAACATAACTACCTACATTAGTTTTCCAAAAATGTTCAAAAACGTCATTACATCCATCCCAGAGAAATTAAATCTTATGTCCATGAAAATATTCGTACATGATTGTTTCTAGCAACTTCATTTGTAATAGCTCCAAGTTAGAAACAACAAAAATGTTCTAGAATAAGTGAATGGTTAAACAAATTGTGGTACATGAATACCACGAAACACTGCTTAACAATAAAGAAAGACTAACTACTAATATATGAGAGTGCCTGGATGGCTCTCGTGAAACACTGTGCCAGCCTTAGAGGTTGGTATTTGAAGGCCATATGAATACATTATATATCATTGTCAAGAAGACAGAAAAGGAGATTGATAAGTGGTTGCCAAAAGTTTAGGGATGGTGTATGGGGGTCGGGGTGGGAGGATGGTAAGTGTACCTACAGAAGCAACAGGAAGGAAATCTTTGTGGTGATGGGATAGGTGTGTATCTTGACTGTGGTGGTGCCAACACATGTGATAAAATGATACATCTACATTGTACCAATGTCCATTTCCCAGCTTTGATAGAGTCCTATTTTTATACAAAATGTAAGCAATTAGGAAAACTGGACCACGATTATTTGAAGTCTCTGTCTTACTTCTGCACATTCCTGGCTCTCTATAATTATTACAAAACAAATCACTAAAAAAAAGTAATGGGCTCAAATAAGAAAAAAAATCTATATAAAAGTTTTTTCTTGAGGGTGCCAAACTGTTCAAGACAACTTCAACTCCGAGGCAATCATTTTATCATTAGTAACATAATAAAAGAAGCAAAAATTGTATTCGGGGATTATATTTGGAAATTTTAATGTAATTTTTGACACACTATATTAGAAACATTACTTTCTGCTGAATAATATTTTCCAACTTTTGAGGTAGGTTAACCACAGGTAGATAAATCTAGTAATCAATGAACAGCATTAGGATAGAAAGGCAGTCTCTTAAGACAAATGATATCATGCCATATGGAATGTTTCATTAATTTAAGCAACTCTGTAGATCTCTGATGTCAAGGTAAGTGACAAGTCCAAAGCTCCTGAAAACTAGTGATGATTACAAGAGGTTACATGGTAAATTGTGAATCAATGAAAACAAAGATTTACAGAGCTGGTACAGAATTTAAAGGCTTCATGTATAGCTTGAGAAACTCTGAAATTATATTTCCAAGCTTGCTCAGGACTGGGGACCAGGCCAAACCCAGACTATTTTGCCCCTAAAACGTGATTGTCCCCGAGAACCATACTCTGTTGGGTTCCTGCATATGCCCCTCTCCTCACAAGCTGCCTTCATAGCTCTGTGCAGCTTTGGCCAGATTTCAGGGCACAGAGGGGCCTTCCTGGTGACTCAGAGATAAAGAATCTGCCTGCCAACGCAGGAGACATGTAAGACATGGGTTTGATTCTGGACTCGGAAAGATCCCCTGGAGGAAGGACTGGAAAACCAATACTCTTGCTTGAAAACCCCATATACAGAAGAGCCTGGCAGGCTACAGTCCATGGGGTCATGAAGAGCTGGACACGATTGACCACACTCGCACAGGGCCCAGAGTCTGCCTTGAACTGAGAGCATCTCTCCCACACAGAGAGGGCTGGCAGAGCTCTGCATATCTCTAAAGAATCCATCTTCAATGAGCTCTATTACAGTTAACGAGCTTCTCTGTAGCTTAAAATACTTTAGAAAGAAAAATATTTTAGAAAGTATCTAATTGGAGCTATCCCAATCACATAGTTTTCATCATCAGCCTTTGTGATTCCAGGCTTTTATAAGCCCAATTATTCTGACATATTTTTAGGGAGAAAGGAGAGTGGTTTTTTTTTTTTCCTACTTTAATTATACTCCTTAAGTCATCATAGTTTCATATTATTGAATGTACAGACAAAAAACATCCACATATTCACATTTGGAAAGATTTACTTTAGAAATGCTCTTTGAATACATTTTCACTACCAAAATCACAGCAATATCTTCTGTAATAGGGAGGAAAATGTGACTTGTTTCTCTGTAAAACCAAATACGATATTGACCAAGTGGTAGGCACTCAATGAACATGACCCCTGAGACCATGAGTGGTGGGGATAAAGGCCTGGGATAGGAGTGCTGGACAGGTCCTTGGTCTCTGATTGAGTTCCTTTCAGCTTTTCCATTACCTTTCATGGATTATAACATTGTCATGGTGAAGGGGCTTGCATAACTCAATAAAGCCATGAACCATGCCTTGCAGGGCCACCCAAGATAGATGGGTCATAGTGAAGAGTTCTGACAAAATGCGGTCCACTGGAAGAGGGAATGGCAAGCCTCTTCAGTATTTTTGCTGAGAAAACACCATGAACGGTATGAAAAGGCAAAAAGATAGGACACCAGAACATGAGCCCCTCAGGTTGGAAGGAGTCCAGTATGCTATTGGGGAAGAGCAGAGAGCAATTACTAATAGCTCCAGAAAGAATGAAACAGCTGGGCCAAAGCAAAAACAACACTCAGCTGTGGCTGTGTCTGTGGTGAAAGTAAAGTCTGTCTGGTGTAGAAATTAAAGTTTGATGCTGTAAAGAACAATATTGCATTGGAACCTGGAATGTTAGGTTAATGAATCAAAACAAATTAGAAGTGGTCAGGCACAAGATGACCAGAGTGAATATAGACATTTAAGGAATCAGTGAACTAAAATGGATAGGAATGGGCAGATTTCATTCAGATGACTGGTATACCTACCACTGTGGGAAAGAATTTCTTAAAAGAAATAGAGTAGCCCTCATAGTCAACCAAAGAATCTGAAATGCAGTACTTGGGTGCAATCTCAAAAGCAACAGAATGATCTTGGTTTGTTTCCGAGGCAAATCATTCAACATCATAGTAATCTTAGTCTGTGCCTCAATCGCTCATGCCAAAGAAGCCAAAGTTGACTAGTTCTATGAAGCTCTACAGTAGCTTCTAGAACTAGCACCAAAAAAAAAACATCCTCTTCATTATGCTGGACTGGAATGCAAAAGTAGGAAGTCAAGAGATTCCTGGAGTAATAGGCAAGTTTGGCCTTGGAGTACAAAATGAAACAGGGCAAAGTCTAACCAAGTTTTTCCAGAGAACACATTGGTTATAGCAAACACCTTCTTCCCACAACACGGGAGACAGCTCCACACATGGATATCACCAGATGGCCAGTTCTGAAATCAGATTAATTATATTCTTTGCAGCAGAAGATGGAGAAGTTCTATATGGTCAGCAAAAACAAGCCCTGGAACTGATTGGCTCAGATCATGAGTTCCTCATTGCAAAAATCAGGCTTAAATTGAAGAAAGTAGGGAAAACCACTAGGCCATTCAGGTATGACCTAAATCAAATCCCTTATGATTATACAGTGGAGGTGATGAATAGATTAGGGATGAAGATTAGATTAGATGACAGGATCTAATAGATCTAACAGATTAGATGAAGGGATTAGATCTGGTAGACAGACTGCCTGAAGAACTATGGACAGAGGTTCATAAGGAGGCAGTGACCAAAATTGTCCCCAAGAAGAAGAAATGCAAGAAGGCAAAGTGGTTGTCTGAGGAGTCTGTACATATAGCTGAGAAAAGAAGAGAAGTGAAAGGCAAGGGGGAAAGGGAAAGATTAAACCCAACTGAATGCACAGTTCCAGAGAATAGCAAGCAGAGATAAGAAGCCCTTCTTAAATGAATAATGCAAAGAAGAAAACAATAGAATAGGAAAGACTAGAGATCTCTTCAATAAATTGGAGATATCAAGGGAACATTTCATGCGAAGATGGATACGATAAAGGACTGAAACAGTAAGGACTTACATAAGCAGAAGAGATTAAAAAGAGGTGACAAGTGTACACAGAACTGTACAAAAAGTCTTAATGACCCAGATAACTGTGGTTGTGTGGTCATTCACCCAGAGCCAGACATTCTAGAACGTGAAGTCAAGTGGGCCTTAGGAAGCATTACTAGGAGCAAAGCTATGGGAGGTGATGGCATTCCAGTTGAGCTATTTCAAATCCTAAATAATGCTGTGAAAATGCTGCACTCAATATGTTAGCAAATTTGGAAAACTCAGCTGTGGCTATAGAACTGGAAAAGGTCAATTTTCATTCCAATCCCACAGAAGCTTAATATATTAGAAAGCGTGAGGATCCTGTCGTTCAGTAAAAGATATTTGGAGCTTACTTTGTGACAGTCACTGTGAATGTGTAAGGCTTGGGTGGTGCTCCTAGGTGGCTCAATATTTAGTGTGGCGGCTTCATTCCAGTCCTGCTATTAATTAACCATGAGAGCACTGTGGAGTCTGTTTCATTGGCGCTAAAAAGGAAAATGAGAGCACATGCCCGATTCTCTCAATAAATGTGTTACTTATTTATTTAACTTAATTTTTAAAATTTGATTCTTCAATTACATTCTAATTCTAATAGAGTTAGTTTACAGTAGGCAGTCCCGTAGACAGCTCTCTTCTGGGAAGACGTGAAAATACAGCGAGAGTAACATGAGCCCCAGGCCAGGCATTATTTATCATTTCATTCAGCCCGACGATGAATGAAGAAGGCAGATTTCCCTTCTTGGTGTTCCGTGCAGCCGATGTGAGGGCATGAACCTTCGGCTCTGCCAGTGGGATCCTGCAACCCAAGATGGAGTTAGCAATAAGCGGATCAAAGCCAAAGGAGCATGGGGTTTTGCCGTGGTGATGGAGGTCATGGAGTCCTTTGAGGGGGGCGGGGGCAGCCAGCAGGAGCCAGGGCCTATTCAGGTTTACAGAAAAGTCCAGGAATCAAACCCGTGTCTCCTGTGTCTCTGCTTTGCTGGTGGATTCTGTACCTGCTGAACCACTGGGGAAGCAAAGTGTGTACATGAATAAATTTGGGGAAACTGTGCTTATTATTTTTTTGACTGTCTGACACCCACCGTCCCCTGGCTCTGGGGAATTTCTCCAGATATGATTTTCTATTGAGAGGCAATATGTTTCCTTCTACTATGGAAACCACGTCATTCTCGCTTCAGATAAGGGTAGGGTTGTGACCCGCACTCTGTGTGAAGCAGGTTGTTGGCTTTCTCTCCCACCATTATTATTCGGGGATAAGAATTCAATATAGGATCTATCTCCTTAGCAAATTCTTAACAGCCCAACACAGTGTCATTAAAAAGCACCATGCGGTGGAGACGACACCACCCTGACGGCAGAGAGTGCGGAGGAGCTAGAGAGCCTCTGGTGAAGGTGAAAGAGGAGAGCGAAAAGCTGCCTTAAAACTCAACGTTGAAAAAACGAAGACCACGGCACCTGGTCCCATCACTTCATGGCAAAAAGATGGGGAAACAATGGAAACAGCGACAAACTTTATTTTCTTGGGCTCCAAAATCACTGTAGACTGTGACTGCAGCCATGAAATTAAAAAGCGCTTGCTCCTTGGAAGAATAGCCATGACAAACCTAGATAATGTATTAAAAAGCTGAGACACTTTACCAACAAAAGTCCGTATAGTCAAAGCTATGGTTTTTCCAGTAGTCATATACAGGTGTGAGAGTTGGGTCATAAAAAAAACCGAATGCCAAAGAATGGATGCTTTCAAGCTGTGGAGTTGGAGAAGGCTCTTGAGAGTCCCTTGGACTGCAAGGAGATCAAACCAGTCAATCCTTAAGGAAATAAGTCTTGAATATTAATTGGAAGGACTGGTGGTGAAGCTGAAACTCCAGTACTTTGGCCACCTGATGCAAAGAGCTGATTCAATGGAGGAGACCCTGATGCTGGGAAAGATTAAGGGCAGGTGAAGGGGTGACAGAGGATGAGATGGTTGGATGGCATCATGAACTCAGTGGATATGAGTTTGAGCAAACTCTGGGAAATAGTGAAGGACAGGGAAGCCTGGCATGTTGCAGTCCATGGAGTCACAAAGAGTTGGACATGACTGAACGACTGAACAACAGCAAGGCTGTGCAGAAGATCTCTAGGACTTGTCCATCTTGCATAACTGGAACTTCCTTCCCTTTAACTAACACTTTGACTTTTCTGCCTCCCTTCAGCCCCTGGCAATCACTATTCTACTCTATGCTTTTGTGAGTTTGACTATTTTTAGAATTCTCACATAGGCAATATCATGCATTATTTGTCTTTCTGTGTCTGACTTTTTCATTGAGCTTAATGTTTATCACCAACTCAATGGACATGAGTTTGAGCAAGCTCTGGAAGTTGGTGATGGACAGGGAAGCCTAGCATGCTGCAGTCCTTGGGGTCGCAAAGAGTCCAACATGACAGCAACTGAACTGAACTGACTGAATGTCCTCCAGTTTCATTCATATTGTCACAAATGGCAGAATTTCCTTCTTTTAAAAAACTGAATAATATCCCACTGTGTATACCTCACATCTCTTTTATTCATTCATCTGTTGATGGACATTTAGATTACTTCCATATCTTGGCTATTGTTAATAATCTTGTTGCAGTGAATATAGGTGTGAAGATGTCTTAATGAGATTCTTATTTCGTTTCCTTTAAATATATGCCCAGAAGCAGGGGAGGTTCTTCAAAAAACTAAAAAGAAGAGGATTGTTAGCTTTTGGTTGGTTCCACATAGGCAAAGATAAAGAGTGCAGCAGAGTCCCAGCAAAAGGCAAATATGCTTCTGCCCTGGACCCACTCCCATCCTTCATCCAGGGTGTTTGGTTTCTACTTATTTCCCAAGTTCAGTCCTTCAGCCTCTCGTTGATTCTGCAAACTCATATTTTGATAAATTCTCCTTTTCTTAAGAAAAATTGTCAAATTATGTTGCTCCTAACAAAGAATTATATAGCTCCTTATTGTCAAAAGGAATTGTAACATTTATAATTGAGTTTACTGAATTGCAGTATAGTACAGTCATGCCTTGTAGTTTCATTATTAAGGAAATCCCAGTTTAGTCCTTTAAAAACTTGTGACCTGAAGTAGGAGTTGAGTCAAATAATTATTAGAAATAAAGACGAGTTTTGTTCCTGTGAAGTTTTGATAAATGCCTTAAGAAACTTAAGGATATCAAAGTGATTTAGAGAATTTCAGTAATGTCCCCGAAACACACTTATAATGGTATTCGTATTCTAAATTGAGAGATGTGTAATACAGTTGCATTATTCTGTGTTGAAATTAGTAATACAGAGAGGTTTGTCCCATACTTTTTGATCATGAAACTCCATCCCCAGGAATTCTGGCCTCTCAATGAAACCAAAATACGCCATCAAAAAAAGCCTTGGGGTGGGACCTGGGGATCCCATTCCAGTGTATGCCTTTATTTGACATTATTACTTGTGTTGTCCTCCATCCCTTTAGTTGCCTACAATAAAAAAAAAAAAAACTTCAATCCATGGCTGATTCATATCAATGTATGACAAAACCCACTGGAAAAAAAAAATAATAAATAAAAAAACAAACAAACAAAAAAAAAACAAAAAAAAAAACTTCAACTGTTGCTTATGAGACTGAAATTCTAATTATTTAAATCAGATGAGAATCTCAGTCTATTATGAGTCCTTATGCCCTTCCCAGCTCCTAGTGTGTGGAATAGGCAATTATGCCACATGGTATTTCCAGGCAAACTCTAGCAAAGCATAAGCATATAAGTGATGACCAAAACTGAAACTATGACTTACCTTTATAAAATACCTTTTGAGATAGAAAGATATATGTATAAATCCAGTTATAAATTCAGGATGAATTCTGAAAGGTGATTATTATTCAGACATTGAAAGTAGTTTTTTCCCCCCTTAATTTATTTGCTTATAGTTGATTTATAGTGTTGTGTTAATTTCTGCTGTATAGCTAAGTAATTCAGTTGTACATAGATATACATTCTTTTTCATATTCTTTTCCATTACAGTTGACCACAGGACATTGATATAGTTCCCTGTGTGTGTAGTAACACCTTGTTGTTTATCCACTCTGTATATAATAGTTTGCATCTGCTAATCCCAGACTCTCAGTCCATCCCTCTCTCACCCTCTTTCACCCTTGGCAATCACAAATCTATTCTCTACATTGAAAATGTTTTGGATATTTTGGATTAGATAAATAGGAAAACAAGAATTCCATATTCTATCAATAAGAATCAGAAAAATGAATCATGTAGATGTGTTCCAAATTTTGAAATTTTAACTTCAATCAAATGTGAATACATATCCTGAGCTTCCCCTCTAACAGATTTACATTTAATTGAGAGTAAGAACAAAAAGTATGTTCCAAAAGAGACAGTTTATGGAAATTGAGGTGATTACTTCTGAGGGTGAGGACAGTATTTACAACAGTTGAAAGCATTAGGATTCTGCTATGATCAGGCATTGTACTAAGTCTTTTAAATATATTGATTCATTTAATGCTCACAGCATCTCTGAATCAGATATATAATTATCCCCATTTTACAGATGAGTAGACTGAAGCACAGGCAGGTAAATGACTTGCCAAAAGTTGCATGGCTGCTATGAAAAGCTAATTTTCACAGTAAACATTTTAGTGCTATTTGACTTTTTTAAAACCATGTGCCTCTATTATTTTTAACTAAAATTTAAAAATTCCAGTTGAATAGAGATTTCTTGCTTCCATTATATTTTTTATGGAAAAAATACTATTAAGTTTGCCCCCAAATATCACTGAATTGTAAAGTTGCTTTTTTACTTATACATTCAATACTTAATGCAACACTGAGATCTAAAAAGAATAGGTAATATTTTACTTATTTTTTAAAACTTATTTATTTACTTGGAGGATAATTACTTTACAGTATTATGATGGTTTCTGCTCTACACCAGCATGAATTGGCCACAGGCATACATGTGTCCTCTCCTTTCGGAACACCGCTCCCACCTCCCTTCCCGCTCCATCCCTCCAGGTTGTCTCAGAAACCAGCTTTGGGGTTCCCACTGCTATCTAGTTTACATTTGGTAATGTGTGTCTCAGTGTTATTCTCTCACATCATCCCACCCTCTCTCTCTCTCACTGAGTCCAAAGTCTGTTCTTTCTGTCTGTGTCTCCTTCGCTGCCCTGCATGTAGGATTGTTGATACCGTCTTTCTAGATCCCATATATATGAGTTAATATATGATATTTGTCCTTCTCTTTCTGACTTATTTCCCTTCTGTATAATAGGCTCTAGATTTATCCACCTCATTAGAATGAATTCAAACGTGTTCCTTTTTATAGCTGAGTAATATTCCATTGTGTATACGTACCACTATCTCCTCATCCATTCATCTGCGGATGGACATCTACAAAAACAGGAAACATTTTATGTTGGTATTTGTAATATCAAGGCACAAACTTTTAGAAGTTAACTTTTTGTTACCCAGCCCTCCTTTAACTAAATTCTATTCTGAAATCTCAGCCTATTTTCTTTTTTTTTTTTTTTTTATTTTTTTTTATTAGTTGGAGGCTAATTACTTCACAACATTTCAGTGGGTTTTGTCATACATTGATATGAATCAGCCATAGATTTACACTTATTCCCCATCCCGATCCCCCCTCCCATCTCCCTCTCCACCCGATTCCTCTGGGTCTTCCCAGTGCACCAGGCCGGAGCACTTGTCTCATGCATCCCACCTGGGCTGGTGATCTGTTTCACCATAGATAGTATACATGCTGTTCTTTTGAAACATCCCACCCTCACCTTCTCCCACAGAGTTCAAAAGTCTGTTCTGTATTTCTGTGTCTCTTTTTCTGTTTTGCATATAGGGTTATCGTTACCATCTTTCTAAATTCCATATATATGTGTTAGTATGCTGTAATGTTCTTTATCTTTCTGGCTTACTTCACTCTGTATAAGGGGCTCCAGTTTCATCCATCTCATTAGGACTGGTTCAAATGAATTCTTTTTGACGGCTGAGTAAAATTCCATGGTGTATATGTACCACAGCTTCCTTATCCATTCATCTGCTGATGGGCATCTAGGTTGCTTCCATGTCCTGGCTATTATAAACAGTGCTGCGATGAACATTGGGGTGCACGTGTCTCTTTCAGATCTGGTTTCCTCAGTGTGTATGCCCAGAAGTGGTATTGCTGGGTCATATGGCAGTTCTATTTCCAGTTTTTTAAGGAATCTCCACACTGTTTTCCATAGTGGCTGTACTAGTTTGCATTCCCACCAACAGTGTAAGAGGGTTCCCTTTTCTCCACAGCCTCTCCAGCATTTATTGCTTGTAGACTTTTGGATAGCAGCCATCCTGACTGGTGTGTAATGGTACCTCATTGTGGTTTTGATTTGCATTTCTCTAATAATGAGTGATGTTGAGCACCTTTTCATGTGTTTGTTAGCCATCTGTATGTCTTCTTTGGAGAAATGTCTGTTTAGTTCTCTGGCCCATTTTTTGATTGGGTCATTTATTTTTCTGGAATTGAGCTGCAGGAGTTGCTTGTATATTTTTGAGATTAATCCTTTGTCTGTTGCTTCATTTGCTATTATTTTCTCCCAATCTGACGGCTGTCTTTTCACCTTACTTATAGTTTCTTTTGTAGTGCAAAAGCTTTTAAGTTTCATTAGGTCCCATTTGTTTAGTTTTGCTTTTATTTCCAATATTCTGGGAGGTGGGTCATAGAGGATCTTGCTGTGATTTATGTCGGAGAGTGTTTTGCCTATGTTCTCCTCTAGGAGTTTTATAGTTGCTGGTCTTACATTTAGATCTTTAATCCATTTTGAGTTTATTTTTGTGTATGGTGTTAGAAAGTGTTCTAGTTTCATTCTTTTGCAAGTGGTTGACCAGTTTTCCCAGCACCACTTGTTAAAGAGGTTGTCTTTTTTCCATTGTATATCCTTGCCTCCTTTGTCAAAGATAAGGTGTCCATAGGTTCGTGGATTTATCTCTGGGCTTTCTATTCTGTTCTATTGGTCTATATTTCTGTCTTTGTGCCAGTACCACACTGTCTTGATGACTGTGGCTTTGTAGTAGAGTCTGAAGTCAGGCAGGTTGATTCCTCCAGTTCCATTCTTCTTTTTCAAGATTACTTTGGCTATTCGAGGTTTTTTGTATTTCCATACAAATTGTGAAATTCTTTGGTCTAGTTCTGTGAAAAATACCGTTGGTAGCTTGATAGGGATTGCATTGAATCTATAGATTGCTTTGGGTAGAATAGCCATTTTGACAATATTGATTCTTCCAATCCATGAACACGGTATGTTTCTCCATCTGTTTGTGTCCTCTTTGATTTCTTTCATCAGTGTTTTATAGTTTTCTATGTATAGGTCTTTTGTTTCTTTAGGTAGATATACTCCTAAGTATTTTATTCTTTTTGTTGCAATGGTGAATGGTATTGTTTCCTTAATTTCTCTTTCTGTTTTTTCATTGTTAGTATATAGGAATGCAAGGGATTTCTGTGTGTTAATTTTATATCCTGCAACTTTACTATATTCATTGATTAGTTCTAGTAATTTTCTGGTAGAGTCTTTAGGGTTTTCTATATAGAGGATCATGTCATCTGCAAACAGTGAGAGTTTCACTTCTTCTTTTCCTATCTGGATTCCTTTTACTTCTTTTTCTGCTCTGATTGCTGTGGCCAAAACTTCCAACACTATGTTGAACAGTAGTGGTGAGAGTGGGCACCCTTGTCTTGTTCCTGATTTCAGGGGAAATGCTTTCAATTTTTCACCATTGAGGGTGATGCTTGCTGTGGGTTTGTCATATATAGCTTTTATTATGTTGAGGTATGTTCCTTCTATTCCTGCTTTTTGGAGAGTTTTAATCATAAATGAGTGTTGAATTTTGTCAAAGGCTTTCTCTGCATCTATTGAGATAATCATATGGTTTTTATCTTTCAATTTGTTAATGTGGTGTATTACATTGATTGATTTGCGGATATTGAAGAATCCTTGCATTCCTGGGATAAAGCCCACTTGGTCGTGGTGTATGATTTTTTTAATATGTTGTTGGATTCTGTTTGCTAGAATTTTGTTAAGGATTTTTGCATCTATGTTCATCAGTGATATTGGCCTGTAGTTTTCTTTTTTTGTGGCATCTTTGTCAGGTTTTGGAATTAGGGTGATGGTGGCCTCATAGAATGAGTTTGGAAGTTTACCTTCTTCTGCAATTTTCTGGAAGAGTTTGAGTAAGGTAGGTGTTAGCTCTTCTCTAAATTTTTGGTAGAATTCAGCTGTGAAGCCATCTGGTCCTGGGCTTTTGTTTGCTGGAAGATTTTTGATTACAGTTTCGATTTCCTTGCCTGTGATGGGTCTGTTAAGATCTTCTATTTCTTCCTGGTTCAGTTTTGGAAAGTTATACTTTTCTAAGAATTTGTCCATTTCATCCATTTTATTGGCATAGAGCTGCTGGTAGTAGTCTCTTATGATCCTTTGTATTTCAGTGTTGTCTGTTGTGATCTCTCCATTTTCATTTCTAATTTTGTTAATTTGGTTCTTCTCTCTTTGTTTCTTAATGAGTCTTGCTAATGGTTTGTCAATTTTGTTTATTTTTTCAAAAAACCAGCTTTTAGCTTTGTTGATTTTTGCTATGGTCTCTTTAGTTTCTTTTGCATTTATTTCTGCCTTAATTTTTAAGATTTCTTTCCTTCTGCTAACCCTGGGGTTCTTCATGTCTTCCTTCTCTAATTGCTTTAGGTGTAGAGTTAGGTTATTTATTTGGCTTTTTTCTTGTTTCTTGATGTAAGCCTGTAATGCTATGAACCTTCCCCTTAGCACTGCTTTTACAGTGTCCCATAGGTTTTGGGTTGTTGTGTTTTCATTTTCATTCATTTCTATGCATATTTTGATTTCTTTTTTGATTTCTTCTATGATTTGTTGGTTATTCAGAAGCGTGTTATTTAGCCTCCAGGTGTTTGAATTTTTAACAATTTTTTTCCTGTAATTGAGATCTAATCTTACTGAACTGTGGTCAGAAAAGATGACTGGAATGATTTCAATTTTTTTGAATTTTCCAAGACTAGATTTATGGCCCAGGATGTGATCTATTCTGGAGAAGGTTCCGTGTGCACTTGAGAAAAAGGTGAAGTTGATTGTTTTGGGGTGAAATGTCCTATAGATATCAATTAGGTCTAGCTGGTCCATTGTGTCATTTAAAGTTTGTGTTTCCTTGTTAATTTTCTGTTTAGTTGATCTATCCATAGTTGTGAGTGGGGTATTAAAGTCTCCCACTATTATTGTGTTACTATTAATTTCCTCTTTCATACTCGTTAGTGTTTGCCGTACGTATTGCGGTGATCAGATAAAATAGACTTTCAAATAAAAGCTGTGAAAAGAGACAAAGAAGGACACTACATAATGACCAAAGGATCAATCAGCCTATTTTCTTAATGCATCTTTAAAATGAATTACCCGAGTGCCTGAACACATTTATACTTAAAAAAGTTTGCTGAATTGCTTCTACTTAAGTAAATATTTCATGTTACTACAGCCTTCAAATTGATTTTCAATTTAATAATATCTAGTAAAACAAAACAAGGAGTAACATAAACTGAATTAGTTTGCTCCTTATTTTTGTTGTTTGGTTTTGTTTGCTTTTTTTTTCCTTCAAGGAATTTCTTCAAAGAAAATCACGAAATTATATACATGTTTAGAAAAAGTTTTATCCATATTGTAAGACCCAGGACTTCACATGAAAAAGGTTTTATAGATAATCTTCCTCCTCTTGAAATATTTATAGTAATTGAGGACATACTTTCTGGTCAATAATATCATCTAGATAAATAATAATTTTAGTTTTCATTACTTATTTAGTACCTATGGAGTATTATATAATGCAATTTAGTCCAATTTATAGGATGAAATACAAATTTAAATAACTGAATTTGGTTTATAGTGCATCTTTATTTCTTTTAAACATAGACATATACTTTACAAGTTAAGCTTTATTAACTTTACATGGACATATCTTTTTGGAAGTAGAATATTAACTAACTAGAATAAAGGTTTAGAGATGGATATTGGCTAATATATATATTTACATATATGCATATGTTATAAAAATAACTTTTCTTTATTCTCTAAAACATCATTTCACCCTGGAAATCATTCCAATATAAGTCAGTGCTTTAAAATATATATGCTAATAAATAATGCTCAATGTGCTACAAAAATAATTTAGTTTTTTTTTTTATGAATTTCCTTTCTAGTTACCTCATTTCAGTATTTATAGATCATAGGAATGAAGTACAGGAAACTCTGAATTTTACCTTATGGAGACCTTGCATGCAGGAGCCCGGAATATCATAGCCTGCAGTGATTGCCCAAATATGAGTAAGAAAAAAAGTATGAACTTACTTGCAGAAATTCTTCCATCTTACAGCTTACAGAACATTAAAAGTTGATCTATATGTGTATATAACAAGAAAGTTTTTAATCCTGTTTCTGGACATGTGGAGAAAACCATGATTTGAAAAGATTCATGCACCGCAATGCTCATTGCAGCACTATTTACAATAACCAGGATATGGAAGCAACCTAATTGTCCATCAACAGAGAACAGATAAAGAGGATGCACATACATTCGATGGAACATTATTCAGCCATTAAAACGAGTGAAATCATGCCATTGCAGCAGCGTGGATGGGCCGAGATTCTCTTACTGAGGGAGGTCAGGCAGAGGAAGGCAAGTGTCGTATGATACATGTGGAATCTCGAGAAAAGGGTACAAATGAACTTATCTACGAAACTGTTACAGATGTAAAAAGCACAATTATCAGGGGGTAAGAAGGTGGGCAGGGATAAGTTGGGAGAAAGGGACTGACATATACACAGAGCTCTACATAAAATAGATAAGCAACAAGGACCTACTGCACTCTCCTCCACAATCCTATGGCCTATATGGGAAAAGGATCCTAAAAAGACTGGGTATGTGTATAGGTGATGATTTCACTTTGCTACACCTGAAACTGACGCAGCACTGTAAATCAACTGTACCCCAATAAAAATCAAAACATAAATTAAAAAAGGTTGGGAAACCAGATCTGAAAGAGACACATGCACCCCAATGTTCATCGCAGCACTGTTTATAATAGCCAGGACATGGAAGCAACCTAGATGCCCATCAGCAGATGAATGGATAAGGAAGCTGTGGTACATATACACCATGGAATTTTACTCAGCCGTCAAAAAGAATTCATTTGAACCAGTCCTAATGAGATGGATGAAACTGGAGCCCCTTATACAGAGTGAAGTAAGCCAGAAAGATAAAGAACATTACAGCATACTAACACATATATATGGAATTTAGAAAGGTGATAACGATAACCCTATATGCAAAACGGAAAAAGAGACACAGAAATACAGAACAGACTTTTGAACTCCGTGGGAGAAGGTGAGGGTGGGATGTTTCAAAAGAACAGCATGTATACTATCTATGGTGAAACAGATCACCAGCCCAGGTGGGATGCATGAGACAAGTGCTCGGGCCTGGTGCACTGGGAAGACCCAGAGGAATCGGGTGGAGAGGGAGATGGGAGCGGGGATCGGGATGGGGAATAAGTGTAAATCTATGGCTGATTCATATCAATGTATGACAAAACCCACTGAAATGTTGTGAAGTAATTAGCCTCCAACTAATAAAAAAATTAAAAAAAAAAAAAAAAAAGGTTAAAACCAAGGAAGCTTTTTAGAATGTACCTTTGAAATTCAGTTGTTCTATACGAATGTTTTTAGAAGAGTAAGTTTGAAGAATATGACAAGAATTTAGAGTACCAAAGCTTTTTTTTTAATTGCCAGATGGTTAAACACCTTTGTTATGAAGCTACAGTAAAGGCACTTACATGAAATGTACATGTATGTACATAAATGTACATGTATGTACATGTTTGAGGTGTAAGAAGGGGGTCTCCTCTCCGGGTTACTCTACTGCCAGTGGCTATTTCAGTCTTATGAATTCAGACAGATAATTGGTTGATGTTCTAAGCTTAGAGTTCAAAATCATCCGTGTGTCATTTTTCAAGTTTAGATTAAATCTCCCAGGATCATAGGTGATACTAGAATGAGGTTGGGAGAACGTTACATGGAGCAGACATGGAGCACAAGTACAGTGAAATGTAATTTTTCACTTGATGAAATGAAGTTGATCTAGAAAGTATGGAAGAGAGTACAAAATCATCCCAAATACCAGTGACCTAAAGTCCCTGTTAAAAGCTGGGTTTTCGCAGGATATTTAAAAAGAATCAAAGACATATGTGCACTATCACCTGTAAAATGGACAGCTGGTGGGAAGCTGCCATGTACCAGGGAGCTCAGCTCAGGGTTCTGTGACGACCCGGAGGGGTGGGGTGGGGGGCGGGGGTGGGGGAGGCTCGGAGGGCCTCCCTACGTGTGTAAATATATACAGCTGATTCACCTTGGTGTACAGCAGAAACCACCTTCACAGTGTAAACCAACTAGACTCCAGTTAAATAGCAATCATTTTATCATTTTAGTTCTTTAGCTTTTTTTTTTTTAATAAGATAGCCTCAATTTAAAATAATTGCACTAATTCAATTTCACTCATGTAAGAAAAGGCAGTTCTGTGCAACCAATCTGTCAAACACATACCACAAAATAAAACAACCAAAGAAAGTCATTAGGTTCTCCAAAGCTTCTTCCTTTCTGTTGCTCTGGTGTTTCTTCTAACACTTAATGTCTTTCTGGAGGCAAGCCTTCCATTTAGGGCGCTGCTTATGTAGGTGTCCCTATAATCCAGATGTGCATCTGTTCTTTCTTTCTCTCAATTTCCTCTGATGATAAAGCTGCTCATCTCTTACTGAGGTGATGACAGGAATGGATATTTGTAATGCACTCCGCGTTTTGTATGTCCTTCATTAAAAGCAGCTGAGTTGGTAGCTTCATGAAGGAGGATGCATTCTTCCGCATTTGTGTGTGTGCACGTGTGTGTTTGGGGAAGAGGGTTTTGTAACTGTTTTCATTCAAAAGTAAGTACTGAAAGCTTCACTCCAAATTAATATTGTCATCAGTAGTGACATGAAAATCTTGCTCATTAGTCTGTGATCCAGAGGGAAAATATTTTAATGACTCTCGGTCAATGCATCTGTGATTCTTCTGTCATTGAAAATTAAAAAAAAAAATTGATGTTTACTCTGGAATTTTATGCTTTTAAACATTATTGATGTCCAAGAAGGAAGTCAGATGTTAGAACCTTATAGCATAAACTTCAGGAATAGAAAAACTGCTGTTAATTAAATAACACAGATTTAGGACATTTAACTTTTAAGCCAAATGTATTAAGATATCATTGACATAGGACTACAACTCACCTATTTAGAGTATGTAGTTCAGTAATTTTTAGTATACTCACAGATATGTGCAATCATCTCCATGGTTAACTTTAAAACAATTTTGTCACAGCAAGAAGAAATCCCAATCCCTCCCAACCCTAAACTATCACTTACTGCATTTTTGTTAAATCTTTAAAACCTTCATGAATCAGCACTTTGATATGAATCTCCAACTCTGTCTATTATTTGTAAATCAAAAAACTTTATTTGTTGAGCAATGTTAGGTTTACAGAAATATTAAGCAGATATGCATAGAGATACCATATATTTCATTGACAATACTCCTTCCCCCTTTCCCCTGTTACTAACACCTTGCATTAGAGGCACATTTTTACAATTGATGAGCAATACTGATATATTGTGATTAATTAAATTTTGCATTAGTTCACTATTTGTGTTGTTTGTTCTATGGGTTTGAATAAATGTATAAGGACAGGTATTGGCCACTACAATCTCATACGGAATATTTTCACTGCCCTACCCTAGAAATTCCTATGATCTACCTGTTCATCACTGCATCTCTTTCCCTAATTCCTGACAACTCCTAATTTTTTTACTGTCTCCATAGTTTTGCCTTTCCAAGAATGTTGCAGAGTTGGAAGATTTTCTCTTATATTATCTTCCAGAAGTTTTATAGCTTTGTGTTTCATATTTGTGTGCGTGCATGCATGCTAAGTCACTCAGTCATGTCCGACTCTTTGTGACCCTATGGACTGAAGCCCCGTCAGGCTCCTCTGTCCATGGGAGTCTCCAGGCAAGAACACAGGAGTGGGTTGCCATGTCCTCCTCCAGGGGATCTTCCCATCCAGGGATGGAACATGTCTCTTACCTGCATTGGCAGGCAGGTTCTTTATCACTAGGGCCACCTGGGAAGCCCATTTTATATTTAGATCTATGCTTTATATTTAGGGCTTCCCTTGTGGCTCAGCTGGTAAAGAATCCACCTGCTATGCAGGAGACCTGGGTTCGATCCCTGGGTTGGGAAGATCCCCTGGAGAAGGAAAAGGCTACTCACTCCAGGATTCTGGCCTGGAGAACTCCATGAACTGCATAGTCCATGGGGTCGCAAAGAGTCGGACACAACTGAGCGACTTTCACTTTTATTTTAAGTAAAGTCTTCCCTGGTGGCTCAGATGGCAAATCATCCACCTGCAATGCAGGAGATGGAGGTTCAATCCCTGGATTGGGAAGATCCCCTGCAGAAGAAAATGGCAACCCACTCCAGGACTCTTGCCTGGAAAAATCCCATGGACGGAGGAGCCTGGTAGGACTGTAGTCCATGGGAACACAAAGAGTCAGACATGACTGAGCAAATTCATTTTTATTTTGAATGTTTCTAAAAGGTGTAAGGTTTACTTATAAATTTACTTTTTTTTCCTTTCTGCATGTAGATGTTTAGTTATTTCAGGGCCACTTGTTGAAAAAACAGTCTTTGTTCTTCATATTGCTACTGTTCCTTTGTCAGAATCAGTTTACTGTGTATGTCTGGGTCTATTTCTGGGCAGTCTGTTCAGTTCCATTGATGTATCTGTCTATTCTCATGTCCATACTACACTGTCCCAATTACTATCACTTTGTAGTAAGTCTTGATGTTGTTGTCTCCAACTTTGTTCTTCCTCTTCAAGATTGTGTCATCCATTCTGGGTTTTTATAAACTCTGGAATCAATTTGTCAATATCTGCAAAATAACTTTTGATTTTGATTGGGATTAATTAAATCTATGGGCTTCCCAGGTGACTCAGTGGTAAAGAATCTAGATCTACCTGCCAGTTCAGGAGATGCAGAAATTGTGGGTTTGATCCCTGTGTTGGGAAAATTCCATGGAGGAGGAAATGACCATCCATTCCAATATTCTTGCCTGGAAGATTCCATGGAAAGAGAAGCCTGGCAGACTATAGTCCAGGGGATTGCAACGAGTTGGGCATGACTTAGCGACTGAGACACACATATTAAATCTGTAGCTCAAATTGGGAAGAGCTGGCATCATCATAATACTTTTGGTCATCCTATACATGAACATGAGTATCCCTCCATTTATTTAAATTATTTGATTTCTTTTCTCAGAGGTTTGTAGTTTTTCCTCATTGAGGTATAGTACATATTTATATCTAAGTATTTCATTTTGGGTGCTAATGTAAATGATACTTTTTTTTAAAATTCAAAACCCAATTGTTCATTGCTCGTATACAGGAAAGCAGTTAACTTTTATATGTGAATATGTATCCTGCAACCTCGCTATAATTGCTTTAGTTCCCAAAGTTTTTTGGTTGATTCTGCAAGATTTTCTACATAGCTGATCATGCTATGTAGATCAGCTACAAAGACAGCTTTATCTCTTCCCTTTTGATTTATATATTTTTAATTGATTTTTAGTCTAATTATATTAGCTGTGAATTCTAAGACAATGTTAAAAAATGTGTTGAGAAGGGATACCCTTGCCTTGTTGTTAATCTTAGTGAGAAAGCATCTAGATTCTCACTAATAAATATTGTATTATCTGTAGGTGTATTATAAATTCTCAACATCAAGTTGCAATAGCTCCCTTGTGTTTCTAGTTTACTGAAAGCTTTTGTCATGAATAAACATTGGATTTGTCAAATCCCTTTTCTATATCTGCTAGTATCACTTTATAGTTTTTCTTTAACCTGTTTATATGATGAATTACACAAATTTGTTTTCTTGTGTTAAACCAGCTTTGTATACCTGGAATAGGCCCCACTTGTTCATGGTGTATGATTCTCTTCATACATAATTGAATTTGATTGACTAATATTTTGTTCAAGATTCTTGCAACTATATTCATTTGTCTGAATTTTTCCTTTTTTTTTATAATGCTTTGTATGCTTTTGATATTATGATAATGCTGACCTCCTAAAATGAGTTAGGAAGTATTCATTCTAGTTCTATTTTTAGAGAACAAGCATGCATTTTCCCCAAAATGTTTTGCTAAAATTCACCAGTGAACCCATGTGACCCTAGTGCTTTCTTTTTGGAAGGTTATTAATTATAGTTTCAAATCTTTTAGTATATATAGGCTGATTCAGATTGTCTATTTCTCTTTATGTTATTTTGGTGCTAGAACAACTGAATATCTACATGCCGAAAAAGTGAATTTAGAGGAAGACCTTACAGTTTTGGTATACATTAAATGGATCTCAAAATGGGTCATGGAATTCAGTGTAAAATGCTATAGGTCTTTTTTTTATTTTTAATTTTTTTATTAGTTGGAGGCTAATTACTTCACAACATTTCAGTGGGTTTTGTCATACATTGATATGAATCAGCCATAGATTTACACTTATTCCCCATCCCGATCCCCCCTCCCATCTCCCTCTCCACCCGATTCCTCTGGGTCTTCCCAGTGTACCAGGCCCGAGCACTTGTCTCATGCATCCCACCTGGGCTGGTGATCTGTTTCACCATAGATAGTATACATGCTGTTCTTTTGAAACATCCCACCCTCACCTTCTCCCACAGAGTTCAAAAGTCTGTTCTGTATTTCTGTGTCTCTTTTTCTGTTTTGCATATAGGGTTATCGTTACTATCTTTCTAAATTCCATATATATGTGTTAGTATGCTGTAATGTTCTTTATCTTTCTGGCTTACTTCACTCTGTATAATGGGCTCCAGCTTCATCCATCTCATTAGGACTGGTTCAAATGAATTCTTTTTGACGGCTGAGTAATATTCCATGGTGTATATGTACCACAGCTTCCTTATCCATTCATCTGCTGATGGGCATCTAGGTTGCTTCCATGTCCTGGCTATTATAAACAGTGCTGCGATGAACATTGGGGTGCACGTGTCTCTTTCAGATCTGGTTTCCTCAGTGTGTATGCCCAGAAGTGGTATTGCTGGGTCATATGGCAGTTCTATTTCCAGTTTTTTAAGGAATCTCCACACTGTTTTCCATAGTGGCTGTACTAGTTTGCATTCCCACCAACAGTGTAAGAGGGTTCCCTTTTCTCCACAGCCTCTCCAGCATTTATTGCTTGTAGACTTTTGGATAGCAGCCATCCTGACTGGTGTGTAATGGTACCTCATTGTGGTTTTGATTTGCATTTCTCTAATAATGAGTGATGTTGAGCACCTTTTCATGTGTTTGTTAGCCATCTGTATGTCTTCTTTGGAGAAATGTCTGTTTAGTTCTTTGGCCCATTTTTTGATTGGGTCATTTATTTTTCTGGAATTGAGCTTCAGGAGTTGCTTGTATATTTTTGAGATTAATCCTTTGTCTGTTTCTTCATTTGCTATTATTTTCTCCCAATCTGACGGCTGTCTTTTCACCTTACTTATAGTTTCCTTTGTAGTGCAAAAGATTTTAAGTTTCATTAGGTCCCAGTTGTTTAGTTTTGCTTTTATTTCCAATATTCTGGGAGGTGGGTCATAGAGGATCTTGCTGTGATTTATGTCGGAGAGTGTTTTGCCTATGTTCTCCTCTAGGAGTTTTATAGTTTCTGGTCTTACATTTAGATCTTTAATCCATTTTGAGTTTATTTTTGTGTATGGTGTTAGAAAGTGTTCTAGTTTCATTCTTTTACAAGTGGTTGACCAGTTTTCCCAGCACCACTTGTTAAAGAGGTTGTCTTTTTTCCATTGTATATCCTTGCCTCCTTTGTCAAAGATAAGGTGTCCATAGGTTCGTGGATTTATCTCTGGGCTTTCTATTCTGTTCCATTGATCTATATTTCTGTCTTTGTGCCAGTACCACACTGTCTTGATGACTGTGGCTTTGTAGTAGAGTCTGAAGTCAGGCAGGTTGATTCCTCCAGTTCCATTCTTCTTTTTCAAGATTACTTTGGCTATTCGAGGTTATTTGTATTTCCATACAAATTGTGAAATTCTTTGGTCTAGTTCTGTGAAAAATACCGTTGGTAGCTTGATAGGGATTGCATTGAATCTATAGATTGCTTTGGGTAGAATAGCCATTTTGACAATATTGATTCTTCCAATCCATGAACACGGTATGTTTCTCCATCTGTTTGTGTCCTCTTTGATTTCTTTCATCAGTGTTTTATAGTTTTCTATGTATAGGTCTTTTGTTTCTTTAGGTAGATATACTCCTAAGTATTTTATTCTTTTTGTTGCAATGGTGAATGGTATTGTTTCCTTAATTTCTCTTTCTGTTTTCTCATTGTTAGTATATAGGAATGCAAGGGATTTCTGTGTGTTAATTTTATATCCTGCAACTTTACTATATTCATTGATTAGTTCTAGTAATTTTCTGGTAGAGTCTTTAGGGTTTTCTATGGAGAGGATCATGTCATCTGCAAACAGTGAGAGTTTCACTTCTTCTTTTCCTATCTGGATTCCTTTTACTTCTTTTTCTGCTCTGATTGCTGTGGCCAAAACTTCCAACACTATGTTGAACAGTAGTGGTGAGAGTGGGCACCCTTGTCTTGTTCCTGATTTCAGGGGAAATGCTTTCAATTTTTCACCATTGAGGGTGATGCTTGCTGTGGGTTTGTCATATATAGCTTTTATTATGTTGAGGTATGTTCCTTCTATTCCTGCTTACTATAGGTCTTAATTAAAATAAAATACTTCTACTTTACAAAAGACACTGTTAATAGAATGAAAAGTCAAGCCATAGACTGGGAAAAATATTTGTAAAAAGATATCTGATAAAAGACTGATTCCTATAATATACAAACAATTCTTATAACTGAACAATAGAAAAACAATTAAAAATGGACAAAGATCTTAAGATACACTTCCCCAAGGCAGATATACAGATAGCAAGTAAGAGTGTGAAAAAATGCTTAGCGTCATTCACCATTCAGTTCAGTTCAGTCGCTCAGTCCTGTCAGACTCTTTGCGACCCCATGAACCGCAGCACGCCAGGCCTCCCTGTCCATCACCAACTCCCGGAGTTTACTCAAACTCATGTCCATGAGTTGGTGATGCCATCCAGCCATCTCATCTTCTGTCATCCCCTTCTCCTCCTGCCCCCAATCCCTCCCAGCATCTTTTCCAATGAGTCAACTCTTCTCATGAGGTGGCCAATGAACACCCAAGACTGATCTCCTTTAGGATGGACTGGTTGGAGCTCCTTGCAGTCCAAGGGACTCTCAAGAGTCTTCTCCAACACCACTGTTCAAAAGCATCAATTCCAAATACTAGCATCTAGTGGAAAAATCTTGCTGCTTCTTTGACAAACCTCCAGGTAGGAATATTGAATTTGGAACTTCCACTGATGCTACTGAGTCTTTCAGCCCACTGTGATTCTTGTGGAACCTCGGGAGGTGTAACAGACATAGGGGTCATAGCAGGGTGATGGCAGATCCTGAATCATCTAAAAAGTTTTAGTATCCATGATTAGGCATGTTAGGCAAGTAATTCTACTCAGAATTGAAATATATTTTTTGAAATAATTTTTAATAAAGTTAAAAAAAATAGCATAAATTCTTTGGTGCTCAGCTTTCTTCACAGTCCAACTCTCACATCCATGCATGACCACTGGAAAAACCATAGCCTTGACTAGATGGATCTTTGTTGGCAAAGTAATGTCTCTGCTTTTTAATATGCTATCTAGTTTGGTCATAGCTTTCCTTCCAAGGAGTAAGTGTCTTTTAATTTCATGGCTGCAATCACGTCTGCAGTGATGTTGGAGCCCCCCAAAAATAAAATCTGACACGGCTTCCACTGTTTCCCCATCTATTTGCCATGAAGTGATGGGACCAGATGCCATGATCTTAGTTTTCTGAATGTTGAGCTTTAAGTCAACTTTTTCACTCCCCTCTTTCACTTTCATCAAGAGACTTTTTAGTTCCTCTTCACTTTCTGCCATAAGGGTGGGGTCATCTGCATATCTGAGGTTATTGATATTTCTCCTGGCAATCTTGATTCCAGCTTGTGCTTCTTCCAGCCCAGTACACCTTCTCACGATGTACTCTGCATATAAGTTAAATAAGCAGGGTGAAAATATACAGCCTTGATGTACTCCTTTTCCTATTTGGAACCAGTCTGTTGTTCCATGTCCAGATCTAACTGTTGCTTCCTGACCTGCATGTAGGTTTCTCAAGAGGTGGGTCAGGTGGTCTGGTTAGAAAATCATAAATTAAATCAGCGATGATGTACTACTGCATACACTTTAGAAAGATATAAAATCCAAATACTGCCAACACTAAATACTGATGAGGATGTGGAGCAACATAAATGCTTATTCCTCACTTGTGAAAATACAAGATGGCACAGTCACTTTGGAAGACAATTTAATAGTTTCTTACAACATATTCATACTCTTAACATATAATCCAGCAATTATACTCCTTCATATGTGCACAAATGAGTTGAAAACTCATGTTCACATGAAAACCTGCACATGCATATTTATAGAAACTTTATTCATAATTGCTGAAACTTGGAAGCAATTATGATGTCCTCAATAGGTTTATTCTGGACAATAAAATAATAGTAGCCATTGAAAGAAACAAGCTATTGAACCACAAAAAGATGTGAAGAACCTTAAAAGCATATTGCAAAGTAAGAAACCATCTTATAAGACTGCATACTACATGATTTCAACTATGTGACATTCTAGAAAAGGCAAAATTATGGAGACAGTTTAAAGATCAGTTGTTGCCAGGGGTTAGAGGTGAAGAAGGGATGAATAGGTGAAACAAAGGGGGTTTTAAGTGAATAGAACTACTTCTTACATATAGGGGTGGATTATATCATTATACTTTTCTTAAGCCTATAGTATGTGGAGCACAAAGAGTGAACTCTAAAGTATGGACTTTAGTTAATAATAATGTATTAATATTAGTTCATCAATTGCAATGTATCTCATATATATATATATTTATATATATACATACAAAAGTACTGTGGTTTCAGACTGTGAATTTAAAATCATTGTAACTGAGCTCAAACCCATCTTATTAATCAAAATAGGAACCATTACAATCAGAACATATTTGCGAATGAAAAATAAGTTTATTTACTCCTGTAGCATAAAAATCTGTGCTTCAGGATTCTACAAAACTCTTGGAAAGCATTTTCTGCATCCTGTGGAAGGGTTTTCCCTGCAAAAAGTTGTCTAGATACTTGAAGAAGTGCTAGTCAATTGTCTAGATGGTTGAAGAAGCTATAGTCAGTTGGTGAGAGGTCGGGCGAATGTGACTAATGAGGCAAACCCAGTTTGTTCAGCTCCTGAAGCATCGGTTGGGTGTGCAATGTGCAGTCAGGCGATGTTGCGGAGAAGAATTGGGCCCTTTGTGTTGATCAGTGCCCGCTGCAGGTGTTGCAGTTTTCAGTGCATCTCACTGATTTGCTGAGCATGCATCTCAGATACGATGGTTTCACCAGGATTCGGAAAACTGTAGGGAGTCAGATGGACAGCAGACCACCAAACAGTGACCATAGCCTTTTTTGGGTGCAAATTTGCTTTGAAAAGTGCTTTGGAGCTTCTTTGTGGTCCAACCACTGAGCTGGTCATTGCTGGTTGCCATATACAATCCACTTTTCATCACACATCACAATCCGATTGAGAAATGGTTCATTGTTGTGCAGAATAAGAGAAAATGACACTTCAAAATGACAATTTTTTTTCATTTATTTTTATTAGTTGGAGGCTAATTACTTTACAATATTGACAATTTTTTATATTTTCGATCAGCTCATGAGGCTTTTTCATCTTTCCAGTTTGCTTCAAATGCCTAACGACCATAGAATGGTTGATGTTGTGCTGTTCGGCAACTTCTTGTGTAGTTGTAAGAAGACCAGCTTCAATGATGGCTCTCAGTTGGTTGTTGTCAACTTCCAATGGCCAGCCACTATGCTCCTCACCTTCAAGGCTCTTGTTTCCTTCGAAAAACTTCCCGAACCACCGCTGCATTACACGTCTGTTAGAAATTCCTGGGACAAGTGAGTCACTGATGTTGTCAGTTGTCTCCACTGTTTCATGACCCAGTTTGAATTAGAATAAGAAAATTGCTCAAATTTACTTTCTGTCTAATATCATGTCCATAGTCTAAAATAATATAAAATAAACATCAAGTAATAAGTAATTAGCAAAAAAAATAAAGAATGATACATGCATTAAAATGATGTATAACATAACCACATTTACTTAAGAATGTGTTCCAATATCAACTGGCAAATTTCAACAGTGCAAAACTGCAGTTATGTTTGAACCAACTTAAATATATAGTATTTCTTGTATATATGTTTTCTTTATAGAAAAACAGAGAAAACAAACTAGGAACTTCATTTTTTTTTTTTTAAGACCATTACCTTTATTTATTTATTTTTTTTGTCATAAATTTTTTTTTTTTATTAGTTGGAGGCTAATTACTTCACAACATTTCAGTGGGTTTTGTCATACATTGATATGAATCAGCCATAGAGTTACACGTATTCCCCATCCCGATCCCCCCTCCCACCTCCCTCTCCACCCGATTCCTCTGGGTCTTCCCAGTGCACCAGGCCCGAGCACTTGTCTCATGCATCCCACCTGGGCTGGTGATGTTTCACCATAGATAGTATACATGCTGTTCTTTCGAAACATCCCACCCTCACCTTCTCCCACAGAAGAACTTCATTTTGAGAAGGAAAATGATGACAAGAAGACCTACAAGGAAGTGTTTTACTGCCTTTCACATTGGGAAATGAGTTAACTGCCCTGAATGGTAAAACCTTAGAGGAGTGACCTCTATTTCAAGCTGGTATTTATAAGTAAATTTGAATGCAGTGTAAAAAGCTGTTCTTTGACTCGTTTTCATATAAAGCCAAAACACTGGATTTTTTTTTTTTGTTTGTTTGAAAGGATCAATATCTATGAAAACTCTATGTAGCTTAAAATGTTTTAACATTATTAGCTTTGAAAGTCAACCAGTTACGTACTAACTTTCATTAATTTCAGTGATACTGATTCTTAATACAATACTCATAAAAAGGTAAACCATTAACATTTTCAAAGATTAGCAAAGCCTTTCCTAGAGAAGAAACTCTGATAACCATCATACATAATTGAATCTTAATCAACAAAATAATTCATGTTTATCAATAATTTATAATTAATTCCTTTGCTGAAGACATTGAAATTTTAATCAATAAAACTTTAGATGTAAGAATTGTTTGAAAAGATGAAAAGTCTGTATTCTGGTCTTCAGTATACATGTGATACATTAGACAAATTTGGGGGTGTAACTTCTAAAAACTTGCTCTCTTACTCTGTCACATAACTCACTTTTACTTTTATTCTCACATCCAGCTGTATATGATTTCTTTGTAAGAAACCTGATATTAAAAAAAAAAGAAAAGAAAATTGCTATTGAGTTAAAGGTGTTATGCTATTATTATTGTTATTATTCTTTGGTTCTGAAAAGTCTGTAATATCAAAGATTATAGCTTTTTCATCTATAAAATCTCTTGATTATTTTATTTCTTTGTGTGTTTTATGTGTGAAAAAAAGTGGCAAAACGACAGACTATAAACTTTTGAAATAGTCGATCTTATATTCATTGCATGCAAATGTGTATGGAAGAGTGCATCAAGTCACGCTGTCCTGCTGGGTTGGGAGAAAGGGGTTTCAGTGAAATTAGTGCAGATTGGTGAGTGGTTACTCTCACAGGCTTGGTTCATTTGGTGAAATCCAAAGCACAATACCCAAGGACAAAGACTTCTGCAGTTCAGCCAGTCTTACAGGGTATAAGGTTCATAAGTAAAAGGACACACAGTTTTTTTCTATTTTTTATTGTCTTGGAAAAAGCAATAGTTAATTGAGGCAACTTCCAGAGTCCTGGGTTCCCAAATTCATTCAGCACCAACCAAGGGACATGTATTTGAACAAAGGAAAAGCAGTACAAACCAAGAGTTGATAGGGTACACTTAAAAAGCTAGACAGTTTACGTAGAATTTCCTCATTTTAACTTCATAATAGCCATGTGCAATAGGTTATTTCAGAGTTGAAAATATTAACATTAAAAAAACAGAGCTTATAAAAATGGCAAAGCATGTGGTTAATATATACACAAGTGGCATTTCTATATAATAGCAACAATGAGAATACACAGCTTTAAATAACACATCCTTTTTGTGCAATCCCTGATTGTGGAAAACTATAAAAATTTTAATGAAATACTTATAAAAGCGACTTAATGATGAAGTTTTAGCCCATGTTCATGGATATAAAGGCTTAAGGTCTTTAAGATGTCAGATCTCCTAAACTCATCTGTAGATTTGAAGAAATTCAATAAAGATTTTATAGAGCTTTTCAAAGAACTTGGTAATATTATTGTAAAATACATATCAAAATAAAAAGGCCAAAGTGAAGAAAGCTCTGGAGAAAAAGAATAGTGAATATAAGCAACAAAAGTAAAAATCAGCAGGCGGGACTACATCAAACTAAAAAACTTCTACACAGAAAAAAAACAACAAAATGAAAAGGCAATTTACGAACTAGCAGAAAATCATTAATGAGTATGCTAAATGAATCTCGTTGGAGGAGGATGTCAACAGTGTGATGACATAATTGTGCTCTTTGAGAAAGTTGGATACAGTTAAGATCTTGTTTGTGAAGATGGTATACAATGGCAGAACAAGTGAGGTACTCCTGGGTAACTGGATAAAGCTGGATAAAGCCAGTGTCTCTATGGAGATAAAAGCAAAGGTGCTGTTGACAGAGACAAAGAATAAAATGTATTAGCCAAAACTATGTTAGCAATATTATCAGTTTCTGATATGATTGAGTTTGTGATTTCAATAACATTGGGCACAGGGGATTTAATGGATGGTAACATGGCGTTAAGGTTGTGGTAATCCATCATGAAACACTACTCTTTCTTTCCAAGTATAAGAACAGGACAAAGTGGGCTGTTCAGTGGTAACTCAGTGGGGATAGTCCTCGAGGGTTGAGTTTTATTTGCATTGTGCCATATATTAAATATTTTGACTGAGGAGATGGTCCATAGTGTCCCATTTTGTCAAGACACTTTAAAGTGCCAGTCTTAATTTTATTGCTCATTGAATCAGAATGCCAAGCCCACTATGAGATATTTTTGGGAAAAACGGGAGTATAGACAAGACCACAGTTGTTACAATTAAGGTGAGATATAATGGTCTCCTATAATTTATGTTCAATAATTTACCCAAGGTTAGAAATGGAACCTTTTTTAAATTTGGTGGGAACCCAAAGTATAACTATAGTCTTAGACCCAGTATTGACTAAGGCTATGACGCTGTATTTCAGAAGATGTTAAAGTTAATTCAGAACCTATTTTGCAGAAGCACAAAAGTCAATCAACAACTTTTAATCTGTTTGTTGCTTAAGTTCTTTCAATAAATTTTGCATTTTCGAGTGGGTCAAATTGTGAACCTCTCTTTCAGTGTTTTTGCTTCTTCCCTCCGTATTCAGACTTCCTTCTTTCTCTTCCTTCCTCTTTTGTTTCTTTCTTCTTCACTCTTCTTTCCTTCCTCCCTTGCCACTTCCCCTCTCGTTCTTCCTTCTTCCACAGTTACTGGGCGTGCCTCAGGTCACAGATGCTGCTAACAGTGACACACATCCTCCTTCAGAGACCCTCATGTTACTGTCATTACAGTAATGTTGGCAAACACGGATTCATATGCTTAATGCCCCGTGAGGCTAAACAAACTGAGACGTGTGAGTTTGGAGCAGAGGAATATTTATTGTGAAGATGAAGCAAGAAGAACTGATGACTTGTGCTCAAAAGAACTGAGTTTCCCACTGATTTTCAGGGAAGAGTTTTTAAAGGCAAAATTTGGGGTGAGGGCTGCAGGGTATATGACTTCCTTCCAAATGGCTGGTAATAAGGTAACAGGAAAAAAAAAAAAGGAAAAAAAAAAAGGTAACAGGATGATGTCTTTGGAATCTCAAGTTTCTGGTTTCAACTAGTCTGGGTTCTGCTTACTGTCATCAGCTTATAGTCACCATCCTCCATCCACAATGGGGGGTGGGGTGTCTTAGTTTCTGTAGAATAATTTGAAGATAAGCATCATATAATGTTATCACACCCCTTTAAAAGAAACTAGGAACCCTATGAATCTATTGTCTTGTTAATTGCTTGAGCCTGTTCTTTGGACTCAGGGAAGGCCTAGGAAACTAATGCCTTTTCTCCTATTTTAAAACAAGAAACAAGGGACACAGAGGGACTTCTGTACCCAGGAGGGAACTGCAGTTCCTGCTAGGTTTCAGCTGTGGCCTCTGCCATAAAGATGGTTGATTAACTCCCACACTGCCACAAGGATGTTGTACATTCTATAAACCTGAGGATCTATAACCTCAGGTTCTATAAACTTGAGAACCATGAATATTTCTGTGATAGAGCCACAGGCTGCAGAAACAGAAGTAGCAAAAGGTGAGGTCCTAGTGGTTCTCTTATTTTTAGAAATCCTGCCATCAAGACACATGGTCCTAGGCCAAGACACATGACTCTTTTCCCTCAATGTTGATGATAACTCCTGTTCCTGGTGAGTTAAAGTTTCTTTCTTTATCAAGAAAGGTTTCAGAGATGAAGCAAGGAAGCTCAGAAAGTAAAGTGAGAGTTTATTTGAGCAAGAATATGCTCTGAGATGGAAAGTAGGCGGACAGGTGAGGAGCCACTGCCCTGGGTTTCTTTAGCAAGCCAGTTATGAGGGGCATACAAATGAAAGAGTGGAATATTCACTGGGGAAGGAGGAATTTGGGTGTTGTATTCCCTGATTTTCTTCCCAGCTCCATCTCCCCAAGGGGAGGAGGGAGTTTTAACCTTATTTAGCTTAGATCAGAAATGTCATGGTGTCATTGCATGAAAGGGAACTTCTTATCTACAAGGCTAATTTTATTGGAGATAGTGAAGGACAGGAAAGCCTGGCGTGCTGCAGTTTATGGGATTGCAAATAGTTGGACACAACTTAGTGACTGAGCAAAACAAATTTCATTGTAATAAAAGCATAACGAGAAGCATGCTACATTTGGATGCAGGAGATTCCCGCCTTTTTTACCTTTATTTTTGTCTACTTTCCAGCAAGTGTGATTTCCAGTCAGTCTGGAGAGTGCTGCCTGTCTGCCCATGTGCCCCTGCTCTTTACAAGATGCATGATTTCCTGCTACCTGACCTGTGCCCCCCGCCCTTTCTCGGCTCATATTTAGCTCCTGTCTGCTCTAATATCCTGACTCAGTTCAGTTCAGTCGCTCAGTCATGTCCAACTCTTTGTGACCCCATGAACGCTAGGCTTTCCTGTCCATCACAAGCTCCCGGAGGTTACTCAAACTCATGTAATTGAGTCGTGATGCCATCCAACCATCTCATCCCTTCTCCTCCCACCTTCAATCTTTCCTAGCATCAGGGTCTTTTCCAAAGAGTCAGTTCTTCACATCAGGTGGCCAAGTATTGGAGTTTCAGCTTCAGCATCAGTCCTTCCAGTGAATATTCAGGAGTGATTTCCTTCAGGATAGACTGGTTGGAACTCCTTGCAGCCCAAGGGACTCTCAAGAATGAGAGTCAGGGGATAAATGGGGCCCTGGGGCAAATGGTTGGAGTCCCTTCTCTGTTGACAAATACACCAAGTTGAAATTACCTGGACAATCGAGGGTAGAGGCTGAGCCTTGCCCAGATAGAAGATAAGAGACCATATATTTCTTATTCTTGAAGAGACCTCCCTGACTACACAAGCACAGACTTGGAGGTTAGGTCAAAAGGGGAGTGATACTAACTGCCCATGGACCTCTTAGGAGGATCCTGAAATATACCAAATTCGGACTCTGAACCAGGCAAACCAAAATTATTGGACAAAGGAAACTAGAAGAAATGTTCTATATAAGAGATTTAAACTTCCATGAGGACATGAGTCTGACTTCAGGTATGTCTATCCACATGCTTTGTACCCTTTTCCTCGTGATAAACACTTTTCTTATTTCACTACTTTCTGTCTTTGTGGGAGTGCTTTTCTGCAAAGCTGAAGAGCCCGGGTCTTGTCATTGACCACTGGTTTAGTGGTTAAGATTTGATGCTCTCACTGCTAAAACCCAACCTCAATCTCTCTCTGGGAAACTAAAGCCCTGCTTCAAGTAACTGCAAGCCAAGGCCACCAGAAATCACATTGGTATAGGTGGGAAATTCAAGCCATACATGAAAATATTTTTTCCAAATCCAATTCCTAATAGTCACAAAAACCCCAGGTCATCTTTTTTTCCTTTCTCTTTCAAGCAGTTTCTGGACCAGCTGGAGAAGGTTTCTTCGCTCTTTTCAGAAAACCTCACTACATATCACTCCATAACCTCTTGCTGTGTGTATGTGTTTGTATGTGTGTGTGTGTTTGGGAAGAGGGGTCATCATTTTTGACATACAAACCAAAGTTTGGGTGAAAGTTCATCCTGTCTCTGCAATCTGTTGGAAACAAATGGTGTTGGAACATGCTGTCTAGATGGTGCCCACCACCTCTCCAGGTCTGTATCTTCTTATGTGGCTTCTAGCTCACTCTGTGGCCCTGCTAGGGCTTCATGGCACTTTGTGGCTGACCGCTGGGAAGTTTCCATGTTTAAAGCTGTGCTGTCTTGCCCTGCATTTCTTAGTCTTACTGAGTCTCTGTTACCAATATTTTTAACTGATCTGAGTCATGGAAGTAAAGTCCGATGCTGTAAAGAACAATACTGCATAGGAACCTTGAATGTTAGGTCCATGGATCAAGGCAAATTGGAAGTGGTTAAACAGGAGATGACAAGACTGAACATCAACATTTTAGGAATCAGAGAACTAAAATGGACTGGAATGGGTGAATTTAACTCAGATGACCACTCTGTCTACTACTGTGGGCAAGAGTCCCTTAGGAGAAATGGAGTAGCCATCAAAGTTAACCAAGGAGTCTAAAATGCAGTATTTTGGATGCAATCTCAAAAATGACAGAATAATCTCTGTTCGTTTCCAGGGCAAAACATTCAATATCACAGTAATCCAAGTCTATGTCCCAACCAATAATGCTGAAGAAGTTGAAGTTGAATAGTTCTATGAAGACTTACAAGACCTTTTAGAACTAACACCCCAAAAAGATATGCTTTTCATTATAGGGGGCTGAAATGCAAAAGTAGGAAGTCAAGAGATACATGGAGTAACAGGCAAATTTGACCTTGGAGTACAAAATGAAGCAGGGCAAAGGTTAATAGAGTTTTGCCAAGAGAATGAACTGGTCATAGCAAACACCCTCTTCCAACAACACAAGAGAAGACTCTACACATGGACATCACCAGATGGTCAACACCAAAATCAGATTGATTATATTCTTTGCAGCCAAAGATGGAGAAGCTCTATACAGTCAGCAAAAACAAGATGGGGAGCTGACTGTGACTCAGATCATGAACTCCTTATTGCCAAATTCAGACTTAAATTGAAGAAAGTAGGGAAAGCCACTAGACCATTCACGTATGACCTAAATCAAATCCTTAATGATTATACAGTGGAAGTGACAAATAGATTCAAGGGATTAGATCTGATAGACAGAGTGCCTGAAGAACTATGGACTGAGGTTCATGACATTGTACAAGAGGCAGTGATCAAGACCATCCCCAAGAAAGCAAAATGCAAAAAAGGCAAATAGGTTGTCTGAGAGGCCTTACAAATAGCTGAGAAAAGAAGAGAAATGAAAAGGAAAGAGAAAAGGAAAGATATGTCCATTTGAATGCAGAGTTCCAAAGACTAGCAAGGAGAGATAAGAAAGCCTTCCTCAATGATCAATGCAAAGAAAGAGAGGAAAAAAGTAGAATGGGAAAGACTAGAGATCTTTTCAAGAAAATTAGAGATACCAAGGGAACATGTCAAGCGAGATGGGCACAATTAAGGATAGAAATGGTGTGGATCTAACAGAAACAGAGATATTAAGAAGAGGTGGCAAGAATGCACAGGAGAACTATACAAAAAATATCTTCATGACCCAGATAACCATGACGGTGTGATCACCAATCTAGAGCCAGACATCCTGGAATGTGAAGTCAAGTGGGCCTTAGGAAGCATCACTATGAAAAAGCTAGCTGTGGCGATGGATTTCCAGTTGAGATATTTTGAATCCTAAAAGATGATGCTGCGAAAGTGCTGCACTCAATATGCCAGCAAATTTGGAAGACTCAGCAGTGCCCACAGGACTGGAAAAGGTCAGTTTTCATTCCAATCCCAAAGAAAAGCAATGCCAAAGAATGTTCAAACTACTGCACAATTTCACTCATCTTACATGCTAGCAAAGTAATGCTCAAAATTCTCCAAGCCAGACTGCAACAGTACGTGAACTATGAACTTCCAGATGTTCAAGCTGGATTTAGAAAAGTTAGAGGAACCAGAGATCAGATTGCCAACATCTGTTGGATCATCAAAAAAGCAAGAGAGTTCCAGAAAAACATCTACTTCTGCTTTATTGACTATGCCAAAGGCTTTGACTCTGTGGATCACAACAAACTGTGGAAATTCTTCAAGAGATAGGAATACCAGACCCCCTGACCTGCCTCCTGAGAAATCTGTATGCAGGTCAAGAAGAAACAGTTAGAACTGGAGATGGAACAACAGACTTGTTCCAAATTGGGAAAGGAGTACATCAAAGCTGTGCACTGTCACCCTGCTTATTTAACTTATATGCAGAGAACATCATGAGAAATGCTGGGCTGGAAGAAGCACAAGCTGGAATCAAGATTGCTGGGAGAAACATCAATAACCTTAGATATGCAGATGACACCACCCTTATGGCAGAAAGTGAAGAACTAAAGAGCCTCTTGATGAAAGTGAAAGAGGAGAGTGAAAAAGTTGACTTAAAACTCAACATTCAAAAACTAAGATCATGGCATCTGGTCCCATCACTTCACAGCAAATAGTGGGGAAACAATGGAAACAGTGACAGACTTTATTTTTTTTGGGCTCCAAAATCACTGCAGATGGAGATTGCAGCCATGAAATTAAAAGACACTTGGTCCTTGGAAGAAAAATTATGACCAATAGCATATTAAAAAACAGAGACATTACTTTGCCAACAAAGGTTTGTTTAGTCAAAGCTTTGGGTTTTTCCAGTAGTCATGTATTGATGTGAGAGTTGGACTATAAGGAATGCTGAACACTGCAGAATTGATGCTTTGGAACTGTGGTGTTGGAGAAGACTCTCGAGAGTCACTTGGACTGCAAGGGGATCCAAACAGACCAGTCCATCCTAAAGGAAATCAGTCCTGGGTGTTCATTGGAAGGACTGATGTTGAAGCTGAAACTCCAATACTTTGGCCACCTGATGCAAAGAACTGGCTCATTTGAAAAGACCCTGATGCTGGGAATGATTGAAGGCAGGAAGAGAAGGGGAAAACAGAGGATGAGATGGTTAGATGGTATCACCAACTCAATGGACATGAGTTTGAGTAAGCCCCATGAGTTTGTGATGAACAGGAAAGCCTGGCTAACTGTAGTCCATGGAGTCGCAAAGAGTTGGACTTGACTGTGCAACTGAACTGAACTGATCTTCCATTATCTTTGAGCTCTTCTGCTGAACTAAAACCCCCACCCAATGAAAGGTGTTAACTATCTGACAAGCACCCTCCGTTGCAGAGAGGTTGCAGTTTGCCATCATCAGCTGTTGCCAAAAACATTCAGGACTGAAGCAATGTGGCCCCTGCAGGCACCTTGATCCTTATCTGCAATCCTTCCTCTTGACTATAAAACTCCTCACAACCACCACCCCCCAGACCAGGTTTGGGCACACAGTTTTGAGGGCATTTGTCCACTGTGCCCCCCTTTCCCTGGCAAAGCAATAAAGCTATTCTTTTCTACTTCATCCAAAACTCTGTCTTCAAGATTTATTTTGGTGTCAGTGTACAGAGGCTGGATTCAGCTTTAAAATCATGTCAATGTATGGCAAAACCCACCACAATATTGTAATTAGCCTCCAATTAAAATAAATTAATGTTTTTTGAAAAGTGCTACAATTCTGCAGGACAAACTGAGCATATCATGCCAAAACACTGTTGAGTGGAAAAAGACAACATTTATTGTAATATCTTTTTAAAAAATTCCAAGAACAAATGAACTCAAATAATATGCTATTTAGACATGCACATGTATTAACAACAGGAAAAAACACATTGAGGATGTTTTACTTCTTGTACTCCAGGGTAGCCTCAAAATATTTGCTATTTATATTATTTTCTGTTATTTTAATAGAAATATTTTTATATTTATTAAAAGGTTATATTTGTTAATAAATTGATTAAAATAAGTCAAATTAAGTTAATAAAATTAAATTCAGGCAACTTATGAACCAATTACCACTAGGATTAGAATGGTAAACACTAACTATCTATTCAGTCAAAGGACAATCTGAATTGTTTTGTAGGCTTAATAGAAAGGAAAGCTGAGATTCTGGGAGCTCCAGTTACCAGATCTGTAAGGTTCACACTCATTGTCACCACTCCTCACTGCCTCCGGGGCCTCTGTGGCCCCTTATGTATCCTTCTAGAGAGTCCTTTCTAGTTTTTTCACCATATTCATCTTTACTATGTTTACTTTTATTTTAAAGGATCGTGTGACAGTTTTTAAGCCTCTCAGTTACACTGTTTATCTGTCATGGTCCTGGTGGTGTAACATGCACAAATCCTCCTGGAGGCACTGTCATGCCCACCCACCGTCTCCCACAGCAGAGCGGACGCCGCGTCAGAACGCCCCACATCACCCAGCAAGGCCAGGGGCTGCCATTCAGATTGAACCAGAAGAGCCACATGCTCACAGAGGTGCAGTCAACGATGAAATACTCATGGTGTACTTTTTATTTACATTTTTAGAGTTTAATTCTCTATAAAGGACAGATAAGAATGATTTAACCCCAGGAAGCTTCAAAGAGAGGTCAGGGGAAGTTGGATACCTCCTGAGAATGAATTTCTTTTTCTTCAGTCTCTAGCTTTGATGGGTTTTTGTTTGGTCATTTTCAATACCAGGAATATAACTTTTGTTTTTTTAATTATAACTCCTTCCTTTGTGGGGAGCTTCCTTTGATTGAATGGATATGTTGTAATTATCTTAACTCCTAAAGTTGAATGCAAGTTTAAAGTAAAAGGCATTTCTGTTTTGTTTTCTTCTGTTAATTTGTCAGTAGGATAGAAAATTACTCTCTAATGACTTTTGGACTAAAAATAAATAATAATGTTTGATTATGGAGCCATTATGTGCTTAGATTTTTGTATAGGCACTTGAAAAGCCATAATAAGACTTCAAAATCTCTTATTCACTTATATAAACAGAAGTCAATTTACATTTTAGAGCATGCTTACTGTATTCAGAAAATACCATATATATTCACCAACACCAAGACTATACTAATTTTGTCAGAATAATTTATGGAAATGTTAAATCTTGTTTCTTCTCCTGCATTTTCCCTTCCTCTCTCATTTATTCTGGTAACCCAGTTTTCTACTTCCTTGCTTGGGGCTTTCTGCAGGGCCTCATGCAAGAGAAGATAGTCTTTAGGAGCAAGTCTGGTGTCTGAGAGGGTCAGGGAGAAAGAGGGGAGAGCGATGGGAAGTCCAAGAAGGCAGCAAGGTTTCCAAAGGTGGGCAATGTGTACACCGCAGAGGCTGTGTGGTAGGAGAGGAGATCCCTTGGAACTTACTGCAGGAGCAGCTGGAACCTTGATGTGACTCTGGTTGGAGGGAGGGAGGGACAAGAATTATGGGGTGTCACTTTCTCCCACCTAGGTCATTGAAACCTGAAATCTCAGCTGAGTGGATTTAAGGAATATGAGTATTATAAATGTTGTAACATTTCCTGAACTCCTAAGGTCTGGAACTGAGAACATTGTTTGTTATACAACCTATAGTATTTTGAATTATGACACCAGGGATCTATAGCTATACTGCTTCCCTGCCCTTTAATCTCTTCCATCAGTTTCCACTGCATCACACCTTTAGAACTGTGGTCATCACTAGAACCTGTCCCATTTCCAAAATATGTTTGTTAAGTAGTCAAAATTTCAACCACAAGTTCCATCCTTTTAGTGCAATAGCTTCAGAATCTCTACCCCAGATTTCTATCTCAATGGGAAACCAGACCGAGCACTAGGCGACTGTTTTTCAACAATACTTGCTTTAATTCCCTCCTTGTTCAGGTTAGACTCCATCATACAACATTATGATCTCTTCCTCAAAAATATTCTTAACTCTTTAAATCCTTTCTGCCTCCATACATTTGCCTCCCCCTAAATCCAATCCTACCTAACAACAATGTGAGTCTTTCTGCACTTGGGGAGAAGAAGGTGGAACAGATCTCGTCACTGGATTGATCAAACTGACTTTAAATTTTTGATCACTAATCAGAAATAGACAATTAATTGTGCTATGCAATCCTGCTATATTTTCCAGTAAGTTGCTCTCTAAACGTCTATGAAAACGTCCTACCAACTAGCTTCTCTTTCATTCTCAGCTAATAGCTTTAGTTCACACTTAATTAAGAAAACAGAAGCATTTTTCTCTCATCAGCTCCTTCATTCCTACTGGCAACTGCGGTAGAATCAGGAACGGATGAGCGGCTGAACAACACAAACAAACAACAAAAAAATCTCTGTATTTTGCAGTCCTTTACTGTACAAATTACCTTTCTTCCTCTGGGTAAAATGTTCATGAAATATTTGTTGGTGTTTGTTGTGTCAGTTTTCTTAACCTTTATTGACTGTTCAGCTGACTCACATGTGGCTTTTGTCCCAGGACTCGCGTGAAATGACAAGGTCACCAAGGTCGCCCGTGACCTCCCTGTTGCCAAGTACACGGGGCACATTCATTTCTTTCTCATCTCACTCAGCCCATCAACGTGCTTGCCTTCTGGAAGCATTCAACTGTCATGTGTGGAAACACACACAGACCAACCAAATTAAAACAAACCATGGATTCACCACAGCAAAGCAGTCAGCCACTATCACTTGTGTTGGGTGGAGATGCAACGGCAGACAGAGGGCAGGTGGGAAGTAAAGGGCGGCTCAGGTGGCCCTGAGGGGAAGCCCTTGGTGTGGACAAGTTGCAGATAGCAACCTAGCAGGGTGGCATTCCAGGTGAGTAGTTAGGCGAGCATATTTGGCTTTCTCTGGTGGGTCTGAAGATGGAAGTAAGACACAGTTGTTAAGGAAGTTGCCAATTATTAATCAAGTCCTGAGCATTTTGAGCTGATTATTGCAGAAGTTATTGTTTGGTTTCCTGTATCGCTTATAGAGTTAAAATCTGGCTTCTAGCAGAATGCCTTGTTGGGGTGGGTATTACACAGAAGGGGTTGGGCTCCTGGTCAGGTCACTGCAGGTAGTGGGTCAGAGTTCTAGCTTTATATATGGTCTGGCCAGGTTTCCATTTGTATATTCAGTCTCAGTGTTTTATCCTGCCTTCTTCTGATTTCCTTTACCAACTGCCCTTCTCAAGAGTCTTGCTGCCATTCTCCCTCATCTACTGCTCCTTCTTTCCATGGTGAAATATCTCATGAATGAGTTCAGTGTCCTCAGTTCTGCTCCTTTTCTCTTTACACACCCTTTTCTTGTTGATCGCCTATAATCCTGCACCGTTTCATGGAGCTCAATAGGTTTCCTATAATCCTGCATTCTCCGACAGGTTCCAATTTTATTTCTAGCACCAGCTTCTCCCCAGAGCTTCCAATCCAGGTGTGTATCCACCCAGTCCATCTCCCCAGATCTCATCCCACCAGTTAAACTCCCAAGTTTAGAGAGTCCATCTGTCAAACTGGGACTCAAAACCATTTCTTCTGGTTTTTAATCTCCGTGGTTCCATGTGACCTTGAGAATTTTCACTGTTTATATTGACAGAAGATGGGTGACTTTGGAAGCAATTTGAGAAAATGAGAGAGAATGCCGAACATTCCACTGGGTTCTGAAGGTTCTTCACATGCTCATGCTGCTTCCACTTGGCACATTCTTGGAGACCTCACAGATGCGCCTCCTGCTCTAGTCCCTGGCTGTTCCTGGGGTACCAGTTCTCATCCTGTGGTGGCTGTGCAAGGAGGCTGCAGAGGGGAGATAAAGCTGTTTTGAAATTAGGGAAATCATAGCTTTTATGGTATGCCTTTAAAGAGGCACACAGTTGGAAATAATTTTTAAAAAAATTATTAAAGCATAGTTGATTTATAATGTGCTAATTTCTGCTATATATCAAGGTGATTCAGTTATATACATAATACAAATATACATTTGTTTTCATATTTTTTTCCTGTTACGGTTTCTCACAGGGTATTGAATATAGTTCCCTCCCTATGCTATACAGTAGGATCTTGTTGGAAGTGTTTGTTTTAATCAAAATCAAAAAGTGATGACATTTTGGAGGGAATCTAATTTACACACAGCCTCAGTCTAGTCTATCTTTTTTTATAAAAATGTCTTTTGAACAATAACACATCTAAGAAATGACTATGACTGAAGGTTGCATTTTTCTGAGACCCGGAAAAGAAGCAGGTTTTCAGTTCTTCAACAGAATGCTTTGCATCTGGATGTCATTTTTCCCTACTCAGATTTTGACTCAGCAAATCCCAGGTGATGCTGAAAGCCCACCAAAATTATAATGCCCCCTGTAAACCTTTCTAGATTCTTTCAGTGATGTGTTTCTCCCTAATTATGCCTTACTTTTACCTGGTTTTTACCTCTATAATATTTATAAAATAAATCTCGTGTGCTATGTGTATATGTCTATCAACTCAGTTGAACTATGACCTGGTTGAGGGATGCTGAGATGGCTTATTCATCCTTGGTCCTAGTTCAACATTTGTTCTGGTGCAGGATAGTAAGTGGAACGTATTCTTTGAATTGAATAATGCAGAGTCTGTGCTAGTTTAAAATTCAGTTTCACAGGCATACAATTGTTAAATGGTATAGGGATGCAAAACTTCATAACCAAAAAATTCAAAAGTACATTCATGGAAGCAGTATCCTCTCAGCTCTTCTTAGCTCATAAGAGTGGAATCAATCCCCACTCATCAGGTTTGATGTTTGATTAATTCTTTTTGATAGGAGGATGCTACCAATATTCATCAATCAAGGTAATTGCAATGAAGTTGACTGCAAGGGAAATAGCTCCAACAAAGAAGGATGTTTAGACTTGTTAAAAGACGGGCAAAGCCAAGGGAAAAGGAGAAGCAGTAGTGTTCAAGAAATCTCCCCAAGAAAGGGGGAAGACCAAGAAGAAGGAAGTGGTAGAGGTTCTCCCCAGGCTAACAGTGGGAACAACCGCCCCCCAGAAGTGCTGGTGAGTAAGGACATCTCAGCGTTGAGGAAGTGTGCATTTGTAGGCTGAAACTTTCCAGTACAAATCTCAGCCTTGGATGGGAGACTGTTATCAGACACACTTCAAAGCACTAGGCATTAATTCCTTTGTAGAAAAGGGCAGAGTCCAAAGTCTCAATTAAAAAATATATGAGTGTAAAACAGATCTGAGCCTACACAGTTTTAACAGAGAAACTTCACATGTCTACTAGATATTGCAAAGTCTTAGTTCATATGAACCAAAATAAAATCAGGGAAAAGATGGCAGAGATACTGTTTGAAATGACCAGTTTCCCAGTGAATGTGTCCATGCAGGTGGCTCTTTGAATGCCCACAGTTTATTGACTGGTACACCTGGTGCTACTCACAAGGGCTCTTTGTCAAGGTACCAGTTTCATAAATTAAACTCATGACTCTCATGCAGATGTAAATGAGTCTATGTCACAGATTTAATGAACTCATTAATAACAGACCCGGCATGATGGTAGTGCTGATTCAAAAGAACCAGATGGGGGTAGAAGCATTTATAGTAGCTAGAGGAGAGAATTCTTAAATAGCATTACAGCTTTCAGATAAAAAATAGCTAATGATCTATAGGGAAAATCAGCTAAAATCAGCTACATTTTTGATTCAGATCAAACATCATTCTGAATTTTGGAGATTATCTCTATCAGACAGGAATCATTTGTATCCAAACTGGACAGAGTTTATTTGAATTTCTATCTTACAGAAAGCAAGGTAACCCCTTCAGAATTACAACATACTTTTTATCAATAATAAATAGCAAGTTCTCTAAACAAAGGTACATGCCTAGAGATTCAGATAATCCACAGGCAGGCCTGATAATAAAGTCCTAGCATAATATAGAAAGAATAGGCAGAAGTCCCTTTAGTTGTCCCCCTACCCTGGCTTTTGGATAAGCTCTCTTAGCACCGTTTAACAAAGGTTTTTCTCTTCCTTATCTTACTGATATCAAGTTCAGTTCAGTTCAGTCACTCAGTCCTGTCCGACTCTTTGCGACCCCATGAATCGTAGCACGCCAGGCCTCCCTGTCCATCACCAACTCCCGGAGTTTACCCAAACCCATGTCCATCGAGTCGGTGATGCCATCCAACCATCTCATCCTCTGTCGTCCCCTTCTCCTCCTGCCCCCAATCCCTCCCAGCATCAGGGTCTTTTCCAATGAGTCAGCTCTTCGCATGAGGTGGCCAAAGTATTGGAGTTTCAGCTTCAGCATCAGTCCTTCTAATGAACACCCAGGACTGATCTTCTTTAGGATGGACTGGTTGGAGCTCCTTGCAGTCCAAGGGACTCTCAAGAGTCTTCTCCAAAACCACAGTTCAAAAGCATCAATTCTTCAGCACTCAGCTTTCTTCACAGTTCAACTCTCACATCCATACATGACCACTTGAAAAACTATAATCTTGACTAGACGGACCTTTGTTGGCAAAGTAATGTCTCTGCTTTTTAATAAGCTATCTAGGTTGGTCATAACTTTCCTTCCAAGGAGTAAGCGTCTTTTAATTTCATGGCTGCAATCACCATCTGCAGTGATTTTGGAGCCCCCAAAAATAAAGTCTGATACTGTTTCCCCATCTATTTGCCATGAAGTGATGGGACCAGATGCTATGATCTTAGTTTTCTGAATGTTGAGCTTTAAGCCAACTTTTTCACTCCTCTCTTTCACTTTCATCAAGAGGCTTTTTAGTTCCTCTTCACTTTCTGCCATAAGGGTGGTGTCATCTGCATATCTGAGGTTATTGATATTTGTCCCGGCAATCTTGATTCCAGCTTATGCTTCTTCCAGTCCAGCGTTTCTCACAATGTACTCTGCATATAAGTTAAATAAGCACGGTGACAATATACAGCCTTGACATACTCCTTTTCCTATTTGGAACCAGTCTGTTGGTCCATGTCCAGATCTAACTGTTGCTTCCTGACCTGCATATAGGTTGAATGCAGAGTTCCAAAGAATAGCAAGGAGAGATAAGAAAGCCTTCCTCAGTGATCAATGCAAAGAAGTAGAGGAAAACAACAGAATGGGAAAGACTAGCGATCTCTTCAAGAAAATTAGAGATACCAAGGGAACATTTCATGCGAAGATGGGCTCAATAAAGGACAGAAATGGTATGCATCTAACAGAAGCAGAAGATATTAAGAAGAGGTGGCAAGAATACACAGAAGAACTGTACAAAAAAGATCTTCACGACCCAGATAATCATGATGGTGTGATTACTCACCTAGAGCCAGACATCCTGGAATGTGAAGTCAAGTCATGCTTAGAAAGCACCACTATGAACAAAGCTAGTGGAGGTGATGGAATTCCAGTTGAGGTATTTCAAATGCTGAAAGATGATGCTGTGAAAGTGCTGCACTGAATATGCCAGCAAATTTGGAAAACTCAGCAGTGGCCACAGGACTGGAAAAGGTCAGTTTCATTCCAATCCCGAAGAAAGGCAATCCCAAAGAATGCTCAAAGTACTGCACAATTGCACTCATCTCACACGCTAGTAAAGTAATGCTCAAAATTCTCCAAGCCAGGCTTCAGCAATATGTGAACCGTGAACTTCCAGATGTTCAAGCTGTTTTTTGAAAAGGCAGAGGAACGAGAGATCAAATTGCCAACAACCGCTGGATCATCGAAAAAGCAAGAGTTCCAGAAAAACATCTATTTCTGCTTTATTGACTATGTGAAAGCCTTTGACTGTGTGGATCACAATGAACTGTGGAAAAACTTCTGAAAGACATGGGAATACCAGACCGCCTGACCTACTGATATCAAGGAGATTAGAATTACCAGGAAGAATATTCCCAGATACATTATCAAGCTGCCCTATTGTAAAAAAACAAAACAACGGCAACAACACAAAACCCTAATGAAGCTATCCGCATGATTAAAGAAAAGCCTTGCCATGTGGGGGATAATTTTGCGTGACAGCAGAAACTTCTTTTAGAAAGCACAGTAGCAGTGAATTCTTACAGGCTCCCAGGTAGCTGCGTTTAGTCATTCAGTTGTGTCTGAGTAGCAGCAGCAGAAGTATTTTACCTGGGTTTGGTGAAATGAAAGAGTGCAGAATTGCTTTTGGTGTAATCGAGAGGCTGACACTGATACCATGTCTGAGATCCGTAAGCATGTGGTGCTTTATTACGACTCTGCAGTGTGAGCTGTACTGCCTTAGGGCTTAAAACAAGAATTTAATGACTTTAGCTTGAATAAGATTAAAGGGAGGTGTGGAAATAGTTTCTAAAATAATATCAGCATGCAGGTCTGGTGCTGGAGAAGACTCTTGAGAGTCTCTTGGACAGCAAAGAGGTCAAACCAGTCAATCTTAAAGGAAATCAACTCTGAATACACATTGGAAGGACTGATGTTGAAGCTGAAGCTCCTATGTTTTGACCACTTGATGTGAACAGCTGACTCATTGGAGGGCTTCCCTTGCAGATCAGCTAGTAAAGAATCTGCCTGCAATGCAGGAGACCTGGGTCTGATCCCTGGATTGGGAAGATCCCCTGGAGAAGGGGAAGGCTACCCATTGGAAAAGACCCTGATTCTCGGAAAGACTGAAGGCAGAAGAAGAGGATGACAGAGGATGCGATGGCTGGGTGGCATCACTGATTCAATGGATGTGAACCTGAGCAAACTCCAGGAGATGGGGAGGGACAAAGAAGTCAGGCATATTGCAGTCCACGGGTTTGTGGAGAGCAGGACATGACCTGGAGACTGAACAACAAGAACAGCAAAGGCCTCACATTGGAGAGAGCGTATTGCATCTCTGGACACTGCAGTGCTACCATATACCATGAGAAATGGCGACAGAGCAAGGATGCCAAGGGAGAGCTGCTCAGAATACAAGACTGATGTGACCACTGAGGTAATCTGATCAGCTCCAAAGCTTATCCCTATGTCATTACTAAAACATTTTCCCCCCTTTATTGCTAATGTCTGAGAGTAAATTTCTTGCCTCAACCCTCTTAGGCTTATCTTAGAGGCTTGCAAACTAAATTATCAGAAGACAGAATAATGGGAGAAAAAACCGTAACGTTTTTGTTGTTTATTCATATTTCATGTGTAGGAGAGTCCAAAAGAAAGGAAGTGAAACTAAAGGAAGCAGTTAATCTCAAGGACTTATATTCCATGTTTAGCAAGAAAAAGGGATTTTGGGCTTTGAGGTTTGACAAATTACAGGAAAGTGAGTAGGAAATACATGGGGGAAACTGATGGGAGATAGATGTTAATTTCATAAGATTTGCTTATGTAGACTCATCTCAGCCCCCATTCTCCACCTCTGGTAACAAGAGTCACTCTCTTCTTTCTGGTTTGGAAGGGGAGAACAGGGTCATAGGGGAAATTCATGCCCTGCTTTTAGACAGAAAAGGAGAAGTAAGAGTTCTTCCTGCATCTGTTGATTCTCAATTTCTTTCAGTTCAAAAGCATCCTTATGCCAAAGTGGCATGTTTTGACATGGCACTTCCTGGTGTCCTTCACTAATCTTTCAAGCATGTGAGAAGGCCATTCTATCCTATGGCAGGAAGGATGGATTTTGTTCTGTCTTCAGGAAGATCTGGTGAATGTTTATTAGTGAAGTTACATTTTTTTATCCCACTGCTGCTGCTGCTGCTAAGTCGCTTCAGTCGTGTCCGACTCTGTGCGACCCCAGAGACGGCAGCCCACCAGGCTCCCCCATCCCTGGGATTCTCCAGGCAAGAACACTGGAGTGGGTTGCCATTTCCTTCTCCAATGCATGAAAGTGAAAAGTAAAGTGAAGTCGCTCAGTCATGTCCGACTCTTAGCGACCCTGTGGACTGCAGCCCACGAGGCTCCTCTGTCCATGGGATTTTCCAGGCAAGAGCACTGGAGTGGGGTGCCATTGCCTTCTCCATTATCCCACTACTTCCCTACAAAGAGGAAAGCTTCCTGGATGCTGTCCTGCTCTTTCTCAACGGGCATTTGGCTAGTTCCTGTGAGCTTCCTGTTTCCATTTTCCTGGTTCTGCGAGCCTTTTTCCTTAGCAAACTAGATGGTTTGTTTTTCTTAGTGTAAGACACACTTTCGCAGAGTGGAGAGTGTTATCTGACCCTTTGAAATGTGACTTAGGAGCTTATTTCTTTTAAGACCAAGGAGGACTCGTTGGAAAGTTTCACCGAAAAGTACATTTGACAGTGTCTTTGGGAATTCAAACTCAGGAAAAATAATAATGCTAATTACCTAATATTTTAGCTTTTTTGTAAGGAGATATTTCCTTTTTTAACAACTTTTTGAAGGTATAATCAATTTTAAATAAACTGCACATATTTGAAGCACACAATCTGATGCTTTGAAACCAAAGCACGGCACCATGGCATCACCTTCCCACCGCTCCACGCACATCCATCTTCCCGAAGATCTTTATTGTTCCTTTATAAACTTTCTCTTCCACCCCTCTTTGCTCTTCCCATCAACTCACCACCAAGGATGCTAGTTTAATTTGCACACAGAATTTTATAGAAAGAGTTATATCACATGTACAGTTTTTTTTTGCCTCATTTCTTCCACTACATAGCTATTGTGTAAGTAATCTATGTTCTATAACTTACCTACACTGTGTTTATCTTTATTATTGAATATTCTAGTATATGGATATACCACAATTTGTCTATCCTTTTAGCTACTGATAAATATTTGTGTCATTTCCAAGTTAGGCACTATAAATGAGACATTCGCTATCATCCGTCTTTTTAATTTTAACCAAATAGATATGTAAAAGAATACCATTGGGAATTTCATTTGCATTTCCCCAATGAGTATGATATAGAATAGCTTTTAATGTGCTAATTTGCATCCCATATAGCTTTGGTAAAATGTTTATTCCAAATTTTTGAACACTTTTTCAAAGGATGTGTTGTTTTGCTTTTACTAATATTTTTAAAAATTGAGGTATAATTGGCATACATTATATTAGTTTCAGGAGTACAACATAATGATTAGACATTTGTACATATTGAAAAATGATAATCACTGTAATTGTAGTTAACACCTGCCACTATACGTAGTTTCACAATTGTTTTCTCTTGTATTGAGAACTTTTAAGATTTACACTCTTAGCAACTTTCAAATATGCGCCACAGTATTTTTAACTATAGTCTAAGTGTTGTGCATTGCATTTTAATGACTTATTTGTTTTAAACGTAACTGCAGTTGTGAACCTTTTGATACCATTTACCTATTTTATCCTTTCCCCATTACCCACTTCTGGCAACCCACAGTCTCCTCTCTAAATCTATAAGCTTGTTTTTTTTTTTCTTCTGTTTTCCTTAGATTCCACATATAGCTGAGGTAATATAGTATTTTTCTTTCTCTGAAGTATTTTTCTTAGGATAATGCTACCAAGGTCCATTCATGTTAACTCAAATGACAAGATTATTTTCTTTTTTTAACTACTGAATAATGGAATGTTTCATTACATATATATATATACCATGCATCTGGTCCCATCACTTCATGGCAAATAGATGGAGAAACAATGGAAACAGTGAGAGACTTTATTTTGGCGGGGGGGGAATCCAAAATCGCTGCAGATGGTGACTGCAGCCCTGAAATAAAAAGATGCTTGCTCCCTGGAAGAAAAGCTATGACCAAGCTAAACAGCATATTGAAAAGCAGAGACATTTCTTTGCCAAAAAAGGTCCATTTAGTCAAAGCTATGGTTTTACCAGTAGTCATGTATGGATGTGAGAGTTGGATTATAAAGAAAGCTGAACACTGAATAATTGATGCTTTTGAACTGTGGTGTTGGAGAAGACTCCTGAGAGTCCCTTGGACTGCAAGGAGATCCAACCAGTCCATCCTAAAGGAAATCAGTCCTGAATATTCATTGGAAAGACTGATACTCCAATACTTTGGCTACCTGATGCGAAGAACCGACTCATTTGAAAAGACCCTGATGCTGGGAAAGATTGAAGGCAGGAGGAGAAGGGGAAAACAGAAGATGAGATGGTTGGATGGCATCACCGACGTGATGGACATGAGTTTGAGCAAGCTCTGGGAATTGGTGATGGACAGGGAAGCCTTGTGTGCTGCAGTCCATGGGTTTGCAAAGAGTCGGATAAGACTGAGCGACTGAACTGACTGACCACATTTTCTTTAGACATTTATTCATCAATGGACAACTTAGGCTATTTCCATATATTGGCTACAGTAAATAATGCTGAGTGAGCATGGAGGTGCAGATTTTTTTTGGGGTTACTGCTTTTATTTTCTTTGTCTAAAAACCCATAAGTGGAATTGCTGGATCATACGGCAGTTCCAATGTGAATTTTTTGGGTAACCTCATACTGCTTTTCATAAAGGCTGCGCCAATTTACTTTACCCTCAAGAATTCAAAGGGGTTCCCTTTAAAACTCCAAATCCTTGCTAACTCTCATCTCTTATCATTTTGATGATTGCCATACTAACAGACATAAAGTCATGTCTCATTGCAGTTTTGATTTCCATTTACTAGGGACATTAAAATGCAGGAAGTCTTGTTCAGGCTTCAGAAGCAGGTGATCAGGCCTCTGACCTGCTTCTGACCTGCCTGGACACTGCCCAGGTTCTGTGCCTGCCTGCAAACACAGCAAGCCAGGCTGCACTTTAGATAAGAAAGAAAGTCAATCTTGGAATTCTTGCATCCCTGGCTAATCCCTTGGGGTCTAATGAAATCTCATGACTCTTTAGGTGAAACAAATAGCATTGTAAAAAGTTAAAATAAAACCAGAGCTGCAGTTTTGCACTTGCATATGATGATGATATCAGTTTTTGGTCTGAGAGTATAAGTAGGAGTCCCTGAAACTGAAATTTGAAGTTTCACCCGCGAGATGGACACACTGCCTGGGATCCTCTCCCAGCTGGGACACCAGATTGCTGTTAACAAGGGAATTTTCAGCACTGTTTATGTCTGGATGTAGGTTGACTTAATCTGGTGATGTATATACACTGGTACTTCTCTCCATTATTTCTATTTTTTTTCTTTTAATGACTGTATATTGAATTTAAGTCAAAAAATGTTCTGTAAAGAATTGAAATTGTTTATGTGTGTAACGAGTGGCTTCTTTTGTTAATAATCCTTTGAACCTAAAATGAAGGTAAAACTTTCTGCAAAATACCATTTCCCTAGTGATTAGTGATATTGAGTATTTTTCATGTACTAGGAGTATATCTCCTTCACGAAAGGAGAAATATCAATAACCTCAGGTATGTAGATGACACCACCCTCACGGCAGAAAGTGAAGAAGAACTAAAGAGCCTCTTGATGAAAGTAAAAGAGGAGAGGAGGAGAGTGAAAAAGTTGGCTTAAAGCTCAACATTCAGAAAACTAAGATCATGGCATCTGGTCCCATCACTTCATGGCAAATAGATGGGGAAACAGTGTCAGACTTTATTTTTTTGGGCTCCAAAATCACTGCAGATGGTGATTGCAACCATGAAATTAAAAGACACTTACTCCTTTGAAGGAAAGTTATGACCAACCTAGATAGCTTATTAAAAAGCAGAGACATTACTTTGCCAACAAAGGTCCGTCTAGTCAAGGCTATAGTTTTTCCAGTGGTCATGCATGGATGTGAGAGTTGGACTGTGAAGAAAGTTGAGTGTTGAAGAATGGATGCTTTTGAACTGTGGTGTTGGAGAAGACTCTTGAGAGTCCCTTGGACTGCAAGGAGATCCAACCAGTCCATCCTGAAGGAGATCAGTCCTGGGTGTTCATTGGAAGGACTGATGCTGAAGCTGAAACTCCAGTACTTTGGCGACCTCATGCGAAGAGTTGACTCATTGGAAAAGACCCTGATGCTGGGAAAGATTGAGGGCAGGAGGAGAAGAGGACAACAGAGGATGAAATGGTTAGATGGCATCACCAATTCAATGGACATGAGTTTGAGTAAGCTCCAGGAGTTGGTGATGGACAGGGAGGCCTGGCGTGCTGCATTTCATGGGGTCACAAAGAGTTGGATACGACCGAGCAATTAAACTGAACTGAACTTGCATGAAATATTCCCTTGATATCTCTAATTTTCTTGAAAAGATCTCTAGTCTTTCCCATTCTATTGGTTTCCTCTATTTCTTTGCACTGGTCACTGAGGAAGGCTTCCTTATCTCTCCTTGCTATTCTTTGGAACTCTGCATTTAAACGGGTAAATCTTTCCTTTTCTCCCTTGCCTTTAGCTTCTCCTCTGTTCATTTTTAAATTGGATTATTTGATTTTTCTGCTATTAAGTTGTATGATTTCCTTATATATTTTGGATATTAATTATTAGTCAGATGTGTGGTTTGCAAATATCTTTTTCTCATTCCATAGGTTGCCTTTTCTTACAGTTTACTATTTCCTTTGCTGCTCAGAAGCTTTTCATTTGATATAGACTCACTTGTTTTTCATTTTGTTTCTTGTGCTTTAGGTGTCATATCCAAAATATAATTTTCAAGACCCAGGAGAAGAAGTATTTTTTTTTTCTAAGTTTTCTTCTGGGAGTTTTATGGTTTCATGGTTTGCATTCAAGTTGTTAATCCATTTTGAGTTAATTTCTGTGTATGGTGGAAGATAGTAGCCCAGCTTCATTTGTTTACATGTGGTCATCCAGTTTCTCCAGCACAATTTATTAAAAAGAGTGTCTTTCCCCGCGGTATATTCCCGGTTCCTTTGTCACACACTAATTTACCTTATACTTGCGGGTTCACTTCTGGGCTCTCTGTTTTGTTCCATTCTCGCAGGTGGGTTTTTACCACTAGCGCCACCTGGAAAGCCCGTTTATTGTTTAACAGGGATTAAATCTTTGGGATAGAAATGGGTGACCTCAAATGCATTAGGTTATAAAAACATGTTCTTATTAGATTCTTGTATTTATTTGTATTAGTATTTCTATGAGCCATTTATTGATTTTATTTATTTATTTATTGGAGTAGTTGTCTGGTTTTGGTATCACGGTAATGCTGCCTCCATAAAATGAGTCTGAAAGTAGTCCCATGTCTTCTATTTTTTAGAAAAGTTTGAAAAGGATTGGCATTAATTCTCCTTTGAATGTTTGGTAGAATTTACCAGTTAAGTTGTCTGGTTCTGGACCTTTATGTTGGGATGTTTTTGATCATTAATTCAATCTCCTCTTAGCCTATTCAAATATTATTATTGAGTTTTATTGAGTTATTTAAATGTTCTGTATAGATACAAGTTCTTTGTTAAGTATGTTACTTATAAATATCATCTCCAGTCCATAACTCCTAAATTTTCTCAACTGTGAATGCTTTTTTTGAAGAGCAGATATTTTTATCATGATGAAGTCCACTTTATGATTTTTTTCTTTTATGTGTTGTTATTTGGTGTCATAGCTAAGAAATAATTGCCTACTCCAAGATCACAAAAGATTTTTTATTATTTTTTCTTCTAAAAGTTGTATTATTTTAGGTTCTGCATTTAGGTCTACAGTCCATTTTGAACTAATTTTTGTATAAAATGTGCATGAGTGAAAGTTTATCTTTTATTTGCATAATGATTAAATTGCCCCATAATTGTTGAACAGACTATCTTTTATCTACTGAATTGCCTTTGTACCTCAAAATCAAAACTGTTGTGTCATGAATTTTGCCTAAACCCAGTCACATTCCCATTTTGAAAAGTCCACCTTAGACTGTTTCTGCTTAGACCCCAAGTCTTGTAAACCTGTTCCCACAACTTCTGCTTCTGACTACTACTAAGATTCTGCCAAGGTGGTGTTCTTACTCACTGTTGGAGGTCTCATAAACTTAGTGGTGCTTCATAGAAAGATAATCAACTGACATGTTCCAGTTCCACTCAAACATTTTAAATTGAAATAATCATTTAAGAATATGTTTAGATGGGAGATGTCATGCTTAAAGTTCATTTTGTCAGGTGTTATTTCACAAGAAAATTTTAAATCATAACTTATGATTTACTGTTGTGAAGAAGATTTGACAGTAGCTTTTGAAAAGCACAATTAGTCAAATTTGCACTTAAAATTATAATTCTTTTATTTTTAAACTAGAATTGCTTATGCTTTAATATTTAATAAAGGCTCTACATGAGTACTTCTCACTTTTATTTGTTTATTCATAGAAAAATTACTCTTGGGAAACATCAGTCTATAACATCGCAACGGGAAACTGCAGGAACTACAGGACCAAAAACACTGACATTTCATCACAGTGACTGGGAAACGTACAGTTTAGGGACCACAGTGGCGTAGATTAAGTCTCTGAGGTAGAAGCGAGTTAGGTGGGAAAACATGTTTTTATGAGATTATTGTATCTATTTCTGTTAGTAAATATATAGGTAATTATATTTATTGAATCTCATGATATTTCTGACCCTCACCATTTTCCATGAAGGATTTTTATAAAATCCAGAGGTGATTTTATTCTCATATCAAAAATATCAAAACAAATGGAACCTAATTTAACCTAAATGCTTTTGCACAGCAATGAAAACTATAAATAAAATGAAGAGAAAACTCTCAGAATGAGAGAAAATATTCACAAAGAGAGCAACTGACAAGGGATTAATATCCAAAATATGCAAATAACTCCATATGAAAAAGCAACTCAATAAAAAAAAATGAACAGAAGATCTAAATAGACATTTCTCCAAAGAAGACATATGGAAAGATGCTCAATATCACTAATTATTAGAGAAATGCAAATCAAAGCTACATGAGGTATGTATCACCTCACATCAGTCAAAATGGCCATTATCAAAAAATCTACAAACAATAAATGCTTGAGAGGGCATGGGGGGAAAAGAAGCCCTCCCATACTGCTGGTGGGCATGTAAATGTGTTAGCCACTATGGAGAACAGTATGGAGATTCCTTCAAAAACTAAAAATAGAGCTACCATATGATTCACCAACCCCACGCCTAGACATAAATCTGGGAAAAACCATTATTCAAAAGGATACATACACCCCAAAGTTCCCTGCAGCATTATTCACAATAGCCAAGACATGGGAGTAACCTAAATGCCCACTAACAGAGGAATGGATAAAGATGTGGTTTACACATACAGTGAATGTTACTTAGCATAGAGCAGAATAAAATAATGCCATCTGCAGCAACATGGATGGGCCTAGAGATTGTCACACTGAGTGAAGTCAGACAGAGAAAGACAGACACCGTACGGTATCGCTTATACGTGGGATCTATAGATGGCTGCAAATGAACCTATCTACAAAACTGAAGTAAAGTCACATTTGTAGAAAATAAGCATGGAGTTCCAAGGGAGTAAGAGGGGGAGGGCTAAATTGGAAAACTGGGATTGACACATATGCACTGCTACATAAAATCGGTAACTCATAGGGGCCAGGGGACAGCACAGGGGACTCTACGCAATACGCTAATGACCTACGTGGGCAGAGAATCTGAAAAGGAAAAAGTGAATCTGTTGTACAAAGTGAATCTGTTACACAACGTATGTATTTGTATAACAGATTCACTTTGCTGTATATCTGAAACTAACACTACATTGTAAATCGGTTATACCGCAATAAAACTTTTTCTGAAGTGTGGAGGCAAATTTAGTGCCCTCTGGTGAGGAGCAGAGCCCCAACGCATTTGTCTGCTAGCCGGTTGGACTCTGTACCTATTCTTCCCTCAGTCCAGGGAACCTCAAGTCTGTTGGAACCGATTTGGCCCTCTTGTCTCAATGTCAACCATCCTGTTTTCTCTATCATGTGCTCTAATGCACGATCCAGGCCAAGGCTTGGAGGCTTTGCACGCAGGGTTATCTACCACACACGTTTAGGAGACCCATCCATGCGTCTTCCTCGGGCTCTGGTCGAGGTGCCGGCGGTGGGCTGGGTCCACGCCAAACCGTCTCTGAGCCTGAGCCAGAGGCCTGGCGGGTGAGGCGCTGCCACTCAGGACTGCCTTTCTCCTTCAAGACTTCATGGTCTGAAATTCAAATCCACACGTTTTACAGGTGGATTAGAAATAGAATTTTCTTCTCTATACTCTTTTGCTGGCGGACCAGGTTTCAAAGCCTCCAGTCACTGTGTGAACAGTCTCTGCCAGCGGTCTGCTTCAGCAGGGTGGGGTGACTTTGATTGTCAGCCTGTCTCAAGCTAACCACCCACCACATGGCTTCAACCCAGGGCCCCAGGAGTGTGTTGGTTTCCTGAGGAATGAATCCTAACTTCCAACAGAAGGGTTCCTTTCAGCTACTCACTGGAACATTACAGAGTCTGCACACCTTGCTTTTTTCTTACTACTTAGAGATGATTCTTCTTACTTCTTAGGGCGTTAGAACAATGCCTTCATTCTTCCGGAACCATAGTTTTCCACATGAGGTTAAACAAATGCCCCTTTATGCCATATTGACCACATCTGGGAGGAAGAGTTGTACTGATGACTGGAAGGTCTAGTTGGTGGATGGGTTTGATTTCCCTGAATCTTTTAAAAATATTCTTTGCTTTATTGTGCTGAAAAATGAAAGTTTACATTAGGCTGTCTGAGTTGTGAAACACAAATTTTGACATATGGAAAGATTTCTCAAAGCTCTTTTTATTTTTCTTAAAGTGACAAAATTGCCTTATGTTTAAACTCATTGAGTAAAATGATATTGTTTATTTAATAGCCTACATATTTTCAGTTTTATAATATCCAGCATGACTCTGGAGAGAAGTCTTTCATTAGAGATGGAAAATAGTGAGTATTTAGGATGACAGTGTCATTTTAGGAGTTCAACTGGGACAAGAGATTGTTTTTTTTTTTTTTTTGCTGTTTTTAAAGGGCCAGATAGTAAATATTTGGGGCTCTGTTGGCCTGCAACCACTGAACTCTGCCACTGTAGACTGAAAGCAGCTTTGAACTATACCTATCAAATGGGTATGGTGATGTTTCAAAAAAACTTTAGATAGGAACAAAGCAGATGTGATCCCATGCCAGAGTTTGTTGACTCCTGCCCTAGAAAAAACTCTGAAATTTAGCATTCATTTTTTATACTCCCTCTCTATGACCCTCCTTTTTAAGAGCATCTTTCATCTGTGTGGTGCAGTCAAATACTGAGTTACCAGATTTATATTAAATGTTTATGTGTGTGTGTGTGCTCAGTCACGTCTGACTCTTTGTGACTCCATGAACTGTAGCCTGCCAGGCTCCACTGTACATGGAGTTTTCCAGGCAAGAATATTGGAGTGGGTAGCAAATTCCTACTCCAGGAGATCTTCCCAATCCAAGGATTGAACCCAGTCTCCTGTGTCTTCTGCATTGGCAGGCAGACCCTGGTGGCTCAGGTGGTGAATTTGCCTGCAACGCAGGAGACCTGGATTCGATCTTGGGTTGGGAAGATTTCCTATAGAAGGGAATGGCATCCCACCCCAGTATTCTTGCCTGGAGAATCCCATGGGCAGAGGAACTTTGTGGGCTATAGTCCACTGGATTGCATACAGTCAGACAAGACTGAGCGACTAACACTTTAGTGCCACCTGGGAAGCCCTTTATGTATTTATATGTTGATCATGTTTCCCAAACTACATATTTATATGAAATTCAAGCTTATCTGGGCATAGTCCTTATCTGGCAACCCCATCCCAATGGTCGTGTTTCCACCTATCCCACCTTAATCTGGAGTTTAATGTCCTTTTCTAGATCACGGTCTTCTCTGGAAAATGGAAGTTCTTAGAGAATGGATGAGGGAAAATTTAGGGGCACGTTGCCTTTCCTACAATAGCCTTTGTTGCAGGTTAGGAACATTAATGAGGAAAGGGAACAAAGTTTTTGTCTCAGGCTAAATACAAGCGCATCTGAACTTGGCAAGAGAAGTTTGCTGGAGCCTGAACTTTATTCCATTCCCTGAACATCTTCCCTGTTCATAGGTTACCTATTGTTTCTAGGTAAGGTGAATCCCGATGGAGTCTACATGGAGGACAATATTCAGAGAAGAGGAGTCATAGAGGACACCTATAGATTGTCCTAAATTTCAGTGTCTGGTGGCGTTATGACATGATACAGAAGAGCGCCGACCTAGTACAGAGTCATTGCTTTAGTGCACATATGTTCCTTGGGCTTCCCAGGTAGCCCTAGCGGAAAAGAACTCGCCTGCCCACGCAGGAAACACAAGAGACCCAGGTTCAATCCCTGAGTCTGGAATATCCCCTGGACGAGGGCATGGCAGTCCACTCAAGTATTCTTGCCTGCAGAATCCCCATGGACTCTGGAGCCTGGTGGGCTACAGACATAGGGTTGCAAAGAGCCAGACACCACTGAAGCAACTTAGTATGCATGCATATATGTTCATTACTATTCTTTCGTTCTTTAATATCCCAATTATTTCAATTCATTCAGCATAAAAAATCCAAAGAAAAAATTCTACTTGTATACTTTGTGCTTGCTTGATTAATAAACACAGTTAAAGCTAACATTTAGAAAAATGTGACTATACAAACTAGTTTGCTGATCTCACAAGATTAAGGCATTATTTCAGTCATTCTAAATGATATTGGTATTCAAATTCAAATTACATTCCAGGCTGACTCTGAAACGGGCAAAATTGTTTTCCAGAAAACATTGGTAAAGGTCTGCTAGACTGAGAAGTCAGTTCTCATGTTCTCTGGGGTGTGAGGGAGCACTGTATCTTTCCCCGTAAACACGGAGGGAAAGCTGATGGGCTCTGGGGACTTCCTGACGGGGAAGATAATGAAAGGTGCCTTCATACCCGGGCTGTTCAGCACCATTGACCTTCCCTGTAATTGAAACACATGAAAGGGAGTGGGAAGTGAGAGGCAAGGCTCTGGTCTATTTCCTGGCAGGTACGGTTACTTAAGCCTCCAGATAAAGGACTGACTTTAGATTCCCAGTTTCAAGGTACTGCTTTTAAATCATTCTTTACAAAAAAACCAACTAGAGATACCACTTTTTGTTTTTTACTCTAGTAATATAATCATTTCTTTCTTTTGATCTGTGTTTGTGGATTAAAAGCATATCCACCTCAATAAGGTAGGTGGGCATTTGTTACTTAATTAATGTAACTAATACAGTCAACCATGTAGAAAATGTTACCAGATAAAAAAGAAATCTTAAAGGTTTACCATAGGAGACCAATATAGGATTCAAAGTGGTTTTAGACTGACAGGCAAAAATAGTATTTCATTTCCCACACATGAAATCACTTTATGGAAATGAAAAATGGAAATGCAAAAATTTAACCTAGTTTAAACTGAGGAATAGCATCATTTTGTAATCACAATACAAGGAAAATGAACCTAATCTTATAAATGTGTGTATGGACATGAGGAAAGACAGTTATCATCATTATGTCAATGACAAAACAATAGAACAATGGAATTGTGTGTGTGTCTGTGTGTGTGTGTAGGGAGTTGTTATTAACACTTGTCTAAGCCAATTATACTTGTACATACAAGCATGTATTTCTATGATAAGACAAAAACATCTAGAAAAGCATTTTAAAAAGTAGTTATTTTTGCAAAAGCTACAAATTCCTGTAATTAAAAAGTCATCCAACTCATGTCACATACTCAGAGTATCATCTAGTGGCATTTATATCAGAACTTGCTATTACAAGTTAGAGTCTATTTGCTTTTGAATCTACTTGAATTATGCAGTGATTACTTGAACTAAATTAAAAAAATGTTAAACATTTCTATTATCTAAACCAAGATGAAACTGAAAGAAAGCAAGATGTTTCAAAGTTTCTGATACAATTTTAAGTGAAAATGGGGAGTAAGTGAAGTTGCCAGGTGGGAAATAGTCAGATGGGATATAAAACAAAAAGGCCCTTATATGATAAGCCCTTTACTGACATTATGCTCAATGAAAGCTTTTCCTCTGATACTAGGAACAAGAGAAGGATGTCCACAGATGCCACTTTTATTCAATATAGTATTAGAAGTCCTGCTCAGAGTAACTTGGCAAGAAATCAAAGGCATCCAGTTAGAAAGGAAAAAGTAGCATTCTCAATATTTGCAGATGATGTTATTATACATACAAATCCTAAATACTCCACCAAAAAGTTCTTAGAACTAATAAACAACTCTAGTTTCAGACTAAAAAATCAATACACAAAAATTGGTTGCATTCCTATACACTAATAATGAACTATTAGGAAAAAAATTGAGCATAGCATCAAAAAAATAAAATACCTATGAATAAATTTCACCATGGAGGTGAAAGACCTGTACTCTGAAATCTATGACATTGATGAAAGGAATTGAAGAACACAGAAATAAATGGAACAATATTCTGTGGCTCATAGATCAGAAGAATTATTGTTAAAATGTTCATACTACCCAAAGCAATCTACAGATTCAATTCAGTTCCTATCAAAATTCCAATGGTAATTTTCACAGAAATAGAGAAAAAAAAATCCTAAAATATGCAAGGAGCCACAAAAGACCTGAATAACCAAAGCAATCTTAAGAGAGAACAAATCTGGAGGTATCATGCTTCCTGACTTTAAATTGTATTACAAAACTATGGTATGGTATTGGTATAAAAACAGGTACATTGATTAAAGGAATGGCATCAAGACCCCCAAAACAAATCCACACAGATATAATCAATTTATTTATCACAAAGGAGCCAAGAATATGCAATGGGAAAGGACAATCTCTTCAATAAATGGTGTTGGGAGAAGTGGACAGCCATACCCAAAAGAATAAAACTGGGCTACTATCTTACATCAAACACAAAAAATAACTCAGTGGAATAAAAACTTGAATGTAAGACCTTAAATCATTAGACTCCTAGAATAAAACATACATAAGAAGCTCCTGCACATTAGTCTTGGCCATGATTTTTTATATATGATGCCAAAAGCAAAGGCAATAAAAGTACAAATAAACAAGCGACACTGCACCAAACTAAGAAGCTTTTGTACAGTGAAGGAGGCCATCGACACAGTGAAGAGGCAGCCAGTTGTGTGGGGGAAATATCTGCAAATAATGTATCTGATAAAGGGCTAATATCTAATATACAGTAAGATCTCATGGAGCTCAATAGCAAACAGACAATCTAATTAAAAATGGGCAGAGGATTTCTAGATAGACGTTTTTCCAAAGAACACACACAGATGACCAGCATGTATAGAAAAAGATGCTCAACATCACTAATCATCAGGGAGATACAGATCAAAACCACAAAGAGCTATCACCTCACAGCTGTTGGTGTGATCATCGTCCAAAGACAGGAAATAACCAGTGTGGACAAGGATGTGGAGAGAAGGGAACACCCGTGCACTCTTGGTGGGAACACAGATTGGTGCAGCCACTATGGAAACTCATATGAAGTTTCCTCAAGACATTGAAACTGAGAATACCAAATGATACAACAATTTCACTTCTGTGTATTCGTACAGGAAAAAAGAGGAAAACAGTAACTCCAAAGGCTATGTGGCAGAGGCTGGGGTGTGGGGGTGGGAAGTAGGTGACGTGAGTGAAGGGGGTTCAAAAGGTATGCATTTCCAGTTATCAATAGACAAGACGTGGGCTGCAATATATAGCGTGGCAAATATAGTTAACAATACGGTATTGCACATTTAAAAGTTGCTGAGAGTAAATCTTAAAAGTTCTCATCACAAGAAAAAATCTATCTCTGTATATGGTGATGGGTGTTAACTAGACTTACTGTGATGATTATTTTGCAATATTTAAAAATGTGAAATGATTGAATTGTATGTCCGAAACTAATATAGTGTTCTATGTCAATTATACCTCAATAGAAAAATTCTTATATCAAGATCAGATAGATGTCTATTTTGATTTTAAATTAGGAAAGAACTTTGAAGGATACACTCAACTCTGCCTCCCTCTTCCTTCCCAATAGAAGTAAAGAAAAACTGTTATCCTTATGCCTTTCATAAAATTAGAAATTTTGTTTAAAGAGTATATCTTAATTTCTAAAAAATTGAATCAAAAGGATATTTTCCCCTGGGCGCTCATGTTGTTGATTCTGTGAATTTATCCTTCCTTGTAATGTGACTGAAGGAGGCTCTAGAACCTCCCTTTTCTTTACATGTTTGCAGCTTAGCTACTGCCATCTGTGGGCATGTGTGCAAGATGATACTGGAGACTGTGGTGGTTGACTTGGGTGGAATGCTGGCTAGCTGACTCTGTATTTCATTTGAATTTTATGTTTCTCTGATTCTATTTGTGGCAGAATGTCAGGAAAAGTATCTGTGTTGTTTATCTGTGTGCAATCATATGAAATGTTTATTCAGCATTTTTGGAAATACCAAGAAGTATTGCTTTTACACTTTAAGATCTTAGCTGTGATTTTCCTATCTTAGATACCAGTATCTATTTTAGATGTGCTAGTCATTTTAGCTATGTCCAACTCTGTAACCCCATGGACTGTAGCCCACCAGGCTTCTCTTGTCATGGGATTCTCCAGGCAAGAATACTGGAGTGGATTGCCATGCCCTTCTCCAGGGGATCTTCCCGACCCAGGGACTGAATCCACATCTCCTGCTGCTACAGGATTCTTTACTGCTGAGTCACCAGAGAAACCAGTATCTATCTCAGATACCAGTGTTAGTCTCCCAAAGTCTTACTAGATTGAAGAGGGCTGAACTGGAAAGAAATATTGTAAGCAGATAAGGTAGGGGGTTCATGATGGCATAGCTTTCTTGACATAAGAGAAACCATTTTTGGTCCAAGTCATTTCTAATCAAAGTCTGGCCAGAATACTTGCCCTTGAACAGGTCTCAGTAATTAAGGATCTTAAGTGGAAAAAAGAATTCAGACTGTTATCACCCTTAATATAAAACTTCCCTGTTTTGCTGGGAAGACATTTCCGGGAGACTTTGCTTTGGTGCCTGTTGCTGGTGTTCTGCTCACCTGCTGCAAGTAATAAACCTTTCTTTCTTCCGCTCTTTGCCTTGGTTGTGTTTTTTAAGCTCAACATCCACCAACAGGCAGACCCAGTTTTTCTGGTAACAATATGAGGTTGACAATTCCTGTAGCTGAGATTTACATGATTAGATGCATTATCCTTTGGTTGTTAAAACCCCGGCTTCCAAGGACTAATTATAGAAAACACAGCTCATCGGAGAGAACCTGCAAAGACGCTGCGCACTGTGCATTTTATATTGTGCCTGTGACGTTTGTTCTCACTGGAGTCTGTCTCTCCATTATTGTTCTTCAGGATTTGTTGCCTGGGGGCTTTTGGGAAAAATTACTCCTAATAGAAATACTATTATATTTTATTCACAGTATTCTAACTTTCAGAGGATTTAATGACAAAACTGTTCCCATTACCAGAGTAAAGCTAAGCATATTTTCAGATTTAAATAAAACATGCAGAAATAATTTATAGGGAGAAAACTATTGAATGAAGAAGAAAATGGATGGAGTCATGTTTGGTCTATGGAGAGCACTGAGAAAAGACTTCATTCGGGTGGGCAAGCTGACCTTTCCTCCTCTCTGGGTAGGGAGTCCTGAGCGCACAGACAGCTCCCAGGGAGCAGGAAGCAGGGAACCAGAAGACTTCAGTCAGGAGTTGCTACCGGTGTAGTTCCAGTCAGCATATACTTTCCTAGGCAGCCTGTCTGCTTTTACACCTATGAGAGTACACACACTTCTGAACATCTGCAGTTGATTTCTTGTCTTCTATTTTGTGACTCTTGCTGATTTCAAGTCCTCTTTTCTGTTTGGTGTGAACTCTGCAGTCATACATACACACACACCCATGATTTTTAGAGTCTGAATCATCACTTATAGAAATGTGCGAGATTCTATCTACGCATTTTCTTCATCTTTTTTTTTCAATTTTTTAAAGCATTGAGTTTAATTTTATATTGGAGTCATGTTAGTTTCAGGAGTACAGGAAAGCGATTCAGTTAAATAGACATGTATTCTTTTTTTCCAGATTCTTTACCCATATAGGTTATTGCAAGATGTTAAGTAGAGTTCCCTGTGCTATACAGTAGGTCCTTGTTGATTATCCATCAACCTTCTTATATGAAAGAACAGAGTGTGTGGAAAGTGGTCAGGGAATGTGGCAGACTATCCCTGGCCTGCGGGGATTCAGCTTGGAGAACTTGGTGGTGCTGTTAGGCTTCCTCTCTCCTCTGTGTCCACAGCTCTATCTGACCCAGGTCCCTGTGAACACACGTGGTGTAAGTACTTGACATTCCACTTTCTCACGTAGCCTTTGGATCGGTCCTCTGTTGGTAAGACTTCTATTATCTTATGAAACAGACAACGAAGCTGAGGATCACAGGTGCTGAGAGGCTGTGAGGGTCTCACAATTAGTCAGTCAGTTTAGTCGCTCAGTCCTGTCCAAATCTGCGACCCCATGAATCACAGCACGCCAGGCCTCCCTGTCCTTCATCAACTCCCAGAGCCCACCCAAACCCATGTCCATTGTGTTGGTGATGCCATCCAGCCATCTCATCCTCTGTCATCCCTTTCTCCTCCTGCCCTCAATCTTTCCCAGCATTAGGGTCTTTTCAAAGGAGTCAGTTCTTCCCATCAGGTGGCCAAAGTATTGGAGTTTCAGCTTCAGTATCAGTCCTTCCAATGAACATTCAGGACTGATTTCCTTTAGGATGGACTGGTTGGATCTCCTTGCAGGGAAATCTCAAGGGACTCTCAAGAGTCTTCTCTAACACCACAGTTCAAAAGCATCAATTCTTCGGCACTCAGCTTTCTTTATAGTCCAACTCTCACATCCATACATGACCACTGGAAAACCATAGCCTTGACTAGATGGACCTTTGTTGGCAAAGTAATGTCTCTGCTTTTTAATATGCTGTCTAGGTTGGTCATAATTTCTTTCCAAGGAGTAAGTGTCTTTTATTTTTTTTTTTATTTTTTTATTTTTTAATTTTTTTATTAGTTGGAGGCTAATTACTTCACAACATTTCAGTGGGTTTTGTCATACATTGATATGAATCAGCCATAGATTTACACTTATTCCCCATCCCGATCCCCCCTCCCACCTCCCTCTTCACCCGACTCCTCTGGGTCTTTTAATTTCATGGCTGCAATCACCATCTGCAGTGATTTTTGAGCCCAGAAAAATAGTCTCTCACTGTTTCCACTGTTTCCCCATCTATTTCCCATGAAGTGATGGGACCAGATGCCATGATCTTAGTTTTCTGAATCTTGAGATTTAGGCCAATGTTTTCTCTCTCCTCTTTCACTTTCATCAAGAGGCTCTTTAGTTCTTCTTCACTTTCTGCCATAAGGGTGGTGTCATCTGCATATCTGAGGTTATTGATATTTCTCCCAGCAATCTTGATTCCAGCTTGCGCTTCCTCCAGCCCAGCGCTTCTCATGATGTACTTTGCATATAAGTTAAATAAGCAGGGTCACAATATACAGCCTTGACATACTCCTTTTCCTAACTGGGACCAGTCTGTTGTTCCATGTCCAGTTCTAACTGTTGCTTCCTGACCTGCATACAGGTTTCTCAAGATGTGGATCAGGTGGTCTGGTATTCCCATTTCTTTCAGAGTTTTCCACAGTTTATTGTGATCCACATAGTCAAAGGCTTTGGCATAGTCAATAAAGCAGAAATAGATGTTTTTCTTGAACCCTCTTGCTTTTTCGATGATCCAGCAGATGTTGGCAATTTGATCTCTGGTTCCTCTGCCTTTTCTAAACCCAGTTTGAACATCTGGAAGTTCACAGTTCACATATTGCTGAAGCCTGGCTTGGAGAATTTTAAGCATTACTTTACTAGCATGTGAGATGAGTGCAATTGTGCAGTAGTTTGAACATTCTTTGGCATTGCCTTTCTTTGGGATTGGAGTGAAAACTGACCTTTTCCAGTCCTGTGGTCACTGCTGAGTTTTCCAAATTTGCTGACATATTGAGTTCAGCACTTTCACAGCATAATCTTTTATGATTTGAAATAGCTCCACTGGAATTCCATCACCTCCACTAGCTTTGTTTGTAGTGATACTTTCTAAGGCCCACTTGACTTCACATTCCAGGATGTCTGGCTCTTGGTGAGTGATCACATCATCGTGATTATCTGGGTCATGAGGATCTTTTTTGTACAGTTCTTCTGTGTATTTTTGCCACCTTTTCTTAATATCTTCTGCTTCTGCTAGGTCCATACCATTTCTATCCTTTATCGAGCCCATCTTTGTATGAAATGTTCCCTTGGTATCTCTAATTTTCTTGAAGAGATCTCTAGTCTTTCCCATTTTATTGTTTTCCTCTATTTCTTTGCACTGATCGCTGAAGAAGGTTTTCTTACCTCTGTCTGCTATTCTTTGGAACTCTGCATTCAAATGGGTATATCTTTCCTTTTCTCCTTTGCTTTTTGCTTGTCTTCTTTTCACAGCTATTTGTAAGGCCTCCTCAGACAGCCATTTTGCTTTTTTGCATTTCTTTTTCTTGGGGCTGGTCTTGATTCCTGTCTCCTGTACAATGTCACGAACCTCCGTCCATAGTTCATCAGGCTCTCTGTCTATCAGATCTAGTCCCTTAAATCTATTTGTCACTTCCACTGTATAGTCATAAGGGATTTGATTTAGGTCATACCTGAATGGTCTAGTGGTTTTCTCCACTTTCTTCAATTTCAGTCTGAATCTGGCAATAAGGAGTTCATGACCTGAGACACAGTCAGGTCCCGGTCTTGTTTTCGCTGACTGTATAGAGCTTCTCTATCTTTGGCTACAAAGAATATAATCAATCTGATTTCAGTGTTGACCATCTGGTGATGTCCAAGTGTAGAGTCTTCTCTTGTGTTGTTGGAAGAGGGTGTTTGCTATGACCAGTACATTCTCTTGACAGAACTCTATTAGCCTTTGCCCTGCTTCATTCTGTACTCCAAGGCCAAATTTGCCTGTTACTCCAGGTGTTTCTAGATTTCCTACTTTTGCATTCCAGTCACCTATAATGATTACCGTGATATTGAGTGGTTTGCCTTGGAGAGGGTCTCACGGGTGGGTATCAGCTCCCAGGGCAGCTGTGTGGCTGGCATATGGAATGCTCAGTAGGCTGCAGCAGTTCGTGGGGGTTTCATATCTGTAATTTCACAATGGTTCTGTGATTGGTTATCATCACCATTTTACAAACAAGAAAAGTGAAGCCACAAAGTCTCCAACTAAAGAAAGAGTTAGTTGCTTAGACGGTTACCAGTCTTTGGGACCCCATGGACTGTAGCCCGCCAGGATCCTCTGCCCCTGGGATTCTAGGCAAGAACACTGGAGTAGATTGCCATTCCCTTCTCCAGTGGATCTTCCCGACCCAGGAATAAAAGCCGAGTCTCCTGCATTGCAGACAGATTATGTTTGAGCCACTGGGGAAACTCGACTAAAGAAGGCAGCTCTAAAGGGTAAAACCAGGAGTTTTCCATCAGCTGTCTTCTAGCAAGTCCCCGCTTTGGGCACTGCTTTCAGCCTTCCTCACTTAGGGCGGCCCTTGTCTTAGAAGGTCATGCAGTGGCTCCAGAGCTGATGTCTGTCCAGAGATCGATGTTGTACACTGCACAAGGGCATCTGCTGCAAGTCTCAATCTCTCGTATGTTGTTTCATCTTTTATTTGTGAAACTCCATCCCGAATGCCTGCTCAAGTAATTTAGCAGCATTGCCCTTTTTTGGTTTTAATTTAATTGGTTTTAATTATTGAGGTGCCTACTAACCTATTTTAAATGGATTTCCTGTTAAAGATGAAACGTTTTCACAGGTGACAACTTTTCTGTTTCAGACACCTTAGGGCCCATGAGAAGGGGTTTCAGAGCTCAGCTGATCTGGTTTTAAGTCTGACTTGCTTTGTGACACATCCTTTAAACTCTCTGAAGTTGGTCTGCCTATCCATTAAATGGGCATATAACATTGACTTCAAAGGGATACTATGACCATCTATTTAGATCAAACACAGACTGGTGTATAGGCTTTAAAAAATAATGAACACTTAATGTAAATCATTATTTTTAAAATTAGAAATAAAATATTCAGGTCCTGGGATATGTAGTAGATACTGAAAATATGTGTGTTTAACGAATGCAGGTCATTCTACTGCTTGTGTCTTTTTTCAAGGTTCTAAATGCACCCTTCAAGCAAGATTTGCTGTCAGTGTTTCCCCAGGCCTGTTGCTTAATGGGGTGGCTGGTTGGGTGGGAAGAGTTCATGACTCCCAGGGGCCCTGAATAGGAATGGAAAATCTAGAAAGTTGAGATCATAATCTCCATACTTGGGCAAATTCTCAGCAGTTCTACTTGTAAATTCTTGTGACCTTTCCAAGTTATTTTCATTTTCTATTCCCGTTTTGTTTTTTACTCAGGTTGCAGAAGAGAAATAATAGAAACACCTTCTCTGCTTTGTGTTCAGGCATATAATGCCCTGCTCAAAGCTAAAATTCCTTTCATGTTCCGATCAGTTGGGATGGTGCAAGAATGCCTGGAGCCTGTTCATAAATCTCAGCACATCACTATGAGTCTGGTCCCAGTTTTAGGAGAGTATTGACCCTAGTGATGCTATGTTCACACTGCCTTCATATACACCTGCTGGCAGCCTCTTCAGAAAATAGAGGAGGCCGCCAGGCTTATTTCAAAGTCATGGATCTTGAAATCCCTCTGACTCCATGGAACAACAGGCCTCTATCTGTATACTCTGAAATCTTTATTTGTTTGTGATGCCTTTTACATTGCTTTATTTTTTAGTATGATGCTTTGGGGAATTGTTATTGAAGAATTTGAGTGAGAAGCAATACACACACAGTATACAGAAGTTGATACAAAACTCTTCATTCATCAATTAAGTGTATTCAATTTACCTCCTTAATATAAGGTCACTTCCATGATGATGTTTGGAATAAGATTCCTTCTCCCAGGGTGCCAGTGTTTAGTTTTCTGTATCTGTAGACCATAACTCTCAAATCTCCAAGTAGGAATACACATAATAAAATGATGACATTATAGTAGCAGTGGGGTAGTTTTTTAAAATTATGTATTTAATTTTTATTTCCCCTTTATTGAAATATGTTTTGATATATAACACTGTATATATAACTACATATTTTTAAATGATTACTATAATAAGGTTTTTAAAAACACGAATCATCAAATGAGTTGAGAAAGCAAAAAAGTCTTTTTTGCAACAGTTCTCAATACATGTAAATATTTCCTTCAAACCTGATGACGTGTCCTACCTCCTTTTCAACTAAAAAAACAAAAAAAACCCCACTTTTCCTAGCATCAGTGTGCGTGCTCAAGCATCGTCCCCATGGTGAAGCCCGGTCTCCTTAGACTGAAGCCCATTGACCCGCTCAGCTGCCGAGAATGGGAAACCTGCGGGTGAAGGAGCTAGGACCGCGGGTCCAGAGCGACCTCCCCAGCGTCCTCTGTAGAGAGTTCAGGCCGAAGATCTTCAACCATCTGACTCGCACTTCCGCCCGCCACCGCCAGGGGCGCCCGGGCCTCGCGGAGCTGGCAGCGCGGCAGGAGCCGGTGGAGTGGGGGTGCGGGGCTGGGGAGGGGGTGTGGCTGCAGGTTGGGGCTCCCGCCCCGCTGGCTGCGCGGGTTCGGGTTCGCAGTGAGCTGAGGACGAAGCGCTGGCGACCCCGAGAAGGAGGGAGCAGGCAGACCCCAGCTCAGAGCACCTGCCCGGACACCTTGGGTTTTTGGGGTGGGGGAGCCCCGGCGACTTTGAGCATGGACCCTGTCGCGGGAAGCTTTCTCAGGATGCTCTTTCTTTTGTCTGCCCAGCCCTGGAGTACATTAGCAGCAGGGAATACTTGTGAGTACAGCACATCTTTTAAAACTTATGCTGACAACTTAGAATTCGTGTTATTAAAAAATAATAATAATTGAATTTTACAAATGGACTAGCTGTCCTGTTTCTGAAAATAAGGCATTTAAAAAACATCGCAAAGTCCCAACGCTTGGATAAGACGGTTTACAATGGTTTTCCCACTTATCGGGTCTATGAAACACAAAGCCTGTTTGACTTTTTGTCTGTGAGCCGAATTTTGTCTCTGTGCTGTTGTTTTGAATATTCATTGAGAAAGCTCAAGTTCTAGTAAAACCTAAAAATTAGCATGAGAATATTGAGGCGGACTGAGACCAGAGAGAGAAAGGAGAGAAGATCATGCCAATGTGGTCATTTATTTCTTTTTAATACCAATACATTTTGTTGGATTTATGTAAGAAAGAAAATCGCTGGCCGGCCTGGCCGGGTCCTGTATTAGCATAGACGGTTGCCGCTGGGGCTCTGCGGAATTGGGTACCGAGAACTCCGGCGCTGCACAGGCGGGCGGGCTCCGCAGCGGAGCTCAGATGGAGAACCTGGATAGTCAGAATTCTGGTAAGGATAGACCCGTCAAAGGTAGATGGCTTTTGCTGAAAGGAAAAGTAAAACCTGCCATTCAGGTTCATTTGCAAGTGTACATGCTTGTATATTGTGATCTGTTGTGTTTCTGATTTTGTTGGTTCCGTGAAGATGTATTAACCCCTCAGTTCTGAACTAGCACGGTGAGTGATCTGAAGATGCTAGCCAAATTGATTCAGCTGACCTCAGGGCATTTTACTCTGAAAATCAGAAAAAGTTTTCCAAGTGTTATTCAGATTAAAATCTCCATCACAGGGCTTTTCTTTCCTTGAGAGATTTTAAGAAAGACCCCATGCCCTCCTTCCACACCATATTCCCTTGAATAATTTAAAAAAAATCAAGTTGTAGGGAGTAAGGTAAGCTAGTATGCATTTCAAGAAAGTGCTAGTAGGTATGTTAGAAACTGACCTTGTTTCTGGATATCCAGATTTAGCTGGAGTGGGGGAGGGGAAATGACTCTGCCCTCACAGTGAAGTTTGCGCTAAAGTGAAAAGCATTTTGTACAAATACAGTTACCCTTCCAACATTCATCTGTATATCCAGTCTGTGATACTTTTGTGCTGTCGTCATTTAGTATTAGCTCATTTAATGCCATATTATGTGAGTCACTCCTAAAAATGAGCATTAGCAGATACTGCCCTGTTTCAGACACAATTTTAATTATCTTTGTGTACAACTTCCATGAGTAAATTGAAACGAGGGCATTTACATGAAATCCTAGGTCCTGCAGTCACTTTGTCACTTTGCTGAGAACTTAAAAATGACTAGTATTGAATGATTTGCTAGTATGAAAGAACTGTAGAATAATTTAATGCAATACCCTGAGGTGCAATTAAAGTCACTGGAGGTCACTCTGACTTAAAGGAGGCAGCTTCCAGTCCTTCCCTTGTAAGATCAGCAGAGTTCTGTGCTGCCTTTCTTGGTTCCTTGGATGTGATTACAAGATACTGGCAAGATCAGTTGTTTGTATATTTATTTTTTTCTGTTTGTGTTTTGTCTCCTGAAATCCACAGAGGTATAATGTTCTTCATACTGAGCATCTTTTTTTAACAGTCACTTGCTCTGAGGTGCTCCGTGTCTGAGTAGCCATGCAGATATCCCTTTCTGAGTTGGCTGTGTCTCCCAGCTCAGGCCACCTGGATCTCTGGCTGACTCTTCAAATATCATTGCTAGTTTTAACTTTTCAGCCTCTGTTTTATTTAGATGTATTTAGTACTCTTCTTTAAAGTTCAGTGAATTAAAAGTACCTATGTAAATTTGCATTGTTAAGAACATTTGAGATTCTATAGTTAAAATCCTTGATTACCACACAGATGGCTGTTACAGTTGATCAAGTGTGAAGTATATATTTAAATGACTTTGCAGACTTAAAGGTTCATAGAGACTACACAAAGTGATAATTTCTTGGTAATTACATTTAACAGTATCCTTTGTAACCATAGCTTCAAAGGCCAGTGGATCTTATTATAATCCATATTAGCTAATTGGATCAACTGGGTTTTTCCTTAACTCTAGAATGTTTGGGAGGTGTTTGTTTGTATATATAGATTTATATACAAGCAAAGTGTTTCAAGCATGTATTTGAAATTTGTTATTACTTAAGCCAAGGTAGAGTTTTGTTTTTGTTTTTTTCAGTCCTATCCCATCATTTGAGAAATTCTAAAAAGGAGTTTGCCACCCGGATGGGATTTAGGCTTATGAAGAAGAAATAAACATCAGCATTGCTCAAGGCTTTTGATGGCTAACCTTTTTATTCCTAAGAAATATTTTAAGAACTCAAGTAATCCTTTCAGACAGGATTTTAAAACTAACAAAAATGAAATATTTTTGAGCCCTAATAAGAAAATAATGATAACTGCTTGTAAAATTTAAAAAGGTACAGATCTTTCCCCCCAAAGGATCCAGAGACATGTTTGCTCTGTTTACAACTTGTTCTCAGTAGTAAATCATACAGAGGGGTCAGCCTGGGTGAGATTCTGCCATAAGACATCCTCTCAAGATATAAGACTTGCTTGAAACATTTGGCATCTCAGAAATTACCCATGTTTTGAAATGAATCTTTACAATTAATGGGAAGTTTTAAGTCAGGAAAAGTCTGCATGGAGAGAGTAATGTTTCTAAAGACCCCAAACCATGGACTCTATGTATGTATGTATGCACACACACACACACACACACACACACACACACACACACATGCATATACACAAACATGCACACACACACACACATGCCTACATACATGCACACACACATACACATGCATATGCACACACACTATAACACATACACACATATACACATACACATGCATATACACACATACACATATACACACATACACATGCATATACACACACATACACACACATATACACACATACACACACATATGCACACACACACACACACACACACACATATAAATATATAAAACCTCTGCCTTTTTGAAGATAAAACAAGTTGAATGGGCAGCATCTCCAGATTTTGACCTAGGACTTGATATTTAAAAATCATCCACTGCTACTTGGTTTGCCTTCTAGAACTTTCTGTACTTAGTCAAGATGAAAGTGTTATTCAAGTGGGGCTCTCCTCTTAAATGGAACCGAAGAGGAAAGTTAGAATATAGACCCCAAGTTAGAGTCCTGTTGGTGAGAAGATGTGAAGACAGTGGTTGGTTCACTTACTTCCCACTATGAGCCACAAGTGGAAGAAGGCAGTAGCTCTCTGCTTTAGGATTATCCCTGTGAATCTACTATTTCTTTGTGAATTTCCAGATCTTTGGGGAAAGGGGGAGGAGAAGAAGAGGTATAATCTGAATAAGAAAATGTCAATACTTTGATTGCATATTTAGTGTTGTAAATCAGTTTCCTGGATCACATATCACTTTGAGGAGTAATGGTCAGTCTTTCCTATTAAGGAACAACACAATTGGAAGTTAATTTACAGTTGAATTATTTTCCCAGAGGTTGCTGTCCTCCTTAACCCTACTCCCCACTGAAAAGAAAAAAGGACTGAAGCCTGTGTTAGACATTTCAACTGCTGTTGATGGTGATTATTTAACATGAATGATGACATTTATAGACGAAGGGATTCAATTTAATGAGTATGACCCACTCAGCTCCACCTTGTAATTTTCTCTAGAATCTTCATTTTGTTTCCTTCCCTTGTCAAAAGTGTCCTTGTTATGAGGGGGGAAAAAGATATATTCTGGCCCACAGCAGGTAGGGAATACAATTTGAATGATTGTTTTAGGAGTGAAAATCAGGATTTGTTTTTATCCATCAATATCTCTTCTCTTAACGCCTACATATGTGTGAGAGGTCTCTGCGCATGATTGAGGGTTGCTGGCCAACATGGAAAACAAACCTGTGATCTTCATGTGATGGCTAATGCTTGATCTAAGCAACAAATGTATTAGCACCTCAGTTTGAAGATTTGTGTCAGATTTGAATCATTTCTTCATTGGAGGGTTGGCTTCCTTATGTGCTAAAGTGTTATTGTATCATCTTTAATGAAAGTTTATTATATTCCTCTAATAGAAATTATCACACAATATTATTATTTTGAAATAAAAATAATATATTTAGTATAATAGTGAGACACATTGTATGAATTGTCTTAACCCAATAATATGATTAACCTGAAGAATTTGGTATAAAGGTAAATGCAAGCAGAATGGAGGAACTGGACATAATGCTACAACTGCTAAGAAGTGTAAAATCACGAGAATTTAGGTGAATGTCTGATAGTGTGTTTGTCACATGTGCGTCCTTGAGGATATTGTTTTCAGGACTCTTTGTCATCTCAGTGGGCACAGATCCTGTGTGGTTATTTGCCAAGTGTCATCACATACTTTACTGCTGAGTCTCACCATCAGCCTCAGGTCGTGCTATGTGTGCTGTGACTGTGTAGTCCTTAAAGGAGTCTTCACTGTGGATGGCATGGACTGAAATCCTGCTCATGTTTCAGCTGGAGCAGGCTTCTTTTTGTCTCATGGTGTGCTTAAGGTTTATCTGAAGTGAGTCTGCTCCTCCAAATTAATCAGGATTATCCCTGTGAATCTACTCTTTCTTTGTGAATTTCCTTATCTTTGGGGAGAAAGAGGAAAAATAATCTGAATAGGAAAATATCAATTTTTTGGTTGCATATTTTGATTGAATTATTTAAGACTGCCCATTTCTGAAAGGCACTATACCATATGTAATATGTTCCTTGATTTAGGAAGCGAGCCTATCAGAGGATGTGCCCCTGGAACAAGTGAACAGGGAATCCGTTCGTGATGTGGTGAAATGTGTTGAGGAAAATGAGCATGGAATATGGACAGAAGCATAGTAAGCAATGGGGAGCTCAGTCTTTCTGGAAAGAATCAAAAAACTAGTAAACAGACTTTAAAAAGAAATCATATTTGAATAAACTCAGAAATACTGAGGTCAGGATATTTTTAAAATTTATGGAAAACAGTGGCAGTTTTTACCTCAAAAAAAAAAAAACAAAACACCTTCCTGAGTCCATGTGACTATCAACATGGCTGACAGGCGAGGCTAGGGCTGTGCTTGGGGCCTGAAGCTTGTGCAGTTCGGGGAGACTCTTTAAGCAAACAAACATAATGACTAAGGACTAAGGACGGGTTATCAGTGACCCTACCACACCTGAAAACCTGTTTTGGGGAGAACACTGGAGCTTAAGAAAATCTGCTGCTTTGAGGAAATCAACCAAATCAGGAAGGAAGGAAGGAAAGTTGCTCAGTGGTGTCCGACTCTTTGCGACCCGTGGACTATACAGTCCATGGAATTCTCCAGGCCAGACTGGAATGGGTAGCCTTTCCCTTCTCCAGGGAATCTTCCCAGCCCGGGGATTGAACCCAGGTCTCCCACATTGCAGGTAGATTCTTTACCAACAGAGCCACAAGGGAAGCCCACCAAATCAGGAATCCATTCAAAAACAAAAAAAAAATTCAAAAGTACTAAATAAAGGATATTCTCAGTAACAAAAATCTCAGTTAACTGAGCAAGTTTTACCTTGAATCTTTCCCTTTAAATCAAAATCAGAATTTCAACATGTAAGCATACTTATAAAAGTTTAAAAGAGCTCAAACAATTTGGAATTAATAGAGCCAGGGTTTAAGGTTCTGATTTACATCCTGAAAAGCAAGTATGAAATTAACCTCTAGATCTTCTCCCTACTTACATTTTAGAGCCCTTAAAGGCTTGGCTTCAACATCTAGCGTTCTTTAGAGTAACTTCTGAAGTGCTCCCCCTCCACCTGCCACCTGTGGCCCGCTGTAGCGCGGATTGCTTTCAGTGTCTTTTGCACAATATTGGGTAACTTTAAAAAACTGAATTACTCATGTCTGCCTGTTTCTGAACGGCATTAGACCATGTGTAAGACATTCTTTCAAAATATCATGCTTGTTTTTCCCAGTTCGAGTTCTATGGCATAGTTTTAAAGTCAATATGCTAAGAACAATTATACACAACTTTTAAGTTAAGCAAAAATCAATGCATTGCAAGTCAACTGAACTCCAATACAAAATAAAAAAATTACAGATAATATGATAGCATGGTCTTCTGACGTTATGCAGGAAAATCGTTTAATAGATGCACATGATTGTTTAAGTATCTAGAAGAATACACCTTTGTCTGACTTGGTCATTTAGTATTTGATTAGAGTTTGGACATTACAATGATGATTTCTTTTTCCATCAGGTACACATGATAACTACAAAGGTTGTATTGCCCTGTAGAGCACTGGTCAGCCTTTATGTAACCTAGCAAAATCATTCTAACCTTCCTCTAGAAATGCTTGTAAATTCCTAGTTTCTCAAAATGCTCTTACTGGACTAGGCATTAATGAGTTTATAAATCTTTAGCATACATTTGTTCTATATTTGTATGTGCTGTGTTTTTAACTTTTTAAAAATATTGCTTTGACATAGAGCTTGCACATATCTGGTAGGTAAAAATATAATCTTTTGTGATAATAAATATGCTTAGTTTGGTTGTTGCTTTAAAATAAATTTTCTTTCTGGTTCATTGCAAACTTCCCTTTTTAATAATAGAGTAGGGAGTCTGGTTCACAATAAACAGTGAAAATACTCTCCTTGGTTTCCAGGTAATGGGTATTTTCAGTGTACTGATTTGAAATAGAATTGAAACAGAAAGTACTTGACATTTTAAGCAGTTTGGAGTTAAAAGTTTTAAAATTTAAGCTAAATAATTTTTACTTAAAAATATATACCCATTTCATGGGCAAATTAAAAAAAAAATTCCTCCAAGGCTGTTAATCACACACAAAAAAGGTATATCCTACCAGAATATGGATTTTATTAAGTTTTTACTCAGTAGTATGCCAGGATATGATACTCATGGAGGATGTGTTAGTTATACCTAACTTATGGAGAGAAACATGAAAAATCTTTGCTTTTTTAACTGGCAAGTATAATATTTTCAGAAGTGTCACTTTAGTGATATGATAAATGGTGTATCAGATATTTAAATTTATGTGTTCCTAAGTTTTATTGAGGAACTTATTCCTAAGTATTTATTGCCTCCAGGTGGCACAGTGGTAAAGAATCCACCTCCCAGTGCAGGAGACTCAGGAGACATGAGTTTGATCCCAGGGTCGGGAAGATCCCCTGGAGGATGAAATGGCAACCCATTCCAGTATTCTTGCCTGGAGAATCCCATGGATAGAGGAGCCTGGTGGGCTTCAGTCTTCGGGGTCACAAAGAGTCAGACATGACTGAGCAACTGAGACCATATGCACACCCACGTTTTACTGAGATGTGGCTTTGGTAACGCGTCACTGTGGTTCCATCACTTGCCTTGGTTGCTGTCATGAAGAGAAGGAGTTTTTATGCTACATGTTCACTGGACCACTGTGGGAGGAAGGGGCTTATTCCAAATAAGATTTCACATTATTTTGAATCTGTGACAATTTAAATAACCTCAGTAGCCATATAATGCTGTGGTTTAGACTTTGTGTTCCCACACCCTCATTTCAGCATCATCTCACTACTTACAGTGATAAAGACTCAATAGAAAGTTTCTCTGGAGTTTAGAAGTAAGCATGATATTGCTGTTTAGATGAATACAGGAGTGACCTGCTGCCTTGAGACACAGATCAGGTGCCACCTGTACCTCTCAAGGTTGTAATTAGTTTTTTTTTTTAACATTTTTAAATCCTCAGGCAACCAAAGAGCTTGATAAGGTTAAGCTGAATGAATACATAAGGAATGGGGAATTGGTGGGGAAGTGGCAGAATGACACTTATGTATGCAGATATGTCTGTGGGTCTTAGGGGACAGACACACAGTTCTCTCTGGTAGGGCAGAGAGAACTGCTGACGGAATTAACAACTGTCAATAGTTATAAGAGAGGCACAGATTGGATTAGGTGAAAATCCAGTTATGTGGGATTGAACTATTTCTTATTTACTACCATGCAAAAGCAAATATTATTTACTTAGGATTTCTGAGTATGTGAGCAATCAAGAAATGTAACATCTGTCCTGACCCAGTTGAACCCAGGTGAAACTGTCGCCTCCGTGTGTCTGAGGTAGTCTGTGTTCTAGGGTACTGGAATGCAGTCACCCTTGGAGCCAGCAGCACTTAACCTGCCTCTGAGGCCTTCCCGGGTCCTGGTTCCTGTTAATACAGTACTAAGGGATGGCTGGTAGGATTTTCTATTAAGGGCCAGTAAATATGATAAAGGGAATCCAATTCGCATTAGAAAATAATTCAATAATTTGATTCAAGTCAGAGAAAGTCATTTTAATTAAAACTATTATAGAAGAAAATATTTTAACAACTGTTAATATTTAAATGTCTCATATTTGGCTGATTTAAGAAAAACAATATGTATCTATTGACATCTACTTGAATGCTTGGAGATTATAAAAATTAAAGATTTGTCACGTAGCTTTACTTTGCTGAGTTTTTGGTATTAAAAAACTTGAGAATAAGGACATTGCGACACTAAAAGTAATACAACATAAAAAGGAAAAATAAATAGCTGTGTAACGTCATCAAGCTAGCCAGCTGCTGTGTGTGAGTAATTCTTAGGCTTCTCTGCAATGTTGTTTTGATTCATGGACGTTCTGATAAGAAAACCTGTGAGCTTGACACTTCAAGCATATCCTTCTCTATGTGTGAACTGTTCCATCACTGTGAGGGGTTAAAAAGTTGGTGGACTGAAGAGGATATGAAGAGTTTACTTAAGATATATTTAAGAGAGTTTAAGGGAGCAAACACCAATTACTTTTTGCATTCTTAAATTTACAGGGAACATTTCTGAAAAAAAAAATTGGGGGGCATAGAGCACATTAGAATTGACAAATCTGAGTCAGTTACCAATTAGAGAAAGTTGATCTATTTTGAACTCTGGTACAAGGTTAAGAAACATAATATTGATTTTCCAGATTATAAGAATAAATGTTTCATTATCATAATTTACTATTCTTTGTCATGATGAGCTACTGATCTCTTTTAAGAAATCTGAAAATCTGATCTTTGGGAGATTTGCATTGCTATTGACTGATTTCACTTGTTCTTATAGGTGATATTAATTGGATTCAGTTTTTGGAAGAGAGTCTGCATGTTTGTCTAGAAAAAGATGCTTTTCCTCATGAATTTTGTTGTAAGGTGAGGCAGGAGTGGGAAGATACATCCTGCAGACTATTGTGCACTTGAGCAGGAAAAGGACATATGTTGTATATTAATCACCATCCCAGTTTCCTAGGAATAAGACTGGGTTACCCACCTTTGCTTACCACTCCCTCCCAACTCCCAGCATCCACATGCCAGAGCCTCCCATTTTCTTAGATGAGGTGATGCTTAGTGACTGCCTGGGCCGACTTGCATGGATTTTGTCGGCCAGAGAGTGGTCCTTCCTCTTTCACTACTTCCTCTGGGAGGCACCCTGAGGCCTTCTGCTGCTGCTCCGTTTTACAGGTGTAAGAAGGAAGGACTGAAGTGGGAGGATGGCAGTGAGAGGGAAGAAGTGACTCTGCACGTAAAGAACACTTTCAGAACTTAAAGTAGTTGTTTGATTATATGTGGAGTGATGAGAAATGGGAGCGTCAAGGACTGGGGTATTGGCAAGTGACCTAAACAAAAAGGCGAATTGCTCACATCGTTTCATTTCAGGCAAGATTAGAGCCAGGTGAGGTGATGCCATCACTGTCAGCCGCTCTTTGTCTTTCAACCCTGTCTTCCCAGTGTTGGCTTGATGCTCAGGCAACAATCTGCTTGGTAGCTCCATATCCAAGGTCAGCCTTCCTAGCCACAGTGATGCTTTCTTCTATTTGGACTTTGGTCCTTATCACCCTGAAGCATTAAGCATGCACTCATTTATTTATCCCTTCAACCCAAGCTCCAAGAAAGCAGAGACTTCCTGTTTCTTTTTTGTTGTTTCCACTTCATGGTCCCCAGAGCACAGGGGTGAGTCCTGGAAGACAGTGGGTTCTCAATATATATTTTTGGGTAAGTAAAAGTGTGAATGATTCTCTTTCACAAAACATCCAGCAAGATTCCCAGGTCTATTATAACTTTCACTGTTTTGACAGTGATTGCTCTTTTCCAGCTACTATGACAGGAAAGGGTGGCTTTCTTGTGACCAAGCTAGGAGCCAGGAAGTGACTGCAACTTGATCCTTGACCAGGTGCTTTGACTGCATCACTTTGAAAAGAAAGCAAAATGCATCATCCATTTAAGTAATTAGCTTAGCATCTATTATGAAAAGTATTAGCTTTCAGGCTCTTATCTGCTTCATAGAACAGATGGTTGGATAAGTGTCTTCCTCCTTAATCAGATTTTAAACTTCCTGAAAACTGAGTCTTCTTTGTCTCTACATTGCTCTGCTGTTGGTACTCAGTAAGTACCAAATAAATGGAGAAATTAATATATTTTAAACATGCTACCTTGAAAGTATATGGAAGATCTGCAGAATCCCCCTGTGTATTTTATATTTTTTTTAATTTTAGGTGACCTAATAAAAATGAATTTTCATGTGACTGTCCCTGAACTCTCTACAAGCCACTGATTTGTTCATGGAAGCATCCACTGGCTCATTTTGCGTGTCTTATTTTCTTTTAGTAGCAAAATTTCAGACATAATTTCTAGCCCAAGGCTTTTCTAAAAAGCATGTTACGTGCTCTAAGAGTTGCCGTGAAGTCCTGAGGGAGAGCTTGAAAAGGCCAAGTGTCAAGAGAGCTACCGAGGACCAAGAAGCAGCAGAGAGCGCTTCCAGCAAGTGTCATTAGACAAGCCGACTGTGTCCAAGGAGACCTTGGTCCAGTCTGATCTCGGCCAGGCTCCATGTCCAGGAGGGGCCTGAAACAGAGGCGTCTGGGAGCAGTGTGAAAGTGGCATTCTCCACACGTCTGGCTCTTAGGGTCTCCCTGATACTTGAAGCAGTATCTAATCCAGGTGGGGAAGGCTCGCTGAACATCAGGGCAAAGGACATGCATGTGTCCAGGTGGCCGCTGCCCTTCAGTGAGGTGTCCAGCTATTTCTCTGACACCCACGAGTCTAAATTTCTTTGAGCCACACCTGCCTCTGTGAGCAGGAGCCGTGGGCTCTCTGACCAGTGACTTGCAACTTCAGGAAGTTCCCACTGGGCCTGCAAACCTGACTCCCACCCCCACCCCCAGTCTGGGCTGAGGGATTTCTGAGTCTGGTTATTATTGTCAACAAAGTCTGTTATTATCTTTGAAGGTTTTTATGACTAGCTAGCTCAAGGGCATGACAATATGCACATGCTGTCACACAGAGAATATCTGTGTTTTCAAATGAAGATTGTTTTTATTTTGGAGAATTACACAGAAGGCCACAGTGAAGGTAATATAAATGAAGATGATTCTAGCAGAGCTCTTTCAAGCATCATAAAACTACAAAGTTCAACCAAACATACTAATGTAATGAACCACACTTTTAGATAGACAGTAGAGTGGAGTGGTTATGAGAGGAATGTTTGGATTGGAATTCTGACTTCACAGGTGAATGCCCACTGGACTTATGCTTTCTGTATCTCAGTTTTCTTATCTCTAAAAACGTAAGTAATAATTATAAGCCATCTCATAGGACTGAAGATTAAATTGGGCTTCCCAGGTGGCACTAGTGGAAAATAACCCACCTGCTAATGCAGGAGACGTTAGAGAGGCAGGTTCAGTTCCTGGGCTGGGAAGATCCTCTGGAGGACGGCATGGCAATCCTCTCCAGTATTCTTGCCTAGAGAATTCCATGGAGCCTGGACTACAGTCCACAGGGTCACAAAAGTGGGACACGACTGAAGAGACTTAGTATGCATACATGAAGGTTGAATTAATTAATATATGTAAATATTGTCTGGAATATAGTAAGTCCTCAGTGAATTTTAGCTATTATCATTATTGCTCCTGTTGATCTCAAGTGTAAAGTCAGAAATGTGACTTCGGTTCATGACTTTGGGTAGAATAATTAGATAAGCAATTTTAGGGAAATATGTAAACATCTTTGGGTATTTCTGTTGTCCAAAGTGTTGCCACTAATAGTGCAGATTAAGATATTATTACAAAAGGATAATATTAAAAAGAAGTTTATGTTACAGAATGAAAAACTCTAACAGTATACTGAAATGTTTCAGCTTTCTATAATATCATATTTCTAAACAATAAAGCTTTTCTGATTTGGCTACTTGATTAATTTGGCATTAGCAACTTTAATCTTGAAAACATCTTTCAAGTTTTTAACATTTTTTCATTAGCTGAGAACAGTTCCCCAGATCAAGACAGTATACCTCTGAAACATTAAGTTCTTGTTATCTGGCTGTTTTCTTGAAGTCTTCCAAGACATGTAGTATATGACCGTCAATACAGATAGTCTAACATTTATGATTGTGAAATGAATGTTAGTCTTCCAAGTAAAATATACTTTGAATGCTTTGGGATGTTATCTGTATTAGAATGGGTATGAAAACATTGGTGTGGATCTTTGGAAAGAGAGCATTACTGGTTGATTTTTATTTATTTTATTTTATTTTTTTAAATTTATTTATCTGAATTTATTTTACTATGTGTAATGGTGTAACATCATCACCAGATAGGAATTACATTTTAGATATGTGATATCTTAGCTCCATAACAAAATAAAAGCACATTGTTTCGTGAGTTCATGGATATGACATCACAAGTACAGGCAACAGTACTTTTGAATGTATGGCAAAAACCACTACAATATTGTAAAGTAATTAGCCTCCAACTAATAAAAATAAATGGAAAAAAAAGTATAGGCAACAAAGCAAAAATAGACAAGTGGGAATATATCAAACTAAAAAGCTTCCACAAACCAAATGAAAGATCAACAGAGTGAAAAAGCAAGCTAGCACAAATTATATAAGGCATTAATTTCCAAAAATCATAAGGAACTCCTACAACTTAAGAGAAAAAAAAAACCAACAAACTTAAAACCTAATAACTCAATTAAAAAATTGGCCAAGGGCTTGAATAGACATTTCTCTAAAGAAGACACACAAATGGCAATAGGTATATGAAAAAATGCTTGACATTGTCAATCATCAGGGAAATGTAAATCAAAACCACAAAGAGATATCATCTCACACATGTCAGAATGACTGTGTTTTTTTTAGACACTTAAGTGTGTAAGGCTGTGGAGAAATTGACACTTTATGTGTACTTATCCACATTAAATGTATAAATTGTATTAATAAAACTATATAATCCAGGGGTTAAATCTCTGGGCTTTCACTGTCATGGGTCCAGTTTCAATCCCTGTGGTTGATTTTTAAAAGGTTAAGTTTAGCTCTGTGTCTTGAATTTGCTTATGTCCCTTTTCTTCAGTTATCTCATCACTGACTTGTTCAGGCTCTCCGTATCTCTGGCATTTACTACTGTTTTCTCCGTGATTTCCTGTCTCTGCCTTACCTCCTTCTAATCCATTTGCCATCCTGCTGCCAGAGTAATCTTCCCAAAGATGACTTACCTGATGATCTTGCGTTTCTGGTAGGGCTTTTCAAGCCTTCCCTCACATCACACGCTCATTCACTCACTTATTCCTTGAAAGGTGACTTCTCTTCACTTGTTGCTCCCAATCCCTCTTTTAACTGACCCTAAACTACAACCCCCTACCCACGCTGGCGTTCTTACACCAGGATTTTCACTTTCCCGTCCCTCTACTTATGGCGCTTTCTCTTCATGTCTTTCTGTTGAATGCAATTATCTAGGCATACGGATCCATTTCCAGGAAACATATGCTCACAATAAAAATGAAAACATCAAATGCATGAGGAAACAAGTCACCATGAGTAAAAATCAGCAGAAATAACAGGCTACTAAATCAAACCAAAGTAAATGTAGATATTGAAATAGATTTAAGATACAAAATGTTTTATATGTATAAAGAAATAAAAGACTAAAAGAATGGAAAGAATAAGAGACTATCAAAATGATCAAGTAGAACTGAAAAAGAGCAGTATAGAGAAATGAAAAGCGGAATCACTGAAATAAAGAATTTAGTAGATGCTGAAAGAGCAGTTTACACCCAAGTAAAGAGAGACTCAGCAAATTAGAAGACAAATTTGAGATAAATAACCAGTGTAAACTACAGTCAGATAAAGAGATGGAAAATAGGAAAGCCAAGTTAAGGGACAGGGTGTAAATATTCTACATGAAAAATCTGCAGACTTTTCAATTACTTATGGAATATTTATATTTTTACTTAGCAATAAAGCAGGTTCAATAATTTAAAAATTAGTAGCAAAAAATAAAATTTCTTAAAACAATAAAGAATAATGTGTCTCAATTATAAAAGCTCATATTATGCTGAGTTAGATGAATGGAAAACAATAATTAAAACAGAAACGCACACACACACGAACATACACACACCTAGAAACATGGCCACATTTTAAACCACTAACAAGAATGATATAAACTGATTTTCTATAAAAGAATGAGAGCTAGTTTGACCTCAGCAAAGCAGTAATACCAGAAGCAGAAAGAAATATAGAAATAAATATGAGTTCTGAGGAAAATAACTTTTTAACTAAAAACTATTGTTTAAACCATCATAAAACATGAGCAGAGAAGATAAAGAGGGAGTCTAAATTCTTGTTAATATTCTTGGAGAAATAGGTCAAATTTAACTGAAAAAAACCGAGATTAAAATTGTGTTATAAATAGGATGGATCAGTAGAAACAAATTAAATGTGATATTTTCTGTGCTTTTCAAAATCGTGAAACTGATTTAACTCTTTAGACAAATGTTTTCTATTTCATGTTTTAATATGGTTGCATGTTTTTAATGAAAAAAAATTCTTCCTTTCATCTGCTAGCAAGGGTATTCATGGTTTAAAAAGAGGTGCTTGTATTTTAGAATGAGTGAAAGAGCGTATTTAAGCATGTGTGGTTTCTGTTTGTTTGTTTGTTTTACCCAACTTGGTTGTTTTCTGGACTCTGTTGGCTTGTGGGAGCTTACCCATGAAAACCATAAAGGTTGATGAGTAGCACCTCTGGGAGGATTTGGGTGACACAATTTAATTCACACCTCTGCCATCAGACTAGTATACTTAGAAACAATCACCAGTTATTATTGCTGAAAACTAATTGAAGCATTTTTCTGTGAGTGATTAAAATAGTTAGCTATTTCTCAGATTTTTAAATAGAAATGAATTTGGATCTTATTATGCATTTTCTGTAAAAATCTGGAGTTCCCTGAGTTAACAGATTTATAAAAGACATTTTTTATAAACTAATTTTAAGTGCTATAGTCTTATATAATGCTTATATGTAGTCTTATATATAAACTATAGTCAGGTTTACGAAAGAAAAGGCCATTTTCATATCTGGTATAATTCAGCAAACCCTGTGAGTCTCTAATTTCTACTTACTGCTGAATTAAAACGTTTTACCTTCAAGCTGACATGAATGCTACACACCAGCACAGTTTGGAAGGTTAGTAAAAAACACACTCTTCAGGCACATTTTTAAAGAAATATTTACTGTGCCTTGTGAAAATAACACCAAATAGGTATTTTATCTTTATACATGAATCTAATGAGATATGAGAATGCACTTCTTTATTCAATAGTAATCTAATTTTGTATTTACTTAAACATATGTGCTCATGGGCATGCACACACACATACACAATTCCTAAAATGATTGGATTTTTCACTCTCATAACAACAGTGCCCTATACTTTTGAATAAACATGAACAATTAAACAAAATGATTGTTTTATGGAAATTTTTTGGGCAGAGACCCAAGTTTTCAATGAACTGTTACTATTAATATTTAAATATTTTTAGGTAAACATTGCATTAAACAGTAATGCTATATTATAATAATAGTGTACCTCAGTAAATTAAACCAGAAAATATTTACCAGGAATTAGTTGTATTAAAACTTTAAGTATCACTTGAATCCAAATTCATAATATAAAATTTTTCTTTTTCTCCTATGCGATTTGTACACATTCTTAGAACTCTACAAAGAAATTACTATCTTGCTTTTTCTTCCCTCCAATAAAATGAGAAAAACAGCATCTTATGGAAGGGTCAATAACAAATACTTGTACTTTGAATGAATTGATTGTACTTCCTGCCATTAGCTATGGACATCATTTTGTTAGCTGTCCCCTATTAATTCTCATGGAGAAAAGAAAGAAAAGAGGAAAGGAGGAAGACAAAGAAGAAGGAGCGGGTGGGAGGAACAAAAGGAAAGTGTATCCAGATTGTAAGACAGCATATGAACAGACTTTTATCTGTAGTTGGACAAGCTTTCTGAAAGTCCCAGTTGATAATTTAAAGCACCAAGTACACATTTCTTTGCAATGATGTATATTCTGTTTACTTATTCTACAACAAAGCAGTAAATCTTTACTTTGGAATATGTTAGTTATTTTATTTTATTTTTTTTCCAATGAAAATGCCCAAATTACCAAATAGAGTGTAAAAAAGTTTCTTGTGTAATCTAAGTCTTGTCCTAAAAATGTAACAATGGCTATTTATGAATCAAGTATTATAGTTCAGTTCAGTCGCTCAATCGTGTCCGACTCTTTGCGACCCCATGAATCGCAGCACGCCAGGCCTCCCTGTCCATCACAAACTCCCAGAGTTTACTCAAACTCACGGCCCATCGAGTCAGTGATGCCATCCAGCCATCTCATCCTCTGTTGTCCCCTTCTCCTCCTGCCCCCAATCCCTCCCAGCATCAAGGTCTTTTCCAATGAGTATTATAGTACCAGGTGTTACATTTTTGTTAAATTTTGTAAGTTTTTAAAGTCACGTGGCATTTTTAGAAGAAACATTCCTATAAACATAAATGAACATCTAAGCTCTTTATTTTCTTGGGCTCCAAAATCACTGCAGATGGTGACTGCAGCCATGAAATTAAAAGATGCTTACTCTTTGGAAGAAAAGCTATGATCAACCTAGACAGCACATTAAAAAGCAGAGACATTACTTTGCCATTGTCCATCTAGTCAAGGCTATGGTTTTTCCAGTAGTCATGTATGGATGTGAAAGTTGAACCATAAAGAAAGCTGAGTGCTGGAGGATTGATACTTTTGAACTGTGGTGTTGGAGAGGACTCTTGAGAGTCCCTTGGACTGCAAGGAGATCCAACCAGTCCATCCTAAAGGAAATCAGTCCTGAATATTCATTGGAAGGACTGATGCTGAAGCTGAAACTTCAATACTTCGGCCACCTGATGTGAAGAACTGACTCACTGGATGCTGGGAAAGATTGAAGGCAGGATGAGAAGGGGATGACAGATGATGAGATGGTTGGATGGCATCATTTACTCAATGGACATGAGTTTGAGTAAACTCTGGAAGTTGGTGATGGGCAGGGAAGCCTGGCGTGCTGCAGTCCATGGGGTCACAAAGAGTCAGACATAACTGAGTGACTGAACTGAACTGAACTGATAATTATACTACACTACTGTGATCTATATTCATTATACTGTTAATTAGACCTCTATGGCTTATTTGTGCCTTGATACTAGTTTGTACCCTTCAACACCTTCACTCTTATCTCTGCCCATCCCCTAGTAACCATTTTATTATTTTTTTATAGGTTTCACTTTTTTAGATTCCACATATAATGGCATCATACAGTACTTCTCTTTCTCTGTCTGACTTTCTCTCTTAGCATTGAAAAAAGTGAAAGTGTTAGTCACTTAGTCATGTCCTACTGTTTGTGACCCCATGACTGTAGCCTGCCAGGCTCCTCTATCCATGGAATTCTCCAGGTAAGAATACTGGAGTGAGGAGCCATTCCCTTCTCCAGGGAATCTTCCCAACCCAGGAATTGAACCCAGGTCTCTTGTGCTGCAGGCAGATTCTTTACCATCTGAGCCACCAGGGAAGCCCCTCCCTAAGCACTGAAAGTGAAAGTCATTCAGTCGTGTCTGACTCTCTGTGACCCCATAGACTATACAGTCCATGGAATTCTCCAGGCCAGAATACTGGAGTGGGTAGCCATCCCCATCTCCAGGGGATCTTCCCGACCCAGGGATCAAACCCAGGTCTCCCCCACTGTGGGCCGATTCTTTACCAGTTGAGCAACCAGGCAAGCCCCAAAATACTGGAGTGGATAGCCTGCCCCTTCTCCAGGGGATCTTCCTGACCTGGGAATTGAACCAGGGTCTCCTGCATTGCAGGTGGATTCTTTAGCAGCTGAGCTACCAGGAAGCACCTTAGCATTCTGTTGTAGCAAATAGAAGGCTATCTTCCCTTCTCATGGCTGAATTGTGCGTGAATACCACTTTATCTGTTCCTCCATTGATGGTCTTCTTGGTTGTCTCCATATCTTGACTATTGTGAGTAATGCTGTGATAAACATAAGGGTGCATATATTTTGTCAAAAACTTCTTTTTTTCTGGTCAGGGAAGAAAAGGAAATTTATTAAAAGGGAAATGAGAGGGTGACTCACCCTTGAGAAGAACCAGGATCCTCCCTTTTTGATGGGGTCCTTTTTATACCCTGCAAATGGAAGATTTTCTGAGGGCGTGATTTTTTAATTTAATTATTTTAATGTGTCCTTGAATTTGTTTTGCTAACATTTGGTTGAGAATTTTTGCATCTATGTTCGTCAGAGATAATAATTTAATTATTGAATTTTCTTTTCCTGTAATATCCTTGACAGATGTTATCTCTTCCTATGCTCTGATTTCATCACCAAGTTGTAGCATCTATGAAAAAGTGAAAGCGTTAGTCTCTCGGTTGTGTCCAGCTCTTTGTGACCTCATGGACTGTAGCCTGCCAGGCTCTTCTGTCCATGGGATTCTCCAGGCAAGAATATCGGAGCTGGTTGCCATTTCCTTCTCCAGTCTCAACCCACGGATTGAACCTGGTTCTCCCTCCTTGTAGGCAGATTCTTTACTGCCTCAGCCACAAAGGCATTATTTTTAATGCTCTTCTCCTTTAACACTTACAGTTAAGAACTTAACATACTATTCTAACATAATTTGCGGCATTCTGTTTCTTATCTTAATCAAAGTTTTGTATACTTTGACCTTTTTGTTTCAGCCTGAAGAGTTCCTTTCACCATTCCTTGTAAGGCAGGACTACAGGGGTGGTGAATTCTCTCAGCTTTACTGTGTCTGGGAAAGGCTTTATTTCTCCTTCATTCTGAAGAATAACCTTACCGGACAGGGTGTCTTGGATGGAAGGTTTTAGTGTGTCCTTTTTTTTTTCCTGGATGCCTTGAAAATTGTTTATTTATGATTGATTTTTGACTTTTGACAGTTTCATTAAAGTATGTCTTGGACGAGGACTTTTTGTGGCGAGATAATAAGGTATTCTGATAGCTTCCTGGATTTGTATACTGAGTTGTACCCTAGGTTTGGTAATTTCTCAACTATTATTTCTTTAAGCAAACTCTGCTTTTTCTCCCCTTTCTTCTCTTTCTGGGATAAACATTATTCTTATGTTGGCCTTTCCAGTGGAATCAGATGGTTCTCTTAGGGTACACTTTTTATTTATTTATTTTTTTCCATTTATTTTTATTAGTTGGAGGCTAATTTCTTTACAATATTGTAGTGGTTTTTGTCATACATTGACATGAATCAGCCATGGATTTACATGTATTCCCCATCCCAATCCCCCCTCCCTAGGGTACACTTTTTAAAAACCACAGTTCTCTTTCCTCTTCCATCTGAATTATTTCTATATTTCTATCTTTAAGCTTGCTACTTCTCTCTGATCTATTTCTAATGCCTTGTAATGCACTCTTTATCTCATTTATTGAGTTCCTCAGCTCTAGAAATCTGATTCCTTTTTAGAATTTTAATCTCTTTGGTAAAGTATTCCTTCTGCTTGTTATTTTTACTTCTGATATCACTGAATTGCCTTTATGAGTTTTCTTGTAGTTCATTGAATTACATCATAGCAGCATTTAACATACTTTATAAGTTAGATCACAATATTCCATACCTTTGGGTTTGGTTGCTGGAAAATTGACATTTTCTCTTTTGTGATATTGTATTACCATGATTCCCTAAGTTAAAAAGTGAACATCTTTTTTTATTTAGGTAAGACTCTTTAATCCTAAGAATTCAATAGGTTGGTAGTTAGGAGATGTCCTTTTGTTTTCCAGAAGGAGGTGTTATGGCACACATTTTTGGTTTATCTTAACCAGAGATGATGCTGTGAAAGTGTTGCACTCAATTTGCCAGCAAATTTGGAAAACTCAGCAGTGGCCACAGGACTGGAAAAGGTCAGTTTTCATTCCAATCCCAAAAAAGGCAATGCCACAGAATATTCAAACTACCTCACAGTTGCTCTCATTTCACATACTAGTAAGGTTATGCTTAAAATACTTCAAGTTAGGCTTCAGCAGTTCTTGAACTGAGAACTTCCAGAGGTACAAGCTTGAGTCTGGAAGAGGCAGAGAGACCAGAGATCAAGTTGCCAACATTTGTTGGATTGTGGAAAAAGCAAGAAAATTCCAGAAAAACACCTATTTCTGCTTTATTGACTACAGTAAAGCCTTTGACTGTGTAGATCACAACAAACTGGAAAATACTTAAATATATGGGAGTACTAGACCACCTTATCTGTCTTGTGGGAAACCTGTATGCAGGTCAAGAAGCAACAGTTAGAACTGGACCTGAAACAACAGACTGGTTCAAAATTGGGAAAGGAGTACATCAAGGCTGTATATTGTCAGCCTGTTTATTTAACTTCTATGCAGAGTACATCATGTGAAATGCTGGGCTGGATGAATCACAACCAAAGTTAACCAGCAGTTTCTAAGATTGGGAATTCACACAGTTAAGAAAACAACAACAAAAGGAAGTTTGCTGGGAAAAATAGCAACGACCTCAGATATGCAGATGATCCTACTCTAATGGCAGAAAGTGAAGAGGAACTGAAGAGCCTCTTGATGAAGATGAAAGAGGAGAGTGAAAAAACTGGCTTGAAACTCAACATTCAAAAAACTAAGATCATGGAATCCTGTCCTATCATTCATGGCAAATCGAAGGGGAAAAAGTGGAAGAAGTGATAGATTGTGTTTTCTTGGGCTCCACAATCACTGTGGACAGTGACTGCAGCCATGAAATTAAAAGACACTTGCTCCTCGGAAGGAAAGGTATGACAAACCTAGACAGTGTATTAAAAGTCAGAGTCATCACTTTGCTGACAAAGATCCATCACTTTGCTGACAAAGGTCCATATAGTCAGAACTTTGGTTTTCCAGTAATTATGTACAGATGTGAGAGTTGGATCATAAAGAAGGCTGAGTGCTGAAGAATTGAAGCTTTCGAATTGTGGTGCTGGAGAAAACTCTTGAGAGTCTCTTGGACAACAGGGAGATCAAACCAGTCAATCCCAAAGGAAATCAACTCTGAGTAGTCACTGGAAGGACTGATGCCGAAGCTGAAGCTCCAGCACTTTGGCCACCTAAGGCAAAGAGCTGATTCATTGGAAAAGACCCTGAGGCCAGGAAAGATTGAAGGCAAAATAAATGGTTAAATAGCATCACAGACTCAATGGACGTGAATCTGAGCAAACTCTGAGAGGCAGTGGAGGGCGGAGGAGCCTGGCGTGCTGCAGTCCCCAGGGTCACAAAGAGTCAGACACAAGTGAGCGACTTAACAACAACCACCAAAGTGAACCAGCAGCTTCTAGGATTAGGAATTCACACAGTTAAAAAAAAAACAACAACAATAAAAGCAAAGCATGGTGGCAAATGGGGAGTGAGAGAGATTGAATAGTTAGCACAGGGCTTTGTGAATGCCCGTGTTCCGGTAGAGATAGCCTCAATTTGAGGGGAGCCCCAGATCCCCTCTTGCTTCCAAGGGCAGACAGCCGGAGGAACTTTCCTTCAGTTGTCTATTCACTAAGCTTTCTTTCTGCATTCACTGGAGTCTTTCCTTACAGAGAGCTACTGGTCCCTCCAGCTGGGATACATGTGGCCGGGCAGACTCCCGCGTACTGCCTTCACCCTCCGTCTCTTCCGGCAGAAAGGCTGTCCTCGCTCTGTGCCGGAAGAGCCCCCTCCTTTCCTCCTGTGACCACCGCCTGCCCCTAGCTCCTCTGCTGCTTCCCCCACTCAGCGGCCTACTCCACGGTCCGGGCCACCCTCTTTGGGGGCACAGATGGACGAGCTCTTGGCTGTCCATGCATGGTGTGCAAAGGTCCTTTCCCCCCTGGTTATGGATGTCCTATTCATTGTAAATCAAAGGAGAGAGGAAAAAATAAAAAAGGAATGATTCCGTATCAGTGCCACGGTACTGTTGTTCTTGTTTAGCTGCTAAGTCGTGTTCGACTCTTTGGCAACCCTGTGGACTGTAGCTTCCAGGCTCCTCTGTCCAGGGATTTTCTAGTCAAGAATACTGTAGTGGGTTGCCATTTCCTTCTCCATGATTCTGACATCACTTCAGAATTGCATATTTTATTGCTCTGTGACTATTTCAATAATTTGAATAAAGTTTGAGAAATATGAGACTTGGCTCCTTAAGTGGACATTTCAGGTTTCTATGCAAGCAAGGAAGTTCTCCAGTTAATGAGCTATGGGTAGTCAACATCTTTTTAAACTACATATTTAACATAATGTCAATACTAATGTGAGTCGACAGCTGAGTTTCCCAAGTGCAGCCTTCTAGACAGTGTCTTGATAGGGTTTCAGATTTCTGAATGTGTGTCTTTTACACTGGCCCAGTCTCCAGTTCTAGTTTAATAACCACAAAACACAATATAGATGCCAGGGCTACTCATGTGAATACTGCAGTATAATCCTGGTGGTCACGCTGATGGTCTTTTCAGGAACCATTGAGGTTTTCATCCACTGCAGAGACTTCCCAGCTTCGGCCCCCAAGCAGTGTACATGCCCTTCTCTGAAGAACAGAGTGTATTTGCCTTAAGTACACAAGTATCATAAATTGTATCTCAAATACTCTGGTTTGGTGGAACTCAAATGAAATCCCCTCACAAATCAGAATCTCAGGGGCAGAAGTGGGGAATTATCCCTTGGGCAGTTTCAGTGTCTGAAAAACTACTCTGTTTCTCCCGTGAATTTTATTGCACAGAATTTTATAATCTTGATAAATATAGAGATGTGACTTCTAATGCAGATATGTTCTAATCTTTCCATTTGTGAATTCTTTCTGAAAAATATCCGAGTGTGGTGGACTGTTAAATTTCGACATGCCCTATTTAAGCAGGAACAAGAATGTCTTCTGAAATAAATGCTTTGTTGGCAGTCCCTTCCTATTAGTTAGATCTCACTTCTCAATCTATATTTTCCTGGGTCCCACTGTCACACACCTGCCCCACCTCCATGGACATTAAGGCCGCATGAATTTTCTGTTAGGATGAGCTTGGTTGTTTCAATGTTTTAAGCTCAATATATGTCAGGATTGAAATATAATTTAGATATGGAGATATAAGAAAGTTCTCTCAGACTTGTGATCAATTTAATTCAGCAAACATTTATCAAATGCCTACCATGTACCAGGCATTGTGATAGAAGCTGAAGAAATAAAGATAATTTTTTTTTTAAATTGCCGATCTTGTACGAGAAACAGGTTGATTCATTAAACTGGTACCAGTTGTAATTTTAGAACCACTCCCATCATTGGGAATCTGTTCTTTTTGTCGAATATAACTTTTCAGTGGCCATGGGTGAATAATAATTGAGATAATTAAAATTGACCTTTCACACAGGTTTGAATCTTTGGCTGCTTAGGGTGCTGAAGAGGAAAATCCATGAAAACTGGAGCCATTCTCTCTCCAGGTGTCTGATTCATCTGAGGGTTGATAGAGTCACACCATCTTGCATAATTCTAAAACCATGAAGGGATATACTGGATTCTTTCGGTTGCCAGGCTAAGAGCAAGAACTAAGTTTTATAAAAAGGCTCCTGGATATATAACACAGAAAAAAAAAAAAAAAGCAATGGAAATGTTATCTCTTTTCTCAGTGAGTTATTTAAATATAGTCTTTCTTTTTAAATTAAATTAAATTTTAATTGGAGGATAATTGCTTTACAATAGTGTTGACATTTTGCCATATAGCAGCATGAATCAGCCTAGATATAAATATGTTCTCTTCCTCTTGAACTGCCCACGCACTTGAAGGATGAATGGATAAGGAAGCTGTGGTGTATGCACACAATGGAACATTAGCCATAAAAAGGAACACGTTTGACTCAGTCCTAATGAGGTGGATGAACCTGGAGCCTGTTATACGAGTGAAGTAAGTCAGAAAGAGAAAGACAAATATAACATATCAGTGCACATATACGGAATCCAGAGGGATGGCGCTAACGGACTGCAGAGCCGCCGTGGCGACGGAAACACGAACAGGCTTGCGGGAGAAGGAGCGGGTGGGCCACATAGGTCAATCGTAACTTTTATTTTTAAGTGAATCCTCAGGGTTTTTGATAAAGAGAAAGCTCCCCTGTCCTTTTAAAAAAACAAACTTTATTTTTTAGAGCAATTTTAGGCTTATGTAAAATTGAACAGAAAGTACAGAGATTTCCCCAATAGCGCCTTCCCTCACACAGGCTTAGCCCCTCTGTTATCGGCGTCCTTCTCAGAGTGGTACATTTTTTACAATTGATGGACCTACATTAACACGTGATAATCTCCCCAAGTCCATACTTTATGGTTTATTCTTATTGTTGTACATTCTGTGGAACAAATGTATAATTTCATGTATCCAGTGTTACATTATTGTACAGAATAGTTTTACTGCTCTAAAAAAGGTCCCTCATGCTCCCATTCATTTCTCTTCCCGTCTAAACACTGGCAGCCGCTCATCATTTTAGTGGCTCCATACTGCTGGTTTTTCTAGGATATCATGTAGCTAAACTCTAACATTTCTCATGCTTTTAAGGCTGGTTTCTTTCACTTAGTAATATGTATTTAAGTTTCTCCTGTGTCCTTTCGTGGATTGATGGATCATTTCTTTCTGTTACTGATATTTCACTGTATGGATGTACTACAGTATGTTTATCCATTCCCTACTAAACGATGTCTTGGTTACTTCCAAATGTTAGAGATGAGTGGCTAAAGCTGCTATAAACATTTTTGTGCATGTTTTAGTGTAGACATGAGTGTTCAACCATTTTGAGTAAATACCAAGGAGGAGGTTTTACATTGCATGGTAGGAATATGTTGAGTATTGTAAAAACTTGGCCAGATGGTCTTCCAGAAAGGCTGCCCATTTTGCGTCCCCCCAGCAATAAATGAGAGTTTCTATTTCTCTACATCCTCACCAGCGTTTGGTGTCATTCATGTTCCAGATTTTGACCATTTTCGTAGGAGTGCAGTGGTATCTTATTGTTGTTTTAATTTGCATTTCTCTGAAGACACATCACATGGAGCATCTTTTCATACGCTTCTTTGTCATCTGTATGTGTTCTTTGGTGAAAAGTCTGTTAAAGTCACCTTTGGACCATTTTTAAATGGATTTGTTTGTTTTCTTATTGTTGAGTTTGAGTTCTTTGCATAATTTGGATAACAGTCCTTTGTCAGATGTGTCTTTTGCAAATATTTTCTCCCATCTTTTGGCTTGTGTTTTATTTCTGTTGACAGTGTCTTCTGCAGAGCAGGCATTTTTAATTTTAATAGAGTCCATCTTATCAATTTTTTTTTCATGGATTGTGCCTTTGTATTTGCAAAATCTTTGCAGAACACACTTTCATCTAGATTTTCTCCTATGTTACCTTCAAGGAGTTTTATAGCTTTGTGCTTTATAGTTATATCTGTGATCTCTTTTGAATTAATTTTTTAAAGGAGAAAAGTCTGTGTCTGGATTCATGTTTTTGCTTATGGAAGTCCATTTGTTCCAGTACCATTTGTTGAAAGGACTATCTTTACTCTGTTGTGCTGCCTTTGCTCCTTTGGCAAAGGTCCATTGATTATATTTCTCTAGATCTACTTCTGGGCTATTCTGTTTCTATTTGTCAGTTCTTTTGCCAATATCCTGTCTTGACTGCTGTAACTTGATGGTACGTCTTAAAATCAGGTAGTGTCATTCATACAACTTCTTCATGTTCTTCTTTAATATTGTGTTGACTATTCTGTGTCTTTTGCCTCATCACGCAAAGTTTAGAATAGATTTGGTGATATCCACAAAATAATTTGCTAGAATTTTGACTGAGATTGCCTTGAATCTATGATCAAATTGGAAAAAATTGAAATCTTAACAATACTGAGTATTATTGTCCATGAACACAGAGTATCTCTCCATTTATTGATGTTTAGCTTTTCTTTGATTTCATTCATCAGAGGCTTATAGTTTTTGTCAAACTGTGTTGCTCTTTTAGTCATTCAGTCATGTGTGACTGTTTGTGACTTCATGGACTGTAGCCAGCCAGGCTTCTCTGTCCATGGAATTCCGCAGGCAAGAATACTGGAGCGGGTAGCTATTTCGTTTTCCAGGGGACTTCATGACCCAGGGGTTGAACCCAGGTCTTCTGCATTGCAGCTGGATTTTTACCATCTGAGCCACTAGGGAAGCCCTTCATCAAATAGATCTAATATATATTTTGATAGATTTATACCTGAGTATTTTTATTTTTAGGTGCTAATATAAATGGCAATAAAAAGTTCATGATCTGAGCCACAGTCAGCTCCTGGTCTTGTTTTTGCTAACTGTATAGAGCTTCTCCATCTTTGGCTGCAAAGAATATCATCAGTCTGATTTCAGTGTTGACCATCTGGTGATGTCCATGTGTAGTCTTCTCTTGTGTTGTTGGAAGAGGGTGTTTGCTATGACCAGTGCATTCTCTTGGCAAAACTCTATTAGCCTTTGCCCTGCTTCATTCTGTACTCCAAGGCCAAATTTGCCTGTTACTCCAGGTGTTTCTTGACTTCCTACTTTTGCATTCCAGTCCCCTATAGTGAAAAGGACATCTTTTTTGGGTTTTAGTTCTAAAAGGTCTTGTAGATCTTCATAGAACCATTCAACTTCAGCTTCTTCAGCATTACTGGTCAGGGCATAGACTTGGATTACCGTGATATTCAATGGTTTGCCTTGGAAATGAACAGAGATCATTGTGTCATTTTTGAGATTCATCCCAAGTACTGCATTCAGACTCTTTTGTTGACTATGATGGCTACTTCATTTCTTCTAAGGGATTCTTGCCCACAGTAGTAGATATAATGGTCATCTGAGTTAAATTCACCCATTCCAGTCCATTTTAGTTCAGTGATTCCTAAAATGTCGACGTTCACTCTTACCATCTCCTGTTTGACCACTTCCAATTTGCCTTGATTCATAGACCTAACATTCCAGGTTCCTATGCATTATTGCTCTTTACAGCATCAGACCTTGCTTCTGTCACCAGTCACATCCACAACTGGGTGTTGTCTTTTCTTTGACTCTGTCTCTTCATTCTTTCTGGAGTTATTTCTCTACTGATCTCCAGTAGCATATTTGGCACCTAATGACCTGGGGAGTTCATTTTTCAGTGTCCTATCTTTTTGCCTTTTCAACCTGTTCATGGGGTTCTCAAGGCACGAATATTGAAGTGGTTTGCCATTCCCTTCTCCAGTGGACCACATTCTGTCAGACCTCTCCACTGTGACCTGTCCGTGTTGGGTGGCCCTACACGGCATGGCTTAGTTTCACTGAGTTAGACAAGGCTGTGGTCCGTGTGATCAGATTGGTTAGTTTTCTGGGATTGTGGCTTCAGTCTGTCTGCCCTCTGATGCCCTCTCTCAGCGCCTACCGTCTTACTGGGGTTTCTCTTACCTTGGACGTGGGGTATCTCTTCACGGCTGCTCCAGCAAAGCGCAGCCGCTGCTCCTTACATTGGTCGTGGGGTGTCACATCTCTGCCACTCTGCCACTCGCAGCTCCAACTCCTTATTGCCAAATTCAGACTTAAATTGAAGAAAGTAGGGAAAGCCACTAGACCATTCAGGTATGACCTAAATCAAATCCCTTATGATTATACAGTGGAAGTGAGAAATAGATTTAAGGGGCTAGATCTGATAGACAGAGTGCCTGATGAACTATGGACGGAGGTTCATGACATTGTACAGGAGACAGGAATCAAGTCCATCTCCAAGAAAAAGAAATGCAAAAAAGCAAAATGACTGTCTGAGGAGGCCTTACAAATAGCTGTGAAAAGAAGAGAAGCAAAAAGCAAAGGAGAAAAGGAAAGATATATCCATTTGAATGCAGAGTTTCAAAGAATAGCAAAGAGAGAAAAGAAAGCCTCCCTCAGCAATCAATGCAAAGAAATAGAGGGAAAAAATAGAATGGAAAAGATGAGAGATCTCTTCGAGAAAATTAGAGATACCAAGGGAATATTTCTTGCAAAGATGAGCTCAATAAAGGACAGAAATGGTAAGGACCTAACAGAAGCAGAAGATATTAAGAAGAGGTGGCAAGAATACACAGAAGAACTGTACAAAAAAGATCTTCACGACCCAGATAATCACAATAGTGTGATCACTGACCTAGAGCCAGACATCCTGGAATGTGAAGTCATGTGGGCCTTAGAAAGCATCACTATGAACAAAGCTAGTGGATGTGATGGAATTCCAGTTGAGCTATTTCAAATCCTGAAAGATGATGCTGTGAAAATGCTGCACTCAATATGTCACAATGTCAAAGAATGCTGAAACCACCACACAATTGCACTCATCTCACACACTAGTAAAGTAATGCTCAAAATTCTCCAAGCCAGGCTATAACAATATGTGAACCATGAACTTCCAGATGTTCAAGCTGGATTTAGAAAAGTTAGAGGAACCAGAGATCAAATTGCCAACATCTTCTGGATCATCGAAAAAGCAAGAGAGTTCCAAAAAAAATCTACATCTGCTTTATTGACTATGCCAAAGCCTTTGACTGTGTGGATCACAATAAACTGTGGAAAATTCTGAAAGAGATGGGAATACCAGATCACCTGACCTGCCTCTTGAGAAACCTGTATGCAGGTCAGGAAGCAACAGTTAGAACTGGACATGGAACGACAGACTAGTTCCAAACAGGAAAAGGAGTACATCAAGTTTGTATATTGTCACCCTGCTTATTTAACTTACATGCAGAGTACATCATGAGAAATACTGGGCTGGATGAAGCACAAGCTGGAATCAAGATTGCCAGGAGAAATATCAATAACCTCAGATATGCAGATGACACCATCCTTATGGCAGAAAGTGAAAAAGAACTAAAGAGCCTCTTGATGAAAGTGAAAGAGGAGAGTGAATAAGTTGGCTTAAAACAACACTCAGAAAACTAAGATCATGGCTTCTGGTCCCATCACTTCATGGGAAATAGATGGGGAACAATGGAAACAGTGAGAGACTTTATTTTTTTGTGCTCCAAAATCACTGCAGATGGTGACTGCAGCCATGAAATTAAAAGATGCCTACTCCTTGGAAAGAAGGCTATGACCAGCCTAGACAGTATATTAAAAATCAGAGACATTACTTTGCCAACAAAGGTCTGTCCAATCAAGGCTATGGTTTTTCCAGTAGTCATGTATGGATGTGAGAGTTGGAGTATAAAGAAATCTGAGTGCCGAAGAATTGATGCTTTTGAACTGTGGTGTTGGAGAAGATTCTTGAGAGTCCCTTGGACTGCAAGGAGATCCAGCCAGTCCATCCTAAAGGAGGTCTGTACTGGGTGTTCATTGGAAGGACTGATGCTGAAATAGAAACTCCAATACTTTGGCCACCTGATGTGAAGAGCTGACTCATTGGAAAAGACCCTGATGCTGGGAAAGATTGAGGACAGGAGGAGAAGGGGACAACAGAGGATGAGATAGTTGGATGGCATCACTGACTCAATGGACATGAGTTTGAGTAGGTTCCAGGAGTTGGTGATGGACAGGGAGGCCTGGTGTGCTTCAGTCCATGGGGTCACAAAGATTTGGACACGTCTGGGTGACTGAACTGAACTGAACTGATAAGCAAGAGTCTTCATTAAAGAAAGGAGTGTTTATGACTTGATGAAATGATTATGATGCAAAATTGGGGAGGGAAAGAGTATTTATTTGTAATTGAAGGACCGACACTGAAGCTGAATCTCCAATACTTTGGGCCACCTGATGCGAAGAGCTTACTCATTAGAAAAGACCCTGATGCTGGGAAAGGTTGGAAGCAGGAGGAGAAGGGTGAGGCAGAGGATGAGATGGTTGGATGGCATCACTGACTCAATGGACATGAGTTTGAGCAAGCTCCAGGAGATGGTGAAGTGCAGGGCAGTCTGTTATGCTGTAGTCCATGGGATCGCAGAGTCAGACACGACTGAGGAACTGAACAACAAAGAAGTAAAAATAAAAGTGCTTATCTTTGGACTCTTCTAATGGCTAGGCATAATACATATGCATGTGTGAATTAAATAAATTAACCAGGAACATGATCTAATGCTCCCTTTCTGACTTTGTTCTGGCAAAGATATAAATTTGTTCTACTATTAGAAAAGTAAAAGTGCTAGTTGCTCAGTTGTGTCTGACTTTTTGTGATCCCATGAGCTGTAGCCCACCATGCTCCTCTGTGGAATTCTCCAGGCAAGAATACTGGAGTGGGTGACCATTCCGTTCTCCAGAGGATCTTCCCAGCCCAGAGGAGGAACCCAGGTCTTCTGCACTGCAAGCACAATCTTTACTGTCTGAGCCACCAAGAATGCTCTACTATTAGAATGCATAACTCATTGGAAAAAGCAAGAAATTAGAAATCTCCTCTGCTGTCCTCCACCCTATTTCCCATCAGAGTGAGCATTGAGGGTCATGAAGTTAAACAATTGGATCTAGTGTAGTTATGCAAGCTCATGGCATGCAGAGAGGTGCCAAAAGGCAAACCCACATTGGGTAGCTGCAGATATGAGCACACTGGGCCCTGCTGCAGCACATATTTTTGGGAGCAAGTGAGGGTGGTGGCAAATGAACTGAAGCTGGGAAATTATGCAAGGGTCCCTAGAGTGTCCTGCGTGCCAGTCTTATAAGCTTAGAATGTCCTGTGGATTCCAAGGGGTCATCACCTCCTCTGCCCTGTGTGTGCAGCTGAGGGCGAGAAATTGGCCGGTGCCCCCAGAACAGTTGGCTACGTCCAGAACTGGAGTCCAAAGTAGTGAAGACATGGGTTGGGAATCTGCATGAAACTGGAACCCCAGTTATGTGGATTAAGCACACCACACTGTCTTTTTCATTCCAGGGAGTATTCCTGGTTATTACAAAGTGGTCATTTATGAGTGGTTATTATGAAGAGAAATAAACTTACTTTTAGCCTATTTAACTGTAATATTATCTATTTTCACTTGTTAATTCTTATAAGTTTATTACTTGTACTCACTGCTTTTTCCTGCCTACATGGTGAATAGTTGTACTTATCAATTGTTTTACTATCTCATTTGTTAAAAACAATTGTTTATGAATAATTCTTGTAGCTTTGAAGCATTTCAGGATTCATCCTTATTGGGGGATAGAAACAGTATTTATCAGAATATTGATAAGAGTGATATTCAGTGGAAATCAAATATTTTTTAATGATTCCAGAAAAAAATTAAATTGGGTCTTTACAACTTTGTCTCTAGGAATTATAGCATAAAATATAGACATTTCAAATAGAAAACAATAGTTAGGGAGATATTGGATGGCATCTGAGCCTTCACACTGCTTGAATATAACTTACTTGGAAACACAGTGGATGCACGGAAAGCATGTACAGAGTTGCTCTTCTATGTAGTGGGACATGGTCATGTTTTTTGATCATGTGCATTCTCAGATTTGACTGTGTGAAATGGAATTGGAACAATTAGGGTTGTAAAGAAAGCTATTACTTTTAAACTTATTTCTCAAAAACAAATATTGCATTACAAAATGATTATATCTCACTCTTTTTTAAAAAGACTAAGATTCATGTGATTTCTTTTGAAGAAATAATAAAAAATGAAAATGTGACTTGGAACTCTGAATGCTGCCTTCTATATCTCTCTATGGAGAAAATATGCTTATAGACTATTTTGAAGAAGTTTATTTGGTGACTTGTGTTACCATACTGAAAGTGATAAAAGCAAATACTTTAGTCCTCATAGAAACTCTGTTGTTCTATGATTTCCTTTTTCCCAGTTGTGTGATTCAGTTGTGTAACATCTTCATTGTACAAATGATATAACTGAAGCTTAGGGAAGGCCACTGACATCCCAAGAGTAGGCAGCTTGGTAAATGCCAAACCCATACCCCATCTGGCTCCAGAATCCACACTTGGTCCTCAGTAAGTTTTCAATCCAGTAAGGAGAGATCCCAAAATGGTGAGATGAGAAAGACGTGCCTAAGTGGGGAGCATCTTGCCAGACTTAGAAAGAAAGCTGTGCTGGGGTGAGGTGGAAGCTGGGAAAGGAGCAGGCTTGCCGAGGTAAGAAGTTGATGGAAATAATCCTCACTTCCCTCAAACAGCTTTGTGACTTTGAGGAGTTTGCTTAGACCTCAGGAACCCCTTTATTTAAAGGGGGAAATGATACAGGCTCCATCTCAACAGGCTGTCCCCCCTGAGAAACTGTCATGCTAACATTTGAGTTAGCAGAGCTGACTATGGATTGTGGATGGTCCCCATCTTCTGGAATTTTCTGAAAAATGTACCGGTAATAATAATGTCCCGGTAATATCTCAACAGCTTTGTGCCTATAAGGCACACACTCACTCTGGGGGATTCTTTGCTCTTCTTTGTGCTGTGGATCCTTCTGGCACTTTGCTGAAGCTGTGACCTCTTTTCAGAGCAATGCTTGTAAATGTGTAAAATGTATACATCTGGTTACACAGTAAATAGTTATATTGAGATGCTGATATCAATCTATTAGAAATTATAATATATCTTCTTAATTATTAGAGCATTAAATAAAAAGATCTAGTGATTTTAATAAATACTGTTATTTTGAAGTAAGGAAGACCATAAACAATATTTCTAGGTATCTGTAACTTATGTTGGTAACAAATGCATAGCTAGTGAATACTAGACTAGTGAATACAGTCTCTTTGTCTACATTTGTGATCGAAGAATATGCTAAAATTTAGCTAGAGGTTAGTGAAAATAAAGATGCAACTTTTTCTATTCATTTTAACAGACCTGCTATATCTATACTATATCTATACTATATATCTATATATACTATATATGTATACTGCATGTTCTTAAGAACCCTTGAACTGTGTGGTTCAGTGTTTCAGGTTTTATGAAAACCCCTCCTGGGCTTTTGATTGAACTTCTAATGAATCTTCAGTTCAAACGAGGGAAAACTGATACCTTAGAAATGCTGTCTTCCTGTTTGCGATCATTGTAGTCTGAACTTCTGCAGTTATTCTTTAATGTCTTTCAGTACAATTTTTATCATAATCTCCATAAATGTCCTGAAAACTCTGTAACATTCATTCTTAGGTATTTTATATGTTTTGTTACCATTTGCTATTCTATTTAATTTATTTTCTAACTATGAATAAGTTTAGAAATGTAATCAGCTTTTGTATAAGGAACTATGAAGCTAGCCAATGACTTTCAGAATTTCAGCCTATACAATATCTGGAAATGATAACAGTTCCTTTTTTCCCGCCAATTTTGTGCTTTTATTTTTTAAATTTTCTTTTATGTACTAATAGGACTTTTAGTGCAGTGTTCATTAGAAACTGGTTAAGGTGTTCTCTCTGACTTTCAAGGAAGCACTTTTAATGTTTTCCCATTGAGGAGTATTGTGCTGGAGCCAATTTTTAGCAGCTATCAAGACCTAATCATTAATTTTCAGTGAATTTTGTATGAAAATACAATCATTATAAATTAAATTACTTATTAATTTAGTAATTAATTAAATTAGCATAATAAAGTAAATCATATAAAAACAAAGTAATACATTCTGAAATTTTGACACTTCCTACTTTATTTTATGGCATCTTCAGTTTAGTTCAGTTCAGTCACTCAGTCATCTCCAATCTTTGCGACCCCATGGACTGCAGCACGCCAGGCCTCCCTGTCCATCACCAACTCCTGGAGCTCACTCAAACTCATGTCCATTGAGTCAGTGATGCCATCCAACAGTCTCATCCCCGGTCATCCCCTTCTCACCCCACCTTCATCTTTCCCAACATCAGGGTCTTTTCAAATGAGTCAGTTCTTCCAATGAGGTGGCCAAAGTATTGGAGTTTCAGCTTCAGCATCAGTCCTTCCAATGAACACCCAGGACTGATCTCCTTTAGGATGGACTGGTTGGACCTCCTTGCAGTCCAAGGGACTCTCGAGAGTCTTCTCCAACACCACAGTTCAAAAGCATCAATTCTTCAACACTCAGCTTCCTTCACAGTCCAACTCTCACATCCATACATGACCACTGGAAAAACCATAGCCTTGACTAGATGGACCTTGGTTGGCAAAGTAATGTCTCTGATTTTTAATATACTGTCTAGGCTGGTCATAGCTTTCCTTCCAAGGAGTAAGTGTCTTTTAATTTCATGGCTGCAGTCATCATCTGCAGTGATTTTGGAGCCCCCAAAAATAAAGTCTCTCACTCTTTCCATTGTTCCCCATCTATTTCCCATGAAGTGGTGGGACCAGATGCCATGATCTTAGTTTTCTGAATGTTAAGCTTTAAGCCAACTTTTTCACTCTTCTCTTTCACTTTCATCAAGAGGCTCTTTAGTTCTTTTTCACTTTCTGCCATAAGGATGGTGTCATCTGCATATCTGAGGTTATTGATATTTCTCCCGGCAATCTTGATTCCAGCTTGTGCTTCATCCAGCCCAGTATTTCTCATGATGTACTCTGCATATAAGTTAAATAAACAGGGTGACAATATACAGCCTTAACATACTCATTTCCCTATTTGGAACTAGTCTGTTGTTCCATGTCCAGTTCTAACTGTTGCTTCCTGACCTGCATACAGATTTCTCAGGAGGCAGGTCAGGTGGTCTGGTATTCCCATCTCTTTCAGAATTTTCCATAGTTTATTGTGATCCACACAGTTGAAGGCTTTGGCGTAGTCAATAAAGCAGAAATAGATGTTTTTCTGGAACCCTCTTGCTTTTTCGATGATCCAGCGGATATTGGCAATTTGATCTCTGGTTCCTCGGCTTTTTCTAAAACCAGCTTGAACATCTGGAAGTTCACGGTTCATGTATTGTTGAAGCCTGGCTTGGAGAATTTTGAGCATTACTTTACTAGTGTGTGAGATGAGTGCAATTGTGTGGTAGTTTGAGCATTCTTTGGCATTGCCTTTCTTAGGGATTGGAATGAAAACTGACCCTTTCCAGTCCTGTGGCCACTACTGAGTTTTCCAAATTTGCTGGCATATTGAGTGAAGCACTTTCACAACATCATCTTTCAGGATTTGAAATAGCTCAACTGGAATTCCATCACTTCCACTAGCTTTGTTCGTAGTGATACTTTCTAAGGCCCACTTGACTTCACATTCCAGGATGTCTGGAATGTCTGGCTCTAGGTCAGTGATCACACTATTGTGATTATCTGGGTCGTGAAGATCTTTTTTGTACAGTTCTTCTGTGTATTCTTGCCACCTCTTCTTGATATCTTCTGCTTCTGTTAGGTCCATACCATTTCAGTCCTTTATTGAACCCATCTTTTCCTGAAATGTTCCCTTGATATCTCTAATTTTCTTGAATCTATCTCTAGTCTTTCCCATTCTTTTGTTTTCCTCTATTTCTTTGCATTGATCGCTGAGGAAGGCTTTCTTATCTCTCCTGGCTATTCTTTGGAACTCTGCATTCAAATGGGAATATCTTTCCTTTTCTCCTTTACTTTTCACTTCTCTTCTTTTTATAGCTATTTGTAAGGCCTCCTCAGACAACCATTTTGCCTTTTTGCATTTCTTTTCCTTGGGGATGGTCTTGATCCCTGTCTCCTGTACACGAACCTCTGTCTATAGTTCATCAGGCTCTCTGTCTATCAGATCTAGTCCCTTAAATCTATTTCTCACTTCCATTGTATAGACAAAAGGGATCTGATTTAGGTCATACCTGAATGGTCTAGTGGTTTTCTTGAGAAACCTGTATGCAGGTCAGGAAGCAATAGTTAGAACTGGACATGGAACAACAGACTGGTTCCAAATAGGAAAAGGAGTACATCAAGGCTGTATATTGTCACCCTGCTTATTTAACTTATATGCAGAGTACATCATGAGAAATGCTGGGCTGGAAGAAACACAAGCTGGAATCAAGATTGCCGGGAGAAATATCAATAACCTCAAATATGCAGATGACACCACCCTTATGGCAGAGAGTAAAGAGGAACTAAAAAGCCTCTTGATGAAAGTGAAAGAGGAGAGTGAAAAAGTTGGCTTAAATCTAAACATTCAGAAAACTAAGATCATGGCATCCGGTCCCATCACCTCATGGGAAATAGATGGGGAGACAGTGGAAACTGTGTCAGACTTCATTTTTTTTTGGGGCTCCAAAATCACTGCAGATGGTGATTGCAGCCATTAAATTAAAAGATGCTTACTCCTTGGAAGGAAGGTTATGACCAACCTAGACAGCATATTAAAAAGCAGAGACATTACTTTGCCAACCAAGGTCCATCTAGTCAAGGCTATGGTTTTTCAAGTGGTCATGTATGGATGTGAGAGTTGGACTGTGAAGAAGGCTGAGCACTGAAGAATTGATGCTTTTGAACTGTGGTGTTGGAGAAGACTCTTGAGAGTCCCTTGGACTGCAAGGAGGTCCAACCAGTCCATCCTAAAGGAGATCAGTCCTGGGTGTTCATCGGAAGGACTGATGCTGAAGCTGAAACTCCAATATTTTGGCCACCTCATGCGAAGAGTTGACTCATTGGAAAAGACCCTGATGCTGGGAGGGATCGGGGGCAGAAGGAGAAGGGGGTAACAGAGGATGAGATGGCTGGATGGCATCACCGACTCGATGGGCATGAGTTTGAGTCAACTCCGGTAGTTGGTGATGGACAGGGAGGCGTGGCGTGCTGCGATTCATGGGGTCACAAAGAGTCGGACATGACTGAGCGACTGAACTGAACTGAACTGACTTGCCTGAAATATTCCCTTGGTGTCTCTAATTTTCTTGAAGAGATCTCTAGTCTTTCCCATTCTATTGTTTTCCTCTATTTCTTTGCATTGATTACTGAGAAAGGCTTTTTTCTCTTTCCTTGCTATTCTCTGTAACTCTGCATTCAAATGGGTATATCTTTCCTTTTCTCCTTTGCTTTTTGCTTCTCTTCTTTTCACAGCTATTTGTAAGGCCTCCTCAGACAGTCATTTTGCTTTTTTTTGCATTTCTTTTTCTTGGGGATGGTCTTGATCCCTGTCTCCTGTATAATGTCATGAGCCTCCATCCATAGTTTATCAGGCACTCTGTCTATCAGATCTAGCCCCTTAAATCTATTTCTCACTTCCACTGTATAATCATAAGGTCACATCTGAATGGTCTAGTGGTTTTCCCTACTTTTTTCTATTTAAGTCTAAATTTGGCAATAAGGAGTTCACAATCTGAGCCACAGTCAGCTCCCAGTCTTGTTTTTGCTAACTGTATAGAGCTTCTCCATCTTTGGCTGCAAAGAATATCATCAGTCTGATTTCAGTGTTGACCATCTGGTGATGTCCATTTGTAGAGTCTTCTTTTGTGTTGTTGGAAGATGGTGTTTGCTACTTTATTTTATGGCATCTTACTGTTATCTAATCTCTTGAGGTTATTTACATACCTTGAATCTGTGTGGTGAAAATGCTATATAATGATGTAATACATGCATTCTCTTTCCAACTTCATGATTAGTGACATCATGTTGATAGCCTTGAATTGGCCACAGTATAAGTATTTACACCAGTGTTTTTGTTGTCTAGTTGCTCAGTCATATCTGACTCCTTTTGACTCCATGGATTGTAACTCCTCTGTCCATGGGATTTGCCAGGCAGAATACTGGAGTGGGTTGCCATTTCCTCCTCCAGGGGATCTTCCTGACCGAGAGATTGAATCCGAGTCTCTTGCTTGGCAGGAGGAACAGTATACACCATAGGTAGGTGACAAATGCTCCCACTCAGCTGATGTTAAAGGTTTACTAATAAACCTCTGACCAAGACTAACGCTTACTGCAGGCTGTAGCGCTTTCCTAGCCTGTTGGTTAAAGGAAAGGAAATTAAGGATATGAAAAAGATGGAGAGTGGGAGGGGAATGAGAAGGGGATGAAAGTAAAAGGGAAGGAAGAAGACAGGAAGGGAAGACAGAGACGCGTCAATCAATGTGTTAACCAGAATATGGTGTTTCTCCCCCCAGATAACTGTGATGCTCCTCTGGCGTCCTCCTTGCCCCGGGCTTCCTTCACCAGTTCCTCAGAGCTGTCTAGTAGCCATGGCCCTGGCTTTGCAAGTCTTAATCGCAGGGATGGTGAGTCTGCAACTGTTTGCTTGTTCATCTACTTTTTAGTTTTAGAACAGGTTATAGAGGGGTGACTAATCAAGTGTGCTGGTCAGGAATAACTAAAACAACACATGAAGAGCCAGGGTCCCAGCCGCTGGGGAAAACTCAATAGGCCACTGCATATGTCTGTGAGATGTGAAGCTGCCATAGGATATGGTGGGAAAATGACTTCATCCCCGGACTTGGCCTGGGGAGACCAGGTGAAGGCTGCTACTGAAAATAAAGATCCCATTCCTATTAGTGGGAAAGGAGTTAGTGACTTATTTTTTGGAGAGATATTCATGCACTTTTGCTACTTGAATGTTGTTGAGTAAATTACTTTTCCTGTTGCACAAATATTAATTCAGTGGATTAAATCCGTGAATGCATACATGTAAAGCTCAAAAGTTTTGATATTTTTTTAAGAGATAGATTTTTTAAATGAAAGATTTATTCAGAAAAGTTAAAACTAACTGTCTCATGTAAAAGCACTGCTATAAACTCTGGAGATACGACTAGGGGATTGACCGTGTTTCTCCCTCTTTGAGGTTTCCAAGATTAACTCAAGTCTAGCTTGAGTTTACTGTGTCCTTAAGAATCAAATTCCAAAACCTAGTAAGTGACTGATAAATGGGCAGGGAAAAGTAAGAAAGCAGGTGAAGAAATTCATGGAGCTCATGGTGGGAACGCATGTTCGTTAATTGCCTACCTTCATGATCTTTGCCCAGGAAAAGGCATTTTATGGGCAGATATTTACTCCTCAAAACATCATCCATAATCTAGATTTCAGTGAGATCAATTAAATTATCAAATTACCCGTTTTTGGTCTGATGGTTACTCTAATATCAGCTTATCATATAAACTTTCCAGTGGTTGCCCTAAAATTGTAAAACCTAAATAAGCCATACTTAATTAGTTTAAAGAAGCTCAAGGGGCTTGTGTGTTGTGTTTCAAATTTGCATATGTCGAATATGTTTATGATTCAGGACTCTACTACTGTCAGTATAGTAGCAATGGAAAGTTTATAAACATTAGAAGGGAAAATCCTGAAGTTTAAGATGAACTTATTTCTATTATATTTAATTAAAAAAATTAATAACTCAGAGTATGGTAAGGCATCATTATAAAATGCTAAGTACAAAGCTTATCTTCTATATTTAAACTACTCTCTTTGCATGTTTAAATTAATTAAAGAGAGTGGCAATCAGCTAATGAGGTTTTTTTTAATGGTTGTTGCTACTCTGATTGCATATAGTGTAGATTTTGCTAAATATTTCTAGATGCTACCATCTGATTTCAGACCCATTTCTAAAGCATGCTTTAGATAGCACAATTTATCAATATTCCTTCTAAAGGATTATTTATGTGTGTTTTCTGTTAAAAGTCAGCATCTTGGAGTCTTTTTTTGGCATTTCCTTTGTCTTGGTGAGTGCTGGAGAACATATTAGTTCACTTTAGATTATTGTGAGGTAAAATATGGATAGTATAAAATGTGGATGAGCAGAATGAGCATAATGATGATGATGATTCTTCATATATAGTAGTTTTAGCTTTTAAAAAATGTTTCGTGTATGATCTAGCAATGAAAATCATGTTGGACTCCCTTATATATGGTTAAAATTCCCTTGGTCTATGTTATGATATTCGTAGGTTTTAAAGAAGGTGGCCTGTCTTACATTCCTAGTTTCTTATTTTGCCCAGAAATTACCAAACTTCTAGAATGTTCATTAGAATTAGAAATGCCTCCAATATTATAGCTTCCACCAAGAGCTTTATACGTAATAGCCCATCACTTCATCTACCTGATACATAAAGGTGATAAGAGAATAATCTATGTATAACTTTTGATTGTGTGAGTGTGTATCTGTCTATCCATAAATTTGACCCCGTGTATAAACCAGAGTCAAAAAATTCAAAATTGAAGGTATCTGATAATTTTAAAGTACATCACTGATTCAACACATTACAACACTGATTTATTAGAATTTATTGCACATTTAATGTTTTTCATTTTATATATATTTTTGCTTTCACATTTTATTTATGTATTTATTTTGTTTTCTATTAATTTATGAAAAGGAGTAAACTATTTCTTAGAGAAGACTTTACAATAAATAGAAAAAAGAGGTCTGTGAAGGATATTGAGAGGGATGAACAGAGAAGTCAGGGTAGATCTACGTGTTTCCAGGGACAGGCAGAAACCAAGCAGAGAGTCTAATCATATTGGCTGCTTTTGTTTCCATTAATATTAAGTTGATATTTCCTAGAATTATGTTACCAAATATTTCTCATAAAAATAAGATAGCTGAAATCTGTATATTCTAAATAAGAATGTTGGATCACACAGAGTCGGACACAACTGAAGTGACTTAGCAGCAGCAGCAATATGACTTCATTTTTTTCTTCTAAAAAATCTCCTAAGGAAACTTTATCCAGTTTATCCAAGTTTTTCCAGACGAAAGTTAAAAAAACAAAACCCAAACCAAAGACTATCTTAGGGTAAACCATGCTGGACTTTCATTCTGTATCTTGCATATAAAAATAGCCTTTTGTTTTTACAATTATTGTTACTCCTCAGACTGGTTCTGTAGCATTTCAGATGCTGCTTTCCAACATCGCTGTGTTCTCTTTAGTCATGTGATCTGTAAACACAGGTGTGATGGTGAAATGTGTGGTTCTGACCAGAAGCTAATTGAAGTTGATTAGAAGGAAGTATACACACATTTGGGCTTCCCCGGTGGCTCAGCTGGTAAAGAATTCACCTGCAATGCAGGCGATCCCAATTCAATTCCTGGGCTGGAAAGATCCCCTGGAGCTACCCACTCCAGTATTTTTGGGCTTCCCTGGTGGCTCAGAAGGTAAAGAATCTGCCTTCAATGCAGGAGACCTGGGTTCTATCCCTGGGTTGGGAAGATTCCCCTGGAGGAGGGCATGGCAACCCACTCCAGCATTCTTGTTGCAGGAAGGGGGACTCCTTCCAGGGCCCCAAAGTGGGCTCTTGTCTAACACTCAGAATTAAATTGTCCAAGGAGACACGTGTGCTGATAAAGCAAGAGATTTTATTGGGGGGGGGGCTTCCAGGTAGAAAGCAGGAGGGTAAGGGAACCCGGGAGAACTGCTGTCACGTGGCTTGCATTGGGTTTTATGGTGATGGGATTAGTTTCCAGGTTGTCTCTGGCCAATCATTCTGACTCAGAGTCCTTCCTGGTGGCACATGCATTGCTCAGCCAAGATGGATGCCAGCAAGAAGGATTCCGGGAGGTGGTTGGACACATGGTATCACCTTTTGACCTTTCCCGAACTCTTCCTGTTGGTGGTGGCTTATTAGTTCTGTGTTCCTTACGAGGACCTCCTGTTGCAAAACAACTTAAGCAAATGTTTACTATGGTGCCTGGCCAGCGGGGGTGGTTTCAGTCAGTGTGCTTCCTCTATCATTCTCTGCTGGAGAATCCCCATGGACAGAAGAGCCTGGCAGGCTATAGTCCATGAGGTCCCGAAGAGTCGGACCCAACTGGACGACTAAGCACAGCATCACACACACATTTTGTTTGAGGCCGAGAGCTCAGTTCCTCTGTGTACTGTTGCCGAGTTGAATCTAAGAGACAGAGTTTGGAGTGAAGTGATAAAGGATAGCTTTATTACTTTGCCAGGCACAGGGGGCCACAGTGGAACTAATGCTTTTAAAATCATGTGTCCACACTTCAGAAAGATTATGAGAGTTTTTATAGCAGTTTTTCAAAGAGGATGTGATCAACTCATGGACGTTCTTCTGATGGTTTGGTGGTGAGGTAAATGGAGTCACCCTTCGGGTCCAACTGGCCTTGGGTCTCCAGGCTTGTGGGCAGCATACTGTCATTAATCGTTAACTTCTCCCACCTCGAGGCAGCTTCGATATCTGCAAAATAGCTCCAAGATATTGTTGTGTATATCCATTGATGGGGAAATAGGACCTTGTCCAAAGGCTGCTCTTGACTGTTTCTTCCTGGTTCCACATCCCTCCCTTCCCTAATTAACAACTGCATGAATCTGCCCATTGGAACTCAGGGGAGGTCACAGAGGCTGAATGAAGGCTGTTTCCTGTAATCAAAGAAATGAGGGACATAGAAAGTTGTGCCCAGGAGCCCCATAGGGCCCTGCATGGATCATGTTCTTTTTTGTTTCTCCAAAATGCTTACCTAAACCATAATTCCCAGAAAGAGGAACCACTCTATTCATGGCCCAGATGCTGAAATTCATGCATTCTACTATGTCAAGTCACTTGTCAGTGATGGCACAAATGACATTGCTTCAAATTTAACTTGATCAAAAATGACATTTCAGATTGCTGTATTGTGTATTGCCAACAGAAAGTAGATGGAAACAAGCTGAAATGGCTGGATGTTTTCTTTTCTCTTTGTAATTCTTCACCTTTCTCATACTGAGACTTTGATCCCGTTTCCTCAAAATAAACATATTTTGGTGGAGCCAAGAAAGATTTTTGTCTAAAGTTCCAATACAGTGAATGACTAAGCATGACTAATCTCAGTTTTAAGATACTTATTTTTAAGTCAGGAAGTACATTTACTAGTACAAGTTAATGCTATAGGTTTTAGCAGAAAATAAAGATGTATGATTACATTAGGAGAAAATGCTTAGACCCGGGCATTAGATAGTAAACATTTTCTTATAACCTGCAATGTCTGATTATTTAGATTCCGCAGTATCCCAAATAAGATATAATATAAAATTCACTCTTTGTTACAACAAAGTTTAAAAAAAATGGAAAGAGTGAATAATAATTTAAAATGTCTAAAAGTATTTCAATTCCTGATATAAATCAGAATATGAATATTACATCAAAAATTTCTGATGCAAATTTTATAATAATTAATTTTCCCCTCATATTTTTTCATAGAATCATAGTTCTCAAATATTCCTATCTTTTATTCACAGGCTAGAAGGCTGGTAGAACTGGTCAGTATTCCCAAATACTAGTCTGAGCAATTCAAATTGCCATAAAAGAGTTTGTGAATCAAATTTTTATAGATATATGAATGCATTGGGAAATTTTTGCCTCTGGATGTCAGATTTTGCATTCTGTTTGTGCTTCTAAAAGTTTTTAGACCAATTAAGGCCAATACACATTTTTTCTTGAAGCCACTTTTTTTCTATTGTTATTATTATTTTTTTAAACAAGTGATCCTGCAGATGCACTGTGGTTGTTGAGTGCAATGAATAAGCCAAGTGTAACAGCATCTGTACACCCACATACTAAAGCCTGGGCGGCACTGTCCTGACAACCACGTAACTTTATTAAATCACAGCTCCTCTAAAATGCACGATTGTGGGACTTCCCTGGGATCCAGTGGTTGACTTATGCTTCCAATACAGGCGACTTAGGTTCAGTCCCTGGTCAGGGAACCAAGATCTCTCATGCCATGGAGCAAGGCCAAATAAATAAATAAAATAATAAAATGCATGTTAGTAGCATGTGGGAGGAGAAACCATCAAATCCCAGAGTTCATGTAGACCGGGCATGTGGGCATATGGAATTGCACAGAACTCATCTTTTCTGATTCTTCCACGGTCCTTTTCAAGACCTAGAGTTTTCTGTTTTCCCAGAGAGCCTAAGGCACTAGATGACACAAACCAGGAAAAACCAGGCGTGTTTTCAGTGTCCTCAACAACCTCCAGGGAGACAGTATTGCCCTTTGTGTCTGTCATGTAGCCCAAATTATAGAACTGCCCCCAAAATAAGGCAATCTTGTCTCTTTTGGATTCATAGCCTCTTTTGAACAGAAGAACATCTTCCAGGGATGCTCAGACTTCTTTCCAGGACAGTATTTGGGTTTACAGACGAGCTCCTGCCCTCATGGAGCTGAACAGTCGGAGGGGCGCCCCATGTCGGGGTCTCAGTTCCTTGTTATCTGCTGAGGGACGTTTGTCTGCTCTTGACTCTGGGGGTTCCTGGGCACCCATTCTTGAAACCTGTGGCAGATACACCTCTTGGTAAGATCATGTTCCCAGGGAATAAGCCACTGTCCCTTTAGGAATCTGTCTGGTGTCACTCCTCACCTCCCTGAAGCCTGACCTTGAGTCTCATTTGGTTTCCAGCCTGAGTTCCCTTGATTACAGGTTTAACTTGTCTTTGTGAAGTTAACTTGTTCACATCAGTCAGACTCTCTCTCATTTACCTTCTATGCCCCCTTTGGTGGCCTGTGGGGATTCTGGGTCACCATGTGGGGGGTTGGGGGGGCGGGGAATCCTGTGAATGACTTCGGCCTGTCCAGAGTGACCTATCGCTTCCCCTCAGCTTGTGGCGGTTACATAGCCCCTCTCCGCCACCAGGGGGTGGGGAAGCGCAATACTGCCTGGGCCTGGAAGGGAGAAAACCGGAAATGTTGGAGACTGTTAGTAATGACTGCCCAGCCCCTACACGATGATCTCCCCAAACTCCACACGGGCCCCCAGGAAGCCTCTCCTCTGCTTGTTTATTCCTCGCACTCTCTGTCCCCCTGGGACTTCATTCCTGAGCAAGGTGTCTGAATCTCTTCTCCCACGACCTTTCACCCTTCCTCCATTTGCCCTCTTTCCCACAATCCTCTGGGCTTCCATCTCTTCCTCCTGACAAAGGAGACACCACACGTACTGTTTGCTGTTTTCTGAGTTGGTCTTTGTCCTCCGTGGCTTCTCTAGGGCATAAGGGCATAATGATCACTGGCTAACAGGATTTGCTAGAGGAGTGAAAAACACAATGGATTATCTTTGCAAAATTATGTCTGTGTTTGTAATCTGAACAGTAGGTATCTCAAGGTGGCAACAATTTTGCCATAGTATTTTCCCAAGAGTAAATACTATCTATGACGTACTTGACAACTTCCCCAAAGGTATGTAGAAGCTCCTCTAAGCACTATCCAAATTCTAAAATAGTGGTCTAGCAAATTCAGCTGATTTTTTTCCCCCAAAGTAATTCACTTCTATGTTGTGTATAATATACAGAAATGTTCATGAAAGTCATTTACTTAACAGTATGTATCCTTGACATGAATGAGGGCTAGTGGCTTAGTCAGTAAAGAATCTGCCTGCAATGCAGGAGACCCAGGTTCAATCCCTGGATCAGGAAGATCCCCTGGAGAAGGGAATGGCCACCCACTCCAGAATTCTTGCCTGCGAGATCCCATGGACAGGGGAGCCTGGTGGGCTGCAGTTCACGGAGTTGCAAGAGTCAGACATGGCTTAGTGAGTAAACCGTCACCACCCTGACATACACCATGATGTCATTGTTTACTCCACTTTTAATATTGGCATCCCTATGAAGATATGTTTTGCCTCATCACCTCATACTGCTTTACTCATATAAGAAGCAATTCTTGCTTCTTGTCGGGATATTCCTTTTTTTCTTTTTTGGAGTCATGAGGAAAGACATCCCAATTGAGGTGGTCTTCAATCCTGCCAAAGAGGTGAGGTTCAATTAGCAACTGTTCATGAGGCATCTGGTATTGCTCAAGATACAAGAGTCCCATGTTAAAGCACAGAGGAACCCTGAATTGCTAGTTTAACTGGTGACATCGAAACTGGTCCAGAAGACCATAGCCAGTGACTAAGGCTGCTGGAATATCTTTGTGGAGCCTTTTGTCAGCTGCTCCTGCCTTTGCTCTGAACATAATGAGGAACTTCTGGACCAGTTGCTGACTGGAAGATGATATTTCAGGGGTTCCCTGTTCTCTCTACAGTGTGATTTTTGCAGTGGAGTCCTCCCTTTGGAAATTCAGTGGAGGGGCTTCACCCTGAAAGATAATAGTTCCATACTTTACTGGGGATGAATGCCAACTCCCTGAAAAAAAAAAATGCTCCTTAATCAGTTGTATTTGCATTTTGTGATGCTTAGATCTCATCCTTTTTGGAGTCTCACTTTACTACTCTATTTTATATAACAGGTTGTTAGTACATACTCTTTTTATCCAAGGCTTTCACAGTGTGTTTACAAAGTGTAATGAATTCAGATAAATAACATCACTAAAGAAAATGTAACTTATACCATCAGTAGAACTTTTTCCAGAGGCTTCTGGCTGAGTGAGCAGTCAAGTATGGTTGGATAATTTAGTTATCATGGTTATTTCCCTGACATGATCCTATACTGTATTTAATTGAAAAAGGAGCCATTGACTTAAGAAGCGTAATGGCGTATCCGTGGGAAGTGTTGGGGGCCTTGGAGTAGAGTGCCTGGCCTCCTGGCCTTCTGGGCATCCTGGATTCCCCACTGTTCTCTACACATCAGAGGGAAATGATGCCTATTCTGAGTGACCCCACGAATGATCCGGACTCATATCTGTTCTGAGTAACTCTGAAAGATGCACAATGATGCTTTTATAGAATTAGACCAGATCTCAGAGCTGCACCTTTGGTAAACATGAAGATTTTACAGGACATTAACAAATAAGCTCGGTCATACATGTTATTTAGTCATAATGAAGTACTGCATGTTTGGATGGTTTATAGGCTTACTGGACAATTCTCATTTTATCTCTAAGGTAAGAAATTAGCAAAATCATCTTATAGTCTTATCAGTACAGAGCTTCAAACAAATAAGAACTGAAAAGCTAAAAATCAACTCAACTCCGATTGCCTCTCTAGTGTATGTTTTCTGACACTTGGTTAGGGGTGTCAGGTTGGTTTACAGAGATTTGGAAGGCTGGACTAATTACAGTTCATGCAGGCAGGATGTCTCAGGCTCCTGTCTTGTTGTGGCAAGAATTTAAACAACAGACTAGTTTACAGCTCAGATGCAGCTCAAGCAGACAGATCTTTTATTAGACAATGAATAGTGCAGTCCTGAGAGGAGGGAGTACCTGACCCTGAAGGAGTGGCCACGATCCCTCTTGACTTTCCCTGTTTAGTCCTTCCCATCTTCTCCTCTTGGTTCTGCCCTGTGCGAGGTAGGGCTTGTACCAGCCACCAATCAGGAAAAGGAATGCAAATAGACGTATGCTCAAGGCTGGCTGACAGTTGCAAGTTATATAACAGTAGGCTTTATTGCACATGACATTCCCATAATTTAGTCTGTTATAATCAGATGGATATATGTATAGAATATTTATGAGCCCTTAATGGGCCCCTGGCTGCCTCAGGTCCCTTGAGGACACGTCTGTGCGTCAAGGGCACTGTGGGCTGGAGCTGGAGAAGCCCCTGGGGTTAGTTTCATCCACTGCGTGCCTAGAGTGCTGGTGCAGCAGTTGGGAAAGTCTCTGTGGTTATTTTTGTAGCATATCTGTGAGCTTGCCTGGGCATGTCTGGGGTGAGATTTAGAGATCAGCTTGCATCCCTTTAGGCTAGGCCATCTCTTGTTGCTAATGTCTAACTCCCTACCTAACATTACTGTATATGAGAAGCAAAACAAAACAAACAGTGGCAATGGATTTTTCTTTATTTTATGCAGAAAGAGCTGCAGCAGTGAATGTTAAATGCCACAGGCATTGAAAGTTGTCCCTTGGGATGCTTCAGACAGAACTTCAGGGAGTCACAGGTGAACAGTCACACTGTGTTTTTTTCCCCTTAATATTACTGGCATTTAACTGAAATCACAAATTAATCAGTATACACTTTTTAATTTTATTTTGAATTGTCTTCTTACAAAACCATTACAGGGTATGTTTGCATTTAGTACAGGAGTGTGTTTTAATTAGGCTGCTGTGTGATTTTTTTTTTTTTTCTTTCCTCTTATGGATGCACTTTTTGGAAAACGGTCTGTTCTCTCCTGCTCAGGCTGCTAGCAGATTGCTGAGAGTACAGCAGAAAGGGGATCAGAGGTTACCTAGACAGGTCCCAGAGGCAAAGTTTCTGTGTTTTCTCTACATCTTAATAGTCAGGAATGGTATATGTAACTAGTTGAAACTGCTTCTTAAGAAATCAGAGCTGGAGCAAATGCTTAAATTTTCCTCAGCACTGTAGGTGGGGTTGTGACAAAAACATCAGTATTTAAAGCCCAGAGATCTCTGAGCAGGCAGGCCAGAGAGCATGCCCAGGGCCTGCCCACCCACCAGCCCCTCTTTCCTGGAACGTCTGTCATTCCTGCTTCTCTCATCCTCTCCCTACTCACCCAGCCCCACCTGGAATCAGTAATATGTCTCCTGTGAATTTGCTGTTGCTGTTCAGTTGTTAAATTGTTTCTGACTCTTTATGATCCCGTGGACTGCAGTATGCCAGGCTTTCTTGTCCTTCACTATCTCCTGGAGTTTGCTCAGATCCGTGTCCACTGAGTCAGTAATGCTATCCAACCATCTCATACTCTGCTTTCCCCTTATCCTTTTGCGTTCAATCTTTCCCAGCATCAGGGTCTTCTCCAGTGAGTCAGCTTTTCACATCAGGTGTCCAAACTATTGGAGTTTCAGCTTCAGCCAATGACTATTCAGGGTTGATTTCCTTTAGGATTGACTGGTTTGATCTCCTTGCAGTCCAAGGGACTCTCAAGAGACTTCTCCAACACCACAATTCAGAGGCATCAACTCTTCAGCACTCAGCCTTCTTTATGGTCCAGTTCTCACGTCCATACGTGGCTACTGGAAAAACCGTAGCCCACCAGTCTCCTGTGTCCATGGAATTCTCCAGGCAAGAACACTGAAGTGGGTAGCCATTCCCTTCTCCAAGGGATCTTCATGATCCAGAGATCAAGCCCGGGTCCATCTGAGTCACCAGGGAAGCCTCTTCTGTGAATTAAGATGCATTTAAGTGAGGGAAAAAACACACAGAGCTTGATAAGATCCATTTGAGTCAATGTAATGGAGATCTTGAAGGGAAACTTCCCTTGGTGACAGTTTCAATTTAGCCATTTACTTACTTGACATATAGATGCCCTGGAGATGGGTGGGTCTCTTCACTTCAAATTAACCCATTTGACATTGGTCCCTTGGGTATCTCTCTGCTCTGAATCTTGTTGAAAGTTGAGGAAGGCATGAAATTATTTTTCTTTTCAGCTCTGGATAATTTCCCTCTCAGCACAAAGCTGACAATCTTTATGACAGTTCATGCCCTGTGGTCACCAGGAGCAGGGGTCATTGTCTTTGTGGTCAGTGACCAGGATAATTAAGGCCCCAGCTGGAAGTTTCCTGTTCAACCTTTCCTCTCCTCCAAAGACACAAATCACTGCCTGTGTCTGAGCCGACCAAAGGTGGGGGAAGCAGTCACACAGGAGTAAGTGGGGACAAACCTTCCAATATATCTGCCGATTGTTTGCTGGTTTAGTCCCTGAGTCTTGTTCAACTCTTCGGGACCCCATGGACTATATATAGCCTGCCAAGCTTCTTTGTCCATGGGATTTCCCAGGCAAGAATACTGGAGTGGGTTGCCCTTTCCTTCTCCAGAGGATCTTCCAGACCCAGGGATCAAACCTGCACCTCCTGCATTGGCAGGTGGGTTCTTCACCACTGAACCACCTGAGAAGTCCATGTCTGCCAGTATAGCAATATTAAATACAGTCTGGCTATCAATAAACAAACAATACTGAACAACTGACAAATCACAGAGATATGTTCTCAGAAGGGGTAGAGAATGAAAAGGGAGCTAAGCTTTAATAAAACACCCTCATCAGAACCTAAAATGGTTGTTTCTTCTTTGCAAAGCAGAGACGGTAACACCAGTCTTACTTGCAGGGTGCGTGTCAAGTAACACTTGGAGTGTCTGGGAGGGTCCTTAGCACATCCCATGCTTATGAGAAGTTTTGGCTACTTCATTTTCTTTCGTTTATCTCGTTTATTGCAGAACAGTGGTTCAGCTCTACTGGTCAGTAAGACTGCTCGGGGCTCCCTAGCAGTGTTCAGGTTGTATTTGTGTATTTCCCACTTTTCCCAGTCATTAGAAAAAGAGGCGGTCACCGTGGTGGGCTCTGTGAATGAGCAAAGCGCAGCAGCTCACATCATCCCCCAGCAGGTGTCTGGGGGTTACCCCGTGGCTGCGTTATCTAAGGGAAATGAATTGCCCCACAGCACAGGGGATTCTGCAGTTTCATTACTTTAGCAGAGTACCTACTTAATCAAATAGCTTCATTTGCATACCAGTAGCACCGCCTCCCCACAGGTAAGGGATATGAAGTGTTCAGGGTCAGTTACCTGCAGATGTTGAAGACCGGCTGACAGAGATGTAGATGTGTCTGTGAGAGGCTGGTCCCAAGGCAGCACGCTGGCAACATGCTGATACTGTTCAGTCTCCTGTGCTTCTGTACATGTGATGCTCATAACATGTTAATGATACTTCCTGACTTCAAAAGAGATTAAAAATGACACAGAAAGATTGTGAAGTTTTTTTTAAAAAAGTGTATCATCAGTACACCCTTTGATACTAATATAAGTCAGAATACAGGACATTTAATAGTTTCTCAGAGATTTAAAAGGATTCATATAAAATTTTGTAAGTAGAACCTCTAAGTTAAAATGACAGCTAAATGCCAACACCTAATACTTGACTTATTTTGGTTACAAAATTATAGGCAATTGCCGAGTAATGTTACTTGGGACTATTAGTTAACCCTCAGCTAGAACTCAGAGGGACTTCTCATTCATCAGATATTAGTTGGGACCTTTGCACAAATGAGTAGAATTAGCAGGAAGGTGTTGGGTGATGATCAGTCCTGTAATTAAAGACAAAGAAAGATTTTGAAACTTTCACAGGTTGTAGAACACCAAGGAGACAGGTGACTAAATGCAACACAGGATCCTGGAACAGAAAAAGTGAGTTAGCAGAAAAACCGGAGACATCGAAATAAAAGTTTATCATTTCTTTAACCTTGTACCAGGGTTTACAGCTTAGTTTTGATCAAAGTGCCATGGTGATGTCAGAAATTAACATTAGGAGACATTAGGTAAAAAGCAGACAGGAATTCCCTACCATCTTTGCAACTCTTTTGTAAATCTGAAATTATTTCAAAATTGAAAGTTAAAAAATGTGTTACAGAACAACCAAAAATGTGGCGTATTTAAGATTCTGGATCAAAGGAAAAGATACTGTGCTTGTGGCACAGTGAGAAGAATTTATAATATTGGAACAAAGATTTACTACAGGAAATGAGGAAGTCACCGAAAGAATCTGTGAGCTTTAGACTTAACTAAGAGTTATACATGTTAAGTTATACTTAACTAAGAGTTATACTCTTAACTAAGAGTCATAACAGTTTCAGTAAACAGGGTGTGGATGTTAATAATTGCCCTTAATACAAAGATAATAAATGTTGCCTACAGTATCAGGCTTTGTTATGAGAGTCTCAAATTAGGTGTAAGAATAATGGGAAAAATTTTTTAAAGCTACTTTTTTCATGTTAGGGATTGTTTACATGACACTTTGTTTTCTAGACATGGATAATTAGCAAAATATCAGTTCTAGAATGCATTTCAGATCTATTTCCCAATTTTATATTACATAATAATTTAAATGAACAAAATGTATTATAATATGATATCTAAATCCAAATTAAAAACTCATGTTTCTAATAAGTGGAAGAACAAAATATACCAATAATACATTCTCAGAAATCTGTAATTCTTTGCTTTCTTACCAGCACTGGAAAAAGCAAAGCGCAATGATTTCTACTCTGCACCTATTTTCATCAATATGCAAGAAACTCCTTATCATTAGCCTCCTCTCTGGATTCTCATTCATCCTACCTCCTGCCTGTTCAGAACTCTCGCTCCCCGCACAGAAATTAATTTCATCTTCACCACTCCCATGTTGCCTTTCAAGTTGTTCTTTGAATTGTTCTCAAGTTATTCTCTCTATTATGAGTCTGTGAGCACCTTGAATGCAGGGCTATGCCATAACCATCTTTGTTATCCCAGTTCTCAACACTGTAGTTCCTCATGTTAGGAATCCAGAATAAGGTTTTCTAATTCTGCCATGGTCTGGGTATTCTCCTTATGGCCAACAGAGGGCAAGTCATGTGTTAAAGCCAATGAACACACTAGTTCCAAGCTCTGATGTGACGGCCTGTTGTCCACCTGTTGTATTAAGCACTTTCACTGAGTGGGACCCCCAAACTCCAAAGAGTCAGGGGCTACAGACAATCCAGTTAATAAAAGTTTCATTCGTTTGCACTTAACTTGTGTTTTTATTTTTTGTTTGTATAAGTTTGTGTAATTATGAGGCATTATATAAGGAAGAATTTGAAACTATGATTTTTATAAATTTCATTTATGATACTATTCTTCCAGGTTAATAAAAATTTCAAAGATTTCTCCATCTTTGTCATTTTTCTTTTTTCTATTCCCCACAAAAAGGAGCTGGTGGCTGGTCGCCTCTTGTGTCAAATCAATACCAGTGGCTGCAGATTGACCTTGGAGAGAGAATGGAGGTCACAGCCGTGGCCACCCAGGGAGGGTATGGGAGCTCCGACTGGGTGAGCAGCTACCTCCTGATGTTCAGCGACGGCGGGAGGAGCTGGAAGCAGTATCGCCGAGAGGAGAGCATCCGGGTAAGTGCTAACCCTACTGGAAAGCAGTCTGTCAGAGTATGAACTGTACCAGTTACAACATTTTGCTGCCCATCTGTCAGGTCAAGTACAGAAACAGAGCCTCCTAAATTACTCGAAAATATTCCCACGGAATGTAAGGCACATATGACATTTTAGAATACACTGTCTCTGTATAATTTATGAAACAAGTAAAAGGTAAAACAATGTAGGGAAAATGTCTTCCCATTACTTCTTTAAACAGTGTGTAGTCTAAGGTTTAAATAAATCACATACAATTCACTTTATTTTTGTTTAATATCAGGCACAGTAGTTTGTATTGCCTGAGCATTTTTTCATTAAAGCATATTCATTTATTTTTCTGTGCCCTCTGATAAATCGAAATTTCTAAAAGACTCAGAACGTTTAAAGATTGATGTAATGGAGGGTCTTTCCGTGGAGGACTTCTTGAGGCACGTGTCGGATTCCTGCTTCAGCAGGAGCTTCAGCACCATGGGGCTCCTTGCAGTTTATGGACAATACATGGTTAGGATTCTTTGATCATAACTACTTTAATTTACATCAGACACATAGTTTCTATTTTGATCACATATTCATCCTCCTTTTAGAAGAATTAAGTTTTGTTTGCTTAACTTTTGGAATTTTAAAATATATATAATCGACTACATAGTTAGGGTTTCATATCTTTAAATCACAGTTTGCTCCAAGTGAAAAGTTTCAAAAGTAGAGTGTTGCAAAAAAGATCCACCCAGGGTTTGCAATTGGGTGATGGGGCAACCAATGGGGGGGGTGTGTGGCCTGAAGAAGATTTGTCAAATGGAGACAAAATGACTTTTTTTGTTTTTATTAAAAATGTAATTTAGGAATTCGGAGGAGCAAGGAATGAACTGTTAGTGTTTGATGAGGACAGGGTTTCAGTTTGAGGAGATGAGAAGTTCTGGTGGTCGTCATGGTTGCACAGCAGTGTGAATGCTAGTGTCAGAATTGTGCATTTCAAAATGTCTAAAGGGCTAAACGTTACGTTATATATACTTTACCACAATAAAAATATGTGTGTCTTCTATTTAACTTAGTCTAAGGATGTTGTGTAACTTAAATTTTTTTTTTCTGAATTGTCATGGTAAGAGGAAAAATGTCAGCTAAAAACCCATTATCGATAAGGCTAATAGGCAACACAATGATAATATTTGTTGGGCAACAAATTGCCCTCATTTGAGTTTCCTTAGACACTAAAGTTATGTTAAGACCTAATAGATTGTGGTCTACTTAATTGTTCTTTGTCTCTGGAGCACTTATTATTAAGTTTGTCAGTAAATGTTGACGTAAATTGAATCAAGAAGAACTTGTTAATTATCTAACATTAATTAAAAGAATAAAATGGGAAGGAATTTGTGAGTGATTTTAGGGCTGCCTGAGAAAGTTTCCAAACAAGCAGTTGCCATGTATATGATCGGGAGCAGTTATTAGTGTTGTGCTAATTCTAAGAGCACCAAGTCCAAACCAGAGTTAGTTCAGTTCAGTCACTCAGTCGTGTCCAACTCTATGCAGCCCCATTGACTGCAGCATGCCAGGCCTTCCTGTCCATCACCAACTTCTGGAGTTTACTCAAACTCATGTCCATTGAGTTGGTGATGGCATCCAACCATCTCATCCTCTGTCATCCCCTTATCCTCCCACCTTCAATCTTTCCCAGCATCAGGGTCTTTTCAAGTGAGTCAGTCCTTTGCATCAGGTAGCCAAAATATTGGAGTTTCAGCTTCAACATCAGTCCTTCCAGTGAATATTCAGGGCTGATTTCCTTTAGAATAGACTGGTTGGCTCTCCTTGCAGTCCAAGGGACTCTCAAGAGTCTTCTCCAACACCACAGTTCAAAAACATCAATTCCTTGGCACTCAGTTTTCTTTATAGTCCAACTCTCATATCCATACATGACCATTGGAAAAAACCACAGCCTTGACTAGACAGACCTTTGTCCACAAAGTAATGTCTCTGCTTTTTAATATGCGGTCTAGGTTGGTCATAACTTTTCCAAGGAGTAAGCATCTTTTAATTTCATGGCTGCAGTGACCATTTGTAGTGATTTTGGAGCCCCCCCAAAATGAAGTCTGTCACTGTTTCCATTGTTTCCCCATCTATCTGCCATGAAATGATGGGTCCAGATGCTATGATCTTAGTTTTCTGAATGTTAAACTTTAAGCCAACTTTTTCACTCTCCTCTTTCACTTTCATCAAGAGGCTCTTTAGTTCTTCTTCACTTTCTGCCTTAAGGGTGGTGTCATCTGCATATCTGAGGTTATTGATATCTCTCCTGGCAATCTTGATTCCAGCTTGTGCTTCATCCAGCCCAGCGTTTCTCATGATGTACTCTGCATATAAGTTAAATAAGCAGGGTGACAATATACAGCCTTGATGTACTCCTTTTCCTATTTGGAACCAGTCTGTTGTTCCATGCCCAGTTCTAACTGTTGCTTCCTGATCTACTTACAGATTTCTCGAGAGGCAGGTCAGGTGGTCTAAGATCAGTATTATTTACGAGTAAGCAGGTTTAACTGTATAGCACAGGAAACTTTGCTCAGTATTATGTGGCAGCCTGGCTGGGAGGGCAGTTTAGGGACGAAAGGATACGTGTATATCTATGGCTGAGTTCTTTACTGTCCGCCTGAAACTATCACAACATTGCTAATTGGCTATAACGCCAATATGAAATAAAAAGTTTTTTATTTTTTTTAAAGAATAAGTTAAAGTTAAATGAAGCATCTACTTATAAAGAGTAACTTTGTTCAAAATTGCATATTATTTTTCAAAATTAGGTAACTAATAGTTGTGTTTATTCTCTCAGTCATAACCAACTCTTTGAAGCCCATGGACTGTAACCCGGCAGGCTCCTCTGTCCGTGGGATTTCCCAGGCAAGAATACTGGAGTGGGTAGCCATTCCTTTCTCCAGAGGATCTTCCTGACCCAGGGATCAAACCGTCTTCTCCTGCATTGCAGGGAGATTCTTTACTGTCTGAGCCTTCAGGGTGCCTGCTTATTCTTAGTTGTGTGAATTAAGGTTTATGTTTTTGCCACCTTCAACTCCGTTTGATTGAGAAGGTGTGAAAATTCTTATTGTTCAGTTAATCAGGTTCTAGGGGAACCACATCTAAGCATCACCTTCTGTCAGTCTGTTTAATGATCAAGTGCCCTGTGGAAGTAGGGTCTAGAATGGTGGCGTTGTTAATCCTAGACCATGCAGGTGAGGACAGAAGGATCCCCCAGGCCTGTGCATCATGCCGCATGGAGAAGCCTGGTGAGGTAGCCTGCCTCCCACTCCTGAACTTGTGTAAACAGAGACCTGCCTGCCCGGCCTGTGTCCCCAGCACTTCATGGCGCCTGGGTCTGAGCAGAAAGTTGGCCAGTGTTTGCTGAGTTATTGAGTGAGTGGACTCTCTCTTCTGGCAAGTGGCCTTTCTAGAGCTCCCTGCTCTGTGCTTCTCTGCAGCCCGCTGTCCCAGCTTGCAGCCCTTGGTCCTTGAAGGTCCAGTGTAGGCGTTTCTCTTCTCTTACATCTTTAGTTCCTTTAGGAAAGGGGCTCATCCTTGCATCTTCAGCATTCATTATCATGGGTTAAGTGAATTCACCTCTTACTCTGGGCCCACTGTACACAACTGGCATTGACAGCAGTAAGTCTTACTGCTTTATAATTATGAATTATACTTTCAGTTACTTTAAAAACATTAGGCACAGTGAACCACCCTTATCATGAGTCTTGGGAATGGGCCAGCCTTGCAAGCAGGCCTTCAGATGGTAGCAGTCAGAACTTCCCTGCTGACACTTCTGTGTCCATGCTCACTTACTTCCCTGTGGGTGGAGGGCTGCAGCCCTGCAGGCTGTTAGCTGGGGGCTGGTCTTTGCTCCCAGGGGTCTCCTGCCTCCCTTATGCTTTCTGTGTGGCCTGCTCTTGCAGCAGCAGGTCAAGTCCCTTTCTCCTTTAAATCTCTCTGTGTTCCTGTTCTCTTTCTGCTTCATCTCTCTGATTTCCTCTTCTTCTGGCTGGAGAAAGTTCTCTACTTTAAAGGCTCCTGTGGTTAAACTGGGTCAGTTTGGGTAATCCAGGACAGTCTTCCTAACCTTAATCCCATCTGCAGAGTCCCTTTTGTCATGCAAAGTCATATGTTCACAGTTCTGGACATTAGGGCCTGGACATCTTTGGGGCCATTCTGCCCACCCTAATGTATTAGCACATCTCTGGTTTTTTTCTTTCCGCATGTGGTATCCTTTCCTATCAAACACATTCTCATTGGATCTGAAGATGTTTTCCACAGCCACATGGAGTCTTGCTGCTGGGGTATCTGAGCATGAGCTCACAGTTAGTGTTTCATGGATGGTCCCCAGAAGAAGCTGCTGCTGCGTCCTCACTGATGCAGTTCTCATCCACAGCAGTGTCCCAGCTGGTGGCCTTTCTGAGGCAACCTTGACCCCTCGGAAGAAAGACCATGTATAGGCTCTCTTCTTAGGCCTCCTTCTGCATGTTAAAAAGAAGAAGTCCAAATCAAGCACTCCTTCTCTGGCCGTAAAAGTTTTGTGGATATTCTCCCTGTCTTAATTTTTAAAGGACTTGTCTTCTTCTTCTGCATCTATTACTGTTTGTGCAAACTTTGTCCACTAACACAGGTTGACTGTTTCATTTATAATTCCAAATTCCAAAAACTCTGGGAAAAGTTTTATCCTAATTCCTTATTTAAAATGGACATTAGATGATAGTAAGACAAAAGGTCTTTACTTATGTTGATTTGGGCAAGTTGTCCATATGCTTTCCCATATGTTTGGGATATTAATTAATATGTGAAATGCAATGTATGCTTCCCTAAATTCTCCAAATTATAAAACTGAGACATAGCTGGCCCTGAAATCTTTGACTAAGGAATTTGAGGATTTCAGCTCTAATCACTAAAGGTTAGTGATCCAAATTTATTGATTTTTTAAAAAAGAAATTATATTCTTTACTGGTGATATGTTTCATAGTAATATTTTTGATGAGTGACTGCTTCCATGGCTAAGTTAGATTTCTGTGTGAAAATAACCAAATAAATTAAGTACTCAGAACTGCAAAATACACTTTAGAAGGATTTTATTTGAATGAAATACAGGACTGTGTCTTAAATGAAGGTAAAATTATTGCCATTTCTAGCCAAATGGTGCCCTGCTTCTCAGGACACACACACTCTTTTGATGTGCAGAGTAAATGCCCTCATGTGAAATGCAGTGGAAGAGATATCACTGGAAAAAAAAAAAGGTGAGAAAAGGGGTTCATTTCCTATACGATGTGAACAAGCATGGTTTACATCAGTCCCCTGGGAAACCAGGTGGCCTGACAAGGCTTGACGCTGAACATTCATAGGGCTTAGAAGATGTGTTTGCAAGTTCAGTCCAACTGAATCAGAAAATGGCCAGAGTCTTAGGATGCTGAGGGTCATAGAACAGCATGGAAGTGAGCAATACAGCACACCAGTGATCACTGGCAAAGTTCAGTAACGTTTATTTTATTTTTATAATTAACTTACTTTATTCATTTTTTGACTATTTGAGTTATTAATTTTTGGCTGCGCTGGATCTTCTTCGCTGCATGGGCGTTCTCCAGTTGCTGTGAGCAGGGTCTCCTCTTCCTCCTACGGCGTGGTGCTGGGGCTTTCGTAGGTGCTGGCCTGTGGGCTCAGCAGTTGTGGCACACCTGGGCGTCGCTGCTCCCTGGCGTGTGGTATCTTCCCAGACTAGGGACCAAACCCTTGTCCCCTGCGTTGGCAGGCAGATTCTCAACCACTGGACCACCAGGGAATTCCCAGTAATGTTTGTTTTCTACTTTCCCCTGAGAATAAATCAACTAGTACATGTCAATCTACTGTGATTCTTGGATTCAGACAAGAATTTTGTGAGGCAGTCCTTGCGAGTCAGGATTCTTATCTGTAGGCTGATGTGAGCTCTGAGTTCCCTGGGGCCTTCTGGGCCAGGCTGGGGAGAGGTGTGGGCTCCATCCACTCTCCTGCTCTGAGGCTGTGGTCTGTGAGCGTGCCTGGTGGGCAGCAGAGGTCCATGGGTGGGCAGCCTAAAGCTCTGATGGTACTCCAGGTGGAGGTCAGGGCTCCAGCTCCATCACTGCCTCCCTGGACATCTATGAGGTCTTCCTGGGGCTCTGTCACGGACTCTGACCAGTTATCTCACTCAGGCTACCAGCCTGCCCTGACTTTGTCTCTTCTCCCTCTCAGTTCCATGTGGTGGGAACAGCAGGCTGACTCTGTGAAAGTCAGACCGATGCACCCTCTCCTGCCAGCTGACTGTGGCTCATAGCTTCCTCTGCAATGGCGTCCTTTGTCCAGGCTCATCGGGCCTGTGACCGCTGGGTCCCTGCTCAGCCTTGGGCACCTTTCCTCTGGAGGGTGCTTTTCCTTCTGTCTTCCTTTGGCTTCACTCTCATCTCCTATTTCTCCCTCTTTTCTTCTCTCCTTCTGTTCTTTCTTTATTTTTTCATCTATCATTAAATATTTTTATCCTCATTTCAATCTTCTTTCTCCATTTCCCCCTATATTCTCCCTCCGATCAGTCTAGGTACTCGGGAATCCAGCGACGCTGAGAAGGGGAGGATTTAGCTGGGTCTCTGGCATGGTTGTAGCTAAGAATCAGCCCGGCCTTAGGCCTTCTGTGAACTGGCTTCTGGTCTTCATTTTCCCGGTACTGGCTCAGAAATCTGAGGAGGCACGCTGGCTTATGTGGCTCTGGCTGCGGGTCTCTCAGATCCTATGGCCTGCGGCCAGAGAAAGAGCTGGTCTGATCAGGACGGCTCTCAGACCTCCCTGCACCCAGCCCTGAAGCCCCTGGGTCGGTAGGTGGGGCCACACAAGGACTTCATGTCCACCCTGGTGGGGGCACTCAGGAGGGAGAGATGTTGGGAGGGCCATATTATCACATTTCTTGTTTGTTTTTTTTTGTCTCTCACTGTCTCCCCATGACCTTTGCTTTCTTTTCTATTTCTCTGGTTTCCTCTTCTCACACGTCTTATCTGTCTACTCCTCTCTCTCCCATTTTCTCTACAAAAGAAAGGACCTGGACTGCTATGGGTCCTGCTACTCAGCAGGTGGCCAGTGGACCAGCAGCATCACTTGATAGATCTTGATAGAAATATGGACTTTCAGCCCCCACCCAAATATATTGAAAAGAATCTGCATTTTAACAGGATGACCAGGTGATTCCAGTGCAGTTTAGACTGTGAAAGGGCAGACTGGAATGACCCAAGTCCCATCTGTGGGGAAAACTGTTTTGCCCCTTGACCGAATCTCCAGCTTCCTGGGTCAGAGGGGACTGTGCTCCCTGCGTGAGGACGCAGCTCATCCCGCCCACGTGTTAGCCTGGGCAGGTGACGCTCCTGTAACAAGACCTCGGGGACCTTGCTTCAGTACCCTTTGCTGCAGGACATCCTCCTTATCCCTGAGAGTCACCAGCCTCATGGGGTGAAGCCCAGGCATTTTTTCATTGTTATCAGTAAATAACAAGTGGTTCAAGTTAGTCCTGCTTTTGAAAACTGTAATATATCCTGAATCTCTACACTCTGCATTTGTTAGAGGTTTATTCTTCATATTAACAACTCGTCAGAACTCTAGTTCAGAAGTTACACTCTATGAATTTAAGATGGAAGCTGTTATTCGTAAGGCAGTGAACTTAGATTTTTAAGTGGATAAAGTGGATTTTTCTTCGTATGCAGGCCCTTTGCATGAAAAAGGCATTCTTCTGAGAAAGGACTGGCAAAATATATTTGAGAAAGATAAGAAAGGAAATTATTTGAAATAAACATAAGTTCTCGTATAAATAATTCCATTTAATAGATTTCTTTTGCCTTGAAAAAATAAGTAGCAGTAGGTCCTTAAATGAATATAAAATAGACAGAGCAAATCATTTGAAACTTTGTTCTTCTTTGGATAATTTGCAACCTAGAACACCAAGTAGACTAATTAATGAGATTAATTAATATTGAAAGATTCACAACAATCTCACAGTGTTCTAAGAGAGCAACAAAGGTGAGCCCAAGGGTGTAGGGTAGAAAAAAGACAGGGAAATATTGGAAGCATGAGGGTTGGGCTAGAAGCCATTTGTTGGTTATATATGTACAAATTTATTTATTTAAGAGAAATAGCTGATGCACACATGGCAAAATATTTACCTTGTTAAAATAGATCTAGATTGTTGGTACATGTATATCTGTTTCGGCAGGGATGTTTGAAATGTTGCATAATCAAATTAATAAACCATATAGGATTCAAGTTTAAATGAATTATGTTTACTTGGTATGAATAGAAAGATCATATGACTGTGTAGTTTCAAAATAAAGAGGGATAAGAGCAGTGTTGAATCAGAATAAGAAAAACTGGACTCAGACAAGGAGGAGGGTTTGTATGTAAGGAAGTAGGTACTATGCTACATGTGAAGCTCCGTCGGGAGATAGAAGGAGCAGAAATTCTCTTGACAGAGATTTCTGCTAATTCAGTCATTAAATATATGTTGGTTTATTTCAGATCTAGGTTAATACATTTATTGCTAATGAGTTAATGACTCAACAGAGCCAATCCCTGCGTCAGGTAGGCGGTTGCTCAGAAGGGTCTGCCGAGTGTACCTTGGCTGTCTGAGGCTTGTGCTAGTTCTGGACTCACTGATTTCAAGTTTGGCTCTGAGAGCACAATAGGAGCAACACTTCAGTGATTCTGTATTGATCTCTTCCACGTCCTTGGCCTTGGTGAGGACACGGCCCTCCGCTTCCTAACCGTCCACCTCATGAACGTGGAGTGCGTTGATTCCCAAGGCAGTGACTGTGTACCGTGGTCAGTCCTGTTGATTGCATTTACCATCACAGACCACAGTGGGGTTCTCTGTGCATTTCCTCCCCTTCCTGGGCTCTGAGAGCCATTAGGTCAGGGACTGATTGCCCCAGAAGGCCAAGCCTATTACAATTTCTCAATAAGGAGTTGTTAGACTGAGTTAAGGAAAAGTTGCAGTTCTCAAACAGACCTCAACCCAGATGGTTAGGTTAAAACTTAGCCGAGTGTGATGCTGCTTGTGTGATGGGAGGCTTTCAGTGCCAGGTCTAACAAGAGGCTTGGCACTTTTCTCCCACAAAGTGGTACCAGGACGATGCCCTGTTGAACCAGAGACAGAGCTAGTCCCACTTGCCTTTTGCTCAGGTCTCAGTGACAAGAGAGATGAACGCTGGGTTTGGTCTGTCACACTGTTCAAAGTTGGAAAGTTTGAGCAGAGAAGTGAATGAATCTCATCTGTGACCACAAAGTAATTGATGGGTCCCCAGAAGCCTGGGATCCAGTATAACAGCTGCTTCTTGCCAGGCTGACTGCATCCAGTGGGTGTGGAGCATCCTTCCATCCATTTGCCAATTACAGTCCTTCCCAACCTGAAAACCTTCGCTCACATCCCTTTCTCCTTGTATGAAAATTGCTTAGACCCTCCCTTCTTTTTCTACTCCTAGGGATTTTTGTTTTTATTTCTCAAGTATCACTATTCTTCTACCATATTTATTCATCTCACGCCTATTTCACATCATTTTTGGCATCAGGGACTACAGTTCGTTTATAACTATATCCTTTGTACAGACTTTATTGCTTTGCAAAAGTAATGATTTTACTTATTTGAATTGCCATGTGTTGTCAGGTTGAGAGGAAGGGATGTGGTGGCAAGTAGAATTTTAAATATGTAGCAGGATAAACAGCAACTCTTGAGACATCTTACAAATTACAATTTTACCTTTCATAGATTGAAGTTGTTGCAGAAGTGGTGTTATTGGAGATCTATGTAAATTAGGGTATATTTTATGAGAAAGGTAAACGTTAAACAGTAATATGAACAGAGTATGGGAGAGTTGTGGGGGAAATAGCTTTATAAGTAGAATTTTTTACCCATTTGGGAAAGAACACTGTTTTTGAGCAAGAATATTGTTTTTAAGCAGGAAAAGTATATGATGGAAAAAGTCAATGTTTACCGAGAAAGGTAAAATGGCAGCTCACTCATTGAAAGGAAATGTCGCTGAGCCAGCTTTTAGGAAAAAGGCGGAAGAAAGGGCAGCTCAGGGTGCGCCCTACCGGGATTCATGGAAACTCTAACTGCTGACTGTAGTGCTGGCACTTAGCTTCATAAAATGTGTTAATACTGAGATTCGCAGAGAATGACTGTTAAAGTCTACAAAGTCTACAACTTGCACACATAACACAAACATACAGAATGCACAGATTCGTGTGTACTTCATGGGTGAGCTCCTGGGTCTGCAGTTTTGATGTAAAAGACTCAGGTAGTTTGGTACCAGACAGTTGGGTTCTTGAGTAAATGGCGATGGAGTGCTTAGAGCGCGCAGTGCTCACAGCTGCTGTGGTTTCTGCGCTTCCAGTTAGAACGGTTTTCTGCCTGTGATGCGGACCACGTTTTATACATTTGCACAAACAGAGGCAATAACGGAATTTTTAAGTAGTCATTTATTTTTGGTCGCACTGGCTCTTCGTCGCTGTGTGCGGGCTCTGCCAGTCGCAGCGCAAGGGCTCGTGTCTGCCGCGGGTCCTCCTGCTCCTGTCTGCCGGGAGTCCTCCTGTGTCTGCCGGGAGTCCTCCTGCTCTGTCTGCCGGCTCCTCCTGCTCGTGTCTGCCGGCTCCTCCTGCTCGTGTCTGCCGGCTCCTCCTGCTGTGTCTGCCTGGGGTCCTCCTGCTCGTGTCTGCCGGGGGTCCTCCTGCTCGTGTCTGCCGGCTCCTCCTGCTCGTGTCTGCCGGCTCCTCCTGCTCGTGTCTGCCGGGGGTCCTCCTGCTCGTGTCTGCCGGGGGTCCTCCTGCTCGTGTCTGCCGGGGGTCCTCCTGCTCGTGTCTGCCGGGGGTCCTCCTGCTCCTGTCTGCCGGGAGTCCTCCTTCTGTGTCTGCCGGGAGTCCTCCTGCTCTGTCTGCCGGCTCCTCCTGCTCGTGTCTGCCGGCTCCTCCTGCTGTGTCTGCCGGGGGTCCTCCTGCTCGTGTCTGCCGGGGGTCCTCCTGCTCGTGTCTGCCGGGGGTCCTCCTGCTCCTGTCTGCCGGGGCTCCTCCTGCTCGTGTCTGCCGGCTCCTCCTGATGCGGAGCACAGGCCCCGCGCACGTGGGTTTCGGGGGCCGCAGCGTGTGATCTCAGCGGTTGTGACTCGCAGGTGCCAGAGTTCACAGCTTTCAGTGATGGCGGCTCGTGGGCTGAATCCTGCACCGAGGATGGAATCCGTGTCTCCTGTGTTGGCAGGCAGATTCTTATCCACTGTGCCACCAGCGTGGGACACAGTAATGAAATTTTAAAATTTTGCAAAAAGGAAGACAGGCGTTGAGGATTTTTTTTTTTTTTTTTTAGTATTAGTATTGCAGTCTCAAAATTCTGAGAAAAAAAGAATTTCTGATGAGCAAACCTCAGACTTCCAGAGCTGTTATGGTTAGGACAGCAGTTGAGAAGCTGGATGCTGTTCAATCATGTTTAATGTCTCAGAAAGAAAGAAATATTGGTTCAACCATGGGCCAGACAACTTCCCCTGTGAATGGACAGATAATAAATATTTTTGGCTTTGTAGACCTGTATAGTCTCTTGTGACTACTCAACTATGCTCTCCTGTGAAAGTAGCCACAGGTAATACATACTAATAAATGAAGGAGTGTGGCAGTGTTCCAATAAAACTTTATTTACAAAACCACACAGCCAGCTGTTTCTGGACTTAGGTTGTTTCCCCTAGTCTAGTCCATTTTAAAAAATCTATTTAAGGTGAAATGTAGGGATCCAGTATGAGAAATGAAAATTATAGCATCAATGTGACACAGTATAACCTCTCAGACTTGAACTCCACAGAACTTTTGCTAATACTCCTGCTTAGGACAGTACTTTTCAAATTGTATCCTAGAAAAACTTTCTTTTCATTGTAAATGTATGCATGTAATTTGATGTCTTTCAGGATAAGACACAAATACTACACATCTGACCTAGGATATCATTACATAGCACTTAGCATAAAACTAAGTTTAAAAAAAAGAATCCGTTTAAAGAAAAATGTTAAAACAATAAGAAATGCTAACCCACACTGAGTACTTAGCAAGTGCCTGGAACTACTTCATGTGTTTTACACATATTTATTAAATGTATCCTCACAACAGCCCTCTAACTCCCGGTTTACAGAAAAGGACACTGAGGTGTGAAGAGTTCAAGTTCAGTACCCTTAAATCACAGAGCTTGTTTGCAATGTCAGAAGGTTTGAACTCCAGCTGTCTGGCCACAGGGCCCACATTCAAACCACCTCACCACAGTACAGAGGGGTCATGTTGGAGGTGGACAAAATGATGGTGCAGAGTGGGGGTCCTCTTCCTTAGGACGTGGGAAGCAGGCATGCTCAGACAGTGCTGGTAGCATAAAATGCCATAAAATGGGTTTATGTTCAACTCATGTCTCCTGCATTGGCAGGTAGATTTCTTTACCACTGAGCCACCAGGGAAGCCAATATGCCCAAAACGTTTACCCAAAGCAGGATCTTGAAGAGATGTTTGCACACCCATGTTTATCACAGCATTGTGCACACCCTTAGAAGATGATTTCTATAAACTTAAGTGTTCAAAAGCACCCACTATTTAGAGTTCTGAAGATGACAATCCGAAAGGAGTGGTGCTATTAAATTCCATCAATATATTATCTACACCAAGTAACAATTCTACTTCTATGAGTTAGTCCCACCAGAATACTAAGAGATGAACAGAAAGTGCCTTTGAGAAAATTAATACATGGAATTCTTTCCTTTCAAAACAAAGAAGTTACTTAATCAGTCTGTCTATTTATGTCTTTGAAGGAACGTTGGTTTAAAACATTATATAATTTTCAAGTGTACAACATTATCAAATACATTTACTGATAAAGAGCTTTAAGAAATATTTTTTTACAGCAAGGAAAGAGTATGTATTTATTGTGCTTCCATTAGAAATTTCCAAGGTGAACATATGTATACATGTGCATGCAAATATATATAGACTATTTCTGGAAGCGCACAAGATAAATTATGAATAGCATTTCTCACTTTGGGTAGATATGCAATGAGTAGGCAATGAATGCTATTTTTCAACTACATGCATGTATTGCTGCTCAATTAGATACAAATTTTGAAAGGATTGAAGGAAAAAACAAAGGAAATACAAAGTAGTATCTGAACTCTGGTAAAGAATCATTGTTCAGTTGCTAAGTCATGCCCGACTCTTTATGATCCCGTGAACTGCAGCATGCCAGGCTTCCCTGTCCTTCACTATTTCCCTGAGTTTGTTCAAACTCATGTCCATTGAGTCAGTGATGCCATCCAACCATCTCATCCTCTGTCACCCCCTTCTCCTCTTGCCCTCAATCTTTCCCAGCATCATGGTCTTTTCCAGTGAGTCAGCTCTTTGCATGAGGTAGCCAAAGTATTGGAGCTTCAGCCTCAGTATCAGTCCCTGCAATGAATATTCCGGGTTGATTTCCTTTAGGGTGGACTGGTTTGATCATCTTGCAGTCCAAGAGACTCTTAAGAGTCTTCTCCAGCTCCACAGTTCAAAGCATCAATTCTTTGGCACTCAGCCTTCTTTATGATCTAACTCATATCCATACATGACTGTTGGAAAAACCATAGCTTTGACTATAAGAAGCTTTGCGGCAAAGTGATGTTTCTGCTTTTTAGTCCTGTCTTTAGTGCTGTCTAGGTTTGTCACCAACATTTGCTGGATTATAGAGAAAGGAAGGGAATTTCAGAAACACATCTATCTCTGTTTCATCAACTACACTAAAGCCTTTCACTGTGTGGATCATGACAAACCATGGAAAGCTCTTAGAGAGATGGAAATACCAGACCATCTCTCCTGTCTCCTGAGAAACCTGTATGCGTATCAAGAAGCAACAGTTAGAACCCTGTATGGAACAACTAACTGGTTCAAGATTAAGAAAGGAGTATGACAGGGCTGTGTGCTGTCACCCTGTTTGTTTAACCTACACACTGAGCACATCATGAGAAGTGCTGGGCTGGATGAGTTAGGCGGGAGAAACATCAACAACCTCAGAGATGTGGATGATACCATTCTAATGGCAGAAAGTGAAGAGGAACTAAAGAGCCTCTTGATGAGGGTAAAGGAGCAGAGTGAAAAAGCCAGCTTAAGACTAAATATTAGAAAAATACCATGGCATCCAGCCCCATTAATTCATGCAGATGGAAGGGGAATATGTGGAAGTAGTGACAGATATCCTCTTCTTGGGCCCCAAAATCACTGTGGATGGTGACTACAGCCATGAAATCAGAAGATGATTGCTTCTTGGTGGAAAAGCCATGACAAACCTAGACAGTGTGAAAAGCAGGACATTTCTCTGCCGACAAAGATCCATATAGTCAAGGGTATGGTCTTCCCAGTGGTCACGTAAGGTTGTGAGAGCTGGACCATAAAGAAAGCAGAGCACCAAAGAATTGATGCCTTTGAACTGTGGTGCTGGAGAAGACTCCTGAAAGTCCCTTGGACAGCAAACAAGTGGAAAAGCTTGTTTAATCAGCAAACAGATCAAACGAGTCAATCTTAAAGGAGATCAGCCCTGAATATTCACTGGAAGGAATGATACTAAAGCTGAAACTCCAGTATTGTGGTCATCTGATGCAAACAGATGACTCATTGGAAAAGACACTGATGCTAGGAAAGATCGAGGACAGAAGGAAAAGAGGGTGTCAGAGGATTAGATGGCTGGACAGCACCACTGATGCAATGACCATGAATTTGAGCAGACTCTGGGAGATGGTGAGGGACAGGGAGGCCTGGCATGCTGCAGTCCATGAGATGGCAAAGAGTTGGACATGACTGGCAGACCGAACAAAAACAACTAGTTTTGTCACAGCTATTCTTCCAAGGAGCAAGTGTCTTAATCCCCTGGCTGCAGTTAACGTCTGCAGTGATATAGGAGCCCAAGAAACTGAAACCTGACACTGTTTCCACTTTTTCCCCATTTATTTGCCATGAAGTGATAGGACCAGATGCCATGATCTTCATTTTTTGAATGTTGAATTTTAAGCCAGCTTTTCCACTCTCCTATTTCACCTTCATTAAGAGGCTCTTTAGTTCCTTTTCACATGCTGCTGCTGCTGCTGCTAAGTCACTTCAGTCGTGTCTGACTCTGTGCGACCCCATAGACGGCAGCCCACCAGGCTCCCCCGTCCCTCGGATTCTCCAGGCAAGAATACTGGAGTGGGTTGCCATTTCCTTCTCCAATGCATGAAAGTGAAAAGTGAAAGTGAAGTTGCTCAGTCGTGTCCGACTCCTATCGACCCCATGAACTACAGCCCACCAGGCTCCTCCGTCCACGGGATTTCCCAGGCAAGAGGACTGGAGTCGGGTGCCATCCTCTTCACATACCAGCCATTAAAGTGCATGGCATCTGCATATTTTGCTGTTATTGTTCAGTTGCCCAGTTGACTATTCTCTGCATTCAGTTGGGTATGTCTTTCCCTTTCTCCTTTTCCTTTCATGGTAAAGACTGTAACATTAAATTTACCATTCTTACCATTTTTAAGTTTACAGTTCAGTAGTGTTGAGTATAGTCATAGTGCTGTGAAATAGATCTGTACAACTTTCTCATCTTGTAAAAAAAACTGAGTAAGCACAGAGTTCCCTCCCTGCCCCTAGCCATTGGCAGTCCATGGCTACTATCTGTTTCAATGGTTTTTGGTGCCTTAGAGTCTTCATATTCATGGAATCCTACAGTATTTGCCCTTTTGTGATGATTTATTTCACATATCATAATGTTCTTTTGGTTTATCCATATTATGTGAAAGTGAAAGTTGCCCAGTCGTGTCCAACTGGTTGTGACCCCACAGACCCTCTGTCCATGGAATTCCCCAGGTCAGAATACTGGAGTGGGTAGCTGTTCCCTTCTCCAGGGATCTTCCCAATCCAGGTATTGAACTGGGGTCTCCTGCATTGCAGGTGGATTCTTTACCAGCTAAGCCACTAGGGAAGCCTGAATGTATGTAAATAGATTCTGTATTGTTTTTACAGTGAATATATTCCTAATAGAGGCTTTTAGATGGTATGGATAAGAAAAAGCACTATTTCAACTTAGAGAAAACTTTTTAGGTGACTTTCTCCTTTTTTAACGTGTGTTATTGAAATGTAGTTGATTTATAATGTGTTAATTTCTACTGTATCACAAAATGATTCAGTTATATATCTGTATATATGTATGTGTGTGCATACATATATATACATATACATATAAATTTATATACATATGTACATATCCCTGGGAATGGTTACCTACTCCAGTATTCTTGCCTGGAGTATTCCATGGGCAGAGGAACCTGGCAGGCAGAAGGCTGGACCCAACTAAGTAATACACACACACGCACACACACACACACACACATATATGTATATTGTTTTAGTTGTCAAGTGATGCTAAACTCTTTTGCGACCCCATGGACTATAGCTCACCAGGCTTCTCTGTCCATGGGGATTTCCTGGGCAAGAATACTGGAGTGGGTTGCCATTTCCTTTTCCAAGGGATTTTCCCAAAACAGGGATCGAACCCGAGTCTCCTGCATTGCAGGCAGATTCTTTCCTGCTGAGCCACCAGGAAATATATATATATATATATATATATATATATATATATATATATATAATTATTTTCATATTCTTTCCGTTATTGTTTATCACAGAATATTGAATATAGTTATGTGTGCTATGCAGTAGGACCCTGCTGCTTATCCGTTCCGTATACAATAGCTTGTATCTGCTAATCTCAAACTCCTGCTCCATCTCTCACCTACCTTTCCTGCACTTTGGCCACCACAGTCTCTGCTCTCTATGTCTGTGAGTCTGTCTCTCTTTCATAGATAAATTCATCATTTGTGTCATACTGTAGATTCTGCATATAAGTGTTGTCATATGATATTTGTCTTTCTCTGACTTACTTCACTTAGTAGGTCCATCCATATTGCTGCAAATGACATTATTTTATTCATTTTTTATGACTGGGTAGCATTCTATTGTATATATGCCCCACATCTTTATCCACTCATTTCTTGATGATCATTTACGTTGTTTCTGTGTCCTTTGGCTGTTGTAAACAGTATGCAGTGAGCATTTCGGTGAATTTGCCTGTTTTAATTACAGTTTCCTGCAGATGTGCGCCCCCGAGTGGGATTGCAGGGTCACACAGCTGCTCTACTGTTAGGGTGAGAGGCTTCCGCACTGCTCTCCACAGTGACTGTGCCAGTTCACGTTCTCGCCAACCACGCAGGAGGTTCCCCTTTCCTCCACACCTCCTCACTTGCTATCTGCACTTTTGGATGCTGGCCGTTTTGACTGGTGTGAGGTGGCACCTCATTGCAGTTTCTCTTGCAGTTTTGACTTGCACTTCTCTGATGGTTAGGAATGCTGAGCGTCTGTGCTGGCCATTTGTCTGTCTTCTTTGGAGAGGTGTCTGTTCAGCTCTTCTGCCCATTTTCAGCTGTGCTGTTTGTTTTCTGTCATTGAGTTGTATGAGCTGTTTGTCTGTTTTGGAAATTAAGCCCTTGTTGGTTGCATCGTTTGCAAATATCCTCCTCCTCACTTCCATGTATTTTCTTCTCGTTTTGTTTATAGTTCCCTTTGCTGTACAAAAGCTTGGAAGCTTGATTAGATCTCATTTGTTTATTTTTGCATTCATTTCTATTGTCTTAGGAGACTGACCTAAGAAAACATTGGTATGATTTATGTCAGAGAATGTTTTGCCTATGTTCTCTTCTATGAGTTTTTTGGTGAGGTGATTTTCTTCTTGCAGATAAAAGAGCAAGTGTCTCTGGGATTATATTACAGAGATTTGTGTGTGTGGACAGAAGTGCACTTGTCTACCATGCTGGGTAAGTATCCATAGGGTGAAGCTCCAGACACGAAGCACGTGACTCATCTTCCATCCGTATTCCCAATTACTCTTTTGCTGTGCTGGAGATTCTGTGCTTATTTCTTTAGGAGGGATCAGTTAAGAGCTAAGGAAGAGAAGTTTTGAAAAAGAGTTGAATGTCAGGGCATTTTTCTAGAAGGGGCTATGAGCAAGAAAGAAGAAGGGCAGGCAGTGGAAATATGAGACCTTAGCCTCACACTGCATCTGTGACCCAGAGAGAGAAGTTCAGAATAAATCAGTTTTGATGCATATTAGGCAAGTGGAGTTTATTTGGATTTGAACTCCTGTCTTCTCTTTTGTGTTTTTTTTTAAATGTTTTTAATCATTCAGCCTGAGTGGCTTATCTTCCTTTCAGAGCCTTGAACATTTTAATGATTCATTATCCTTCTTCTTTTAAAAAGAGAGAAGAGAAAAATTATGTGAGCAGTAGAAAGAACTCTCTGGGGAGCTCTTGTATATGCTGCAGCAAAAGCTTTATTAGCTAAAGTCCCCACTGATGGAAAATTCAGACATAGGAAAAGCTCCTGCATATTGTAAGCAAGTTTGAGAGCTACCAAAAATATCTTCAGAATGAAATGCAAAATTACTGTGGCAACAGGTTTTCATCCTCATATCCCCAAGTAATGAAAAGTGAAATGGTCAGTGAATTACATCACCAATAGGCTTTCTATCCTTCAGTTCAGTTCAGTCGCTCAGTTGTGTCCGACTCTTTGCGACCCCATGGACTGCAGCATTCCAGGCCTCCCTGTCCTTAGGTTAAATAAATAAATAGATGAATCAATTACTTGAGGAAGCTGACAGTGACACCCAGGGTCCTTTGTAAAAATGCCCATCGAACACTCTGTATGTGTGTGTGTGCTGTCTCAGTTGCTTCAATTGTGTCCGAATCTTTGTGACCCCATGGACTGTAGCCCACCAGGCTCCTCTGTCCATGGGGATTCTCCAGGTAGGAATACTGGAATGGGTTCCCATGCCCTCCTCCAGGGGATCTTCCAGACCCATGAATTGAACCCACATCTCATGTCTCCTGCATCGGCGGGCGGGTTCTTTACCACTAGCGCCACCTGGGAAGTCCCGTCAAACACTCTGGGGTGCCTTTAAATGGGAAGGGATTAAATCTATCCCTATATTAGTTTCCTAGGGCCGCTGTCACAAAGTACCAGAAAGTGGGTGGCTTAAAACAACAGAAATTCGTTGTTTTAAGTCCCCTCCTCTCATAATTCTGGAGGCTAGAAGTTAAAAATCTTCGCAGGGCATGGTCAGGATAAAGGTCTCTGGAGAACCTCTTCCAGGTTGTTCTCTTAACTTACGATGTTAACAGTGATTCTTGGAGCTCTTTGGCTTGTAGATCATGGTTGCGATCTCTGTCTCCATTGCCATGTGACTTTCTTCCTCTGTACCTTTATCTCATCTTCCCTGTCTGTGTGTCTCTCCTCTTCTTTAGACTTCCGTGGTAGCTCAGACTGTAAAGCGTCTGCCTACAATGCGGGAGACCCGGGTTTGATCCCTGGGTTGGGAAGATCCACTGGAGAAGGAAATGGCAACCCACTTCAGTACTCTTGCCTGGAAAATCCCATGGATGGAGGAGCCTGCAAAGAGTCAGACACGAATGAGCGACTTCACTTCTCTTCACTTCCTCTTCCTATAAGGACCCAGGTCATATTGGATTAGGGCCCTCTGTCATGACCCCATCTGAAACTGATGACATCTGCAAAGGCAAAATTTCCAAAGAAGTTCACATTCACAGGTTCTGGAGTTAGGATTCCAATATATCTCATCATGGCAATTGTCTAGAAGGACAGAGGTGTGCATGTGTGCTAAGTTGCTTCATGTCTGACTCTTTGCAACCCTATGGACTATAGTCTGCCAGCCTCCTCCATCTATTGGGATTCTCCAGGCAAGACTATTGGAGTGGGTTACCATGACCTTCTCCAGGGTATCTTCCCCACCCAGGGATTGAACCAGCATTTCTTATGACTCCTGCATTGGCAGGAAGGTTCTTTACCACTAGTACCGCCTGGGGAATGAAAGTGAAAGTGAAGTCTCTCAGTTGTGGCTGACTCTTCGACCCCAGGGACTGTAACCTACCAGGCTCCTCTGTCCATGGGATTATCCAGGCAAGAGTGCTGGAGTGGGTTGCCGTTTGCTTCTCTAGAGGATCTTCCCGACCCAGGGACCAAACCGGGGTCTCCCGCATTGTAGGCAGACGCTTTACCGTCTGAGCCACTAGGGAAGGCACCTGGGGGGTAGCTGTAGCCAAATTGCGCTTATTGAAAAGAAAATGAAGCACTTCCTCGTGTTGCTTGCTGTGCCCACTCTTTGTTAGGGAAGAAGAGGATTAATCTGGAATCGATAAGAAATGCTTCTGGACCTCATAGCAAATAGAATCTGAGAAAACGAGCAAACAGCACCCTGGAGCGCTGCAGGGTGCAGGATCTAGAAAGGGAGACTGGGATTTGAGTCAGTGTGAAGATCAGTGGTTGGTGTCTAACATTTACTGAGTATTCATTGCGAGCCAGGCCTGGCTTTAAGCATTTCAGGGGCATCGTATCATTTAATCTTTCTCCATGGGTATCTTCTTTTTACAAAGAAACTCTGAAGCTCCGTTTTACACAATGGTCAATCTCTATGTTACTCTGGAATATTCTAAGGTAGATTGAAGTAGCCCTTTATTTTTCTATTATTATCATTTTTATTTATTCTTTATTACCTTCCATGAGATAAGTTCCCAGAGCTCACATAAGAAAGAGAAGATGGAAGGGAGGGAGACTTTACAACATCACTGTGTTCGTGGTGAGGCAGAGGCAAGTCTGAGTCACCTGAGGGCTGGGTTTAGGAGGTAAGAGTGTGCCCAAGGATACTGTTCAGAGATGATGTGGAGAATTGCTGACCTCAGGATACTGAATGAAAGTCTGCGTACTGTGGTTTTGTGGCTGTCCCAGCTCAGACTGTGCCTCTGTACTTAGGGGTCTACCATCCTTGTTCAAGGTTCCAGACAGAAACACACATGCTGAATTTTTGGTGCCTTTGTAAGTTCTGTCTCTCTACTGGGAGTGAGATGGAGGCTAGACCCAGATGTTCCTGCCAGGTTGGAGGGAGTTCAGTGTTGAACAAAGCACATTCCCTGCTTCATTAAAGGGCGCTCAGCTCAAGACTTGGGGCGTCTTGGTTCACAGAAATGAGAAACGGACCAGCTTTAGGTCAGGCTTTGCTTTTATGCACGTTTGTCTGGGCTCAGCATCTCTGAGCAGCAGGTTTTTCAGAGTCTCTGTCCTTTGTTGGTCCTTCGCTCAGTCGTAGGAAGCCCTCAAGATGCATCCAGATGTGTGAGTGAGCATGTGCTCGGTCATGTTCAACTGTTTACGACCGCACAGACTGCAGCCCACCAGACTCCTCTGTCCATGGAATTCTCTAGGCAAGAATACTGAGTGGGCTGCCATTTCCTTTTCCAGGGGACCTTCCTAATCTGGGAACCGAACCCATGTCTCTTTGTCTGTTGCCCTGGCAGGTGGAATCTTTGCCACAGAGTCACTTCAGAAGCCCATCCAGATGCATGTTATTCCCTAAGTCAGTCTGAACCCCAAACCTGGTCCTCAAGTACTACCATAGGCCAAAAATCACCCAGGAAAGGGGAGGAGGGATGAAAGGAAGATGCAGGTGGGAGGTGCACAGGTAAGGGTCCTGCTCAGCTGTCACCTGCAGAACAGGAGCAGGTTGTCACACCTTACTTTCCCTGCCTCCAGGTTGGAACCTGGAGAGCTTGACTGGATTCAGTTCTCTGTGTTAAAAAGTTGCTAGGTCATTTTCAAATTTCATTTTATTTTCTCATTTACACTTAGTTTGCAGTTGAGTTTTGTCTGGGTTTTGCTTTCTCCTTTTTTTTCTCCTGATTTTGGCTTTATTACTTTCAAATAATACTTTTCCTTCAATCACCATTTTCTTCGTATTAATGCTGTTTTACATTGCTTGCTGAGGGCTGATTTTGTTACCCTCACTGCTGTTTTGTCTTCTTGGCAGCCCCCTGAGACGATCTGTTTACTACACTGGGTTCTCCAGGAGACTGTGGAGAGGCTGCCTAACAGACAGTCTCCTGAGAGACTTTCTTTACCCATTTTCAATGGGAAGCAGTTTCAGCCAGAACTGGGTAATTACCCAGTTTCATCATGGCTGGGTAATACAAGCATCCAAATCATGAGGGGTGGGGGGGGTGGGGTGTGAGTTCTGAGCATTGATTTTGATGGAATCATGGGTGTGACTTTCCCTCTTTCGGCTCCTGACGTGGATTAATGATTCAGAGGTCGTTGTGTGTGTGCTAAGCTGCTTCAGTCGTGTCTGACTCTGTGCAGCCATACGGACTGTAGCCTGCCAGGCTCCTCTGTCCATGGGCTTCTCCAAGCAAGAATGCTGGAGTGGGTTGCCATGCCCTTCTCCAGGGATTTTCCCACCCCAGGGGTTGAACCTGGCTGTCTTATGTCTCCTGCATTGGCAGTCGGGTTCTTTAGCGCCATCTGGGAAACCCTCAGAGGTCATTACCTTAATATAAAAAGGTGTTCATGCTGGCAAGAGCTAGGTAAGCTAGCAGGCACTGGGCGACTCTCACTGTGTGAGGCTGATGGTCAGTATATCCCTGGTAAGGAATGAGAAATTATGCCACGTGTCCTGCCGCCGCGTGACACCAGATGAGGTGCAGTGTCAGTGGGCTTCACGCGACGTGAAGCTGAGGGTGGGTGTGTGGGCAGCCGGCCAGAGTGCCCAGGAGATCCACAACCTTGGCGAGGATGAGTGGTCGCCCATCACCACAGGGGCTCATACGCAGGAAACTCGGTGTTTCTCTGTATCGGCCTGGGTCACAGTGATGACATTCACATAAACGAAAATGCTGCTTTTCTTTGTGTAAGTTTTTGTTGTTATAAAATAGACATAGTGTACAATTTACCATTTTAAGTATTTTAAGTGGCATTAAATACACTTACTTGTGTTTCTGTCACCCCACTATTCATCTTCAGAATTTTTGAGAGATAAAAGAACTGATATTTATTAAATGTGTGTATTTTTATATAATTTTAAAGGTTACACTCCATTTACAGTTATTACAAAATATTGGCTATATTCTTCGTGGCATATATCCTTGTAGCCTATCTTACATCAATAATTTATACCTCCCACTCCCCACTCCTATTTTGCCCCCCTGCCCTGGAAAACACTTATCTTTTCTCTGAGCTTGATTATACTTACTAGTTTCTTGTAAGTTTTAGATTCCACATGTAAGTAAGAAAGAGAAAGACGAGAGTTCCAGAGAAGAGCAAGGAGGATAAGAAGGGCTTCTTAAGTGAACCATGCAGAGAAGCAGAGCATGATGGGAAAGGCTAGAGATCTTTTTAAGAAAATTAGAGGTACCCTAACCCTAACCCCAACTGTAACCCCTTAACCTTTGTCCATGCAAAGATAATAAAGGAAGGAAATGGCCAGACTTCAGAAGCAGAAGAGATTAAGAAGAGGCGGCAAGAGTACACAGAAGAACTATACAGAAAAGATTGTAATGATCCAGGTAACCGTGTTGGTGTGATCGCTCACCTAGAGCCAGATATCCTGGAATGTGAAGTCAAGTGGGCCTTAGGAAGCATCACTACAAACAAAGCTAGTGGAGGTGATGGAATTCCAGTTGAGCTATTTCAAATCCTAAAAGATGATGGTGTGAAAGTGCTGCACTCAATATGTCAGCAAATTTGGAAAACTCAGCAGTGGCCACAGGACTGGGAAAGGTCAGTTTTTATTCCCATCCCAAAGAAAGGCAATCCCAAAGCATGTTCAAACTACCGCACAATTGCACTCATTTCACATGCTAGCAAGGTAATGCTCAAAATCCTTCAAGCTAGACTTCAGTAGCATATGAACTGAAAACTTCCAGATGTACAAGCTACATGTAGAAAAGGCAGAGAAACCAGAGACCAAATTTCCAACATTCATTGTGTCATAAAAAAGGCAAGGGAGTTAAAAAAAATCTGCTTTTACTTCATTGACTCGGCTAAAACCTTTGACTGTGTGCTTTCTTGTGCTTAGTCGCTCAGTCATGTCCACGTCTCTGTGACCCCACTGTCCATGGGGACTCTCCAGGCAAGAATACTGGAGTGGATTGCCATGTCCTCCTCTAGGGAACCTTTCCAAGCCAGTGATTGAACCAGGTCTCCCACGTTGCAGGCAGATTCTTTACCATCTGAGCCACCTGGGAAGCCTTTGACTGTGTGGCTTACAACAAACTGTGGAAAATTCTTAAAGAGATGTAAATATCAGACCACCTTATCTGTCTCCTGAGAAACCTGTATGCAGGCCAAGAAGCATCCGGACTTGAAATGATGGACTGGTTCAAAATTGGAAAAGGGGTACATCAAGGCTGTATATTGTCACGCTTCGTATTTAACTTATATGCAGAGTACATCATGTGAAATGCTGGCTGGATGAATTACAAGCTGGAATTAATATTGCTGAGAGAAATATCAACAACCTCAGATATGCAGATGATAACACTTTGATAACAGAAAGCGAAGAGGAACTAAGAGCCTCCTGATGAGCGTAAAGAAGAGAATGAAAAAGTGTGGTTAAAACTCAACATCCAAAGAACTAAGATCATTACATCTGGTCCCATGTCTTCATGGCAAATAGAAAGGGAAAAGGTAGGAACGGTGACAGACTTTATTTTCTTGGGCTCCAAAATCACTGCAGACATTGCCTGCAGCCATGAAATTAAAAGAGGCTTGCTCCTTGGAAGAAAAACTATGATAAACCTAGCAGCATATTAAAAACCGGAGACACCACTTTGCTGACAAATGTCCATATAGTCCAAGCTATGTTTTTTCAGTAGTCATGTATGGATGTGAGAACTGGACTATAAAGAAAGCTGAGCACTGAAAGACTCATGCTTTCAAATTGTGTTGTTGAAAAAGACTCTTGAGAGCCCCTTGGACTGCAAGGAGAATCAACCAGTCGATCATAAAGGAAATCAACCCTGGATATTCATTGGAAAGCTTGATATTGCAGCTGATCCTCCAATGCTTTGGCCACCTGGTGGGAAGAGTCAACTTATTGGCAAAGACCCTGATGCTGGAAAAGATTGAGAGCAGGAGGAGAAGGGGGTGACAGAGAATGAGATGGTTAAATGCAGTACAAACTCAATGGACATGAGTTTGAACAAACTCCAGGAGATAGTGAAAGATAGGGAAGCCTGGTGTGCTGCAGTCCATGGGGTCACAAATAGTTGGACAGGACTCAGCGACTGAACTGCAGCATTAATGCAATGCTGTTTTCGTCTGCTTCTTGTAGTTCACATAATGCTTCTATGGAGAAATGAGGCCTCCAGTTTCTTCATCTGTTGCCTAGCTCACATCACTCACCTTTATTTTTAAAATATCACATCTTTTTCAGTATATGCTGAGGTGTTCATTTTCGCATTTTGTGATTTTTGCCTGTCTTTTCCTGTATTTTTAAAATGAAAATAAAAACATATCCTAGTCACTGCTGGAATAAAAAGCAGCTTTACTCTACCAGAATACCCCGCGCAGTGTCTATAAGGGCCTTTTAAATCACACATAGCAGTTTTTCAGAGAACCAGTTGACCTTGTATGACTGGAGATGCTTCACCTCAAACCCACGTCTGCTCCCTCTGTTGAAGGTGGTGCTGGTCTCTCCAGATGTTGCTGAAATGGGACCAGCATGCTTGCACACCCCCACAAAATTCAAGGGCTCTGACAATGCTCCCAAGCCAGTACTTGTTCAGGAGGTGACAGAAGTACTATAAACACAAAACACGCCGGGTTCTAAGGCAGCCTTCACTCCACGTGGGAAGTATGTGGCCAGCATTTGATTTGATAAAATGAGTATCAGTTAGAAGCCAGCATTGACCCCTTGCTCCTTTAATGACTTCATCTAACATCTTCTGTTGACCTGCCCAGATGTGTTTTATCCTGTGTCCAGCTATCATTGGCTCTGCGAGTCCCCTAAGGCTTTCCCTGTTTCAGCATCTGCGCCCTTCAGGTGACCTACACTTGCCCACTTTCTATCAGACGTTTCCTGGAGGCCATCCTGATGTGGTTCTAACAGCCTCGGCTGAGCACTGCCACTTCATGGACTCACTAAAGGACACATTCCTGTGGGTCATGTCCCCCCCACCCAATGACTCTAAGGAGCTCCAGCACAGAGGCTGCCAGCAAATGCTGGGAGGAGCCCTTAGTGCCACAGGGAGGCACCCAAACCCAGGGCTTCTTCCAGGAGAGACTCCCCAGGAGGGAAAGGGGCTGTCTCCCCATGTGGACAGAGGGACAGCTCACCTCTCTGACCTCAGGCTGGAGAAGGTGGAGGGCTCAGGACTGCGGAAGTCTCTGCAGGGCACTCGCCTCCTTCCTGAGAGTCTGTGTGACCCACATGCAGGCAAGGAGGTGAGATCCTGCTGCTGTCTCTCCCTCGGGAGTGGAGTCACTGTTACGGGGAAATCTACCCTCACCCTGATTTCACTGGGGCTGGTTAGAAAGCTGGGAAAGCAAGCAAAACCAAAACCTGACTGTGGTTTTTGAAGATACATGAACCTGCGTCTGTATGTAGCACCTTCTCAAAACAGAAAAGCCAAAGTGTTAGTCACTCAGTCGTGTCTGACTCTGAGACCCCAGGGACTGGAGCCCCCCAGGCTCCTCCGAGGGCTTTCCCAAGCAAGAATACTGAAGTGGGTTTCCACTTCCTTCTGTGGGGGATCTTCCCGACCCAGGGATCAAACCCAGATCTCCTGCATTGCCGGCAGATTCTTTACCATCCGAGCCACCAGGCTTATTATAGCACCTTCTAAGGATTGGAATTCTAATTCCAAATGAAATGGTCTCTGTTTTAACTCATTACTGATGACTAACTTTCTTCATTTCAGATACAGCCTTTAACAATAGATCCCTGTTCTGTGTTCTGAAGCAAATCCCCTAGCCTTGCCTCCCAACCCTCTGGGGCCAGGAGAGGCATTTTCCCCTAAAAAAGTGGGGGTATTCTGTCCCACTCTGTGCTTTCCTGAGTGCCCTCTCTCCTGGTCTGTTCTTGGGGCTGCGATCTCCTTTCCTTACTCTGATCCTTCTCTGACACTCTGGGGCCCTCACAGTGTGGCCCTGACCCAGGCTCTTCTTTCCTAGCCATCTCGTTTCCTACACTTCAGCTGCATAGAAGCAGGAAGTTCTGCCCAGCATCATGCTTGTCCTGAGAGCACTCTGCCTCATTCCACGTCGTGGCCTTTGCATGGAGGTTCCCTTTACCGGAAATGCTCCTCCTCTCCTGGTAACAGTTTAAATTCCTCCTCGTGATTAAAGTCAGAAATCTGTGGCCTCTTTCTCCTCCGAGCATTGCCTGAAATCAGGCATCTGCTGTGGTTCCCTCGAGTGTGCCTGAAATCAGCAAACGCATCTGCTGTGGTTCCCTCGAGTGTCGAGTCAAGGGCCATGTGATGCTAGTTTTGGCTCCCGCGTCACCAGCCTGCATGTCCCTGAGTGCCGAGCTCTCTCATTGGTCTCTGCCTTGCGTGTTTCCTCACCGGTTACTCTTTGTAAATGTTGTGAGTGAAGTATTTATCACATTTCTGGCTGTAAGCTGCTGCTGCCTCATAAGATAGCTTTATTAAAAGAAGTGATTCATAGAGTACAGAGATTATTCTGGCTTAACCAATACTGGGGGACAGGGTCAATACAAATTTCTTCTTGTTTTTAGTGCCAAATCACCAGAGTGATGCTTAAAGGCAAGGACAGTTCTAATCTTTGCAGAATAATTTTTTAGTTCACAAAAATCATTCATTCTAAGTCTAAAAAGTAGTATATGAGATAAGCATATGGTTAATACATCCAAAAGCAAATTTTTACAGCCCCTGGACATTGTGATGCACTTGAATCCTCTTGGAACAGGTTGAAATTCAAACTGCATTGATGATTTCTGAATTGCTGATACAGAAATATACCATAGTTCTATAGTTCACCTAATTTAATAGAATGAGATTTCAAAATCACATTCAAAATGGAGCAAATTCAAACTAACTCTTTTCATATTGATTAAATGATAACAGTGGGAAGTATGATTGTCCTTTTCATGAAACATACCAAAATTATATGTTATATTGCATTCACTTAGCACAAAATGTCTTTTAAAAATAAACTGTAAGCACAAAACAGCCTGAGGCGTACACTTGCATAGTTTTAGTTGCATGTCTGCCTGTGCATGACTGACGTCCCTGATAGCTTGCAATCCATGTTTACAAAATTATTCACTGTTTTAAAAGGATATAGCAGAAGGGTGGCTTCTCATGCCTAAATCACTTGCGCATGGTCCCCACTCTAGTGCATTTTACACAACAGGATTTTGTTAGTCATAAACCATGGCTGATGGTCATGAGCACTGGGGTTAACGGGGGAAATAAAAATAAAGATGGGGCCTGAGAAGCTGAGCTATTGTGAGCGAATGTCCAGGAAACAGACTCTCTAATAGCTTATTAGGTATCTAGGAGCCAACAGAACCTTCTAGATAGTCTGTGTAGAAGAATGTAGCTTTCCAAAACTGTATATATTTGGAATTGAAATTCCATTTGCTGCCAGTATCATTGTAAATGAAGGAGTAAGTCTCTCGTGTAGGGTCTTAAAGGACCACTGCAAGATTTCCACAAAAGAAATTAAAGGGGTTATTATACTCACAGATGCTTGAGAGGAAGGCAGGGCATAGCTCACCACATAGCAACCGCCTCCCTATGGGGAGTTGAGAGAGAGGACCTCAGGCACATCTTGGAGGAGACAGGAAGGCTTGGGGACATTTCATTGTCTCCTGGGATGTCTAAGTCATAGTCAGTGTGTGTGCTCAGTCACTGAATTGTGTCCAACTCTTTGCGACTCCACGGACTGTAGCCTACCAGTCTCCTCTGTCTATGGGATTCTCTAAGCAAGAATACTGGAGTAAGTTGCCATTTCCTCCTCCAGGGGATCTTCCTGACCCAGGGGTCCAACCTGCAGCTCTTGCATCTCCTATGTTAGCAGGCACATTCTTTACCACTGCATCACCTGGGAAGCCCAAGGTTACAGTCAGAGGAGGGCAAAAAGGAAATATTGTAGCGGGAACCAGCCTGAACACACTGGCCCACCAGGTTCCCTGGTGGACATGCACGGCCTGTTTGTGTTGAGGCAGCAGAGAACTAGGGAATTTAAAACAATTTACAATCCAATCATCTCCACTCTTTATTCTCATTTTCAACCTTATTTTCCTTCTTCAGGTGAGAAAAGCAAGACTTTGCTATTGCGCAGGAAAGTTCCAAAATGTCCAATCCTTAGTCTTCTGAAAGTTAGGGAGAGGAAACTGACTTCCTATTAGTTAGTGGTGATGTGGCATTGAAATACCAGACATCCAGCTGAGGCTTCTATGGTGCCCACCGGGCTCATCCACACCCAGCCACGAGCATTTCTCAGACTCCTCAGTGCATTCATTATAGTGCAAAAGAAAAGAACACCTTGTCTTTCTGTTTTTGTTCCTTCTGCCACTGTCTTTATTCTTGTTGTTGTCTTTCAGCCACTAAGTTGTGCCCAAATCTTTGCCATCCTTAGACTGCAGGATGCCAGGCTTCCCTGCCCTTCACTATCTCTTAGAGTTGGCTCAAAATTTTATTCTACCTTGCCTCGTTCTACAGACTGTTGGCCATGGAACTCTGGTGTAGTTTTTCATTATACGTATAGCACCAATACATCTTCCCTCCTTGGCAGGGGTCGTCAGGGAGTCACTGTTAACCTCTGTTTTGTACAAGAAATTGGAAGTGCATGGAGATTAAGAGATTTACCCAAGTCAGAATCACAAGAGGTCAGGAATTCTTAGTTCTTGTGACTTAAAAAAAAGAATATTGTCCTCTCCATAAATTCATCGCTGCCTCACTAAGTTTATATGAATGGCAAACATGGGCAGAAAAGGCTCTAAGGGCCTTGGTACCTGGGCATCCATCACTACCCCCCAGGGAGGGAGTCCGGGGGCTGCAGTGCTGAGGGTGCTCACTGCCCTCAGTTCAGTTCAGTTCAGTTCAGTCGCTCAGTCGTGTCTGACTCTTTGTGACCCCATGAACCACAGCACGCCAGGCCTCCCTGTCCATCACCAACTCCCGGAGTCCACCCAAACCCATGTCCATTGAGTCAGGGATGTCATCCAACCATCTCATCCTTTGTCATCCCCTTCTCCTCCTGCCCTCAATCTTTCCCAGCATCAGGGTCTTTTCAAATGAATCAGCTCTTTGCATGAGGTGGCCAAAGTATTGGAGTTTCAGCTTCAACATCAGTCTCTCCAATGAACACCCAGGACTGATCTCCTTTAGGATGGACTGGCTGGATCTCCTTGCAGTCCAAGGGACTCTCAAGAGTCTTCTCCAACACCACAGTTCAAAAGCATCAATTTTTCTGCGCTCAGCTTTCTTCACCATCCAACTCTCACATCCATACATGACCCCTGGAAAAACCATAGCCTTGACTGACGGACCTTTGCTGACAAAGTAATGTCTCTGCTTTTTAATATGCTGTCTAGGTTGGCCATAACTTTCCTTCCAAGGAGTAAGCGTCTTTTAATTTCATGGCTGCAATCACCATCTGCAGTGATTTTGGAGCCCAGAAAAATAAAGTCAGCCACTGTCTCCACTGTTTCCCCATCCATTTGCCATGAAGTGATGGGACGGATGCCGTGATCTTAGTTTCCTGAATGTTGAGCTTTAAGCCAACCTTTTCACTCTCCACTGTCACTGTCATCAGGAGGCTCTTCAGTCCTTCTTTGCTTTCTGCCGTGAGGGTCACTGCCCTCACTGCCCTCTTTACTCTCCTGGACTGAGGTAGAACTCTGCGAGCAGCTCATGTGGTCCCTCAGGGCCCTGCTAATGGGTCCAGCTTTGAAGCCGAGACGCAGACCCCATGGGGCCTGTAAACCGCCGGCCCGTTTGCAGAAGGATGATGGGCACTCAGAGATGGGACAGGCAGAGCTTGCATAGACGCACCGAGGCGGTGAGCGGCCCCTCTGTGCTTACTTAAACCTTTGAGAAACGCATAGGGAACTGAAAATGCCATCTTTCTATCAGGACATCTACCACCCTTGTATTACTTTCAATACATAGCATACTCAAAAACACAAATTAAAAGCTTCTTCAAGGCAGAAGAACAGGAGAATTCTATCTTTGAATATTCCTACAATAGCTGAAGTTAGTATTTAAAATGAGAAAAAAAAATAGTTGAAGTTGTTCTTAAAATCACCCTGTAAGCAGCTATAAAATTCTTTAAGAAAAATAGCTCAGGACAGAAATATAATAGAGACTGCACGCATTCATGAATTTATCTGCCTCCTAACAAGCCCAACCTGTGAAGTGTGGAGCATTTTATGTGTTAGAGGCGTAATTATAAATCGCTTAAATACTCACTTGATCACGCTGCAGTACATTTTTATTGCTTTACTTGAATGCTCACTTAAGATTTTTCTCTGAAATGTACTCAGAGCAGAGACAGTTATACAATAAAAGTGAGAAATTGGAAGAGCATAACACTGTCTTAGAAATAGTCCATACAGAAACCACTTACTCAGGCACAGACTTTCCACATGTTTTATGTTCTGTCCACAGAGCTAGCCCAGGGCAGAATAGTAAGGCAGTCAAAGAAAGTGTCCTGTCATTTCCCTCTTACCAACTCAGACATCAACATTTTCTCCCACTCTTTCAGTGCCAGTTGCTCTCAGCTGAGAATAAAGGAGGTGAAAATGTGAGCTCTCCTAGGAAAACTCTTTCTCTGTCTCCCCCATCCTTTGCAAAGCCTTGCACGAGGCCTGCTGGCAAATGTGGTCCAATAATATTGTTGGATGGATAAACGGATAAGAGACCCTGACTTCGAAGAATGCCGCAAAGGGTTGTTCTGTTTCAGAAAGACAGTTCTTAAGTTTGAAAAGTCTTTGAGAATCACAGTAAATCAGTATTTCAATGCCATGGTGGCTCCTTAGGAGGAATAGAACAGTTATTTTGAGCGACAGTGGCCGTTTCTGGTGTATTTCAGGTCACACCTCAGAGTTTGCTCAATGTCTATAAATTCCATGCCATTCATCATACTGTCTTTTTTTATCGTTTGTCTTCTGTAGACCTTTAATCATTTGTACTACCTGTAGTAGTCAGGTGTCAGGTTTGAATCGTTAATTTTGTTACCTTGTTTTTTTTTTAGCATATTCATGAATGAGATAAATCTTTGCTTTTATTTGTTTGTAAACAATATATTATACTACATTATACTATATTTGCACTTCTGAAATTTTTATAGCTAAGACATGATAAAAATAAAAGAATATCTCCTAAACTAAAATGGGGAATTTTTTTCTAACACTTCAGTCTAATGTCTGTGAAATAATCCAGAAGAAAAGTAATAACAAGCAATTTTCTTTACAAACTAGGAAACATCAGTGAATTCCTCCTTGCATTTCAGACAGTCAGACTGATTGAATTCATGTTTAGGTGAGAAAGACTATGTCACTGAGACAATTAGGTGAGCTTATGTAAGCTCTGTGTGGATGTGAGAGCTGGACTATAAAGACAAAGCTGTGGTTTTTCCAGTGGTCATGTATGGATGTGAAAGCTGGACCATAAAGAAAGCCGAGTGCCGAAGAATTGATGCTTTTGAACTGTGGTGTTGGAGAAGAGTCTTGAGAGTCCCTTGGACTGCAAGGAGATCCAACCAGTCCATCCTAAAGGAGATCAGTCCTGGGTGTTCATTGGAAGGACTGATGCTGAAGCTGAAACTCCAGTACTTTGGCCACCTGATGGGAAGAGCTGATTCATTTGAAAAGACCCTGATGCTGGGAGGGATTGGGGGCAGGAGGAGAAGGGGACGACAGAGGATGAGATGGCTGGATGGTATCACCGACTCAATGGACATGGGTTTGGGTGGACTCCGGGAGTTGGTGATGGACAGGGAGGCCTGGCGTGCTGCAGTTCATGGGGCCGCAAAGAGTCAGACACGACTGAGCGGCTGAACTGAACTGATATAAGCACTTGTGCTTGGCTCAGGGCTTCATTCATGGGAAGCACTCCACTAGGACACAGTGAGATGGTTACTTCTCTTGGTAGCTCCCATATATATGAATAAACTTTTTCCCTTGTTAATTGGTCTTTTGTCATTTTAATTTTCAGGCCCCTAATTACTAAACCCAAGCTGGCATGGGAAAAGTCTGCTTCCTGACACTAGCAGTTGTTTGAAGAATAATGCCATCATTTCCTGTGACTATGAAATCACAAGGTCACAGATTAACCTGCATACTTAGCAAGTATAAAACATACTCTGAGTTTAAAAATAAGATCATCAAAGCATACTGAAGTATTGATATAAACATTTTGAGATGATAAAGATCTGACTGTACAAATGACGTGGTATGCCATGCCTTGTTCAGCCGCTTCAGCCCTGTCTGACTCTAAGACCCCATGGACTGTACCCGCCGGGCTCCTCTGTCCACGGGATTCTCCAGGCAAGGACACTGGAGCGGGCTGCTATGTCCTCCTGCAGGGACCTTCCCGACTCGGGGACAGAAACCGAGTCTCCAGCAATGCAGGCGGATTCTTTGCTGCTGAGCCACTGGGGAAGCCCATAATAAACTATAAAAAATGGTTATATTTAGTGCTGGATGAAAGAGTGGCTTCTTCATTCTTTAAGCTTTTCTGTATTATTTGAGTTTTCTAGGCAGGCATGTCAGTGTCTATTGCTTATTTTATATGTCACCATGGATTTTCTGACTAGTGAGATCATAGACTATATTTTTATTGTTATTTTCTATCAAAAACGCAGTGTAATATATACTATTTTTAAAAAGGAAGCAAAGGAGAATTTCTAATCATGCATCAATGAAAAAAAAGAGCAGAAACATAAAATAGCAGATCAATATGTTAAAATATATAAACATTTCCATAGCGACTTGAATTAAATAGATTATTTAGTTGCAGACAATTTCATACACATTCTCTAGTAAGTCTTCTGGAAGATAAACTTTAGTCTTTCCATCCAGAACTTTTGAGTGTCTGACCCTTTGCCCTATTTGCTACATGTTAACCTGCCATTTTTGTGGGTGCCATAGAAGACGAGAGACTTCTGGGTCGGAGACAGAGGTCTCTATTTCCTGCTTGGTTACTCATCAGGCACCGCAGGCAGCACAAAGGTCAGAATATCTGCCTTGGTTCTCCTTCACGCTGAGTCACACAGGGGCCATGGGGGTAAGCCCAGATGGGTGTCGGCATGCACAATGGGTTATGTTGCAAGATCTCAGGGAATCAGAATCTTTTGGGAGGTAAGGTAACTGTGCTTGCCCTTTGCTTTGGAAGAAGATGTTATCTTACAAGGCTGTTTTTTATATAAACATCCTTGGAAAGCGAGCTGGGAATAAAGGGCAGTTGGTGCTTCTCTTAGTAGGATGTGCAGAAATGTGGGAAACCCGTGGCAAATTGTCTTCTCTGCTCTGACACACTCACAGACTTTTACTTTTCTTATAAAATTGCAGTTATATGTTGCAAATGACTTATTTTACATTTGCTTTAACTTAGTTTTCAAATATATATTTCTTTATCCTGTTTTAAAATTAACTCCTCTTGTGTAAGAGTTAATTTTGCACTCAGAGTAAATATGACCCTAATCATTCTGGTTTAACTGTATCGCTGACTCAGATTTAAAATGCTGAGAAAAAAACACCTCTATTTTGTCATTAAAACTACCAAAACAGTTTTAAATGTACAATTAGTTTAAAAACAGCTGTTTGACCTTGACATATTTTTAAACATATTTGGCTAAATCCTACTTAAGTTAACACTTCCTTTGAAAACAGAATTGTGACAAGCACTTTGAATGTGTTATTATTTTTCTGCAGAAATAACAGCAAAATCTTGTAGTATGTCTCTCTTATAAACCCAGTGTAGGATAAATCTAAATATTCTGATTTGGGAAGAAAATTTTGAATGGAAGAATTTTTTATTCCACTGCTGCAGGATTGTCTGTATGTTGCATGTTTAGTTGCCCAGCCGTGTCCAACTCTTTGTAATCCCGTGGGCTGTAGCCCACCGCGCTCCTCTGTCCGTGGGATTCTCCAGGCAAGAATACTGGAGTGGGTGGCCATTTCCTACTCCACGGGGTCTTCTGGACTCAGAGATCAAACTCCTGTCTCTTGAGTCTCCTTAACTGGCAAGTGAATTCTTTGATCACTAGCGCCACCTTGGGACTCTTTTTCTTTTCTTTCTTTTTTTCTGTTTTTGGACACAATATATAGTGATTTATTGTTTCAGGTCCATTTCTAAAATTTTATAAACAAAAGATAGATGTAAAGTCATGAATTTTAAAGAAGCATAATTAGAATAATAGAACATAAAATACCTATCATTTTGAAAATAATTCATAGACAGGATTACATTATCTATTTATCTGGCTCATTAACCCAGATAACATTGTTCCATTTTTAAGCCATCAAGTAATAAAGGAATAGAGAGGGAGAGAGAAAGGGAGAGAAAGAGGGAAAGGAGGGAGGGAGAAGAGAGGAGAGAGAGAGAGAACCCTAAGAGTATGTACATTCTTGTGACAGTAAGGATCGTAACTTTCATGGACTGATTTTGAAAGACAGCTAAGGAGTGTCATATATATGTTAAAGGTTTGTAGAAATGTGATGGTTTTGAAATGCTGAAATTTCTAACTTTACTTGTTAAAGATTTTCAGTATTTCTTGCAACTAAAGTGAAATTTGATAAAGAATAAGCTTTTAGGAAGTTTAAGAGATTTGTTTTAGAAAGTACTGATTTATAGATATGGTAGAGAAGAAAAATATTTCTTCAAGATATGCCAGTGGGAGAAGAATTCATAAATGATATTAATATCTCTGTGCTTCAATCTCCTCTGTGAAGTATATGGCATAGAACTGAACAATCTCAAGTTTCTTACATATTTTTCACACTCCTGTAGAAATAAGAAGTCCATACGGGACTCACTGATCCAAGTCACTCAGCAAGAACACCGGAGCCCAGTCCAGAAGCTAAGAGTATTGTTTTGCTCCACCTACGGTCACAAAAGACCATATTCAGATGGTTTAAACAACAGAATCAGTGTCTTTGCACTTCTGGTGGCTAGAAGTCCCAGACTAAGGTGTTGACAGGGTTGTTTTTCTCTGGGACCTCTCTGCGTGGCTAGCAAACGCCGCCTTCTTGTGTGTGCTCAAAACCGCTGGTCTCTCCACTGCGTCAGGCTTCCCTGACACCTCTGTGTTCAGACTTCCTCTTCTGGTGAGGGCACCAGTCAGATCGAATCAGGGCTGATGCTAATGGCCTCATTTTACTGCTAGTCACATGTTTAATGATCCTTTCCTCAGATACAGTCCCAGTCTGTGATACTGGGGGTTAGGATTTCAACCTGTAAATTTGGGGGTGGCATGCAGTTGGGCCCATTCCCTACCATTTGAAGTATTTTAATGTTGAACTAGACTCATGTTGGTATCACTTTAAGTCAGCAGAACTTCTTAATGGAAATCTTCCTAATTCTATAGAAATCACCCAACTTACATATTACTATTTTCAATGTATACAGCAGGCCACTGGGTTAGTGCTATTATCCCAATAGTGTCAAAATGATCTACACTTAGGAATTGAAATACTTCAATTCCTTTAATTTTGTTGCTTTATTTAATTCCGTGAAGCTGCCAATAGAGAATTCACACCATCCAATACTCATTTGAGGCATTCCTCATAACACTAACTACATTTTATTCTTGTAGGTTACTCTTGAAATATTGGAAGCTAGTTTATTTGTCAAAACTGAATTTGTGCCCATGTATCAAATTACATGTAGTTTTATTTGCAGTGTTCTGGCACTGTTTTCAATAACAACACATTGATTTTAAAAATATGGTCTTAATGTCACTGGAGATAATTTTTCCTGGCTTTTTTACAATCTCTTTTCAACCTCTTTGCCCCCCTCCCAAACATGTTTCCAAATGTCTTCTGAAATGTTTTCTTCCGATCATTTAGAAAGATCGGGAAAGAAGAGTGTTAGAAACTTGGCCCTGCTTTCGCTGCATAGGAAGGGTGACTTGCCTTTCATCCTGGTGGCTTAGTTGCTAAATCATGTCCGATTCTTGCGGTCCTATGGACTGTAGCCCATTAGGCTCCTCTGTCCATGTGGTTTCCCAGGCAAGAATACTGAAGTGGGTCGCCATTTCCTTCTCTAGGGGATCTTCCTGACCCAGGGATCCAACCCATATTTCTTGTGCCTCCTGCATTGGCAGGTGGTTCTTTAGCGCCCCCTGGGAAGTCCATCTTTCATCCTAGATTAATATTTCAAGCATGAGGGAAAAAACAGTAAAAACCTGTAACTTTAGCAATGTGTTTGAAAAATGTTTGATTTCAATGATAGTTCTTTAATTCTTACATTGCAGTTTAAACAATACAGTGGTTAACAAATCATGTCAATTAAAAGTAGCATTTAGGACTTCATTTCACATACCTGCATTGGCCCTGGGGTTTTGATTATTCCAGGCCCAGATGCTGTGGATTCCTGTGTGGTGTAGCTGTGCTCTGCTATGGGGCAGCTAGGTTCCCTCTTGCTGCAGGAGAAGGTGGTGGGACCCATGGGGATGGCCGTCTCTTTTTGCTCTGTTTTTGTTTTGTTTTTTTGCTTGATGACTTGCTTCCACCAAGAGGCTATAAACCAAAACTGAAAATATGGATTAAGTGCATACTTTTCCTGAACTTCCCAGGTGGCTCAGTGGATAAAAGAATCCACCTGCAAGGCAGGATGCAGGAAGTGCAGGTTTGATCCCTGGGTCAGGAAGATCCCCTGAAGAGGACGTGGCAACCCACTCTAATATTCTTGTGTGGAGAATCTCATGGACAGAGGAGAGAGGAGGGCTACCATTCATGGGGTCACAAAGAGTCAGACATGCTGAAGCAGCTGAACACGCACGCACACATACTTTTCCCAATGCATTTACCCAACCTGGCATTTTCACGGCAGGATATATTATATAAATGTCTGAAAAGAAAATGTTTTAAGTGTACTTTAGGTAGATGTTTGCTTAATCAAGCAGAAGCAGAGATTATTCTCTTATTTTCTGAAATGTGTTGACGTAAACGTATCTACACAAGGGAAAACTTTAGAGTTCCTCTGGTACAAAGCACCCTTCTCTGGATGAACTGAAGTCTCAAGGAGTGAGTAATCAGTCCAGGTCACATATTTGAAATCATGAACCATGTTACTGAATTTTCAGTTCACTTCATAAAACTAAAGTAAAAGGAGGATACCTTCCTCAATTTAATTCATGTATAAATAGTGTAGTTATTTTGCAGTTCATGAAGATACTAAACATAATTAACAAGAATATTTGTTTTAAACCTATTGAGTACAACTTTTTCAGGGTCCAATTATAGGAAATCATTTGAGTATACATTTTTTGGTCTGTGAGCATCTGGAAATAACATGGACAAAGTGTTATTATTTTGAACAATAATACTTATTGCTATTCCCACATTACTCATGAAGAAGCTGAGAGCTGGGAATGTAAAATGTTTTGTCTAAGACCTTCATAGTCCAGCAATTTAAAAAAAGGTCAGAATTAGAACTTGGGACTTCCTGTTCACCTTCTTCATCCCAGCAACATCTGACCCCTTACCTCAGGGGTGGCAAAATCCAATTAACAGTATGCTTGAATTATGGATGCCTGAATTCCTAGTGGCACAGAGTAGAGACAGTCTTCATTTATTTCTAATGCGTTGAGACCTATTTCTATAAACAGTGCCTCTCACATCTTGAAATGAAGAATTGATAAAAATCTTTCATAAGACACAGATACGTCAAACTTAAAATGATGAATGTGTTATAGGCATCTTGAAGGTCACTCAACACAGAATTGTGATGACTCACGTTACACCAGAGATGTCGGCCCAGCAAGAGCCTCTTACCTGTTCTTTCTCATGATTGTTCAGATGCCACTGATGTGGTTGCTAAGCAAACTCAATGGGGACTCAGAAGCTTTTCAGAAATGTCATCAATTTCTAAATAAATTATTTTGGAAACACTATTATAGCCTGTGAGTGGACCCCCAAGCCACAGATTTCAGTCACTTTCATGCGTAGTGAAAGAACATGCTTGTGGAAACCAAAAACTTTGTGAAACAATGTTTGTTCTTAGTTGTTGCTGTTCAGTTGTTCAGTTGTGTCCAACTCTCTGCAACCCCATGGACTGCAGCATGCCAGGCCTCCCTGTCCATCACCAATTCCTGGAGCTTGCTCAAACTCATGTCCATTGAGTCGGTGATGCCATCCAACCGTCTGGTCCTCTGTGGTCCCCTTCTCCTCCTGCCTTCAGTCTTTCCCAGCATCAGGGTCTTTTCTAATGAGTTGGCTCTTGGCATCAGATTGCCAGAGTGTAGGAGCTTCAGAATCAGTCTTTCCAATGAATATTCAGGAATGATTTCCTTTAGGATTAACTGGTTTGATCTCCTTGCAGTCCAAGAGACTCTCAAGAGTCTTATCCAACACCACAATTCAAAAGCATCAGTTCTTCAACACTCAGCCTTCTTTATGGTCCAACTCTCATATCTATACATGACTGTTGAAAAAAACCATAGCCTTGACTAGACGGACCTTTGTGGGGAAGTGATGTCTCTGCTTTTTAATATGCTGTCTAGTTTTGTTATAGCTTTTCTTCCAAAGAGCAAGAGTCTTTTAATTTTATGGTTGCAATCACCATCTGCAGTGATTTTGGAACCCAAGAAAATAAAGTCTGTCATTGTTTCCACTGTTTCCCCATCTATTTGCAATGAAGTGATGGGTCTGGATGCCATTATCTTCGTTTTTTGAATGTTGGAGTTTTCAGCCAGCTTTTTAAATTTTCTCTTTCACTTTCATCAAGAGGCTCTTTGGCTCCTCTTCACTTTCTGCCATAAGGGTGGTGTCATCTGCATCTCTGAGGTTACTGATATTTCTTCCCACAATCTTGATTCCAATTTGTACTTCATCTAGCCTGGCATTTCGCATGATGTATTCTTCACTTAAGTTAAATAAGCAGAGTGACAATATACAGCCTAGACGTACTCCTTTCCCAGTTTGGAACCAGTCCTTTGTTCCATGTCTGGCTGTAACTGTTGCTTCTTAACCTGCACACAGATTTCTCAGGAGGCAAGTAAAGTGGTCTGGTATTCCCATCTCTTTAAGAATTTTTCAAAGTTTGTTGTGATCCACATAGTCAAAGGCTTTAGGGTAGTCAATGAAGCTGAAGTAGATGTTTTTCTGGAATTATCTTGCTTTTTCTATGATCCAGCAGATGTTGGCAATTTCATGTCTGGTTCTTCTGTCTTTTCTTTTTTTTTTTCATTTATTTTTATTAGTTGGAGGCTAATTACTTTACAATATTGTAGTGAGTTTTGTCATACATTGACATGAATCAGCCATGGATTTACATGTATTCCCCATCCCGATCCCCCCTCCCACCTCCCTCTCTACCCGATCCCTCTGGGTCTTCCCAGTGCACCAGGCCCGAGCACTTGTCTCATGCATCCAACCTGGGCTGGTGATCTGTTTCACCATAGATAATATACATGTTTCGATCTTTTCTAAATCCAACTCAAACATCTGGAAGTTCTTGGTTCACGTACTGTTGAAGCGTAGCTTGGAGAATGTTGAGCACTACTTTGCTAGAGTGTGAAATGAGTACAATTGTGAGATAATTTAAACATTCTTTGTCGTTGCCTTTCTTTGGGATTGGAATGAAAACTGACCTTTTCCACTCCTATGGCCACTGCTGAATTCCAAATTTGGTGGCATATTGAGTGCAGCACTTTAATAGTATCATATTTTAGGATTTGAAATAGCTCAGCTGGAATTCCATCACCTCAACAAAATATTCAATTGGAATGCCCTTAAGTTATTGAATATTGAGTCTATATCAAACTAAAGAGGTTCTGATGATCAATAATGGAAAACATTGTGTTGGCTTTTTGAAAAATTCTATGATAACTAACAGAATAATTCTATTAAGAAAATGGTTAGATGATAAGCCTTTAAAATTCCTTACACTGACTCATAAAAATTCCAGGATAGATAGTCTTGTTCCTACTTTCAGTTCAATTCAGTTCAGTTCAGTCGCTCAGTCGTGTCCGACTCTTTGCGACCCCATGAATCCCAGCACGCCAGGCCTCCCTGTCCATCACCAACTCCCAGAGTTTACTCAAACTCATGTCCATTGAGTCGGTGATGCCATCCAGCCATCTCATCCTCTGTCGTCCCCTTCTCCTCCTGCTCCCAATCTTTCCCAGCATCAGGGTCTTTTCCAATGAGTCAACTCTTTGCATGAGGTGGCCAAAGTATTGGAGTTTCAGCTTCAGTATTAGTCCTTCCAATGAACACCCAGGACTGATCTCCTTTAGGATGGACTGGTTGGATCTCCTTGCAGTCCAAGGGAATCTCAAGAGTCTTCTCCAACACCACAGTTCAAAAGCATCAATTCTTTGGTGCTCAGCTTTCTTCACAGTCCAACTCTCACATCCATACATGACCACTGGAAAAACCATAGCCTTGACTAGACAGACCTTTGCTGACAAAGTAATGTCTCTGCTTTTTAATATGCTGTCTAGGTTGGTCATAACTTTCCTTCCAAGGAGTAAGCATTTTTTAATTTCATGGCTGCAATCACCATCTGCAGTGATTTTGGACCCCAAAAAAATAAAGGCTGACACTGTTTCCACTGTTTCCCCATCTATTTGCCATGAAGGATGGGACCGGATTCCATGATCTTAGTTTTCTGAATGTTGAGCTTTAAGCCAACTTTTTCACTCTCCTCTTTCACTTTCATCAAGAGGCATTTTAGTTCCTTTTCACTTTCTGCCATAAGGGTGGTATAATCTGCATATCTGAGGTTATTGATATTTCTCCCAGCAATCTTGAGTCCAGCTTGTGCTTCTTCCAGCTCAGCATTTTTCATGATGTACTCTGCATATAAGTTAAATAAGCAGGGTGACAATATACAAACTTGATGTACTCCTTTTCCTGTTTGGAACCAGTCTGTTGTTCCATGTCCAGTTCTAACTGTTGCTTCCTGACCTGCATACAGGTTTCTCAAGACGTAGGTCAGGTGGTCTGGTATGTCCATCTCTTTCAGAATTTTCCACAGTTTATTGTGATCCACATAGTCAAAGCCTTTGGCATAGTCAATTAAGCAGAAATAAGTGTTTTTCTGGAACTCTCTTTGTTTTTCGATGATCCAGCAGATGTTGGCAATTTCATCTCTGGTTCCTCTAACTTTTCTAAATCCAGCTTGAACATCTGGAAGTTCATGGTTCACGTATTGCTGAAGCCTGGCTTGGAGAATTTTGAACATTACATTATTGGGGTGTGAGATGAGTGCAATTATGTGGTGGTTTGCCCATTCTTTGGCACTGCCTTTCTTTGGGATTGGAATGAAAACTGACCTTTTCCAGTCCCGTGGCCACTGCTGAATTTTCCAAATTTACTGGCATATTTAGTGCAGCACTTTCACAGCATCATCTTTCAGGATTTGAAATAACTCAACTGGAATATCATCACCTCCACTAGCTTTGTTTGTAGTGATGCTTTCTAAGGCCCAACTTGACTTCACATTCCAGGATGTCTGGCTCTAGGTGAGTGATCACACCATCGTGATTATCTGGGTCATGAAGATCTTTTTTGTGCAGTTCTTCTGTGTATTCTTGCCACCTCATCTTAATATCTTCTGCTTCTGTTAGGTCCATACCATTTCTGTTCCTACTTTACACACGGAAATACTGACTCCCGCAAGGTCACACGGGTAACAAGATGGAGAAGAGAGCTTGTTGAATCCTGCTGCCGCATGTTCATTCCGCATACCATTGGCTCACCCACTCTGGAGTCTCTGAACCTACAGCAGGGCTTATGGGGGAGCACCAGGGGCTGGTTCTCTGTGACAGCTTTCATCCTATTCCCTCAGTCAGTTCAGCTCAGTCGCTCAGTCGTGTCCGACCCTTTGTGACCCCATGGGCTGCAGCACACCAGGCCTCCCTGTCCATCACCAACTCCTGGAGCTTACTCAAACTCATGTCCATTGAGTCGGTGATGCCATCCAACCATCTCATCCTCTGTCATCCCCTTCTCCTCCCACCTTCAATCTTTCCCAGCATCGGGGTCTTTTCCAATGAGTCAGTTCTTTGCATCAGGTGGCCAAAGTATCAGAGTTTCAGCTTCAGCATCCGTTCTTCCAATGAATATTCAGGACTGATTTCCTTTAGGATGGACTGGCTGGATCTCCTTGCAGTCCAAGGGACTCTCAAGAGTCTTCTCCAAAACCACAGTTCAAAAGCATCAATTTTTTGGCGCTCAGCTTTCTGTGTAGTCCAACTCTCACATCCATACATGACTACTGGAAAAACCATAGCCTGACTAGATGGACCTTTGTTGGCAAAGTAATGTCTCTGCTTTTTAACATGCTGTCTTAGTTGGTCGTAACTTTTCTTCCAAAGAGCAAGTATCTTTTAATTTCATGGCTGCAGTCACCATCTGCAGTGATTTTGGAGCTCAAAAAATAAAGTCAACCACTGTTTCCCCATCTATTTGCCATGTATTGATGGGACCGGATGCCATGATCTTCGTTTTCTGAATGTTGAGTTTTAAGCCAACTTTTTCACTCTCCTCTTTCACTTTCATCTAGAGGCTCTTTAGTTCTTCTTCACTTTCTGCCATAAGGGTGGTGTCATCTGCATATCTGAGGCTATTTGATATTTCTCCTCGCAATCTTGATTCCAGCTTAGGCTTCATCCAGTCCAGCAATTCTCATTGTGTACTCTGCATATAAGTTAAATAAGCAGGGTGACAATATACAACTCTGACGTACTCCTTTCATGATTTGGAATCAGTCTGTTGTTCCAGGTCCAGTTCTAACTGTTGCTTCTTGACCTGCATGCAGGTCAGGTGGTCTGGTATTTCCATCTCTTGAAGAATTCTCTAGAGTTTGTTGTCAAAGGCTTTGGCATAGTCAATAAAGCAGAAATAGGTGTTTTTTCTGGAACTCTCTTGCTTTTTTGATGATCCAGTGGATGTTGGCAATTTGATCTCTGGTTCCTCTGCCTTTTCTAAATCCAGTTTGAACATCTGGAAGTTCATGGTTCCCTTACTGTTCAAGTCTGGCTTGGAGAATTTTGAGCATTACTCTACTGGCGTGTGAGATGAGTGCAATTGTGAGGTAGTTTAAGCGTTCTTTGCAATTGCCTTTCTTTGCAATTGGAATGAAAACTGACATTTTCCAGTCTTGTGGCCATTGCTGAGTTTTCCAAATTTGCTGACACATTTAGTGCAGCACTTTCACAATCATCTTTTAGGATTTGAAATAGCTCAACTGGAATTCCATCACCTCCACTAGCTTTGTTCGTAGTGATGCTTTCTAAGGCCCACTTGTCTTTGCATTCCAGGATGTCTCGCTCTAGGTCAGTGAACACACCATCATGATTATCTGGGTCGTGAAGATCTTTTTTGTACAGTTCTTCTGTGTAGTCTTGCCACCTCTTCTTAATATCTTCTGCTTCTGTTTAGGTCCATACCATTTCTGTCCTTAATTGTGCCCATCTTTGTCTGAAATGTTCCCTTAGTATCTCTAATTTTCTTGAAGAGATCTCCAGTCTTTCCCTTTCTATTGTTTTCCTCTATTTCTTTGTATTAATTGCAGAGGAAGGCTTTCTTATCTCTCCTTGCTTTTCTTTGGAACTCTGCATTTAAATGGGAATACCTTTCCTTTTTTCCTTTGCCTTTCGCTTCTCTTCTTTTCATAGCTGTCTGTAAAGCCTATTCAGACAACCGTTTTTCCTTTCTGCATTTCTTTTTCTTGGGGATGGTCTTGATCACTGCCTCCTGTACAATATCATGAACCTCTATCTATAGTTCTTCAGGCACTCTGTCTATCAGATCTGATCACTTGAATCTATTTGTCACGTCCACTGTATAGTCATAAGGGATTTGATTTAGTGGTTTCCCCCACTGTCTTCAATTTCAGTCTGAATTTGGCAATAAGGAGTTCATGATCTGAGCCACAGTCAGCTCCCAGTCTTGTTTTTGCTGACTGTATGGAACTTCTCCGTCTTTGGCTGCAAAGAATATAATCAGTCTGATTTCAGTATTGACTATCTGGTGATGTCCATGTGTAGAGTTTTCTCTTGTGTTGTTGGAAGATGGTATTTGCTATGACCAGTGCATTCTCTTGGCAAAACTCTGTTAGCCTTTGACCTGCTTCATTCTGTTCTCCAAGGCCAAATTTGCCCCTTACTCCAGGTATCTCTTGACTTCCTACTTTTGCATTCCAGTTCCTTATAATGAAAAGGACATATTTTTTTTGGGTGTTAGTTCTAGAAGGTCTTGTAGGTCTTCATAGAACCATTCAACTTCAGCTTCTTCAGCGTTACTGGTCAGGGCATAGACTTGGATTACTGTGGTATTGAATGATTTGCCTTGGAAACGAACAGAGATCATTCTGTCATTTTTGAGATTACATCCAAGTACTGCCTTTTGGACTCTTTTGTTGACCATGATGGCTACTCCATTTCTTCTAAGGGATTTTTCCCCACAGTAGTAGATATAATGGTCATCCGAGTTAAATTCACCCATTTTGGTCCATTTTAGTTCACTGATTCCTAAAATGTCAATGTTCACTCTTGCTGTCTCCTGTTTGACCACTTCCAATTTGCCTTGATTCATGGACCTAACATTCCAGGTTCCTATGCAATATTGCTCTTACAGCATCAGACTTTACTTCCATCACCAGTGACATCCTGAACTGGCTGTTGTTTTTGCTTTGGCTCCATCTTTTTATTCTTTCTGGAGTTAGTTCTCCACTGATCTCCAGTAGCATGTTGGACACCTACTGACCTGGGGAGATCATCTTTCAATGTCCTATATTTTTGCCTTTTCATACTGTTCATGGGGTTTTCAAGGCACGAATATTGAAGTGGTTTGCCGTTCCCTTCTCCAGTGGACCATGTTTTGTCCACCATGATCCATCACGATCCGTCCTTCTTAGGTGGCCCCACATGGCATGGCTTATAGTTTCATTGAGTTAGATAAGGCTGTGGTCCATTTGATCAGATTGGTTAGTTTGCTGTGATTGTGGTTTTAAGTCTGTTTGCCCTTTGATGGAGAAGGATAAGAGGCTTATGGAAGCTTTCTGATGGGAGAGACTGACTGAAAGGGGAAACTGGGTCTTGCTCTGATGGTCAGGGCCATGCTCAGTAAATCCTTAATCCAATTTTCTGTTGAAGGTTGGGGCTGTGTCCCCTCCCTGCTGTTTGACCTGATGCCAAACTATGGTGGAGGTGATGAAGACAATGGCGATGAATGGTACACTCAGTGCCCTCAATGCTACAGCAGGCCACCGCCAACCCATGCTCCGCCAGAGACTCCCGGCCACTCACGGGCAAGTCTGGGTCCGTCTCTTGTGGGGTCACTGCTCCCTTCTCCTGGGTCTGGTGCACAAGGTTCTGCTTGTGCCCTCCCAGAGTCTGTTTCCGCATCCTGTGTAAGCTCTAGTGGCTCTGTGGTGGGTTAATGGTGACCTCCTCCAAGAGGGCTCATGCCACACCCAGGTCTACTGCACCCAGAGTCCTTGCCCCTGCAGCGGCCCACTGCCGACCCGGACCTCCACAGGAGACGCTCAGACACAGTTCTGTCTCAGTCTCTGTGGGGTCTCTGGGTCCCGGTGCGCACAAAGTATGTTTGAGCCCTCTGAGTGTCTCTGGTGGTTATGCGGTTTGACTCCAAACGCAAATTGCACCCGTCCTACCGTCTTGCTGGGGCTTCTCCTTTGTCTTTGGAAGTGGGATATCTCCTCAAAGCTGCTCCAGCACCACACAGCCACCGCTCCAGTGGCTTCCCTGGTAGCTCAGCTGGTAAAGAATCTTATTGCTACAAGCTTCATTTTGTTACTTGCTAGGACAAGGCTAGAGCAGGCCTTTGTTCCTGACATTCTGTGCTTGGCCTGCACAGTTATGTCTGTTCTGGAAACATGAAAGCAAAATTATATAATGATAGATTATGCCACTTTTAAAAAAGAATAATGTCAGTGTAGAAAAATATGAGATCAATTCAGTAATAAACCCCAGATGTCAGAGTGGGGTGTTAGTAGAGATACATTCTACTCCAAAATAATTTCACTTAAATTTCTGAATCCTAAAGAAATATATCTTTTATTTATTTGCAAAGGAACTATTGATGGTTCTATATAGGACAAAATAATGTAATCTCCTAAAACTAGAATGATCTAAGGTAGTCACGTGGGTACAGGTACAGGTGACTGTGCTTGGTCGCTCAGTCATGTCTGACTCTTTGTGTCCATAGCCCACCAGGCTCTATGTCCATGAAAATTCTGCGGGCAAGAATATTGGAGTGGGTTGCCATGCCCTCCTCTTGTGGATCTTCCCAAACCGGGGATGGAACCTAGGTCTCCTGCATTGCAGGCAGATTCTTTACCATCTGAGCCACCAGGAAGCCCACATGTATGTATACATACATACATACATACAATCCAAATATTGATTAGGATTAAAATCACATATAGTGAATGTTTTGTATGCAGATCTCAGAAATTGTAAACAGTAAATTCTTAAGCTCCTCTGTTCATAGACTATTAGCATTGATTATTCTCACTTGAAGTATTTCTCAAAGAGTATTCTGTCTTAAATTTCAATAAAACAAAAAGAGAAGTCCCTTTTGTTGTAGAGCATTATCATCATACCAATCTAAAATACAATTTGTATTCAATAAACAGAGTACTTCAGAAAGAAGTAATAATTTATAAGGAAAATTTAAAAAAATTAAATATCATTCCTAGGAAATAATTTCATTTCCTAGCTATGCTAAAATAAATATCAACTTTGCTTCTTGGCTTCAATTATAATGTTGGAATTATAGTGAATGTAGAAAGTGATGTTCCTTTCCAGTTTACCTGGATGTCATAGATATTATGGAGTAGGAAATGCAACCTACTCCAGGATTCTTGCCTGGAAAATTTCCATCGACTGAAGAGTCTGGTGGGCTACAGTCCATGGGGTCACGAAGAGTTGGACACGACTGAGCACACACAGGCAAGTGCTTGGATATTGAACCTCAGACAAAATATGAAGAACAGCTTGCAGAGTCTGACAGATGAGCTGTCTCTGCCAGATGCAGCAATAATGGCCCAATCTCAGCCACGGCCGTAGTCCTTGCAGCCATGACTTCTGGAGCATTTACCTATAGGTAGGCCATGAGTGGCCTCCTTTTCAGACATTTTTCTCAATTAGTACTCCAAACTTCAGAGCACATTTTATCAAACCGGTTTTGTAGACAAAAGAACTGTGACTTGCAACAGACAATATCAGCTTAGTACCACATCCTAGGCAGTGGTGGAGCTGAGAAAATGCTACTTCTACACATATCAGCCTGGGGTCCAATATAAAGTTGGGGAGTGGATGTTCTTGAGTTCTTTGGAGTAGAGAGGCGGTGAAAAGGGTTTACCTGATCTTGGCATAGCAGTTGTTAACATTGGAAAGAAAAGATGATTTAGGTCAAAGATTTTACTTTCATTGAACAAGATAAATAATCAAGTGACCTTATGGTGGCATTTCATTCATTAGCCAAGAAGCAGCACCACATGGAATATGCATTCTCGTTACATTTGAGTCTTCTCTTTTCTTATTTCCATTTGTTTATAGCAAGGAAATCTCCCTGGTGGCGATGGTTCACAAACTTGATTACCAATTTGGCTTGGTTTGATCTGGTTGTTAAACCTGGCCCAGCATTCTGCAAAGCTAAATAACTAGGCAGACACCATCCTGGTTGATTTAAGGAGTCTTGCTCTTTGGGGGCATGAATGCATTTGGCTGTTTGTGTTAACTGCATGGCAGTTTAGGTGGGTTTGTCCCTCTACTGCAAGTGAGCATGAGAAAGCATCAACCTCTTTTTGTTCCCTGAATTTATTATTATTAAATGGAGGTCTGTTGTGTGACATCTTTGATGTCTGATGAACAAAATTTGGTGAGATCAAAGAGTGCAGAATTTGAAGGTAGCCCACCCCAAAATAACTCTACATTTTATATTTTGACTATGGGTTCCAAAAAATGGTGGAATTTAGATAGCTTTAACATTTGACAGTAGATTTCAAAAGAGACACATATACCTAAGACACCTTACACTTTGTTTTCAAGGCTTAAATTGGTCAGGTCCAATTGCATTACCTAACCAAACTTCGGTCCATTTGCCCACATGCAGTAAAGCCAATCTACTGACATTGAGTTGTGGCAAAGGAAAGTAAAGCATTAATTGCAGGGTCCCAAGCAAGGAGTCCCGGGAGGTAGTGCTTAACGAGTGATTAATATTATATATATGGAATCTGGAAAGATGGTACTGATGAAATTATTTGCAGGGCAGCAGTGGAGACAGACATAGAGAACAGACTTGTGGACACAGTGAGGGTGGGAGGAAGGAGAGGGTGGGGTGTTTGGAGAGAGTGACATGCAGACAAATTAACATATATACAGTAGACAGCCAATGAGCATTTGCTGCATGATTCAGAGGACTCACACCATGTTGATGTTGGGCAGAAAACCTACACAACACTGTAAGCCAATTATGCTTCAATTAAAAGTAAATATATATGCATTTTTAAAAAGACCCAAACTCCCCAGTGGCTTTCAGGGGAAGATTTTTAAAGACAGGTAAGGAAAGGGGGTTGTGACATATGTGATCAGCTCATGGACATTCTTCTGATTGGTTGGTGATGAGATAATCAGCAGTCAACATCATCAAGCTTCTGATTCCAACCAGTCTGGGATCTATGTGCTTATGGGCAGCATACAGTTAACTTCTTCCACCTGGTGGAGGTTTTTATATTTTCAAAACAGCTCAAAGGACGTGGCTCAAAATAAAATCTGTGGCCCCTGAGGAGTGCTGAAGGTCCTTAACTTTTATGGCTAAACTTGCTATTTTGCTTTATTTTGTGTTTTTCCTTTTTTTTTTTTTTTTTTTTTGCATTTTTTCACTTCTATGATTAAATTTACTCTTTGGAACTCGGGGAAGGCCTAGGAAGCTAAAGTTTCTCTATAGACAGGAGACAAGTGGAGGGCGTGGTGCAGGGGAGTCTCTTCCAGGAAGGTCCCGTGTGATCCTGCTTGGTTTCACATGGTTTCTCTTTGAAGGCAGAGACAAAAGGAATTCTTTACAGATGACTTGTGATGGTCTTTCAAATTGTCATGAAACTTCAGGACAGAGATGGATGTACAGCTGTTAATGTACCAAGATTGGCAAGATGGCAGAGGTGAGAGGGAAGTAGATTCTATAATAGGAGGCAGCTAGATTCATTTCATCTGAAACCCACCCATTGTTTTTAAAGTACAGTAAACTCTGGGGCTTCCCCAGGAGCTTAGTGGTAAAGAATACACTTGCAATCCAGGAGCCAAAGGAAACGCAGGTTTGATCTCTGGGTTGGGAAGATCCTTTGGAGAAGGAAATGGCAACCCACTCCAGTATTCTTGTCTGTAGAATCCCATGGACAGAGGAGCGTACAGGTGCTACAGTCAATGGGGCCTCAAAGAGTCAGACACGACTGAAGCGACTTAGTGTGAGTTTACGCACAGTAAACTCTGGCCTTCCCAGGTGGGAAGCCTGCTACTGCTGCTGCTGAGTCGCTTCAGTCGTATCCGACTCTGTGCGACCCTGTAGATGGCAGCCCACCAGGCTCCCCCGTCCCTGGGATTCTCCAGGCAAGAACACTGGAGTGGGTTGCCATGTCCTTTTCCAATGCATGAAAGTGAAAAGTGAAAGTGAAGTCACTCAGTCGTGTCCGACTCCCAGCGACCCCATGGACTGCAGCCCACCAGGCTCCTCCATCCATGGGATTTTCCAGGCAAGAGTACTGGAGTGGGGAGCCATGGCCTTCTCCGGTGGGAAGCCTGGGAAGTGGTAAAGAATCCACTTGCCAAGCAGGAGAAGTGGATTTAATCCCTGGGTCAGGAAGATCCCCTGCAGAAGGAAATGGCAACCCACTTCAGTACTCTTGCCTGGGAAATCCCATGGACAGAGGAGCCTGGTGGGCTACAGTCCACGGGGTCGCAAAGAGCCAGGTACAACTAAGCAACTAAACAGCAGAGCAGTAAACAGTGTTAAAGAGAGGTTTGCCAGGACGACTGGAGAAGGTGCATTGGGATGCACTTCCTGCCTGTTGGAGATTGTGCTGTGTTTATGCAAGCTGCCTCGCCTACATGTCTTTTTAAAATGAATAAGTCATTAGTAACATATCTATAATTGATGTATGTGTATACAACAACATCATCCATTTTTTGGTTTTCCTGCTTTCTGATATTTACATTAAAAAGAACACCATGAAAAAGAAGTCATACTCCTTATAACAAGTTTCTTTGCTCTCATGCTGACTCCTTCTAGCATGAAGCCAGATGCCCACGGTTGAGAAACCACCCCTCCTATCTTGTGGCAGGTGGTGTTGGAGTGTTTCCCCAAGCACCTCCTAAATGCTGATAACTTGGGGCAGCTGGACAAAGCACAGTGAACACAGATCAAAATTTGAATCCCCACAATCTTGTCCTGGCCACAGTGGAGAATAGCTATCCTGCCTGCAGACTCTTCATTTTCTTAGGCTTGAGTTTTGCATTGGTGGTTCAGCAGTGAAGAATCTGCCTACAGTGCAGGAGATGCAGGTTCAATCCCTGGGTTGGGAAGATCCCCTGGAGGAGGGCATGGCAACCCACTCCAGTATTCTTGCCTGGGAAATCCCATGGACAGAGGAGCCTGGCAGGCTATAGTCCCTGGGGTTGCAACGAGTCGGACATGTCTAAGTAACTAACATTTTTGCATTTATTAGTTAAGGGTTTTGAACTCAAACACTGGTCAGATTCCGCACCCCCCACCAACTCTCAAGTTTTAGGGTCTAGGATTCTTTTTGTACATCCTGCAAGCTGGCATTGGGCTTGTTTGTCCTGGAAGTGAGGTTGTGTGTCTTGACTACTTGGAGATTAGGAAATGATTTAGGTGGGGGCTGAGCAACTTTCTAAAAGCAAGTCTTTGAAAGCAGCAGGTTTATAGCCAGTGTAATGGTGCCATTGAAGCTTAAACTACCCTACAAATAAGGAAAGTTTAGATGATGATGACTAATCCAGGCATTGAAGAGAAATTGTCACATGCCTCAAATGTTAGCAGAGTTGCTCTAAAGCAGCCATGAATTTGCATACTAACAAAGTGAAGCATCGTTTGCTCATTATTAGCCTGTGAGGTGAGAGCAGGAAGATGGTATTATGCAAACACATTGATTCCTTTCTCCGTTTTCTCTCAGGGTTTTCCAGGAAACACAAATGCAGACAGCGTGGTACACTACAGACTCCAGCCGACCTTCGAAGCCAGATTCCTGCGCTTCCTCCCCTTAACCTGGAGCCCCAAAGGCAGGATTGGGATGCGGATTGAAGTGTATGGATGTGCCTACAGTGAGTGGTGCTTATTCCTCAAATGAAGTTCTTGATGGAGTGTTGTGTTCTAAACACCAAACTGAAAATGGAACTTGACTTTTTCAGCCTTTTAAATATCTGTGCAGGCAGAGCTGGTTTTATGGAAAGTCTTGATAATATTACAGTTATTTTAAGGTTGAATTTAGAGGAGGACTGGAAATGAGCCTTAAAATCTTAGATTCTCAGAGGTTAGATGAGTACCTGTTATATAGTGGGCACTTCATAAAATGAACAGAGCTCAAATCAAGAGCAGTTATATTTATTGTGATTGATGGTTCTGTCTTCTGCCGCTGGGAACACAGGTGAGAACAGCTGTCCCCGTGTTCCCTGCTCCCCATGGGGACTCACTTTCCTCTCTACTTGCGTCGCTGTGGGAACTTCTTTTGAACATCACTTATGTTTTATGTCTTCTGGCTTTTCCCCACTGACAATGAAAGAAAAGATGCTGGCAGTCAATCTGAGCATAAAGACAAATGTAAAAGCGTTCCATGAAATACATGGGGGATCAAATCTACAGCTGCCATTTCGAAGGTCTAGAATATACTGGTATTTTGTAAGTGAACACAAAAATGAAAAAATTAATTTAAAATATAATCTTCTAGAAAACTGGAAGAGTGACCTGAAGAATAAGTTGGCTGGGAACATGTTGGGGTTTTTGTCACACTTCATTCTGTCCCTGATCAGAAGATTAACTCTGTAGAGAAGTGTGACCATAAGATATACCACACACAGGGTATTTAATATGTCAGATCCGACCTCCTACAACATTTTCTCATTCAACTCCCACTCTAACCAAATGAATTCAGTATAGTAGTAACCTCAATGCTTCAGAAAAGAAAGAAACCAAACCTTTGAGAAATTAGATGTTTGTGAGAGCTATTACATATTGCATCTAAGATTTAAAACTGTCTTTTTTCCTCATTTTGTGTTCACGACTACCATACTATTCAGACATTGATTTCTTTATTCCCTCACTTGTCATATGTGAATTTATTTATCTGCAGAGAACTGGATTGTATGTGGGGGACGCTTCTGAGATTATTTATTTCTTTGTCAGGAGTTTATGAGAAGTCATAAAATTGTACAAAGCAAATATAACATATTGTAACATGATCATGGGGCATGGGGAATAGAGGGTTGGGTTGGAAAAGGAAACTTTTTGACATTCAGTTTTCAAGCTAAAGGTCGTGGGCAGTGAGACAGGGGTAGGGATGGTGCTTATAAGACGAAACGACATATATAAACTGGAGGAGTAGGAATTTAGTGTTCTTGTGGTGCAGGGATGGATGTGGGCATGAGTTGTGGAACAGTGGAGAGATCAGTTCCACTTTGATAACCCCCCACAGACAGTGGGTGGCTCTGGAGCCGAGGCTCACCCACGCCACCCATCCCACACTCAAGGGTCACCTTTAGCCTCTGTTCCATACCCCTTCCTGATGGCATGTTTTGTTTGACTCTGCTTCCTAACCCCGCCTCACTCTCTAGTGTTTATGAGTCCTGGACCATTCAGCATAGATGGTGCTGGGTTGCCTCCCTCTTTCTGCTGATCATTTCCTTCCATCCTTTTGGTTCTGGGGCCTGTCAGTGTGCTCACTGCTGGGATGGCCATGACGCCTGATATTTAGAGTTTCTCTTTGATCCCATGAAATTAATGTCTCCTTCTCCCATTACTCTGGAAGCAACTTCAGGTTTACTGACTTCAAAGCAGAACATGCTCTTTGATGGGGCTTTGCCGTTAGCTTGATGTTCTTGGTGAGGAGCTACTACTCCAGTTTCTTGGGTTGGAGGTCAGTACCAGGAAGATCAAAGCTGCGTGTCTGCTGCCTGGAGGGGCCAGTTGACTGTACAGTTGTCATGGAACCTGCCTGCATCCTAAATTCAGCAAACACGAACTGTTGGGCACAAGGGACTCCTAGCGTAAAAATGCAAACAGGAAATAATCATCACTTGTAAAACAACACAAAATATATATCTCAATATTAGTGGCTCTATTTTGTCTTCATTCTTATTATTAATAATGATTCAAGTGTAGCACTTTGCATTTTTATTTTTGGCAGTAATTTAATGTGATTTGGTTTATAGCTCAAAGTGATAATTATTCTCTTTTTTCATGTGTGCTTCCTCTGCCCTGTTGTTAGTGAGAGAATGTCCAGATTGGTTATCTCTTTTCAGTTTCATCTGTTTACATTCCATTTACAGTGATATTTACTATTCCTATAAACACTGCATATTTTCATGGCTTCTTGGTTTGGCATATATATTTTCACTAACTGAAAAGCCCTCTCCCCATTTATAGAGTAAAAGTGGAAAGTGTCAGGTCTTCTTAGAGTCCCTACTGATCTACCCACCAAGGCCAGGGCCTGGCATGGGATTCTTCACTTTCCCCTGCCCCCCCCCGCCGCCTCTAGCATTCACATCCATTCAGTGTTAACATTTCCTATGTACTTGTTCTAAGCTCTATATTCTACCCAAAATTGGTCACTGAGCTTTCATCCCATTTCATGTTTTCAACAACATTTACATACAGTCTGACCAATTCCAAGTTGACATCCTTGATACAGGTCTCTGAAGCCCCACACATCTGGATGCTGCTGCTGCTAAGTCGCTCAGTTGTGTCCCACTCTGTGTGACCCCATGGACTGCAGCCCACCAGGCTCCTCCCTCCCTGGGATTCTCCAGGCAAGAACACTGGAGTGGGTTGCCATTTCCTTCTCTAATGCATGAAAGTGAAAAGTGAAAGTGAAGTTGCTCAGTTGTGCCCGACTCTTAGGGACCCCATGGACTGCAGCCCACCAGGCTCCTCTGTCCATGGGATTTTCCAGGCAAGAGTACTGGAGTGGGGTGCCGTTGCCTTCTCCACAGACGTCTGGATAATTCCCGCAGTTTCGCCATCATTTCCTCAGTGAAGCTGTTGGTCGTCTTCTGAGTCTCTCCTGCCATTGGCTCTGACTCCACGTGTTCATAGTCAGTGTCATTCTCAAGTGCTTCCTTGTACTGCGTCGTATCAGCCCCACGATTGTGATGTGATTTTATATTGCTTCCTTGTACTGCGTCGTATCAGCCCCACGATTGTGATGTGATTTTATATTCATCACTGTGTTTATTGTTGGAGTGAGAGAGGGAAGAAAGGAAGAGAGGAGAGGAGGGGAGAAAAAATGAGGGACACAGTTCATGAATTCAGAAATGTCGACTAGATAGGCACAGAATGGGGACCCCCATCGGGGTCTATAGTCATCCATGTGGCACTTCCGTCCTTTGTCAAATCATGCATTGAAAGTCAAATGGGTTAAGAGGGAAGAGAAGAGGGGACTAGAACATGTTCTTGCCTGTTTTAAAACCTTGTGTTTATTTTACTTAAAAAAAAAATACGTTGATTGTTGCAGTGAAAAATGTTCTATGTAACAACCGCACCATGTGTCAATGTTTATAAACCTGTTCTTAATGTTTTATAAAAATAAAAAGTGTCTCTTTTGTAATATTTAGCGAGAATGTTGAGAGAAAAGTCTGCATATGGAACTTCCTTCTGGTAAGCACTGGTTCTACTCGAAGTAGACTTCAGTTTAGAAAATGCATTAATATGAATAGAGGAACATAGGATGAAAGGATAAGTAGTCACCATGACAAATAAAAACTCTGGAAGTTATTAATGACCTGTAGTCATATGAGAGAATGCTGATCTGTATTATCCATTACAATTATGGAAAAAGCAGAAAAAATTCAAACTAGATTAGAAACAGTACTAATTCAGTACATGTTTACAAAACTTTTACCCCATGCAAGCCACCCTGCTGAATAAAGTGAATAAGGCACAATCTTTGCTCCCCAGATACTAAGGAGGGGGTAGATGTGAAGGGAAATGCCTGTTCTTTGTAGATCAGCTAAATTTGGGCGTGGACTTCTCATTCTCAATTTGTGTCCCAGTATATAGATTCCCTGGAGAAGGGAAAGGCTACCCACTCCACTATTCTGGCCCGGAGAATTGCATGGACTGTATAGCCCATGGGCCTCAAAGAGTCAGACATGACTGAGCGACTTTCACTTCACATAAATAGAAGATGGGGCTTCCTTATTGGCTTAGTGGTAAAGAATCTGCCTGCAATGCCAGAGATGCCGGTTTGATCTTTGAATTAGGAAGGGCCCCTGGAGAGGGAAATGGCAACCCACTCTAGTATTCTTGCCTGGAGAATCCCATGGACAGAGGAGCCAGGAGAACTACAGTCCACTGGGTGGCAGAGTCAGACACGACTGGAGTGACTTACCACTGGCAGTCATGATGAAGCCCGTGCCCACTGTGGACTAGACCTGTTTCAGACATTGCGGTACACACTATATAGATATTAAGTTTTTTAGTAACAATATAATTAGTGTTGGTGGAAGAGACTTCTTTATCCTTTTACAGGTAAGGAAACTGAGGCACAGAGAGGCTGAGTAAGTTTTCCACTATGGAACCAATATTCAAATCCTTACAAGACAACTTCACAGATTCTTTCTCTGAGCAGCTGTTCTGTATAATGAAGGGCTGTTTGTGGGACCAGATCCAGAGGCTCTAAATATATGAGCACTAACTTATTCTCCCTACTGATAAAATGGCAAACATGTGTGGGGGTTTCTTTAATAATATTGTTACTGATGCATTTATCAAAATATAGCCTCAGTTAATAAAGCAAATGTTTATAACATGTGACATTGGAGAAACACTTCCTATTTTCAGCTAAATATCACATTTCCCCTACTCTTTTTGGAATGTAGGTTCTGTACTCTTATAATAGAGGGAACTATTGCTTTCTGTTTCAACACATAATGAGTGACTTCTGTGTCAAGGACCCCAATTGTTTAAGTAATTGAATTACACACAAAAGCATTTTATAAATATGAGGATTTCTTGTAAAAGTTAAGTGTGATGCTAAGCGGTAATTTAATGCATTATTTTGGTGTTTTCATTCAAATAAATTTAGTGGATTATTTGTATTAGTTGTGGGCATATAGCATTTGATTTGTTCTTATAGGAGTACAGTAGCAAAAATTTTATGCTTAGTGGGCTGGTGGAAATGAGTTCATCTCAGCATTCATTACCAGTAAGCCCTGAGACATGAAAGTTGACTTCTGCAGGTCATGGCATGATTGGTGATTTGAAGCTCAAGGGAGCCTCTATTTAGTGGAGATTAAACTCAAGGAGGACCACCTAGGGTTCTCCCTCATTCCTACTTGGAGAGCTCATTGCTGCTGACTTACTGAACAAAATACTCTCTATCCCAAAATACGACTATCTGTAAAATTTTTACATTTTTAAATCTATAGCTTTTACAAATCATGTTTCAGTATTTAGTGCTAAATTTTAAAATATACATATGTATTGACTTGCCAAATTGTTTTCTAATATTCAGATTGGTTTATGAATACTTGGTAGTGAATGATATTTTATAAAATAAATTCTGTTTGATGAGGCTTATTATAACTGAGTTTCCAATCTGAATATTCTGTGTGATCATGTGTATTCTTATTTGTTATGTGGACTTACCCGGAGGACTTCTTGGTTAATACTGCAGCCCAGTTTTTGAACCATGGTTGTCCACTTTCCAATGCCTATGTGTAAATTTTGTATAAAGAGTATTTATTCTGTGATAGTTTGATACCTAGATGACCTTGATTCTTTGCATTCTTTCTTTCCAAACACTTTCAACAGAGAAGAGTCTTTGTTTCTCCTATCTCCATCCTAAGCTCTAAGACATTTCCTTGTCACTGTAGTTTCCTAGCAACCCACAGTAAGACATTAGGTATTACAGGTGCAATCTGTTTTTCCATGATAGTAGAAATGAGCAAGTGAGGGAAGAACTGTCAGTTCCAGGAGGGCTGGGCCATATCTGTCCTCGCCTGTTTTGTCCCAGCATCCAGCAGAGTTTGTGATACTTGCATCAATATCAACTGAAAATAATGCTGTGCTTGTGGAATGGGTGGAAATTAGTTTGGGGTTGGGGGATAGTGAAGGTGGAAAGAAGTGGTCTTTTTTTTTTTTTAATTAATTTATTTTTTTTTGTCATACATTGATATGAATCAGCCATAGATTTACACGTATTCCCCATCCCGATCCCCCCTCCCACCTCCCTCTAGAAGTGGTCTTTTAATAAGAAAATTTCGTTATGCCAAAGCAAAATCCTTGCCAAAGTAGAATTTGGACCTATGGAAGGCTGTGTATAGAAACCAGTCTTTTATATTATACACAGAAATATGTAGCCAGGAGCAGAACTATTAACCTATTCTTTACCTCATAAAATATATATTCAAGAATAGAGTATATTGAATTATGTAATAGGAAAGTCAATAAAAATAATGACATTTGTGATTTCCTATATAAAATAGGATTTTTGATTTTTCAATCACAAAAACGTCACAAAATGTCTGGTTGTGAGTTCATTCTTCCTGCGTAACCATCAGCAGCCAGGCCCAGGAATGATCGCTCCGTGGTTCTGCTGAGTGGGGGATGGCAAGCTTCTGTGAAGGATCAGCCAGCAGATGCTTCTGGCTTTGCAGGGCCTTCTACTCTCTGCCGCCTCTTCTTTGTTTTCAAGCTTAATTCTTTTTAAACAAATCTTGAAACATTAGCTCATGGGACTGTACAGTAAGAGGCTGAAGCATGATGTAGGTGGTTTCAGTGAAGGGAAGCTTAAAAGTCTGGATTTCTAAAAGCAGTTTTTGAATTTTATCTCTTTAGTAACCTCTTCAATTGAGCTCAAGTTATTATCATTTAAGATTTTAGTTAAACTGTTGCAAGATACATGATTTTTAAGTGGTTACATATCTGTATTATAATTTAGTCACTTTAGGCTTAAAAAAATCTGTCAAAATACATGTTGAATATGCCTCATAAGATATAATTTGATGACTCACATGTGGGTAATTGTTCTAGAAACCAGTGTTAGTGATCTCTTTAGAAAGAGAGTCAAAACATTAAGAAAAAAGAAACTTTTCAAAGGCACGTTTTTGTGTTTCTATCATATAATACATTTTTCATGACTCCGTTTTGCCTGAGGGGAATATTCTGGAAATATAATGTAGGTGCTTTGGAGCAGTGATTCTCAAAGTATAGGCACAGATCAGCAGTGTCAACATCATAGGGGACTCTTTAGAAGCCCAGATACTCAGGCCCCCCTGCCCAACACACCTGGTCAGTCGGAAACCCTGAGATGGGACCTATCAGTCTGTGTTTAACAAACCCTCCAAGAGATTCTGAGCCCTAGAAGATGAGTATTACTCTTCCAGAACAAAACAGCAAGAGGGAAGATGAGGAAAAACATAATTCAATCAAAATAATCCTGGGAAAATCACTTACAGAAAAAAACTTATTAGCTGACTGCAAAAATAAGCCTTAATTATTAGCATTGTCTTTCAGTGACACATAAACTGTACTGCAAAAATGTGAAAGCATTTAAATTCTTTATTATCAAGTTTTCATTAGTTTATTATTATCTAATACTCTAAGGGACACATTTGAATTTAACAGAATTATATTTTCATTAATCATATTTATTTAATTATGCAACAAAGAATAATTGTTTGATTATATGGCTTAGAGACAGAGTTCAGTGTTTATATATTTCACATTTTGTATGTGAATCAAGAGAAGAGGTGACAAGAATACACAGAAGAACTGTACAAAAAAGATATTCATGACCCAGATAACCACAATGGTGTGATCACTCACCTAGAGCCAGACATCCTGGAATTTGAAGTCAAGTGGGCTTTAGGAAGCACCTCTACAAACAAAGCTAGTGGATGTGATGGTATTCCAGTTGAGCTATTTCAAATCCTAAAGATGATGCTGTGAAAGTGCTGCACTCAATATGCCAGCAAATTTGGAAAACTCAGCAGTGGCCACAGGACTGGAAAAGGTCAGTTTTCACTCCAGTTCCAAAGAAAGGCATTGCCAAAGAATGCTCAAACTACGCCGCAGTTGCACTCATCTCATACGCTCGTAAAGTAATGCTCAAAATTCTCCAAGCTAGGCTTCAACAGTATGTGAACTGTGAACTTCCAGATGTTCAAGCTGGATTTAGAAAAGGCAGAGGAACCAGAGATCAAATTGCTAACATCCATTGGATCACTGAAAAAGCAAGAGAGTTCCAGAAAAACAGCTACTTTTGCTTTATTTACTATGCCAAAGCCTTTGACTGCATGGATCACAACAAACTGGAAAATTCTTAAAGAGATGGGAATACCAGACCACCTGACCTGCCTTCTGAGAAATCTGCATGCAGATCAGGAAGCAACAGTTAGAACTGGACATGGAACAACAGACTGGTTCCAAATTGGGATAAGAGTACATCAAGGCTGTATATTGTCACCCTGCTTATTTAACTTATATACAGAATATCATACGAAATGCCAGACTGGAATAAAGCACAAGCTGGATCAAGATTGCCGGGAGCAATATAAATAACCTCAGGTAAGCAGATGACACCACCCTTATGGCAGAAAGCGCAGAAGAACTAAAGAGCCTCTTGATGAGAGTAAACGAGGAGAGTGAAAAAGTTGGCTTAAAACTCAACATTCAGAAAACTAAGATCACGGCATCTGGTCCCATCACTTCATGGCAAATAGTTGGGGAAACAGTGGAAATGGTGAGAGACTTTATTATTTTGGGCTTCAAAATCACTGCAGCTGGTGACTTCAGCCATGAAATTAAAAGACACTTGCTCCTTGAAAGGAAAGTTATGACCAACATAGACAGCATATTAAAAAGCAGAGTCATTACTTTGCCAACAAAGGTCTGTCTAGTCAACTCTTTGTTTTTTCCAGTAGTCATGTGTGGATGTGAGAGTTGGACTATACAGAAAGCTGAGTGCTGAAGAATTGATGCTTTTGAACTGTGGTGTTGGAAAAGACTCTTGAGAGTCCCTTGGACTGCAAGGAGATCCAACCAGTCCATCCTAAATGAAATCAGTCCTGAATATTCATTGGAAGGACTGATGCTGAAGCTGAAACTCTGATACTTTGGCCACCTGATACGAAGAACTGACTCATCTGAAAAGACCCTGATGCCGGGAAAGATTGCATGTGGGAGAAGGGGATGGCAGAGGGTGAGATAGTTGGATGGCATCCCCGACACGATGGACGTGAGTTTTGACTAAGCTCTGGCATTGGTGATGGACAGGGAAGCCTGGCGTGCTGCAGTCCATGGGGTTGCAAAAAGTTGGTTCAGTTCTGTCCACTGAGTGACTGAACTGAACTGACTGATGTGAATCAAACTTCCGCTTTTTCAAAAGGTACCTGCATAAAATGGATGATTTTTTTTTAAGTTGTGAATATCAAGGGTTTTCTGAAATAGCTAAAGTGAAGTGAAGTCGCTCAGTTGTGTCTGACTCTTTGGGACCCCATGGACTGTAGCCCACCAGGCTCCTCCATCCATGGAATTTTCCAGGCAAGAGTACTGGAGTGGATTGCCATTTCCTTCTCCAGGGGATCTTCCTGACCCAGGGATCGAATGCGGGTCTCCCACATTGCAGGCAGACGCTTTACCATCTGAACCACCAGGGAAGCCCAAAGATTGAAAGAAATGAAAGTTGCTCAGTCATGTTGGACTCTTTGTGACCCCATGTGCTATACAGTCCGGGAGTTCTCCAGGCCTGAATACTGGAGTGGGTAGCCTCTCCCTTCTCCAGGGGACCTTCCCAACCCAGGGATCGAGCCCAGGTTTCCTGCAATGAAGGCAGATTCTTTTCCAGCCGAGCCACAGGGGAAGGCCTGGAAGTAAACCTGAGTGGCATGCAGGCCCACGCACGCCCCAGACACAGCCTGCGTGGCGGCAGCGTGGCGATGACTGGCTGTAGCTGAGCGGTCTTCCCGGTGTGCTGAGGACACCGCACACGACAGGCCTGCCCTTTTGCTGTCACTGGGCCCAAATGCTGTAATAAAAATGCGTCCCTGTTTACTGAGAACCCTTTAGTAGGGTCTGCAGTAGCATTTAGTATATCTGGTGTCTTTTATGGCCAGACAGAAATATATTAAAGTGACTGCTTACGTGAGAAATGTTAAAAGTCAGAGTTTCTGGTTCAGGAATAATTAAGCCATTTACATTGAGTGACACTGATATTTAATTTCTTACCAGTTTGTGAGAACTAGTATAGCTTTTCAGAAAAACAGAAACGTTGAATGATTATTAAATGTACAGGGAGATTTTATTCAGGGGAAATTGACTTTAACTTTCCTCCTCATCTTTGTTATTTACAGGATGGAAATAGGCCAGTAAAAGATAGGAGAAATTGAAATTAATCAACATTTCTAGATGATACATTTTGGGGAAGATGTGAGAAAAAGCAAACAGTGGAGTTTAGATATATCAGATACATTAGATACATTAAACAAGCCAGAGATATGCTATGTATGTATATGTGTGTGTTGACTTACACATTTTAATGAACTGATAAGACTATATTATAATTAGATCACATTTTAATGTCTTCCATTGTAGGATCTGAGATGGTTCATTTTGATGGGAAGAGTTCTTTGCTGTACACATTTAATCATAAATCCATAAATCCAATCAAAGAAGTTATTTCTCTGAAATTTAAAACCAGAGAGAACAATGGGATTCTACTCCACAGAGAAGGACCAAATGACAAACACTTCACCCTGGAGTTAGTTAAAGGAAAACTCATCTTATTCCTTAATTCAGGTAAAAAAAAAAGGTGTTTCGGGAAATACTATTTAGATGAAAGTATCTTTTATGATGAATTTTCCTTCACAGTTAAGCGGCTAATTTAAACCCAGAGTACGTTTGGATGTGAGGGTGATCTGGCTTGGCTGGAAAGGTGCTCCCTTCCTCCCTCATAGTTCCACATGCGTTCCTCCCGAAGCTGAGCCCTTGGTTGAGGAGGACTACCTTCTCCTCTAGAGGAGGGCCGTTCTTTGGTCAAGGGTATATGCATAGCTTTGCTTCTCTGCTAGAACCTCGAAACAAGCCCTCAAGGTCCACTTGCAGGAGAACATAGGGTCGCCAAGCTTCCAAGACTCCAGACACATCCAAAGGAGGCATTCCATGTGGCAGTCTGCCTTTCTTTAAAAAACAAAACAAGCACAAACAAAAACGAACACTTTTGTGAAAGAAAGCAGACCCTATAAATAATTATTCTGAAGACCAGAGCTGCCCAGGCAAATGGACACATGGTCACCTACAGTCGAGCTCTACTGTACATGTCTGATCTTCAGCGTGCTTTTATGTAAAAAGTGTTATTTCTTGATAATCATGTAAGATCAGTAGCAGATGCTCAGTAAACAACCTGATTATATCATGATGACAAGGGTGGCTTATCATAAACTTTTGAAGTAGTCCTATGAATGAAGACCTAGGAAGAAAATATTTTCAAGAAAAATGAAAATTCAGGACATAATAATAATAATAAAACAAGTTAGATAGAAGATGTTACTCAATATCAAAGAAGATTGTATTTAAGATTAAGATAAAAGCAGCGCACCAGTTCTTGGGATAAAAGAATGTAAGGAAAGTGTAACTGATGTGAGAAATGCTAAACCTGAAAGCATTGATCATGGTGTTGAGCTAGACGGAACGGTGCATTTACACTTCCTTCCTTTTCAGGTCATGCTAGCTCGCCCTCGCCTGATGCCCTCATGCTGGGCAGTTTGCTGGATGATGAGCATTGGCATTCTGTTCTCATTGAGCTCCTCAGTACAGACGTCAACTTCACTGTGGACACACACACTCATCATTTTCAGGCGAAAGGAGACTCCAACTATGTGGATCTCGACTATAAGGTGTGAAATGACTTTTTAAGTATTACAGATTTTATCGTTTGATTGCAGCGTAATCTTCTATAGAAAATACTACTACATTGAAAAATGCCCTTTCCTACTAATTCAGAATTCTGATAAAACATTTCCTATGTGTGGTAACTTCACACTGGAAGATACATGCTCAAGCTATTGAGACATTTTATTCCTTACAGATGTTAGTCTTCACATGAGAGTAAACAGTTGTTAAATTTAGGAAATCCATACATGAAGAGCTACCAGTTCAACAAAGAATATTTTTAAATGCATTTGTTCACACAGTTCCTCTGTATTCCATCTGGTGTTTGACTGCAAATATTACCTTCGAGATTTCTTTGTTTTAGGGCAATCCTAAACAGAATTAGCTACCTAGGATAATTTAGAGACGTAATCCACATATATTCTAATCTGAATTTTTTAAGTAACAAGAAAGCCAAATGCACACATCTCAGAATACTGTTTCTTGGGGTTTTTAAACACCTGACGATGTTTGCAGCGTGTTGCCCGTGTGTGTCTGACATACACTGAAATGCGTTGCTTGATCTGCCAGTTCTGCTGAGCACATCTGTCAGAAAACCAGGTTTCAGCATCACGTGGTGTGAGTGGCCTCAGCAGCAGGGGCCAGCTGGCGATCCTGGTCTTGAATGATATTACCAGTGGCTTTGTAATTCTAATCTCTCAGAGTCGTGGCAAAGAGCAGGATCCCATAGTCTAGTTTATAAAGTAGAATATCCTCACAGTAGACTGCCTTGTCATACAAACTGAGATTTACTGTGGGCATAAAGATCAATATTCCCCATCAACAAAAATGACAGAACTATATGAGTAGCAGCAAATTGTAAGAAGGATATTTAATATATTTATGTCAGTGTATTTATTTTTGTGTATATATTTAATGTATTTATCTCAGAGCACTGGGAAATACATATAAAACCTCCTTTGAAATTAGCATGATAATATAAAATAATGCAAGCAGATTTGAGACAATTACCACTATACCTGCTAATCATACATGTTTAGGCAGATAATCAGAAAATCATTAAACAATGTTATTTATGTCATTTTTTTCTTTCTAAGATCAGCTTCGGAGGGATTCCTGGACATGGAAAATCAGTGGCATTCCCACATAAAAACTTTCATGGCTGCTTTGAAAATCTCTATTTTAATGGAGTGGATATCATTGATTTGTCCAAGAAACACAAGCCACAGGTCCTCATCATGGTAAGAAAGTCTATACGCAAGTTCAATAGAAAAGGGAACTGCAGTTTGATTGATTCAGCTTTAAAATATACCTCTTCTGAAGGCAGGGAAGGTACAAATCATGGGTATAGTTATCCCTAGGTATCCTTGGGGAATTGGTTCCAGGACCCCGGAGTTGGAGCAATCCAAGGATGCTCAAGTCCCTTGTATAAAATAGCACAAAAATAAAATAAAATAAAATGGCACAGTATTTGCATATAACCTAGTCATATCCTCCCATATACTTTAAATGGACTCTAGATTATGTATAGTACCTAACGCGATGTAAGTGATAATGTAAATAGTTGTAAATACAATGTAATTGTTATGTGAGTAGTTGCTGGTGCTGGTCAAGTTCAAGTTTTGCTTTTTGGAACTTTCTGAAATTTTTCTTTCTAAATATTTCCCTGGTTGGTTTGTTGTATATGAAGATGCAGAACCTGGGCATACAGAAAGCCTACTGTACTTTTTTAGTTTATGTGTGGTTTCATTTTTATGTGTTTGTGGAAATAGATGAATAGTTTCACAAAAATGTTAAAGTGCAATCATATTAAGGCATTTTAATGCAGTGTTTTTCTTTTCAATTGGTTTCTTCCTTCTTTCTCCATATTCTCCACAGTCCCTCTGTCAAGCTGGGATGTTACTAACATTTGTCCTTCCTTGTTTGGTCCATAGTAATGGAAACCTCTATAGATAGATAGACTCATACTCACACATGTATTTATGAATCTGTATGCTTCCACATTTGACATTGTTTACAAAAAAATATCATTTTGTAAGTTTTTCTCCATCTAGATTTTTTGATTCAACAATGCCTTGTAGGAATTCTTTTCCATTATCAGGAATAGTTCTACATTAGAATGTCTACATCACTATCCATTAGGAAAACATGCCATTATTTATCTAGTCATTTCCTACTCAGGGCATTTGCTTTATCTCATTTTTTTTTTTTTTACCACTATAAGCTGACAGTTGCACATATATGCTCAATACAGGGGCTTCCCTTTTGATGGGGTAAAATTCCAGAAGTAGAATTTCTTGGTCACAAGTTTTATACAGTTTTACATTTCAATAAACGTTGTTGGATTGCTTTCCAAAAAGTTATAGCATGACATTTTCCACAAGCAATGTAATGTTAGAACCTTCCATCACGTCTCAGCCAGCCCTCATATACCCCTGCCAGCTCACGGAACATGAACTAATATCTCTTTGTTACTTTGTGTTTATGGGACTACAGGTGAAGTAAATAATCTTCTCACCTGTTTTTTGTCCATTTGGACTTGCATTTCTGATCGTTGTTCACTCCTATTCTTTTGCTTAATTTTTATTTTATTTCTTTAATTTTTGGTCAATTTACAAGACAGTTTTATATTTGATAGATAACCCTCTGTCATTCATGGTCCATATATTTTTTCAGATTTATCAATCTCATATTAAATATTACATGATATGTTGAGTATATAAATATTTTTACTTATATGTGGTCATTAGGTCTGTATACTTCTTTATAGCTTTGGAATGTCTCTAAAACCCTATAATCTATACATGGTCTCATGGATTTTCCTGTAAGAACTTTTAATTGGTTTTATTTTTTAAATAAAAAAAAACTAAATCTTTGAAATTTTTTTCTTTATGTGATATAAGATTAATTTTTGTATTCTACCTGATAGATATCCATTTGGTCCTACACTATTTAATAACTAACCCATCCTTTATCCCACATAGTTGAATTTCCTTATATACTAAGTTTTACCAGGTGGCTCAGTGGTAAAGAATCCGCCTGCCAATGCAGGAAATGTAGGGGATGAAGGTTCGATAGCTGGGGTGGGAAGATACCTTGGCAGGAGGAAATGGCAATACACTCCAGTATTCTTGCCTAAAAAATCCCATGGACAGAGGAGCCTGGCCAGCTAAGTTCATGGGGTTGAGAAGAATTGAACATGACTACACATCCCGGAGAAGGCAGTGGCACCCACTCCAGTGCTCTTGCCTGGAGAATCCCAGGGATGGGGGAGCCTGGGGGGCTGCAGTCCGTGGGGTCGCGAAGAGTCGGACATGACTGAGCGACCTCACTTTCACTTTTCACTTTTATGCATTGGAGAAGGCAGTGGCACCCACTCCAGTGATCTTGCCTGGAGAATCCCAGGGATGGGGGAGCCTGGAGGGCTGCCGTCTATGCGGTCGCAGAGTCGGACACGACTGAAGCGACTGAGCAGCAGCAGCAGCGGCAGCATACATGCTAGCTTTATTAATATGTAACTACACAATGCATACATGTATTGTGGCTGTATACTCTATATTAATAGGTAACACACACTCTCGGATCTTTTGTGAGCTCCTTATGCCGTTCCACTGCTATGTCTACTCCCACACCAGTAACACACTGATTTGCTCACAGTAACTTTGCTATCTGGTAAGTTAAGTTCTGTCTCACTGGCTTTTTATTTGCCTTATTATTTTTTGGAGAGGAAGAGTAATGTTTGGGTATGTATTGTGCTATCTGAAATCTATAGAAAAGTTTTTAATTTCAGACAAAATTCTTGTAGAGGGTTTAATTGGAATTATATTGAGCTCATCCAAGCACTATGATTAAATATAGTTTGTTTCTGGAGCAGTAGACATATTGTAAGGATTAAAAACATCTTTAAAAACAGAATTATATACAAATATAAACAGCCTGCTAGACAGATCAGATCTTAGGCTGGGTGATGGCCTTGAGTGATTTGGTTTGTAAGAACTTCAGAGAAGAGACCAGCCTACCTGTGGCAGGACCAGCCTGGCCACATTCTTATCTTCAGACATGCAAAAGCACATGCCCTACCTATAGTCAGATGTAGCTATCACCTGAGTGATGCACTTATAATCACATTTACATCATCAAGACAAGCACAAGAAAGTTCCTGGAGTAAGTTATCCTTGGTGCTAGCCTTCACAATGGAGGAAAACATCTATCATCCTCGGTGCTAGCCTTCACAACGGAGGAAAACGTCTACCATCCTTGGTGCTAGCCTTCGCAACGGAGGAAAACCTCTGTCACGCCAGGAGAGGAAACTGTCTCTTTTCTGTTGTATCCCACAGTCAGCACTGTTGCTGTTGTTCAATCACTCAGCCGAGTCTCTTTACGACCCCGTGGACTGCAGCATGCCAGGCTTCCCTGTCCTTCACAATCTCCCAGTTTGCTCAGATTCATGTCCATTGAGTCTATAATGCCATCCAGCCGTCTCCCATCCTCTGTCGCCCACTTCTCCCCCTGCCCTCAGCATCAGGGTCTTGTCCAATGAGTCGGCTCTTCACATCAGGGGGCCAAAGTATCAGCGTTTCATCATCAGTCCTTCCAATGAATATTCAGGGTTGATTTCCTTTAGGATTGACTGGTTTGATCTCCTTGCTGTCCAAGGGACTTTTTAGAGTCTTCTCAAGCCCTATTCAAAAGCATCAATTCTTTGGTGCTGAGCCTTCCTTATGGTCCAGCGCTCACATTGGTAGGTGACTTCTGGAAAGACCGTAACTTGCACACCCAGCATTAAGTCTGGGAAGATGTGGCTCAGGATTCCTTTGCAAATGCTTAGTAGCGGAGATGGACAGTTCCCCAGAGACTCAGAAATAGGTTTGCCCAGCTGAACAGCACTTTTTCTTTTCATTTTTATATTTAGTTATTTTTGGCTGCCCTGGGTCTTCATTGCGCTTTCACCGCTGTGTGTGCACCGGCTTTCTCTAGTTGCGGGGAGCAGGGGCGACTCACTGCATCGCCCGGGCTTCTCGTCTGGTGGCGTCTCTTCTTGCAGAGCGCGGGCTGTTGGGCTCGCAGATTCCACTTGCCTTAGTTGGCTTAGTTGCCTCACGGGATGTGGGATCTTAGCTCCTGGACCAAGAGTCGAACCCACGTCCCCTGCATTGACAGGCAGATTCTTAACTATTGGGCTACCAGGGAAGTCCTTGAACAGTGCTTCAAGGGACCTATAAGGTAAATCTGGATTTAAGTTTGATGGGGAAGCCTCATTTTAAAAATCCTAGATTGCTGAATTGTTGATAGGAAATTCAGTAAGTCTTGGAAAATCTGTTGTCTGTGAAATGGAAGCATTCCAACTGTGCTTTCCTAAAGCCTGTTTGACTGTGTTCACAGGGAAACGTGTCCTTCTCCTGCTCACACACGGAGACTGTCCCCATGACTTTTCTGAGCTCCAGGAGCTACTTGGTGCTGCCAGGCACTCCGGGAGAGGACAAAGTGTCTGTGATCTTTCAATTTCGAACATGGAACAGAGCGGGACTGCTGCTGACCAGTCAGCTTCAGCATAGGTCAGGAGCGCTCATCCTTGTTCTTAGTGATGGAAAACTCAAGCTGAGTCTCTCCCAGCCGGGACATCCAGCCAGGGACATCACAGCAGGTAATAAACGTCCCCCTGAGATAACACATAGGTCTTTGTTGTGACTGTATCTTCTTGCATGTTAACCTAAGATGGGGAGTCTTTAAAATAAATGAATAGCTGGATACATAAGATATTCGTAATCCTAATAGAGAGAACTAGATTGCTTTTTCCTTCGACATAGGTAACTCCAGGCTGTTGGTGTGTCAGTCAATGTGACAGCATAATTATCAAAAAGTTTAGAAATAAATGATCATAAACTTGTGGTTACCAAAGGGGAAGGAGGGAGAGGGATAGATTAGGATTTGGGATTGACAGGTATTCACTACTATTAATAAAAATGGATAAGCATCAAGGACCTACTGTTACAGCACAGGGAAGCTTACTCAGTATTTTGTAATAACCTATAAGGGAAAAGAATATGAAAATGAATATGTATATAGACACGTGTGTATATAAATCACTTTGCTGCACGCTTGAAGCTAACACATTGTAAACCAACTATACTTTAATAAAAAATAATAAAAGAAAAAAATTTATTTATAAGTTTGAGTTAGAACCTAGAAGTAAACTTGAATTACTGGAAGGCATTAGACTGTTCTAAGGAGTCTTAAGAAACCAGATTTCTTTGAACTGTTTTTTAAACCTGTATACATGTTAATTTTCAAAATATTATAAGTTACTTTTCTTTCTTGTGTCTGAGCATCGCTTCCTGTGTTCCTACTCATTTCTGGTGAGGCTGCTTCTAAGTGGGTGAATGTTCTGTAGTTTTCTGAGAAGAACCTATTTATTTCCAGACTCACTTCTGAGTCGTGTTATTTTTGAGCTTTGGGGACTGCTTTACATTTAAAACTGATAAAATTTAAACCTAGGTGGACTCATGGCATGTTATTCCTTGAAGACTTAATGTGGAAGGCCTGCCTTGTCGGATCTATGGTTATCAGTTTGAGACTGAAAAGCTAGGAATGAAGACTAAATTTTCCTTTCCTTTTATAAATTAAAAAAAAATTTATGTGACAATCAGCATGCAATGAACTGAGTTGACAGTGTCAATTCAGATTCAGCCAATTGCTTAAATCTTGGCTCAGCGGTAAACTATCTGCCTGCAATGCAGGGGGCACAGGTGACGTGGGTTCAATCCCTGGGTCAGGAAGATCCCCTGGTGGAGGAAATGACACCCCACTCCAGTATTCTTGCCTGGCAGGCTTCAGTCCATAGCGTTGCAAAGAGTCAGACATGATGGAAGCAACTTAGCATGCACGCATAATTTACATGTAATATGAGCCAAAAGAGATAGCTTTTTAGTGTTGTTTATGTGGGTACACACTGCCCTTCCCCCAGCACACATATATGTCAGGTATTGAATTTTTTGTAAGCCGGCACTGACACAACATATAAATATTTTATTGCACCAATTTTAAAGGTTTTACAGTGTAATGTGCCATTTTTTCAGAAGCAAACTGAAGGTAAATTTCTCGTGATGCTTGCTTCTTGCTTTAGCAGCATTTGAAGGGGAATCTTTAATGCAGTTGAAGTAGATGGAAAATAAGACAGGCTGTAAAATTTTTTTCACTATAAATGTTGTATCAAGTACCCAAATGTGTACCAAATTGAAACTTAAATTTCATTAAATGATATTGGAAAGGCATCTTGTATCCTATTTCCAGATTGGAGATAATTTTTCCTAATAGTTATCTCTTGATAGTTCTGAAGAGCTGGGAAAATGCACCAGAAGTGTAGATTCTGGTGTGTGTGTGTTCCTGGGGCAGGGCTAAGGAAGTGGGTCATAGAAACAGAGAAAAAGTGGGAGCAATAAAGGAAAAGGAAAAGGAAAAGGCGAATGTCTGTACTCACCCTTTATAAGAAAAGACACAAGTCTACCCTTTGCCAAGTTGTGTGTAGTGCTATGGTCATTATCCTCTGCTATTAGGATAAATTATTTGGTTTATGAGGTGGGCTGTGAGAGGACTCCTCTCCCATGCATGTTTCCAGGCCTGCCTTTGATAAGCAGCCCACTTGTTCTCATGAAGCCTCAGAGTCTTCATCTTTAAAATGACACTAGTAGGGGTTATGGTGAGAACGCAGGGATATAACATATCTAAACCCTTGGCACCATAGTGTCGATCAGTAATAACACAACAACCATTAGTTATCAATATTTCAACACTAGCACTACACCCAAGATTGAGGCCTTTAGAGGGATTGGAAGGGTGTGGTAGAATTAGCATCATATTTATAGTTGCACAAATCAAAAGTCCAAAATCTATTTTCTGGTCTCCATCCATCCTTTGACAATTGTGTTGCCTGGGAAACAGACTGTCCTTTCACCAGAAGTGGGCTGACTTGAAATCGCACAGAAGAAAAACAAAGGATGAGATTTATAATGGAGAGAAGGAGACAATGCATATAAATGCCTGCATTTTATTTTTAAATTATAATGGCCAATTTTTACTAAGAACAGTCTTGTATCACATAGACGGATGACATCTACTACAAATTCAAGATATTCTGGAGTGCTTTCTGCAAACTCTCCTGTGAAATATCTCAGTGTGTTAGATCAGCAGTCCCAGCCTTTTTTGGCACCAGGGACTGTTTTGTGGAAGACGGTGTTTCCACAGACCCGATGGGGAGGATGGTTTTGAGATGATTCAAGTGCATTACATTTATTGTGCACTTTATTTCTACTGTTATTACATCAACTCCACCTCAGATCATCAAGCATTAGATCCCAGAGATTGGGGACCCCTGTGCTAGATAGAGAAAGAGAGAGAGAGAGAGGATGAGACAGAGAGAGAGGGAAGGAAAAGGTGGTCGGGTGAGAGAGAGAAAGGAAATATTTCACAAAATCAAACTAGGTTTTAATGACATATTTTAAGTGAATATAGTTATTATACTGACAGGTATATGATATAACAATTAAGAGAAACCCCAAATGATAAGGCTGAAAAGAACATGTAGAGAATTTTTTTTTCCTGGTTCATCCTCTTTAGCTCTAAGATTACAGAACTTCTTTCAAAACTTTATTTCAGGTTCAGTTTCGTAATATATGTTTTAAGTGTCTAACTTGACTCCTCCATAGTCTAGTTTTCAACTTTTCTCATGATTTTTCATGAACGAGTGTTGAATCTTTGAAAACGTCTCTGACTTCACCAATAAAAAACAAAAGGCAGGAGTGCATCACTTTTACTGTCTGCACATGGTGGTCTTAACTAGTGACTTTAAAGCTGTCCCCTTCCTGAAAGTGAAAACGTTTTGGGATGCATTATAACTAATATTTAACAGCATGAGAAAAACAAAACTTTAGCTGCTTCACAGCAGGATCTTTGACCTTCTGGGTCATCCTGGAAACATCTCCGGCTCAAGTGGATCTGACATGTGTGCTAAGTCATGTCCGACTCCTTGTGACCCTATGGACTGTAGCCCACCAGGCTCCTCTGTGCTTGGGATTCTCCAGGCAAAGATACTGGAATGAGTTGCCATTTGCTTCTCCAGGAAACAGTGGTTTGGAGTGGATATTGGAGTGGATTGCCATTACTTCCTCCAGGTGATCTTCCTGACCCAGGGATCAAACCAGTGTCACCTAAATTCCAACATTCCCAGCAGACTATTGCTGAGCCACAGGGGAAGCCCCCACTAGATCTTGGTGGTGGTAGTTTAGTTCCTAAGTTGTGTCCAGCTCTTGCGACCCCATGGACTGTAGCCTGCCAGGCTCCTCTGTCCATGGGATTCTCCAGGCAAAAATACCAGAGTGGGTTGCCATTTCCTTCTCCAGGGGATCTTACCCACCCAGGAATTGAACCCAGGTCTCCTGCATTGCAGGCAGATTCTTTATCAACTGAGCTATGAGGGACGCCCCAAGTGACTCTTGAGTCCAAGTTATTAATGAGAGATCCAGCAGGGAAAAAAAAAAAAAGCTGGTTTGAAGAGCATTTGAAGGACATGGATTTACATGGTCACATGGGTTGTAAATACCAAAATGTGACATGAATTAGATAGGACTGGTTAACTTTTTACCAGAAATATGCACTTATTTTGGGGGGGGGGTTGACTAAAATCCCCACTATTCTCTAGCACAACTTCTAATTTGTATGATAGACTTCTAAATTTACAGAGCTGTAAAGAGTCTGTACCTTTAACATTCGTAAAATGTGTTAGTTAAATATATGGGTACAAACCAGAAAATGCTCAGATTGGAGTCATTCAGGCTCACTTGTACGCTCAGTCAGTTAGATCAGTCGCTCAGCCGTGTCCGATTCTGCCACCCCATGGACTACAGCATGCCAGGCTTTCCTATTCATCGCCACCTCCTGGAGCCTACTCAAATTCATGTCCATACCATCGGTAATGCCATCCAACCATCTCATCCTGTCTTCCCCTTCACCTCCTGCCTTCCATCTTTCCCAGCATCAGGGTCTTTTCCAATGAGTCAGTTCTTTGCTTCAGGTAGTCAAAGTATTGGCGTTTCAGCTTCAGCATCAGTCTTTCCAATGAATATTCAGGACTGATCTCCTTTAGGATTCAGTGGTTGGATCTCCTTGCAGTCCAAGGGACTCTCAAGAGTCTTCTCCAACACCACAGTTCAAGGGCATCAGTTCTTTGGCTCTCAGCTTTCTTTATAGTGCAACTCTCACATCCGTACATAACTGCTGGAAAAATCGTAGCTTTGACTAGACGGACCTTTGTTGGCAAAGTGATGTCTCTGCTTTTTAATATGGTATCTAGGTTTGTCACAGCTTTTCTTCCAAGGAGAAAACATCTTTTAATTTCATGGCTGCAGTTATCATCTGCAGTGATTTGGGAGCCCCCAAAAATAAAGTCTCCTACTGTTTCCATTGTTTCCCCATCTATTTGCCATGAAGTGATGGGACTGGATGCCATGATCTTTGTTTTCTGAATCTTGAGTTTTAAGACAAGTTTTTCACTCTCTCTTTCACTTTCATCAAGAGACTCTTTAGTTCTTCTTCACTTTCTGCCATAAGGGTGGTGTCATCTGCATATCTGAGGTTATTGATATTTCTCCCAGCAATCTTGATTCCAGCTTGTGCTTCTTCCAGCCCAGCATTTCTCATGATGTACTCTGCATATAAGTTAAATAAGCAGGGTGACAATATACAGCCTTGATGTACTCCTTTCCCAATTTGGAATCAGTCTGTTGTTCCATGCCCAGTTCTAACTGTTGCTTCCTGATCTGCATACAGATTTCTCAGGAGGCAGGTCGGGTGGTCTGGTATTCCCATCTCTTTAAGAATTTTCCACAATTGTGATTCACACAGTCAAAGGCTTTGGCATAATCAATAAAGCAGAAGTAGATGTTTTTCTGGACCTCTCTTGCTTTTTCAATGATCCAGCAGATGTTGGCAATCTGATTTCTGGTTCCTCTGCTTTTTCTAAATCCAGCTTGAACATCTGGAAGTTCACGGTTCACGTATTGCTGAAGCCTGGCTTAGAGAATTTTGAGCATTACTCTACTGGCGTGTGAGATGAGTGCAATTGTGTGGTAGTTTGAACATTCTTTGGCATTGCCTTTCTTTGGGATTGGAATGAAAACTGATCTTTTCCAGTCCTGTGGCCACCTCTGAGTTTTCCAAACTTGCTGGCATATTGAGTGCAGCACTTTCACAGCATCATCTTTTAGGATTTGAAATAGCTCTACTGGAATTCCATCACCTCCACTAGCTTTGTTCATAGTGATACTTCCTAAGACCCACTTGACTTCACATTCCAGGATGTCTGGCTGTAGGTGAGTGATCACACCATCGTGATTATGTAGGTCGTGAAGATCTTTTTTATACAGTTCTTCTGTGCATTCTTGCCGCCTCTTAATATCTTCTGCTTCTGTTAGGTCCATACCATTTCTGCCCTTTATTGTGCTCATCTTTGCATGAAATGTTCCCATGGCATCTCTAATTTTCTTGAAGAGGTCTCTAGTCTTTCCCATTCTGTTGTTTTCCTCTATTTCTTTGCAGTAATTGCAGAGGAAGGCTTTCTTATCTCTCCTTTCTATTCTTTGGAACTCTGCATTCAGATGGGTATATCTTTCCTTTTCTCCTTTGCCTTTAGCTTCTCTTTTCTCTTCCTTTGTAAGGCCTCATATGACAACCATTTTGCCTTTTTGCATTTCTTTTTCTTGAGCATGGCATCAAAAAAATCAAGCAGTCATCTCACTGTTGCTTTTCAATGAATGAAAGTATTTTTTTTTTTATGACCCCCTTCCCTGTTGACCAAGATAATTTCTAAAGATTCCAGTTATTCCTGCCCCCGTCGCCTCAGTTGAAACATTCACGTCTGGGGCCTGCCGTGCAAGCAGCACGACCTCCCGTGGAGGGGACAAAGCCCTTGCTCTTGGCCAAGTAACTCATTTTGGCCACTGGCATGTGGGCAGAAGGAACCTGTGCCACATCTGAGTAGAAGCTGCCAACGCCATAGCAAGGTTCTGCCAAATGCTGCTTTCTCTCTGCAGTGAGGCAGCGGGTAGGGCTGTGTATTAGCCTTGGTGCTGCTTGAATGAATGCCTGGAACACAAAGAAATGAAAGCCAGATGGCCTAGGGCCAGATCAAGAAACAAACCCTACTTGTTACTCATGAAACTTGGCCGTTGTTTATGTCCAGAAAATAACCCAGCAGAAGCTAACACACACACGCTGTGTGGGCGAGTGCACTGGGACACCTGAGGCTTGCTGACGCATTTGCATCGCACAGCAGTGGGTGTTCATTCAATAGAAGACCCTGCAGTCGGCCTGTAGTAGAGGTTAGGGTCATGCACAGTTGGTGGGCAGTCGCCATTCAACTAGTTTATCATTCCAGCTCCATCACTTGAAGAAAATATAGATATTTCATCTCACAGATTCAAAAGACAATGACTGCTTTGAAGGAATTAATAGTAGTTTTAGAAAATGATAGGCTTCCCAGGTGGCTCAGTGGTAAAGAATCCATCTACCAGTGCAGGAGACATGGGTTTGATCCCTGGGTCAGGAAGATCCCCTGGAGTGGGCAATCGACTCTAATATTCTTGCCTGGAGAAATCCCATGGACAAAGGATCCTGGAAGGCTGCAGTTCATTGGGTCACAAAGAGTTGAACACAAACATGACTGAGCATGCACGCATGTCATGTGGTGATCCTGGAATACATTGTATCTTATTTGGAAAGAAAAACAGAAAATGTAAAAATGACATAAAATGAAAAACACACTTCCCGCAACCAAAAATGAAGGTTAATATTTAAGAATATTTCTTGCCACTCTTGTCCATCTTTATCCAATGTTTGAATATGAACAAATGCACTTTAATGTAATGCTTCTATAAACTTTTATTCTCTGAATTTTCATGTTTTATTAATACTTAAATTGTTATTTTTAAAGACTGTCAGTATATTTTTTTAAATAGTCTGCCAAGAATATTATAGATAATGGCAATATATGAAAATGAGAATAAGTTTTTATTTTTATAACTTGCATCTTTGGAAAATACCTGTACTTCTCAGCATCACAAACTATTAATGGGCTAGATGAGGCTAAAATATGTCTGATGCCATGTAATGGGAAATACTTTATGATTTCATGATTGTTCAGGGTCATTCATAGATATTTTATTCTCTTAAGGCCCTAGGACTGAAACAAACCAATGCTGTGTTTTTCAAAGCAAGATGAGTGATCCACTACTGTTTTCACTTTACCCCTTCATTCTGATTTCTTTCTTTGCTTCCCCCCCACTTTTTTGCACCTTTTTGACTAAACTGAGTGATGAGAAAGTGAAGTATATCCCTGGCACTGTGCACAGAGGCCATAGTAATCCTAACTGAACATAATCGTTTTTGTTATTACATAAATAAATACCAGACAGGCCAGTCCACGACTGATGCACCAGACACAAGGATCCTCTGCAACCACAAAATTTACTCAACAAGACGCTCTTCCAGCTGACATGGGTAGCACCTTCTTATAGACAGGCATGACCAACATACCACGTAACCTAACTGCCTGCTTAGAAGCCCCGAGACATGTCCACATCTGTCCTTCACCTCTCTCTCTCTGTGTCCCCTGTGGTGCATTCTGCATTGGTCAACCAACTAGGTGACCTCGGTGGGCTTCAGTGAGTTCTTGGTGGTCTGTGGAAGGTGGCCCACGGTGTACATCATACTGTTTTCAAGTGCTGGCTCTGTTGCGGTGTTAACAAGGTTTGTAGGAATTTGTTTTAACCCATTTTGTTTACCTCCAGGTGCTGGATTAAATGATGGGCAGTGGCATTCTGTGTCCTTATCTGCAAGAGGGAATCACCTGAGTGTGATGGTGGATGGTGAGGCAGCCTCCATGGCCCATTCCTTGCGTGGGCAGATTGAGTCAGGCGACACCTACTATCTGGGGGGTAAGTGAAAGGGACTGGGCTGCACTGGCAATCAAGCCATCTCTATCTTTCCTGCTCCTGCCTTCTACGGCAACTCATAGTTTTACATGAAAGTTAATAGTGAAGAATGGTTTTTCTCTTTTAGTTATAGTCATTGGGAATTTTGAGTGATCAAAGATGATAAATTGTGGTCTAAAAATGAAAGTCGGATAGATGGCTTTGTTTAAAAGTGCACATCATAAGGTTGGTTTTAAATTCGGCATCTGTTTTCAACTACGGTTGCACATTGCAATCACCTGGAAGGATTCAAAATGCTGATGCCTGGCTGCATCCCCGGAAGTTCTGATTTAACTGGTTCCATGCTGTGTGCTTCTGCTTAGCTGCTCAGGTGGATTCTTTACCTGCAATGTGGTCTGAGCCACCAGGGAAGCCCAAGAATACTGGAGTGGGTAGCCTATCCCTTCTCCAGGGGAACTTCTTGACCAAGGAATTGAACTGGGGTCTCCTGCATTGCAGGCGAGTTCTTTACCAGCTGAGCTACTAGGGAAGCCTGACCTGGACAACAGGTTTTTGAATACTCTCTGGTGATTCTATGTGAAGACAATACTGAGGGTCATTGCTCTCTATTTCTTACCTTTAATACCTTGCCATCAGGAATTTTCCTAATGCCAAATGATGGTTATGATCTTTCCTTCAGCTTTTATGTGCCAGGTTTTTTGCTGCATGTGGGTGTTCGTCTGTCTATTGGCTTCTTTTCTGCCTGGAGCCTGGTTGCTCAAAGTGTGGTCCATGGACCAACAGTATCAGCACCACCGGAAGCTCTTAGAAATGCAGATGCACCATCGGGACTTCCTGAACCAGATCTGCATTTCACCAAGATCCCCGGGAGGTCCGCTGCATTTTAAATTTAAGAAACTTGAACTTCCCTGGTGGTCCAGTGGTTGGGATTCTGCCAATGCAGGGGACACGGGTTTAATCCCTGGAATGGGAAGATTCCACATGCTAAGGCAGCTAAGCCCATGCACACAAATGCTGAAGCCCAAGGCCCTAGAGCCCATGCGCCCCAACCAGAGAAGCCACCCCAGTGAAAAGCCCGCATACCACACCCAGAGGGCAGCCCCTGCTCACTGCAACTAGCAAAACCAATGTGCTGCAACGAAGACCCAGCACAGCCAAAAATAAATAAGTAAATAAATAATTTTTTAAAAAGATATCTATTCCCACTGCCTAATACAGAAGGGCATCATTATATACAGCAGACGAAGAGATAAATTCAATGGCTGTTAATATGTCACGCATGGGTGTTCAGTCGTGTCCTACTCTTTGCGACCTCATGGACCATACCCCCTGTCTCCTCTGTCCGTGGGATTTCCCAGGCAAGAGTACTTGAGTGGGTGGCCGTGCCCTCCTCCAGGGGATCTTCCCGATCCAGGCATTGAGTCCGCGTTTCCTGCATTTCCTGCATCTGCTGCACTGCAGAAGGAGTCTTTACTGCTGAGCCACAGGAGAAGCCCATGAATATGTCACTTATTGCTTAGTGATGGATTTTACCAGGACATCACCAGTCCATCTCCTTGGGATGTAGTCAGTGGGTGTTTTGCCTGCTTAGTGAACCTTGATTGAGTCCATCCAGGATCTTTTCCAGCAGGGAGGGGGAACCTCTGAGGGTAATAAATCTCCATCCCTGGAGCATTCAAGTGAAAAATCCTCAGCCACTGGAAGCTTAGAACTGTCAATAGTAAGACTTATTTTTAATCTTGGCTTGAAGCCCTCTCTGACATTATTGCTGTTTTGCATTTTATACTTTTTTTTTTCTAAAATAAGTTTGGAATCATGGTGGAGATAGCTTGATAGCCCAACAAGAAAGTATAAAATTCTCCCTTGAGAATTGACAGTAAGTACATCAACCATGAATTGGGTTGTTTAATCTTGGAAGTCCCCTAAAGCAAACTTCTTGGGGAAAGGTGGAATTGTGCCAGCAGCTTTAAAAGTTAGGATTGCTTGCTTTTCTTGTTTGCTAAATGTGATGCATTTCTGACCCGGATAGTCTTTTAAACCTTTACACTTAAATGATGCGTTTTATAGCTCGGGAGAGGAACAGATTCCTTCAAAACTAAATAAAGAATTTATCCAAGAACTGTAATTTAAAAGATAAAATATTTTGAAGCACTGAAAGATACAGAAAGAACAATCTGTGTCTACAGTTTAATGACACAAAATAAAATACCTTTAACATTTTGTATTAAAAAGTAAAAGAAAAATACTTTTCTTTCATATTGAACATACTGCATACCCAGAATGCACAGCTACTTGAGAGTAGGTGCTTTCCATAAATATTTACATACTGATGCAACATGAGTCAGTTGTTACTGTGAAATAGATCTTATGCACACACTTTAAAAAGACTATAATAGTTCATAAAAAGAATATATATGGGTGCATCCTCTTGTCTACAAAATTAACCTCTACAACGCTCGTGGCTTCTGTTGCTCCTCTAGACTTTCATTCCCCTAGTTACGCATTGCGCTGCTTTTTAAAGCCAGTCTTTGCATACTGCTTTTTCATAATCTATCATATATGCAGGTAACTGTAAGCAATAAACCGTCTTGTGTTGCCTTGCTTTTAACTTTTTGAAGAAGATAAACCTGCATTCATTCTTCTGTGACTTGCTTTTTCTGTTCTACATTAGTTTTTGAAATCCAGCCATGTGGCTATGAATAGCTGACTTTAATTAATTTTCATGGATGTGTGGCTTTTTGATGCATATTGTACCATATTTTACTTATCCATTTTACCATTTTATGTTGATGGACATTTTGATTGTGCCCATTTTTATTTTAAAAATGCTATAAATATCAGTGCAGCCGCTAAGAGACATCTTGCCAGTGATTTTTAAGTTTTTCCTTATGCATAAACTATCTGACTGCTAATAAGTACAGTTAATTTAGTGAAACAGCATTCGGTACTGTGGTTTTAGTGGCATGCTCCAATGGTTAAGATGAACGAATGCTCAAGAACCCACAGTTGTCACACTGGCTGTGCATGTACACCTGGCCGTTGGCTTCGTTACTATCTGTTTAAGGATCCGAGAGAGCTGGAGGAAATGTGTTGAAAAAGGTATAATAAGCCTTTCTTATGTATTTTCATAAAATTGTGTTGATATACAGAGAACTGTCTTGTTAATATGATTTCCAAGAAGAAACAGTCTCCCTAAGACGAGTGGAATTGAGAAGTTTAAACATCCCACGAGATGGCATAATGACGTTTCTTCATTACAACTTTCCTATTTTCTAATGCAATTCTGTGGTAGCATTGAGTGGCAAGAATAGGACTTGCAACCACAGCACTTTCTTCCTAAATAGTGTATAAATTTAGAGTAGCCTCTGTAAGCATCGCTATAAATATCTAGTTGATTCCTACAGAACAGTTTCAGATACTGATTCAAATGAAGTTAGTCAACTGTATATCTTACACCAACATAACAGCATCTTTTTTTCCTAGAGAAAGAATATATACTACTTTTAAAATTCAAGTAAAGCCTTTGCCAGATTAAAACAAACAAGTAAAACCAAAATGGACTAATTTACTGATGTTAAGATACTATTTTTACTCAAGGAAAACCAGGAGAGGCAGGTCTAGGACTAGTGAGCATGGAGTTCTGATTCTCAGTAGACTTATTATGTTCACAGTTTTTATGCACATATAGAACCTTTGCTCACGGTTTCCATATTTGTCTCCGTGATATGCCGGACTTTCCAGTGCTGTTCTGGGTAAAGTAGGGTAGGTCAGCTACAGCTTGAGCTCTGCTCCTGAAAACTCTGGTGTCCAAAGAGTAGCCTCGGTCAGTATCTGTTCACTCATCTTCTTGCTCAGTGTCTGTCAGTACCAGAATATGTATGATGTTGACAAAGAAGTGAAGTTCATCCACTCTATGATCTGTAGCAATATTGGGGCTAATAAAGTCAGTGTTCCTGGTTCATCTAGGTGAAAACCAGTTAATGATATTTGACTTTTCAAGGAAAACAATACTCCCTGTTCTGAAATACTACCTGACCAGGTTTCCTTCCCACTACTGTTTTTCCTGATGGACAGTCAACTGCAAGTTTCCAATTATCATCATATGGTCAGTCGAATTTTGTTGGGATGCTTCCCCGTGAAAGCAGACTAGTATGGCTTGCTATTAGAGTTTTTTTTTTTCTCTCTAATTGAAGGATAATTGCTTTACAGTATTGTGTCAGTTTCAGCCAAACATCAACATTTTTTGTGTTGTTCATTCGCTAAGTCATGTCCGACTCTTTGCGGCCTCCTGGACTGCAACATACTAGGCTTCCCTGTCCTCCATTATCTCCCAGAGCTTGCTCAAACTCATGTCCATTGATTTGGTCATGCCATCCAACCATCCTGTCCTCTATTGTCCCCTTCTCTCCCTGCTCTCAATCTTTTCCTGCATCAGGATCTTTTCTAATCAGTTGGCTCTTCGTATCAGGTGGCCAGAGTATTGGAACTTCAACGTGAGTCTTTCCAATGGACATTCAGGGTAGATTTCCTTTAGGACTGACCAGTTTGGTCTCCTGCTACACAAGGGACTCTCAAGAGTCTTCTTCAGCACTATAATTTAAAGGGATCAATTCTTTGGGGCTCAGACTTCTTTATGGTCCAACTCTCACATCCATATATGACTACTGAAAAAATCATAGCTCTGACTATATGGACCTTTGTCAACAAAGTGATGTCTCTGCTTTATAATACACTATATCGGTTTGTCATAGCTTTTCTTCCAAGGAGCAAGCATCTTTTAATTTCATGGCTGCAGTCACTGTCCACAGTGATTTTGGAACCCAAGAAAATAAAATTAATAAAATCTGTCACTGTTTCCATTTTTCCCCATTCTATTTCCCATTAAGTGATGGGACCAGATGCCATGATCTTAGTTTTTGGAATGTTGAGTTTTAGCCAGCTTTTTCACTCTCCTCCATATAGTTAGGGTGACCATATAATTTCAGGACACTTTAGCAATGAAAGAGGTGATTTCAGTGATTATTGCAGGACAGCAGCCTAAACCAAGGCTCTCTGGCCACCTGGAAGTCTCTATTCCATCTTGGCCTGGCAATCTCAGAGCACACTATCTTACAGTAAAAAGGGTCATCTATATAATGGCAATATTTCTAAAAGTCTCATCAGAACTCTGTGATCTAAGTATCACTATTTTAAATTGTACACACCCTCCTGGGTGTCTTTTCTGGGCTGTGCTGGGTCCTTGCTGAGGCATTCAGACTTTCTATAGCTGTGGCACCCAGGCTTACTTGCCCCGCCGCATGTGGGATCTTAGTTCTCTGGCCAGAGATCGAACCCACACCCCCTGCACTGGAAGGCGAATTTTTAATCACTGGACCACCAGGGAAGTCAGAAGGTATCCCTTTTTCCTTTTTGCCTTTTCTTAGTCTGAGCTTTTTTTGTAATTTTCCTCCAACAGCAGTTTCACTAATAGTCCATTGTACATTGGTGCCTGCTTTTAGGGGTAGTGGAAAGTAAAGCTTTAATAAATTCCCTTCTATTGAATCTTTGTACTGCTCAATAGCATACTTGCATTACAGAGTTGGGGAATATTAAGTTACGTTCAAAATCCCCCGAGTGTCCTTCTGTGAAACATTAGCAGGCCAGTGAGCCTATGACAAGTCTAATGAAGTCTCATCTGAGGACCCATTCTGGTGTATTGACATAAAGGACAATTTATTTGTCATCCTCAGAGGTACTTAAATTTCTGAGTCCCTCGGTCGTGATGGATATCTTTCATTAATTTACCAGTAACTACTCATTGTGCACCTCACTGTCTGTCCCAAATCAGGTCAGTGATGAATGGCCCGCTAGGGCTTCGGGACAACCATCGGTACGGAAAGGTGTCTCCTGCCCCAAGCTTCTCCCGGGCTGCGGTGCCCTTACTTCCTGACTTTTATATCACACCTGGAGAACAGAGCACTCATTGGTTTGACCTTTCCTTCTTCGAAGTTTCACTTTCAGAAAGTTTTCCTTGTGACTAGTGGGTATGTTTTCCTTTGTCCTAACAGGTGTAGTTAGATCCTGTGATGTGTTCCGGATGAGTTTGAGGATGGCAGTCTGGAGAAAAGGAAGAAAAGAGAAAAGGACTAACTGGGATTCCATAAAATTATTTATTGACTTCATGTTTCCTGTGTTTTATCCTAACATTCTTAGTTACGAAGTGCAGTGAGGAAAAGCCACCTAGAGTATACAGGGGCTTCCTAGGCGGCTTAGCAGTAAAGAGCCTGTCTGCAGTGCAGGAGTTGTAAGAGACGTGAGTTCGATTCCTGGATCAGGAAGGTCCCCTGGAGGAGGGCGTGGCAGCCCACTCCAGTACTCTTGCTTGGAGAACCCCACAGAGAGAGGATCCTGGCAGGCTGTGGTCCATGGGGTCTCGGAGCTGGCCGTGACTGAAGCGACTTAGCCCAGCACGCCACAGAGCACAGAGCATGTAAAGGTATCCCAGGTTTCCTCCAAGTAGACCCGGTCCTTCAGAGATTCTCTGATACGTGAAAGGTGTGTGTTTTCACACAAGACAAGAAAATGGTAAAGGAAAGCTGCAGACTTAAACAGTTCTTTATGATACAACATTAAAATTGAAATGTCAAAGTCCCTTTGAGGTTAATTTCTGAGGTTTCATTGTGCCTTTAATGGTTTCACCCTGATGCAGTCCTTGGTTTGTTTTGAATTCTATTTGTCAGAAATACAAACTATTAAAGCCTCAGTCACTGAAAGAAAAGTATAGAAAAGCTGTGTGTATTTTATGAAAATTCTCAGGTAGAAAGCTAGCATCCATTATGCAGGAATGAGAAGAGGCTCTGTCTTCAGTTCTTGCTCTTTGAAAGTACACCAGCAATTTCAAGACTCAAGTCCAAAGAGAGATGAATGAAAAACACAGAAGTACAATGAGCAAAATCTTTACTTTATGAAATTACTTATTCCATCTGATTTAAAAAATAAGAATCTTATAAAATAACCCCAAACTGTAAATATTAACATAAGAATTTCTGAATATTAAAATTATTGGAAAATACAAAGCAAAATAGTTAAAATAGTTCTATAAGTGATATAAATGAAACATGGTAAGGCAAAGCATAAATAAAATAGATAAATTTCAAAGCACAAAATTTGCTTGACAATTTTTGGAAATTATTACAATGTTAATCATTTAGTATATTGTCCTTGTTTCATATTTGCAGATGAAAATAAAGTGTTCAATACAGTAAACACTTCGAGCTTTTTTCCTCTGTAGAGTTGTAGCTTTCATTCCGTAGGAAGCTGCCTCTGCATGGGAGATTTGCATGTGAGTGTGTTAGTAGGGGTAATTCTTTGATACAGCACCTGGAAGGCTGGAAGAGTAACTGTGATGGGCAGAGAGACAAGCTGAACTGCAGGGCAGTTGCGGTGAAGCCTCTGAAGAGCCCAGGGGGTTCTCTGAAGCGGGCATGCACGTTAAGGACGTCCCCGTTGAGAAAATGTTGTGCAGCCACTGTGTTGCATCACTCCATTGCATCCTCGGGCACTGTTGTTCCTGAGGACAGACACAGCCTTGTGAGAGCTAGCTCCCTGCAGCCCAGCTGCTCCTGGGGAGGGCCTCAGTCTTGGTTAGAGGGGAGTAATGGGACCTGGGCTCTCTACAGCAGGTTTCTCCAAATTGCTGCCTTTTACGGAAGCATTTCACGGTGACAGCATCCTCTTAGCCTAACTTTCCCCATCTTCTCCTACATTGTCAGTCTTGCAGTAGGCAAACCTAAGAACCTGTGCTTTCTTTAGGAGACAATTCAGGGCAGGGCGAGAGGGCACTCAAAACCCTGCTGGCCTTACAAGTGGAGAAGAAGGTGGCTCTGGACCCCACTTGCTTTGATTTTGATTTTAAAGTCTTGTCCTTGTTCATAATCATTCTAAGAGCATTATCTCTTGGGACACCCAGGAGGATAAAACAAAACTACTCTGTAGGAATTGTGGTTGGTAACTGTACAGCAAACCAATTAATGGCTGTAACAGAACTTGTAAATTTGACTCTTATTATTGGAATTAATCAAACATCATTTCTTGATTCCACAGAACATTGTGTTACTTGTTTTCTCCATTATTCACAATGCTGTGTAGTTATGAGATATTGTTAATTTGTTTGTGTATTCATGTTGAAATATATTTGACTAAAATGCCTAATTAAGAAAAGAAAAGTAAGTATAAATTGCTATTAGACCAGTTATTATCAAAAGTGTTTTTATACTTTTCAAAAGTGTGAATGCACACATGTGGATATTTAACCATATTTAGATGAATCAAGGGTATCCAGGTCAATTCTCAATTTAAGATTATTTTTAAGCATTTTAAATTTATTAAGTCCTCTTATGCCTATAATTTTTTTCCCCTGTTTCTGCTCTCACATGCCTTTAGTTCATCTAGTTTAACGTCATACTAAAAGGAGTGATGTCTTAAATGTGCTTTCAAAAAAAAAATCAGACTGCTTAAATTAAAAGTGCAGTAACTCTATTTGTCATATTTCACATCGTCCCTTCCTCTCATCTCTCTGTAAGCCTGGCTTTAGTCATTATTTTTACACTTTACCAATACCAACACATTTTATTCTTGTCAGCTCTCTACCACCCTCTCCATGGGTGATGTGACCTTCTCAAATGGTGTTGTTCAGTAACTAAATCATGTCTGACTCTTTGTGACCCCATGAATTCCAGCATGCCAGGCTTCCCTGTCCTTCACTATCTCCCAGAGTTTGCTCAAACTCATGTACTGATTCGGTGACACCATCCAACCATCTCATCCTCTGTTGTCCCCCTCTCCTCTTGCCCTCAGTCTTGCCCAGAATCAGGATCTTTTCCAATGAGTCAGTTCTTCAAATCAAGTGGCCTAAGAATTGGCACTTCAGCATCAGTCCTTCCAATGAATATTCAGGGTTGATTTGCTCTAGGATTGACTGGTTTGGTCTCCTTGATGTCCAAGGAGCTCTCAAGAGTCTTTTCCAGCACAACAATTTGAAAGCACCAGTTCTTCGCTTCTTGGCCTTTTTATGGTCCAACTCTCACATCTGTACATGACTACTGGACAGACTATAGCTTTGACTAAACGGACCTTTGCTGGCAAAGTAATGTGTCTGCTTTTTAATATGCTGTCTAGGTTTGCCATAGCTTTTCTTGCTTCAGGTGTCTACTAGCAAATGGAGGTAGCAAATGAGAAATACTGTACAATATTTTTTCATAACTGTTTGTTTTCTCCTGTGTCTCCGTGTTCATTCAGGCTGTCCTGACAACAGCAGCTCTCACCCTGGGTGTGCTGTTTCCGCGGGTGGATTTCAGGGCTGCCTGAGGCTCATTTCCATTGGCGACGAAGCAGTGGATCCCATCTCCGTTCAGCAGGGGACGCTAGGGAGTTTCCGTGACCTCCAGATAGACACCTGTGGCCTCACAGATAGGTAGGCAGCCTCCCGTCAGCGTGCCTGTTTTCAGGGTGTTTTTTGTTTGTTTGTTAATTTTTAATTGGAGGGTATTTGTTTTACAATGTTGTGCTGGCCTCTGCCATACAACAGTGTGAACCAGCCAGAAGTATCGTGTCCCTCCCTCTTGGACCTCACGCCTTCCCCCACCGCATCCTGCCCCTCGGGGTGGTCACTGGGCACCAGCTCGGGCTGCCTGCATCATCTGGCAGATTCCCACTGGCTGCCTCTTAATATTTTATGTATGGTAATGTCTATGTTTCAATGCTACTCTCTCAGTTCGTCCCACCCCCTGCTGTTTTCAATTTTTGATAGTAGATTAGAAACAAATAAAAAAGAGCGTCTTCTTGCCCTTTCTCCATTCCCAGTATTCCATTCCATGGGGGAAAATTATATTTATACAGAAAACAAAAATGACAACCTTTAAGTAATCATTTCTTTCCAATGATACTTTTTTAGAAGACACACTGTTGTGAATTTTCCTTGTATATGCCTCCAGGCTACTTAATTCATACAGAATACTATTGATGCTGTTATAATTATTGATGACTATATACTTTAAAAATGTCTAACACTTCAGAGAGCAGACTAGAATATTCTAAAGCTATCATGGAGGACCCAGAAATCAAAATTCTATGTGGTTAGCTGCATTCACCTTACATCCTCTATTCTACAGGAAAAATGAAAAGTAACTCTTTGATAAAAGTTGAAGCTTTAGGGATTTCTAGTGATGTTGTAAACACAGCAAAGAGTGGAGAGGATTCAGTCGCCACATACTGAGCGTAGATAAGATACTGGGGAAGATAAGAAAGGCAAAGCTTTAAAACAATAGCATATTAACATTTCTAAGCATTGCAACTTTACCAAAGTTATTTGTTAGCCATACTATCAGACTTTTAAGTAATTTTGGCTAAAAGGGATGGCTTAATCATCACACATGCACCTTTTTTCTGTGCCAATATGTCTGACTTCTCTGCAATAGCAGTGCATTAAATTTGTGTTGAACAAATGTACACACCCCAGACATCCCCACACGTCCACACATAGGGCACTTTTCAAATGTTCACACTGCACAGAGTCCTTTGTGGAGTAAATCTAATCCAAATTTAACACTAATTGAAATTCCCTGTCATCACCAATTAACTACAAGTTACAGTGCAATTTAGCAATGTATGAGGAGATCACAAATTCCCAGTATGTAAAATACTGACTCACAAGAACTTGGCACTTTAATGCAAATGCCCATGGTTGTATGTTCACATTCTATTCATTTGTAGTGGAAAAATTATTTAAATACTTCAGACAAAACTCTCAATACTAATTTTCAGATTATAAAAAAACAATTGGCATAGAAACTATAGCATCATCTGTAAGTTTTAATTGCAGTCATCTCTGGAATCTTGAGTCTTGGGAGAGGGTTAGAAATGTTCTTTTGGACGTAGAGTGCTGCCCTCACCCATGGGGATGACCTAGTAGGGCAAGAGGGTGAGAGGTCAAGTTCACAGGCAGTGGCAGGGTTGTCTCTTCAGTCAGGAAGCTCAGAGAAAGTTATTTTAGGGCCTGGAGAATTCCATCCCAGCATATGTTGCAATCACAATATTTTTCTCACATAATGGTGGTCCCTTTGTGCATAAAAATTTCTTGTCCAAAAATAAAAAAGCAAACAAACAAACATATCTATGTTGTGTGTGACCAGAATAGAAAATAGAAACATTTTCCACATCACATTTTAAGATTTTCAGATATATGTACTAATCTATGGAGACGTCTGTAGTGTTAAGCTATTTTCCATACAATTCAGGTTCATGGCAACTCTGTAAGTGGATATAAAAATAGCTGTTGGCACTTTGGATGGCCTATATAGTCACTAATTCTAATTTTTTATGGCTTAACATCTAAAGACATGTCCTTATTCTCCATTCTTCTTATTACTAAAAATGTTCATTTTCCTCAGCCCTTTAGTCCATACCTACAAACTGCATGTCCAATGTACCATGAAATAGATTCCCTTAAAAGCGCAGCGAAGCAGACACCCCCGCCCGGGCTCTTTGGGCGCTGTGCACTGCCCGGCCATGCGCCTTGCCCACCGCTCGGCCTGCCCCGAGCAAGTCCTCATGTGCTCAAGTGAAGCTGAGCTTTATTATTAAAATGCAGCTAGCTTTATGACTTCTATCCATCAGGCACAGGAATTAATAATTCATAGCAGCATTCCTCCGCACACTGCAATGCTGCAGAGATGTCTGAAGTCCAAGGGGTGCTTGGAAAACCTTCCTGAGCCTCTCAGGACCTGTGCTCATGACACTCTGCCTTCCTGTGGTTCTGCTGTCACCTCACAGGGAAGGGCTCCCTGTCCTTCGGGACGAGGCTGGGGGGTAAGGACAGCAGTGAGGAGGGATCGCGCCTTACACTCTTTGGGTTTTGGCCATTAGGATTTCATGTTGTGTAACTCAGGCTACGTAGCCCTTATCAGGTTCCTCTTAGGCTCAAGCATTTGCCATCCCCAGCCATGGACTGTGTTGATGGGGTCACTTTTTCCAGTTCCACTGCTTTTGATCTAACATTAACCATCTAGATGCTAAATGCAAAATTGTGAAACATACATCTTGTTTTTTTTTAAATAAATAATACATTTAAAAGAAAATTAATTACCACAAACTCAAAGATTTTGTTTTTGAAAAAATCTTATACCCAAATAATTTTAGGTAACCCTATAATATTCTTTATCATAGAAGAGTCATCTTCATCCTATTAAAAAGTGTGGAATCTATTGAAGCAAGATTTTAGAGAGTTTCAATTTGTCAAAAGAAAAAAAAAAAAGGCAAGAAGCTGCTTTGTTCAAATGAGGGGCAGAGGGGATGGGCCGAGCTTGGGTCAGGCCACCTCTTCAGCCCCAGAGGATCTGCAGAACACTGTCTGAAATACTGCCCCTCCGGATACTTGGTGACTGTGCTCCTGACTGTCCATTTCTGTAACACTTATTGTAATTTGCTGACTGTCAAGCTGTGGATAAGGGCTTCCCTGGTGGCTCAGTGGTAAAGAATCCACCTGCAATGCAGGAGACCCAGATTGGATCCCAGGGTTCGGGAAGATCCCCTGGAGAAGTAAATGGCAACCCATTTCCAGTATTCTTGCCTGAAAAATTCCATGGACAGAGGAGCCTGGTGGGCTACAGTCCGTGGGGTTGCGAAAGAGTCAGACATGACTGAGCGACTAAGCATACACACACTTTTTTTTTTTTTGAGTAAATTTCATATACTTGCCTGTATTGATTGAGTCCCTTACAATGAACATTTTTAATTAATACACAGAATTTTTTTAGAGCACTTTTAGGCTTGCAGAAAGTATAGAGAGTTCTCCTCTATCTCTTTTTTCCAGCCTCCCTGCACACAGCTTCTGTATTTTTAACATCTTGCATCAGTGTTGTACACTTATTAGAATTGATGAACTGATACTGATACATTCTTGTTAACCAAAGTCCCTACTTTACATGGGCTTCCCAGCTAGTAAAGAATCCACCTGCAATGCGGGAGACCTGGGTTCAGTTCCTGGTTTGGGAAGATCCCCTGGAGAAGGGAAAGGCTACCGTTCCAGTATTCTGGCCTGGAGAATTCCATGGCCTATGGTCCATGGAGTCGCAAAGAGTCGGACACGACTGAGTGACTTTCACATACACACTGATTTACATTATAGTTCATTCTTTGTGTTAGACAGTTCTATGAGGTTTTCCAAATGCATACTGTTATGTCTTCACCATTATGGTATCATGTATAGTAGTTTCACTGCCCTAAAAATCTTACATGCATCATCTATTCAATCATCCCTCCCTTTTCCCAACCTCCGGCCTTGAAATCACTGATCATTTTACTCTCTTCATAGTTGTGCCAATTCCAGGATGTCATGTATGGGAATCATGTGCTCCATACATAGCCTTTCATTTAATAACATGAATTTAAGGTTCTTCCAGGTGTTTAGTGACTGGACAGCTCATTTGTTTTTAGTGCTAAACAATATCATATACCACAAGTTTATCCATTCACCTGAAGCACATCTTGGTTCCTTCCAGGTTTTCAGAGTTAGCAAAGCTACTATAAACATTTACGTGCAGGTTTTTGTATGGAAGTAGGTTTTCAGCTCATCTGAGTAAATACGAGGGAGCGCAATTACTGGATCATATAGTAAGAAGATGTTGAGTTTGTGAAATACTGTCAAACTGCCTTACAGAGTGGCTGTGTCATTTTGCACTCCCACCAGCAATGGATGAGCGCTCCCGCTGTCCTCATCCCTGCCGATATTTGGTGCTGCCAGAGTTTTGGACTTTTGCTTTCCTAACAAGTCTGTAGTGTTATCTCATTGCTTTAATTTGCATTTCTCTACTGACATGTGATGCTGGAGATCTTTCTGTATTTTTATTTGCAGTCTTGGTACCTTCTTTAGTCAGGTGTCTATTCAGATCTTTTGCCCAAGTTTTTAATTGGTTGTGTTCTTATTGCTGAATTTTAAGTGTGTGCGTGGCGTGCTCAGTTGCTGTCGTATCAGATTCTTGCAAACCCATGGACTGTATAGCCTGCCAGACTCCTCTGTCCATGGGATTTTCAAGACAAGAATATTGTAGTGGGTTGCCGTTTCTTTCTCCAGTTCCTCCTGTATTTTATACCCCAATCTTTGTTAGATATATGTTTTACAAAAGTTACCTATTAGTTTATAGCTAATCTTTTCATTCTCTTTGTGTAATTCATAGAAAATATTTTTTTAATTTTACTGAAGTGCAAATTACCATTTTTTTCTTTTGTGGACTGTATCTGAAAAGTCATTGCCAAACCAAGGTCACCTAGATTTTCTCCTATGTTCTATTCTGAGAGCTTAATGGTTTTGCATTTAAAAATTCTGAGATCTAGTCTGAGTTCATTGCTGTGAAGGATGTAAAACCTGTGTTTATATTATTTTTTTTGCATGTGGAGGCCCAGTTGTTTCAGCCGTATTTGTTGGAAAAGTTGTCCTTCCTTCAGTGAATCGCCTTTGCATCTTTGTTGAAGACGAGTGGGTTATGTTCGTGTAACTGTTTCTGGGCCTTCTAGCTGTGCCATCAGCCTGTTTGCTCTTTGCCAGTGCCACATGGCCTTGATTTCCGTAGCTTTATAACAAGTCTTGAAGTTGGGTAATGTTAGTTCTTTGATCTTTTTCATTTTTAATATTCTCTTGGATCTTTTTCTTTTACATATAAACTTTAGATGTTTGTTGACATCCACAAAATTACATGCAGTGATTTTGATCAAGATTCCTCTATAGATCAAATTGGGAATATCTGAAATCTTGACAATTTTGAACCTTACTCTCCATGAACATGGAATATCCCCACTTATTTAGATTATTTTTGTTCATCAAAATCTTATAGTTTTTCTCATATAGATCTGTGTCTTGTTATGTTTGTGTCTAAGTATTCTATTTTTTGATAGTGCTAATGTAAGTGCTCTGTTTTTTATTCTAGATTTCAGTTCGTTGTTCCTTTATAAGAAATAATCCTGCAGCTTTGCTCTCATCACTTACTAGTTTCAGAAGTTTTTTTTTTATTATTTCAGAATTTCTCCATAGAAAATAGTATCATCTGTGAACAAAGATAGTTTAATTTCTTCCTTCCCAGTCTACATATCTTTTATTCCTTTTTTTGTCTGATTGCATCAGCTAAGACTTCCAGCATGATGTTTGAATCAGAGTGGCGAGAGCAGATCTTTGTTTTGCTCCTACACTTAGAAGAAAGCATCTTGTTTGTCTCCAATAATATGATGTTGCTCTAGGGTTTGGAAAGGTTTTTTTTAATCAAGTTGATGAAATTGCTCTCTATTACTAGTTTCCCTAGGTGTTTTGTTGTCATTGTTTTTGTTTTGTTTTTTATCATGAATTGGTGTTAGAGTTTGTCAAATACTTTTTCTGCATCTATTGATGTGAACTTATAGTTTTTCTTCTTTAGCTTATTTGTGTAATAGATTGCATTAATTTTCAAATTATTTTTTTCAGATTTTGGAGCAGCCTTCATACTTGCAATAAATTCTACTTGATTATGTTGTATATGTTTTTATACATTTTTTAATTCAATTTGCTATTACTTTGAGGATAGCATTTATTTTTGATAATGAAAAATTAAATAACCTTCTTACAATTAAAATTTTAATCTTATAAACAAACCTTAAAATCCTACCTTTGATTTTGATAAGTGAGATGTAATAGTGTCCATGAGACGTAAGCGGTTATTTGGTTTACCTGAGTGATTTTGTGGTTTATTCAATTATGTGGGGAAAAATAAAAATAAAGCCCTCAGTCATAAGTGGTGTCTAATTCCTGAGGGCATCCTCAGTCTGACTAAAGTAGATGACATGCAGAATCCCTGGCACTGTGATACTACATGGATAAAAGAAGTGTCTCCGTTTTCCTGCCTTCTTTCCATCTCTTTAAAATGGTTTCTTATGTACTAAGTCAACATGGCAATATATTACAGTGTGGTATACATAATACACCAGCTAGCTTTGGCTGCACAATAGATTATCTTTAAAACTTACTAGCCCCAAACGGCAGCTGTTTGTTTATCTCACAATTCTGTATTTGCTGTGGGCTCTCTCCTGCATCTGTGGTTGCCGGAGGGTTCAGCTGACAGCTGCAAGACTTACAATCCTCCCAGTCGCTTGTCCTGTGGTTTTGAACCCACCGGAGTGACTGGACCATATGAACCAGCCCAGGTTCCTTCATGTGGCTGTGCTTTCAGGGTTCAAAACTCAGCGAGAGAGAAAGCCCATTGCCCAAGCCCTTTTCTAGCCTCTGCTGGGTCAGCTTGCTAATGCCTCATTGATCCAAGCAGGTCACATGCCCCACCCAGATTCAAGATGGAGAGGTAAGCTATACCTTTGATGGAAGTACCTATAGGTCACACTGCAAGGGCATGGAAGCAAGGACAGAAAATGTGCTATTTGTGGCCACTGCAGGCAATTTATATCCTTAGCCATGTATGAAATTAATCTTGCCTTATTTGTGAAAAAGCAAACACGTTTTCTGATATAATGAGATGTGTAGAAAATTTGCCTGTCACAAATACGTGACAGTTGGTAGCATCTAATGGATTTTTTAGTCTGTAATTGATATTACGTTTGGAAATTTCGATGATAGACCCAGCAAGTGTTGTCCATGTTAAGTTTTTCTGGTCAATTCACTGTTGCTATCAATCTTTGATTACATTTCAAGATATAATTTATCACGACCGACTGTGAGAAATAGTGCCGTGTCTGCTTCCCCTAGGTGTCTGCCCAGCTACTGTGAACACGGGGGTGAATGTTCCCAGTCCTGGAGCACCTTCTCCTGCGACTGCGCACACACCGGTTACACGGGCGCCACTTGCCACTCCCGTAAGCCTCGCACTCCTGTGTCCAAGGTTCCATGTGGCTGTTTCCTTTCCATTATTTTGTGTGTTGTGTGTATGTGCATGTCTGTGCAACTCTGTGCTAGAAAGTAACAACAAAAATAACTACTTTAGACAATTTTTGTCTGATTTATTTAATTTACTTTTTACCTCTTATACTTTTTATTTTGCATTATTTCATATGAGTGGTAAGGCAGCTTACAGAAATACGTGGATCCCAGGACGGAAAATATGGTAGGTGAAAGAAAATAAGGATAAGAAAATAAAATATAGTCAAAAGTAAAAATAAAATCTAGAGTTCATGTTTTATAAACAATGTTTATAAAATTAAGCAGGAAGAATCTCAGAAGTGCAGGGTGGAAGCTGCCCTGGCTGGGTTTCTCAGTATCAGTGAGAAGCCAGGTGAACACTCAGGTCCCTTTGCAATCTTGATGTTCCTTGATGATGATGGTGGTGGTGTTGGTGGCGGTGATGATGATGGTTAATATCCTGGAACTTACCACGTACTTGCGTAATTCTAGCTCTCTGCTTATTTCAACTCTTTTAATCCTTGAAACAACTCTAGGAGATAAATGTCCAGTTATCTATATTTTGCACTTGAGAAGCTAAGTTTTTTACCCAATGTCACACTCTCTCTCTCTTTTTTTTTTTTTCCAATGTCACACTCTCAATCACCTCTTATTGGTGTTTCTTTAGTTTAGAACATCAGGCTCGTTTCTGAAGAATTATTCTTTCATCTTTAAAGCTAACAAATCTTTATGGACGACTAATCCATTATCTACAAGCAACTTATGACAGAAAGCCCTGAAATGTCCTTGGTTTTCTAATTATTGGCTGTTGTTTAAGCTTTTGTTTTATTGTTTTCCTTATTTCTTTTTCATTACTGACCCTTCTGAAACCCTTCTCTCATAGCACCCCTCCCTGTTGGTCTTTAGAGAGAGACAGAATGATATGAAAATTCACTCATCTCACCACATCAGTCCCTCCTACTGGGAGAATATATTGCACTGTTAAGAACTCTTCCCTGTGAATTATTTAATTTTATTTCCACATATGGAAGAAAGGCAGAAACTGGATTGACATAAATTTGTCCTTTTGGGAAGTGAATCCCAGGGAGGCAGGCATTGGGGTGAGAACCCTGAGCCCCTACCACTGAAGGTTCTGCAGAGGAAGACAAAGGGAGATGATTCATGCCCTAAATATCCCCTAAACAAGTTCAGCCAGGGCAATCCTACCTGCGACTCAATTTGCTATACTAGTGCCAAGTAAGAATTTGCCAGGGTAACTCTTTATTTGAAAGGACCCAGACATCTGGGAAACCTGAAGCTGAGTGATTTGGCTGAGTCACAGTTTGGAATAGGGTAATCTCTTTCTTAGAGTGTTCTCCATCATACTTATATGAAGCAGATACCAACTGAATATTAATGATTAAGGAGTGATGGCTAAATGCTATCATTAACTGTGATCTAAACATCATTCCAAACAACTCTAAGCATAAAGATTTAAAACGAGCAGATATATATTATGTATTTTATATATATTATACATTCTCTTACACATATGTAAGGTTTTCTGTTTGTGGCCCATGATTTAGTCTAATAATTGAATTGACTTTCTTGGAATTCTGCAATTGATCAGTCACATGAAGATGAGATATTACCAAATCAATGTAAGTGAACACAAGACCATTATTTTGGAGTCTAAGTACACAATTAGTACAAGTGTATGTTCTTGTTTAAAGCAAGTTTTCTCCTAAGTCATTCCTCCACTACTCTTGTTTTCCTAGGCAATTCCAGCCCCAACACAACACAGACACTGTTATCAATCTATGTGTATCCCTCTGGACACTTTCCTAGGTGGTATAATCATGTGTATATATGATAGAAATCTCAACGTGAGTGGCCGAAATGCAAGCATGGTGGAAAAGCAGTCCATATTGCTTTTCCATCAGTGTCTCTGTGTCCACCAGTGTAAATGATGGTAACCATGCCATTGATTTGGGGGCAGTCTAACTTGATACATTTGAAACTTGGCCCTATTTAATAAAAGGATTTTTTCCTTTATAGAATCTCTGGACAAAAAGCATTCCCTTCTTATTCTTGTTCTTTGAGATGAGAGAACAAGAACCCCTAAACTTCTCCCAGGACTTTTCTTGATTATTTGAAATAGGCAAAGTTAGGAATGTAGATAATCCAGTCATTATAGTATGGCATAAAGCCATATCCTCCTAGGATCACTCTAGTTTGTGGATCTTGTCTAATTACCACCTGAGTCTTTCTGTGTGGATGCCAGGTTTGATCCTTAGAGCTGACTTAAAGATCCAGTCCAACTCTGTGCCAGAATTAGCGCCACACTTCCCTCCCAGCAGCCATTAGCAGCTTTTCAGGTTTTCAAAGGGTTTTTCCTGTCAAGGCAAAGGGTGATGCGCAAGAGAGCTGTTACTCGATTGATCATTCATTTAAATGCATGCTGAATATTAATTGAGTTCATCATATGCAGATGCTAATCACTTGCCTTGTAAAACATTCATTGTATACATAGAAAATTCATTTATGAATTAGGATAAATTGAAACTACAAAGAGACTTTTCATATATATTTCTTTGAATTTTGATTTTCTTGAATAATCATTTCCAAAGCATTTCAGGAAGCTTCTTTTCAAAATGAACTTTAAAAATGCAATGAAGTAGAGCTGCTGATTTGTGAAATCCATTTCATTGAAAAAAATGCATTTCATGTGGAAATTGTCTTAAGTAAACAAAGAATATAATTACTGAGTAATTTTTAAAAAACAGCATGATTATTATATAATAACAGATCATTTAGGGATATTAAGCCAATGCATTTCAGATTCTTAGATATTCTGAAACAGCAAAGAATTAGACTAGAGTCAATCCAGTTACCCTGATTTTGACAGGAATTCTGTGTTTCCAGAGCGTAAGTATTCAGATCCACGTGTCCCATAGTGATACTTCCTAAAGCCTTTCACTCTGTGCCTGAGAATCTTTATGCTGCCCGAGTGAAACAGGAAATACTCCTCTAGAGAAAACGTCCCTGAGAGCAAGGCAGAGTGAGTGTCACTGGGGAAAGTATCACTTAATTAGCAACGTGGAGGGATTCGTCCCACTGTTGCTCCTGTCTGAGACCTCTGTCCTCTGCAGCTCTCTACGAGCAGTCGTGCGAAGCCCACTGGCACAGAGGAAACTCTTCAGGGCTCTATTATATCGACTCAGATGGAAGTGGCCCTCTGGAACCATCCCTGGTATATTGCAACATGACAGGTATGCTAATAAGCTTTTTTAATGACAAACTCATGTGAACACTTGCTGTGTAGGAAAACCCAGGTGCAGTAAGCAGTTTACCGAGTGGCAGCTTTACTCAATGTGCATTTTGATTGTAATTGTAATATGATTGCTAAGAAGTATTAAACGTAATGTTCTAAAATAGTTAAGAGGTGGTAATTAAAAGTTATGTCATTATTTTCCTGGAAATGCTCTTTCTTTATGCAAAAATTAGCAATAAATTACTGTTTATTAATCTACAACAAAAAGGGTAAACTTTATTTCCTAGTTCATGACAATAAGTGCGAAAGTCTTAGGAGAATGTTCACTTCTTAAATTTATGAAAATATCCATTTATATCCCTTTGAATCTGTAATCAGGTGAGTTCATCTGCGTGCATGCATGCTAAGTCGCTTCAGTCCTGTCTGACTCCTTGTGACCCTACGGACTGTAGCCCACCAGGCTCCTCTGTCCGTGGGATTCTCTAGGCAAGAATACTGGAATGAGTTGTCATGTCCTCCTCCAGGGGATCTTCTGGACCCAGGGGTTGAACCTGCATCTCTTATGTCTCCTGGGTTGGCAGGCAGATTCTTTACCACTAGCGCCATCTGGGAAGCCCTGAGTTTATCTAGGGAATAATAAATGTTTCTAAAGTGTATATGGACTTCCCAGGTGGCACGGTGGTGAAGAATCCACCTGCCAATGCAGGAGACACAAGAGACCTGGGTTCAGTCCCTGGGTCAGGAAGATCCCCTGGATTAGGAAATGGCAACCCACTCCAGTCTTCTTGCCTGGAAAATTCCCTGGACAGAGGAGCCTGAAGGGCTACAGTCCATGGGGTCACAAAAAGTCAGACGTGGCTGAGGACTAACACACACACCAAGTGTATATACTTCATCTAATAATACTATTCACGTGCAACTATATAAACACTATTTCATCTTCCTTAAAAACCTGATTGTTAATATGTGTTAAAGGACTTGTGTATTACATAGTGTTTATGACGCCTTTAATTCTTTAAAACTTTTTAATTTAAGCTCTCTGCCAAATGTATAGGAGCGCAAAGACCAAAACTTGATTGACAACTGCCCTGATGAAACTGATACAAATTTTTCATACCTCTTCTCTACCTGTATCTGTATGTGTCTGTACCCATAAATTTTTCTCCATGCTCATATAAGGTTTGCCCAATAAAGAGGACAAATGTCCTTTAGAAAACTTTCTGTTACTGTAGCAGTGTAGCCCTAACAGATACTTCAACAACCACAGAATTTGAGTGCAAATTCTGAGATAATTATCAGAAAAAAACCAACTATAGATGGTTCTTATGTAACTATAAATTAGTTATAGTTTGGTTTCCCTGTTGTTATGGCTCCACATCACTCGGGAAGGGTTGCAGATCTCACAAGGAGGAAATTATTTATGGGTAAACCTATAATGATGGTTTGTGAATAGCTTGCAATCCTAATGTGGTTTCTATACCAATACCTATTGTCATTTCACACATGAAAAAGATCTAAGCATTTTTGGCAGTGGTTAATATGTGATCTGATCTAAATTCAGTCAAATATGTATTCCAGTCCCAAAACCACCCCCGAAGTTGTTACAGAAGATGCAGGAACTTCCAGGGCATTACACTGGTGTGAGTATGGCTGTTTGGGGCTTTTGGGCAAATATTTTATCATAAATACTGACCAGAATATTGCAGTGTGATGATAGAGTTGAATACATCAACTTACTTTTACTGAAAGATATGTGATCAGTGAAATATGTAGGGAAACGGCCCAGGGGACCTTTCTAGATATACTGGACTCCAGTGGTTTATAACCTTCAAGTGATTCAATTTCTGCTTTGATTTGCTTTCATTACCATGACTCAAGTGAATGCCAAGAACAAAGAAAGCTAAATAAAGAAGATAGCATCCCAATAATACATTTCCTTTATATCAATTAGGTTCTTAATTATCACAAAAGTCTAGGGCATGTTAAAGATTTTCATATATATTATGTTGGGTTAACCCTATGACCAGAGTTCCATATACACTGAAAAATTCTAAGAATCATAGAAAGGTGGAAATAATCCCAAATAGCATGTTCCCAGGTGAGTAAAGTTTCAAAGGTATTTGTTGATAATTAACTGTTGGCAGGCTTGGTAAGGCTGAGGTCAAGTTTATGTCTGCCAAGAAGAATAACTGAGAGCTGATTGCCTGATCTTCTCCAGTTTATGGTTGTAATAGAAGAAAAACATTTTAATCATCATAGTGAACACATGATCTAAGCTTTGCCATGAAGCTTTCGTTGTGCATATTTCTAAAGCGCATTTGGAATGTGTAACTATCTCAAAGGTGTTCTGTTTTGATACTGATTGCTGCAATATCTGATACATTTTGATTCCCTGCCATTGCTGTTACCTCTTCAGAGTGAACCTAGGTCCTACCACCGTAGACGAGAATAGTTATCAAAATGCAAAGGGACAGTAAGAACAGATGCTCAGCTTTTGATTTCAATTAACTTAGGATAATACTTGATGATATATAAGCATGTTTTTCTTACCCTAGAGATAAGGAAGAACCTCTGAATAAGGGAGGGAAAAGGTAAAATCTACTGATTACCCATCTTGATTAATTTATATACATGATGGCCTTGAAAACTGTCTGCCAAGGACATGAATCATTCCCTTTCCCAGGGTGATGTGAAGAAATGTCCAAGTTAAGGCACAAAACTTAAAAGTTGCAAGAAAACGTCTGACAACATTGAACACGTGTACTCAGCGCCTGCCCTGAGCCGACACAGCTGGGGTCATAACAGACTGTGAATCTGAACACCTCCCTCCCATGGGCGGGGGCGCTTTTTTGGGTGGGGAGCCAAACCCTTGACAGAAGCAAATCAAATACATGGCACGTTATAAGGCAGTGGTTGCTGTGAAGCAGAACAAAGCGGGGAATGGGGCACAGACCGCAGAAGGACGGGTTACAGTTTTAAATAGATCAGGAAAGGACTCAGTTGGAAAGTTGACATCTGCACTTATCACATCAAAGCAGCAGCACTGAGACAGGAGGTGGAGCCTTCGGGGGAGGGGGGAGGCGAGGGCAGGAGGCCTCCAGCCACAGGGAGCCTGGCCTGTGGGACCGGCCCGGGCAGGAGGACCAGGATGTGGCCTTCCCTCAAGTCATGTGGCTGGAAAGGGGCTGGTCCAGATTCCACACAGTTAGGACCTTTAACCATCATGGTGCACCAAGGCGAGGCAAGGAGACCAGTTAGGACTTTGCTCTAGTAATTTAGCCAAGATGGTGGTGATGGTGGGGAGCAGGGTAAGAGAGAGGAGGAGGAGAGAAAGATTGCTTTCGAACCACTGGACCGGATGTGGACAGAGAAAGAGAGGCAACAGGCAGGGCTCCCGTGTTTGGAAGGAAGGTGCAGTTATTGTTTATGGAGATGGAGAATTCTTGGGAAGGACCATGTTTTAATGGAAGACCAGGATTCCAGTTGTGAGCATGTGAAGTTTGGTTTGCCTGTTGGTCATTTGATTAGATAGTAGGGATCTCTTGTTTATTAAAACAAGTGTAATATATCTTCTTAAAGCCTACTGGGTGGTTATAATATCCTTGGCAATACAAACCTTTAAAAATATAGTTTGGACTGTGACTTTACAAGTCAGCCTGACCGGCCGGCTCTCATTTGCTTTACTGTCACTAGTGGACACTGTCCAGCAGGCTGAGGCTTTTCCAGGTCCCTACATGTTTGTCCCCCTAGGGGAGCTCTGCTTTCTGCAGAAGGACCCTGTGGCAGCATCCAGGAAAGGCTGTGTTGTTATTAGTAAGCTTCTCTACAGATGCTCAGGGCTTCCCAGGTGGCAGTAGGCTAGAGAACCGGCCTGCCAAGGCAGGAGACAGAAGAGATGTGGGTTTGATCCCTGGGTCGGGACGATCCCCTAGAGGAGGGCATGGCAGTTCACTCCAGTATTCTTGGCTGGAGAATCCCATAGACAGAGGAGCCTGGGAGGCTACAGTCCACGGGGTCACAAAGAGTCAGACATGACTGAACACAGCCCAGCCCAGAGATGCTTATTTGCACACGGGTTTAGAAACCACTGTCGTGAAGCTGAGGAGCTTTGATTTCAGTGAGCACAGCCTCCTCTATCTTCAAAAAATTAAAATGGAAAGGGAGTAAAGGGCACCACACAATGGAGAAATAAAGCTAATGGAGATGTAAAATTTTGGTGCCGCTATTCATTTCACAGTCCAAGCAATTATTATGTTGTTCCTATTAATGTAGGTTGCCTGATCCATCACTGAATCCTTGTGGCTATGGTTTGTTAAAATGCAACAAGAATTGTTCAGATGTATTAAGATAAAGTCTAAGACATTAGTTCTCTAAAGTAAATATTTTCTAATTACTCTAACTTAATCTTGGAAAGTTTTAAGAGCTCTAAGGTGTGTGTGTTGTGTGTGTGTTCATGAAAATAATTGATAATAATTTAATGATTTACATTGATATGTAAATGTCTATTATTAAAGCATACTTAGTAACTATGCCTTTATCTTACATTGCAAATAAACAAACATTAAGTCCAAATTATTGCTTCACTAAGACTTTTGCATAATTAAGTTTTTTAGTGAAGTTTGTGGTTTCCTAACTCTTATCTAAAACTCCTGAAATTAGTATAGTCTTGTTTTACATGAAAAGATTAATGTTCTAAGGGTTCTATAATTGCAATTAAGGTGGAGCATCAAATGGATCATGGAGATGGAGTGCAGGAGTTAAATATTTCAGTGAAGATTTCCAAATAATATTAAATGCCAAGGATTTTTATAAAACTCAAAGCCGTAAAGAAAGCAGAGTGCTGAAGACATGCAGGCCAAATGACCAGTGACTGCCTCCAACAGCTAGGCAACAAAATATTTAACTGAAAAATTTAAAAATCCAGATGGGTCCTGGAGAAAACCTAAGGAACGAGCCAGGGTTATAGCTCAGTGGTAAAGAACCTGCCTGCCAATGCAGGAGACTTGGGTTAGATCCCTGGGTCTGGAAAATCCCCTGGAGTAGAAAGTGGCAACCCACTCCAATATTCTTGCCTGGAGAATCCCTTGGACAGAGGAGCCTGGTGGGCTACAGTCCATGGGATCACAGAGAGTTGGACACTACTGCCACACACACACACATAGCTAAGTAGTTCTTACTGATCCAGGGGTCATGTGAGTTTCCCTCAAAGTCTTTGTATTGATAGAGGAATGATCTTAGGGTCCTGATTCTGTTCTTCCAACCTGAAAATATTTACACTATAATAATTTCTCCTTCTCCATAAGGCTGCAGTGCCTGTGGACAATTAAACATTCTTTAATTATTCAAAAAAACAAGTACTAACACTTTGAAAAATATAACCAAAACAAAATTCTAAACCAATGATTAAAATTAAATCCTTGGTAATAGCCTTCAGAAATGTAGTCCTAGGACCTACAAAAAGTCCTACAAAAAGACACTCTGCAAGTCTTTTTTAGAACCTTTAGTACTGAGACATCCAAAACAAGACAAAAAATGAAACTATTTTGAATGGACTGCTTGTGAAATTTGTTGATGGGTTTATTCCCTTCCTAACAGAAGGAACAGAACATAATTTCTTGGATGACAAGATGAGGAAGGTCAGTATCTCTCCCCACTGAGATGGAGATGTTTGTGTCCATACTGTACGCAGGGTGTTAGCATTAGTCGCTCAGTCGGTCTAACTCGCTTTGACCCCATGACTGTAGCCCTCCCGGCTCCTCTGTCCATGGGATTCTCCAGACAGGAACACTGGAGTGGGTAGCCATTGCTTCTCCAGCGGCTCTTCCCAGTGCAGGGCTCGAACCTTTATCTCCCACATGGCAGACGGATTCTTTACAAACCAAGCCACCAGAGAAGCCCCAGGTAGTTGTTTGCTGTTATAACATCACAGTCATGAGGCTCAGAAGCCGGGTCTCAGATAGCGCACTGTGAGAACGATTGTTGCTGGAAGCAAATAGGTTACAGTCAGAGCAGTGGCTCAACTTCTGGTCCATAAGAATCCCTGGAGGCTTAATGAACAAGCTGAGGACTGGGTCTGTTGCCTCCCTGACCATTCCCCCTTCAGATCTTAATTTATTGACTAACCAGTTAGTAATGCAGCACTTTTTGCTCATTATTATCACCTTCATGCAAACCAAGCAGCTGTGTTTCTTTTCTTATTGAGACACAGTTGATTACACGTTGTGTTAATTTCAGGTGTACTGCAAAATGATTTAGTAGAACTGACAAATGTATCTATTTTTTCAGATTTTTTCTGCTTATAGGTTATTACAAAATATTGAATATAGTTCCCTGTGTTGTATAGTAGGTCCTTGTTGATTATCTATTTTATATATGGTAATAGTGTGTATTTTGTTGTTGGTTCAGTTGCCTAGTTGTGTCCAACTTTTTGCAAACCCATGGACTGCAGTACGCCAGGCTTCCCTGTCCTTCACTATCTCCTGGAGTTTGCTCAAACTCATGTCCATTGAGTTGATGATGCCATCCAACCATCTCATCCTGTGTCTTTCCCTTCTCCTCCTGCCCTCAATCTTTCCCAGCATCAGGGTCTTTTCCAATGAGTCGGTTCTTTACTTTAGGTGGCCAGAGTATTGGAGCTTCAGCATCAGTCTTTCCAATGAATATTCAGGGCTGATTTCCTTTAGGATTGACTGGTTTGATCTTGCTGTCCAAAGGACTCTCAAGAGTCTTCTCCAGCACCACAGTTCAAAAGCATCACTTCTTCAGTGCTCAGCCTTCTTTATGGTCCAGCTCTCACATCTGTACATGACCACTGGTAAAACCATAGCTTTGACTGTCCAGACCTTTGTTGGAAAAGTAATGTCTCTGCTTTTTAATACACTGTCTAGGTTTGTAGTATGTATATTTTGAATCTAAAAAATGATACAAATGAACTTATGTACAAAATATAAATAGACTCACAGACATGGGAAAGAAAATTGTGGTTACCAAAGGTGAAAGGAGGTTATAAATTAGGAGTTTGAGGTTAAAATATCTGCAGTTGTGTTTCTTCAACAGCCAGTTTCCTGTGTCAGAAATTGTGTCAGGTCCCCAGCACGGTGGTTTAGCAAAGGGCAGTCAGTCCAGTTGTCTTACACACAACACAAGCTGTTTCTGGAGGGTGAGAAGTAGATTTATTAATATAAGAACGCTTATAAGAGATGTAAGCAGTAAAGAGAGGGGATTCTGCCAAGCTATTTTTTTAAGTCCTCTATAGGCTGGGTGTAGCCCCACATCACTATGTGTTTAATGTTTATTTGTTAGTATAGATCTTCTTCCTTTCTTCTCTCTTTTTCTAGGCTTCCTGTCGGCATATCCAAACAGCTCCCTTTTCAGTTATCCGTTCAGTTCATGCATTCATTCAATCACACACACTTTATACTATGAACTTGCAGGCACTAAGCTATATGTGAGAAATGAAAGGGAAATTAACTGTTCTCATAGACCTTCAGATGAGTGAGATAGATGTTAATTCACTAACAACGTTATGAACATCATAAGTTCTACATTTGCTATTTTAAGTATATATCAGCGCTTGCTGGAAATTTGTCGAAAAGAGGCGGTAAGCATAGACCGGAGAGCTCTTTCATGAGTAAAGGCACAGTTGCTGCAACATACATTTTCTTTGCTTGTAAAGAGTTGGGATTTCATTGTTCTCTGCTTTGCTCTTGAAAATTGAGGTTGGCAGGAAGCATAGCATTATTGTGCATTCATTACATGTGGCAAGTTTTGTTTGGAACTAGTGTTTCTTACAAAAAATTCTTTAAAGTTTAAATGTTGGAATTTTTAAGGAAAATGAAAGAAAAGCTGCACTTTGATGATTATCATACATAGTGAACCTGCATTTCTTTTATACTGGCTTTTGCCTGGAAAGAACTCTTTTCTACCTCCACTGGGGAGACGTTATTCTGACCTGCCTCTTGACACTTCTAAAGGTAGCTCGTAAAACATGCAACAAGGTGTGGTTGGTGACGCAGAATTTCTGGGGCAGGTCCAGTCATTGTGCCCAAGGGTAAAAAGACAAATGCTTCAGGGAAGCTTATTTTCCTGCTTTTCTGACAGCCATGCAGTCTGCCCCAACCTTATGGGTGGACATTGTGAATGGTCTGGATGAACAATAAAAATATAGATGCTCAGAGAGCAGCTAGGCCAGAAACATGCCTGGTTCACTGCCTTAGCATTCAAAGGTGGCTATAACAATAGCACTTGGTCTTCAGCATTTACTAAATATGGAATTGGAGGCTCTGAGATTTTTTTTTTACTTTTCTAAGACCATTCCTCCCCTGTGGCTCAGCAATAAAGAATCCTCCTGCAATGCAAGAGATACAGCAGGGGCTGCAAGTTCGATCCCTGGGTCAAGAAGATTCCCTGGAAAAGAAAATAGCAACCTACTCCAGTATTCTTGCTTGGAAAGCCCCCTGGACAGAGGAGGCTGGTGGGCTACAGTCCGTGGGGTTGCAAAGAGGCAGACATGACTTAGTGAATGAATAAGACCATAGATTATAACCCACATCTCTTATTGACCATGACCCTGTACTCTGTCTGTATCTAATTTTGTGAATGAATTATATAATGTGCTCTCTGAGAAAATTAGTTTGCTCTGGAGCTGTATGATGGGCCGACACACAGAGGGAGGCACTGACATCTTCCAATAACTGAGCTCCTAGGAGGTTCCGGGTATGGGGCCAGGCATGTATATGTACTGCCTGAAGACAAGGTCCGTCATGTTGAGTAAACATCCATTCTTGTTAAATAGCAGATGTCTGCCCTTATGAGTGAGCAGACACACATTCAGCGTGACCTCATAAGTGAAAGCATCATCTCTGAAATCCCAAGAAGGAAGGCTGTGAGGTAGCTACATTCCGTTGAAGCTATCAAGGTGTATCCTATAGCATCTTCTTGTGTTCAAAATATTAAAGTAAGTCAGAAAAGCCTCAAGGCCCCAAAATTATGGCAAGAAAGGCAACCCTTATGAGGATGCTCCTATAAATATTTATCAGGAGGGACCTGAGATGTGGGGCTAGGATGAATGCCATCTCTGGGCCCCCCAGGGCCTGGCAGCTGTCTCTTTAGAAGACATCTAAGGAGATGTCATCACTTCCCTTCAGTAAAATGCACACACCAGTTATCCTCAGCTTTGACAAGCAGATGACCTGGCAGGGACCAGGGCCTCTGCAATCTAGGGCAGGGCCAAGTGAAAGCTGACCATCATCTTCCTCAGGACGCCCTCCGAACATCTGGAGCAGTGGACTTGGCCTTTATTGGCCTTATGAGCACATAAATGACCAGGATCCAGTTCTATTTTCATTGCAAATATAGGAGAGGGCTCAGGTGAGTAAGACTGTCTGGGAAAATTATAGACCTTAGCACTCTTTAAGTTTACTCAGAAAGCTCAGTGACTTGCACCATATTACTTCGAAATGTGTGGCTAAATTCCATAGTTTATGAATTTAGTTTTGCAAGTGAGTTTTTCTAGACCTCCATTTCCTTATCTGTGTGGCAAGAGGGTTGAGGTGAATAAAAAGTGAAAGCTAGTTGTAATGATATTTCTCTCTGTATAGTAACACAGTTTCTGAGAAGGCTGTCTTGGGTCTCTATTGTTGTTCTTGTTCAGTTGCTAAGTCGTGTCTGACTCTTTGCAACCCCATGGACTGCAGCAGGCCAAGCTTCCCTATGCATCACAATCTCCCTGAGTTTGCTCAAATTCATGTCTATTGAGTTGGTAATGCCATGCAACCATCTCATCCTCCATCATCCCCTTGTCCCCCTGCCTTCAGTCTTTCCCAGCATCAGGGTCTTTCCCAGTGAGTCTGTTCTTCACATCTGGTGACCAAAGTATTGGAGCTTCAGCTTCAGCATCAGTCCTTCTAATGAATATTCATGGTGGATTTCCTTTAGGAGTGATTGGTTTGATCTCTTGCTGTCCTTTCTGTTCATCAAGAGACTCTAGTTCTTCCTCACTCTCTGCCATTGGGTGGTATCATCTGCATATCTAAGGTTATTGATATTTCTCTATTGTAATATTCAGATTATCTTTGTGGGTTCAGGAATGGCTGCTAGTATTTACATCTGTCTATCCTTATTTATCATCCTGTTTGCATTCTTAACTAGCTCTACCTGGAGATAGATGTGACAAATTAAATCATCTGGCATTTTGCCTTCTCAGTCTTCTCAGAACATGTACCCTCTTCTCATCAGAAGAAACAAAGGCAGCTGGCTTAATTTCCAAAAACGTTCTTCTTGGACACATATGCAAAATGCTGGGCTGGATGAAGCACAAGCTGGAATCAAGATTGCCAGGAGAAATATCAATAACCTCAGATATGCAGATGACACCGCCCTTATGGCAGAAAGTGAAGAGGAACTAAAGAGCCTCTTGATGAAAGAGAAAGAGGAGAATGAAAAGGCTGGCTTAAAACTCAACATTCAAAAAACTAAGATCATGGCATCCAGTTCCATCATTTCCTGGCAAGTGGATGGGGAAACAATGGAAACAGTGACAGACTTTATATTCTTGGGCTCCAAAATCACTGCAGATGGTGATTGCAGCCATGAAATGAAAAGGAGTTTGCTCATTGGAAGAAAAGCTATGACAAACCTAGACAGCATATTTAAAAGCAGAGACATTACTTTGCCAACAAAGGTCCATCTAGTTGAAGCTATGGTGTTTCCAGTAGTCATGTATGGATGTGAGAGTTGGACTATAAAGAAAGCTGAGCACCAAAGAATAGATGCTTTTGAACTGTGGTGTTGAAGAAGACTCTTGAGAGTCCCTTGGACTGCAAGGAGATCCAACCAGTCCATCCTAAAGGAAATCAGTCCTGAATATTCATTGGGAGGACTGATGCTGAAGCTGAAACCTCAGTACTTTGGCCACTTGATGCAGTGAACTGACTCACTGGAAAAGACCCTATGGCTGGGAAAGATTGAAGGCAGGAGAAGGGAATGACAGAGGATGAGATGCTTGGATGGCATCACCAACTCATTGGACCTGAGCTTGAGCAAGCTCCGGGAGTTGATGATGAACAGGGAAGCCTGGCATGCTGTAGTCCACGGGGTCCCAAAGAGTCACACATGACTGAGCGACTGAACTGACTGGACACAAATTGAACTTCATCTCAGGCATCTGTGGGAGGAGGAATTTTTACCTTCATTTTCTTTGAGGTCAATTTCCAGATCACGAGCGATGAACTCACCAACTATAAAGGCATCAGATTTTTCATAATGAAGCCTTATTTTATGTCTACGTCTCAGAGAAATGGAAATGAGTATAGCAGATATGCTTTCAATGTATATTTACCTGAATGTGTAAAATAAAGAGCTGGTTCTTTTTTCACAACTGATTGTTTTACTATAAAAGACTCCTTGTATAGTCCAGAGGTCTATTATAAAGTGTAAGAAGTGTTGCCAATTGCAAAGTGAATATAACTTGGCAAAAAGAAAAAATAAATCAAACTGAAGGATAATGTATGATATGGCAAGTCAGTGTGATTATTATGAAATATCAAACCAAACCAGCAAATTAACTTGGCTAGGTTCCTTTGTCCCAGCAAAATGGTTGACGAGGTGCCACCAATGGTCTCCCTGCTCCTGCAGAGGAAGACCCCACTGAGTTCAATTAGCATGTCCTGAAAGGGTCACAATTCGTGTTTAAATTTGCCCGCAATTAAAAAGTAGCTCAGTCGGTAAAGCGTCTGCCTGCAATGCGGGAAACCAGGGTTCGATCCCTGGGTCAGGAAGATCCCCTGGAGAAGGAAATGGCAACCCACTCCAGTATTCTTGCCTGGAGAACCCCACGGACAGAGGAGCCTGGCAGGCTACAGTCCCTGGGGTCACAAGAGTCGGGCACAACTTAGCGAATAAACCACCACCACCACCACCAAAATTAATTACTTCAGATCCAAAATTGTGCTTCAGACTACCTTGTATAACAAACAGCTAAGTTGAGCAAACTCCAGGAGATAGTGGTGGACAGAGGAACCTAGCATGCTGCAGTCCTTGGGGTCAAAAAGAGTTGTACACAACTTAGTGACTGAACAACAATTTTTCCATCATGCTGGTCACTTCATTCATTAGTCTGTCTCCTTGTGCTTGAAAATTAAGGTTATGTGGCTTGTCAAAGGTTCATGGTTTTGAAATCTATGAAAATAATATGTTGTGGAATATTAGAGAAATATAATGTGTCATTGTTGGGGTCTTTTAAATAATAATTCTAGAAAGAGCAGTCATTTAAAGTATTTTTCAGAAGAGCAGTTTTAAGGTTCTTTTCAACTGTTCCCTTCTCTCCATTTGAAAGATTTCTATTATGATACCTTAGCCATGCAAGACCGTAAATCTATCATACTGACCACTAGCCTATATGAACCATTCAGGCACATCATTTTTCTTTGTGCCCTAAGCCATGAAAATAAATGACGCAGTGGCTCTGGGACTGATGCACTCCCAAGCCTAACACAGTCTTCTGCACGCCTCCCTGAATCTTCATCTCGTTTGATGGAAGAAACCCTGGGGGTGAATGGGAGTAGGTAATTACCAAAAATAATACCAGACCCACTTAAGTAATTTTCCAGGAAAATGTTGAAATGTAAAATGTCTCGTGAAAACATGATTAAGGAGGAGGAAACAAAATCTATGGATTTCAAGTTGCCATGGGAACACTCACAGCCCCCTCTAGTGAGCAGATAGGTGGGTGATCCATTAAGTCTTTTTTAATTGAGTCAGCATTGGTCATGCTGACTCACAGTTTGTTCCTGTTCTTGCTAAGTTTTGCATATTTATGATGCTTTTTCCCATAAGCTTTGAACCAAGGTTTTTCCCATGGCCCTTGGGGTTCTCTTCCCTGAGTCTCTCTATGTATTTCATGTGTTAAGCGTTTGTGAGCACCAGCACAGCTCTTAGGTTTTTCCCAGATCCACATCCCCCGGGTAGGAAAGGGACAGGGACCTGTGGGGACCCCTAAGTGAATTCTTTGTATTATTGTTTTGATTTTTTGCTCTTATACTCATGTATTAATTATTAAGAAATAATATAAACTCAATAAGACTGCTTCCTGCTCTGTAATATAGAAAGTTTGTGTGCAGACTGATCATTTATCACATACATATTACAGAGAAAGTTAAATGACATTATAGAGATAGTTGAATTAAGGTAGCTTGAACTCAGCCTTTTACCCACTGAGCCACAGCCCTCTATACTGTGGGAGCTTCTACACGGTTATGGTGGGAGGTATGTTTGGGGGGGTGTTTATGGTGGGAGCTATGTTTGGGGGGGTGTTTATGGTGGGAGGTATGTTTGGGGGGGTGTTTATGGTGGGAGGTATGTTTGGGGGAGGTGTTTATGGTGGGAGGTATGTTTGGGGGGGTGTTTATGGTGGGAAGTATGTTTGGGGGGGTGTTTATGGTGGGAGGTATGTTTGGGGGAGGTGTTTATGGTGGGAGGTATGTTTGGGGGGTGTTTATGGTGGGAGGTATGTTTGGGGGGGTGTTTATGGTAGGAGCTATGTTTGGGGGGGTGTTTATGGTGGAAGGTATGTTTGGGGGAGGTGTTTATGGTGGGAGGTATGTTTGGGGAAGTGTTTATGGTGGGAGGTATGTTTGGGGAAGTGTTTATGGTGGGAGGTATGTTTGGGGGAGGTGTTTGTGGTGGGAGGTATGTTTGGGGGAGGTGTTTATGGGGGGAGGTGTTTATGGTTGGAGGTATGTTTGGGGGAGGTGTTTATGGTGGGAGGTGTGTTTGGGGGAGGTGTTTATGGTGGGAGGTGTGTTTGGGGGGGTGTTTATGGTGGGGGGTGTGTTGGGGGGGGTGTTTATGGTGGGAGGTGTGTTTGGGGGGGTGTTTATGGTGGGAGGTGTGTTTGGGGGAGGTGTTTATGGTGGGAGGTGTGTTTGGGGGAGGTGTTTATGGTGGGAGGTGTGTTTGGGGGGGGGGTTATGGTGGGAGGTGTGTTTGGGGGGGTGTTTATGGTGGGAGGTGTGTTTGGGGGGGTGTTTATGGTGGGAGGTGTGTTTGGGGGGGTGTTTATGGTGGGAGGTGTGTTTGGGGGGGTGTTTATGGTGGGAGGTGTGTTTGGAGGGGTGTTTATGGCGGGAGGTATGTTTGGGGGAGGTGTTTATGGTGGGAGGTGTGTTTGGGGGGGTGTTTATGGTGGGAGGTGTGTTTGGGGGAGGTGTTTATGGTGTGAGGTATGTTTGGGGGAGGTGTTTATGGTGGGAGGTATGTTTGGGGGGGTGTTTATGGTGGGAGGTATGTTTGGGGGGATGTTTATGGTGGGAGGTATGTTTGGGGGAGGTGTTTATGGTGGGGTGTGTATTTGGGGGAGGTATTTATGGTGGGAGGTATGTTTGGGGGAGGTATTTATGGTGGGATGTATATTGGGGGGGAAGACAAAAGAAGTCAAGCTGTTTTTCTTCTGTTATAAACATTATGGAGTGCGCATTGTTTTTTAAATCTCTTTGAAAATGTAGGTAATCAGTGTAACAGAAATATGTGAGGATTTTCCAACAGGCTTTCGTGTAACTATGGTCACTGCTAGGAATAGTCGATTCCCAGGCACTGTGTTTTTTAGTGCCGTCCATTGAACAGGTTGCTGACACACTGTTAGTTAATTTTTGTCAAAAATATTTAGTTTCTGTTATTTTGCATGATCATGCTCGCAGCTGATTCCTCAAATATGTCTTTTACACATTCCTCTGATTATCAGAGGAAAAGATGCTCAGTTGAGAACTATACTTGTAAAAAGATAAATATATACACAGTAACTTTTGGCTTTCTCCTTATAGTAATGGAAACAAAAGTATTAGGGCCAGAAAGTTCTATTTATAACTTTGAGTATTATAACATAGAATTTTAAAAATTGGCCACCTGACAATGTTGCCTATAATGGGTAGTGAAAATTTCAATAAAGAAAATCCCTCCTGTTAAACGTGTTGAGAATTCCACTCATTGATTCTAATTGCAAAGAGATCTGATGACTACAAAAAAATAAAAGAAAACTTAGTTCAGATAAAAGATGCTCTGCTTTCCGTATTTACATTTAAGGGTTCCACCCTCATTACGGCCTCCTTGCTTTCTCCCACCCCTCTTCTGCCCACCAGACACTGCGTGGACCTCAGTGCAACACAACGGCTCCCACTTGGTCAGGGTCAAAAGCTTGAGTGGAGAAAGCCCCCATCCAGTGTTCTTCAAGTACACGGCCAGCATGGACCAGCTCCAGACCATCATTGACTATGCGGACAACTGCCAGCAGGAGCTGACTTTCCACTGCAAGAAGTCAAGGCTTTCAACTCCCCAAGGTGAGTAATCAGAGTAATTAGACATCATGAGCTATTGTCCCCACAGGTCGCAATGGCTTGCCACAGATGCATGAGAATCTGTGCCTATAGCACCCAGGTCATAATCTGAGATACTTTTTCTTGGAGCAAAGACCAAAATCTTTGCCCAAAGCCATAAATGATCTGAAGTTCCCTCCCATCCCCAGACTCAACTGGGCAACTGAGCAGTAAAAGCCTCTTAAAGAGGCCCCTGGAGGCTCCGTCCTCATCTGCCATAAAAAGCAGGGACGTCTCAATCCTTTGGTATCTTGGGAAGCATTGCTAACAAAAACATGGCTTACTTATCTGGAGGTGATTATTTGGTGAGATCCTTTTTCCTACGCTGAGTGTGATTAGTGTCTTGGCTAATTATAAAGTAGGGAAAAATGTTGGCATCACCAGTTCTTTCACACATTAAGTTCTAGCAGTTTATTTTCCGTATCTTTTCTTCTTTTGAAAAATTTTATTTTTGATTTTCTATTTTCTTCCTTTGAAATACCTCATTTTGTTGGAATGTGCAGCCTGCCTGCGTGAAGCATGCAACTACTTGGTTTTCTGGAGGCTGGCCTGCCGCTCCTCTGATCCGGCATCTGGGGATTGGAATGAGTAGAGAGTGCTAGGCAGGTCCTCACAGTTCAGGCTTGTCACTCAGCAGCTATGGGACTTAGGAAATCATTTTTTCTGAGTCTTCAGGGCCAAGGCACTAATTCTGCTAGAGCCTAATTGCACCATCCTATAAATGGCATGAAGTAAATGCTGCTTATTTGCATCTCTCTGGTTTATTGAATCTATAGTTAGTGCTATAGCAGGTTTAGTGCTTACTGTTAGTTGCTAACTAGATTGCTAATTAGATCTATTGCCAAATAGATCACTGAACTAAAATTGTATGTTCCCAGAAGAATGAGAAAGCTGCCTCCAGGAGAGTATTGTTCATGGGTTCTCTAACCAGGGAAAACAGGCAAAGACAGAGTAGCCTTGAAACCAACCACTAACAAAGCCATAAAACCAAGCCACGCAGTGAACCCAGGAGCAAACTCATACACAGAAGCAGATGGTCTCGTCCAGAATCTGGACGTGACCCAGATTGCCAAAGGAGTCCCACCCGAGAGGCCAGTGTCTATTCACATGTGGTTACTCAATTGTTAGCCCTTCGATATAAATACGTAAAATAGCACCACCACCACCACCAACAGGTATGTAAATGCATATTTAATTGAGGCTAGGGGAAAAGATGGAAAGAGAAAAGACTTATAAACTTGATAAACACCTACTAAAGAAGCAAAATAAAGGACTTTATTAAATATACATGCACAAGTTATTTGCATTTCTTATATGCTGCTGCTGGAGAATTTTTAGCACAAATTTAATTTAAACAAATTCACTGCAGACCTACATATTTCCAGATGTGCTTAATTAAGGTTGAGATGAGGCAGGTAAATAGTGTAGCCTGATACACCTTAAAAGTTCGCACTAATTTGCTCGGTATTATCAATAGACACAAATGAGCAAGCAGAGCTTTGATGTTACACTTGTGTGGAAGGAGTGAAAACAACAAAGCCCGGGTCCCTCGTTGCTGCTGTTTTAGTTGCCAAGTCTTGTCTGACTCTTTGCAACCCCACAGACTGTAGCTCCCAGGCTCCGCTGTCCATGGGATTTCCCAGGCAGGAAGACTGGAGTGGGTTACCATTTCCTTCCCCAGGAGATCTTCCCAACCCAGGGGTCAAACCCGCATCTCCTGCGTTGCAAGCAGATTCTTTACACTGAACCTGGGTCCCTCATTAGATGGCTGCAATGTGAAAACAGCACAAGGGGACTGCAATGGGAAGCAAGTTGCTTAGGAATTTTATAGAACAGATTGGGGACCGTCAGTCAGAATTCAGCCTTATCTCAAGAATTTTCCACTCTCATGTTCTCAGAAGTTATCAGGAGCCCGAGTGGCGGTGGTAATCGAGAGGAGCTGTAACAAGCCTGGTTCCCAGAGCAGCGGCCCTCGTATTGGTTTTGATTTCCAAGAGGGCTGGGGAGGAGCAGTGGGCCTAGGATCTCGCTCAGATCCTAGAACATTTTTCCTTCAGCATCTTTAAGGTCTCTGTGTTACAGATAGTTTCAGGGATATGATTACAGGTGGCTAAAGAGGAAGTTGTGTGACTGTGTTGACTTTAGGAAACCATTCCATCACCGTACCGTGAATGCTTAAGGTCATTGAGGATGGTCGCAGTGGCTGGTGAGGACAGTGACCCACGGGCTAGAATAATTGAGAAAGTGGAGCTGTGAACCCTGGTCATTGATATCTTTCCTGTTCCTTTTCATTTCAGCCTCTAATACTTCTTCATGTTATTCCTAATGCTTTCCTATGCAAATTCTCTGGGTTACTCAAAGGAATTTTGAATAGAGCCACATACATTTTGTTCCTTTAAGAACCCTTAATGGTTCTCATTTTAGAGAGAAAAATGTAAACACAGTTGTGCATTTGCATATAATGATTTCTTTGCTCTTCAATCATTGAGAGAAGATGTTGAATAATTACATTTTTAAGGTGGAATTTTGAAAAATACCTATTAAATATTTATTAAATATTAAGCTGAAAAGATCTTCCACCTCCTAGAGATGTTTTCAACACATTTTAAAAAATGATGGTTGATATTGATTTCTTGGCTCACATCGCACCCACTGGGCCTGCAGCGCGTGGTAATGAGTGCAGTCTGTGTGTTTACAAGCTGGGAGGTTGTCAGCAGAAGCAAAAGTCTTATTGAATAGGGAGCCATAATGAGCAGTGGCGATTGTGAGTTAGGAAGAAGCTGCTACAGATTCTTGGTGGGGGCCTGGTGGGGACAACTTGTACAGATTTAACGTCCCTTCCGTTCCCTGCTCCCCGCCGCCCTGAATCTGTGTTTACCAGGGACCGTTTCCTCTCCACCTTGCTGTGCGCGCCACCTTCACTGAACATCCTCCTCCGCGTGCTCTGTAACCCCACACTGGGGCTTCGGCAGCGTCTGCAGCGTAAATAAGCAGTCTTGCAGAGCTGAGGCAGCCTCTGCTCCTGTCACTTACGCATTGCACTGGGGTGTGGGTTTTGCTGAAGATCCACTCTGTAGTTGTCTCGGATTTGTCCAAACCGAAGACTCACTCCAGGCATGAAGAAGGCTGACTAGTGCCATTTCTTTAGTTTCCAAACAGAGTAACCCATTTAGTATAAGTACGTATCCCTAAGAAACTTTAAAGATATGTTAGGAAGTGCCAGTGTTTTTAGCTAATACATAAAGTGAAAGAATTTTATATTTTGCATAACATGAAACATTTTAATGGCATTTTATTAATAGCATCTCAAACGGATTTTAGATTCAATGTATAAATTACTCTGGTTTCTATTTTGATGAAAAATCTTTCTTGAACATTATTTCTGCAGAAATGATGTAATTGGAGTCCTCAAGAGAAATATGTAAACATCATGCTTGAATGAGTTAGGGACAATTTGCTCATTTTCTGATAAAAGAAAAAAAAATGGTTAATGATATGACTTGACATTAAAGTATATATTTTTAAATAGTTGGGAGTCCTCCTAAAAATGATCCTATTGCAGAATTAAAATATAAAATATACTTCTAAAAGTCTCTCTATGCTTTAAATAAAGAGGAGCAAAGGAACTATTTTGGGGAGGCAGGTAGTGGGGGGCAAAGTAGGTGTCACCTTTCTCATGCTTGTCTTTCAGATGGAACCCCAGTGAGCTGGTGGGTTGGAAGAACCAATGAAACACACACTTACTGGGGAGGTTCTCAGCCTGATGCTCACAAATGTACTTGTGGATTAGAGGGCAACTGCATTGATTCTCAATATTACTGCAACTGTGATGCTGACCGGAATGAATGGTGATTTCCATATAATTTCCCTGTGCAAACTGTAATTTTTTTGTTGCTTAAACTATGTACCTTAGGCAGACATTGGAAATGACAGTACAATAAAGAGAATAAATTGAAGTATGCCCTAGCAACTTAAAAGTATAAGCTGTGATGTGTATATAGTGTCATTAATCAAAAGCCTAAAATGTTAGGTAGCTATTTTTGTTTACTGGTGAATAACTAAGCATGTCTGTTCTATTTTTCTACTAAGACAAAATAGGAATGAATGTTTCCCATTCACTAAAAGTGAAATATAAGACTTCTTAAAGTTAATTCGGTTAATAAGATGACCACCCCATGACTCACCTGGGATTATTTACTGACCTTCCTAAACTTCCAGCTGATTTCTCGAATGGCCACATAGGGGAAACCAGACAAGGCCTTGAGTCCATGAAAGAGAATACAGAGAACACAAAATTCTCCATGCAGCCGAAGGTCTCAGAAGGCTACAAACCCCAAAAAGTGAATGAGGACAGATCTTCTAGTGAGCACTCTGAGTAGAAAAAAAATTCTCCCTGAAAACGCATGTCTACAGACCTGCTCTCACACAGATTTGGTGCCCAAACTGACATGACTTGGACGGTCCTTAAGTTGGTTAACATGGCCACAGGTTGGCAGCACCAGTGGCTCGTCCTAAGGTTACGTGATATTCTCCCTGGAGACGCGCCGTCCGCTGCACACAGGTCTCACAGGATTCCCATGACAAAACGCTGCCAAACGTGGACTCACAATCCAGGGTTATACAGTGCCAGAGGACACGACCGAGAGGCAGAAGAGACCCCAAAGAGTAGAGCCAACGCCCAAACATCTCAGATCAAGGACATGCTAAAAACACAAGATAAAATAAACATGTGAGCTGCTCAAAAACCAGAACTAGAACTGAAACGTGAGAATCTTCCTGTTAACAAAGAAGACTGTGATTTGCAAAAGAACCAAATAGATGCTTAGAAATGAACGTATTGGCATATATATCAATACATATTAGAAATGAATACATTGTCATTAATAATGACAGTATTACTCAGTTTAAAACTTTTGGATCAGATATTAGTGGAAAAGGTGTGTAAATTAAACGACACACAAAATGAATGGAGAAAAACAAAATGGGACCTAGGAAAGTGGCGACATTGAAGAGTCATGTGAAGAAGATCGAACATGTGTGTGATTAAAGTTTCAGAAGAAAAGATTTGAGATATAATAACTAAAAAGAGGCAGTACTCAAACAGCTGAGAAATTTCCAGATTGAGGAAATATTAAAACACCAAGCTAAAAGTAAATAAATAAAAGTAAATCCATATCTAGACATCAATGGTGAAATCAAAGAACACTGAGAGAATGTTTAAAGGAGGAGAAAGGAAAGGAAGACTCTGAAAGGACAGACAGCCAGAGAGCTGACCTTCCCTGACCAGCCCAGAGCCCAGCCCACAGAGGTGGAGCATGCCCCTTAGAGGGCAGAAGTGAAATGCCTGTCAAACTCCCAGTGTTTACCAAGCTGATGTTTTAAGAAGTGCTATAAAATTAAGATCTAGACAAACAGCACTGGAGAAATTTACCAGCAGCAGACTCCATAAAAGGGATTTTTTTTTTTTAAAGCAAGCCATATTTTTTTAATCACAGGCCACTAAAAAGGTCTGTAGCATCTGTGAGATTTATTTAAACAGTTGCTAGGAAGAATTTGTTTTCTCAGTAAACACAGCAAACCTTAGACAAAGTTTTTTTGGTCGAGTCTTTGACAGTGTTAACATTAACACATGAGACCATTTGCTTCATTGTGATGGTCTCTAAGTTGACTGATTATACCAGCAACTCGTCAATCCATTAAGTATTGCAATGTTACCACACCTAAGCATTTTAAAACTTCATGATCCTGTTTCTGCTATTTTTTGAAATTAAGACTTAAAAAAAAAAAAATACCCTTATGTAACCAGGACTATTTTGGACAAAACAACTTAGTGTAGAACTCTGAACTTCTCCCCCTACAGCTTTTAAGATGAAATTACACAAAAGGGATTTTTTTTTTTTTTCACAAAAGGGATTTTTAAGAATGGTTTTCAGAATGAAAGAAAGTGATATTACAAGGAAGGTTTCAGAAGCAGGAAGAAATATTGAGGAAAAAAATTATAAACATAGAGGTGGAAAGCATGTACTGATAACATATGTATGTGTGAAGTTGAAACATAAGAAAGCAGTCAGATCCTATTAACAAAGATGATTGTGGTTTACAAAGGAACTAAAAGACTGCTTAGAAATAAAAATATTGTTGAAGTTTAAACTTGTTTTGTAAATATTTATTAGAATTAAATTGCTTAAAGTGTATATATTGAAATTTATGTAACCCTTAAAGAATTATTTCAATTCAGCAGAGGGAAGAAAGAAAAAAATGGGATTTTAAAAACTTAGTTAATTCGAAAGAAGATAGAACATGAGATTGAAAAAGAAGAGAAAGCAACAAGTCCGAGACAAAAATGTGTGAACAATCCTGCACAACGAAAGTGACAAAAATAACCATTTAGATCCAGATCTCATATTACATCTTGTTTGTATAAGTGGAAATATTGAAAGCAAGGAATTACCAGCTAAATATCACCAAGTCAGTAAATTTTAAAGGTTTTTTAGGTGGACTAAGATCACTCTTACTATGTAATGATACTTCTTAATTTCACCAGAGAAAATTAACAATCCTAAACATGTATGCTTCCAATAAAAATGACTAGAAATATGTATAGAAATAACTTTGACAGAACTGAAAGAAGAAATTCACAAATCAACCATGATAAGAATATCTGTTTGTAATTGGTAATCAAATGAACAAAAATTAGTAAGAACGTAGAATATTTTCAAATTAACAGCTTGATTTGTTGGGAACATAAAATTATAGAACACATAATTTTCTCAAGCACATATGGTGCATTTCTGCAAACTGATTTTCCCAATGTTCCATAAAGCAAAACTCAAAAACTTTTAGTGTAGTTGTTATCCTATGGACAGTTTCTCTGATAGCAATGCAATTAGGTTAGAAATGAATAATAGAAAGCTAAAAAAATATGTGAGTTAATTCAAAATGGCAATTGGAAAGACTGGAAACAAGGAAATAAAGATTATATTACTCATAGAAAATACGGTTGTCATCAAAGAAAACCTAGGAGAACAAACAGAAATATTATTGAAATTAATGAGAGCTTAGTAAGACTACTTACTGAATCGTAGAATAACTGAATTCTTATCAAGAATGTGTTATTATGAGAAAGTCCTATAAAAACCAGTTGCAAAAGCAACAAAATAGTAATGACTCTTGAAATAAAGGTAGCAAAAATATGCAAGACTTTGATTAAAAAAGACTTTATAAAACTTTATTATGAAAATCAAGAAGACCTAAATAAATGGAGACATCATACCACTGCCATGAATAGGAAATCTAAGCATCTCTCCTCCAAATAAATTTCTTGATTCCATTTAATTCCAAACAAATGCTAGACATTTGTTTATGATTTTTAAGTAGTGACAAAATGGTTGTAAAACTTATTTGGGGAAAGAATGGTGCATAAATAGCTAAGACGACTATGAAGATGAAAGCAAGGTGGGGAGACCAGCCCTACCAGACATGAGGAAGTCTTAGTGATCCCTCAGTAATTAACACAGCATGACTTTACCAAAAGGGTGAGCCAGTAGGACAGCAAACCCGATGAAGAGCGTGGAACTTGCCAAGTATGTGATTCTGGATGATGAAAACTATGCTGTCACCAGCCCCTCTTTCTCCCCAGTGACTGTAACACTTAAAGTTGACACAGTATTTCTCCCCTGCAACTTTCCCAACAACTCAGCCTTCTTAAAGCTCTATTATGCCTCAAAAATATCTAATGACAAACAAGAAACAGTAAGAATTTCTAAAGCATTAGACTCTCTGAAAAAAATGAATTTGGAAATTTTCTTACTGAATGTTTAAAACTGTTGTGAGAAATTTTTATGCCTAGAAATGCAATCTTTACAAATTTGGGGAAAAACTGAAAAGCAAGAAAAGTGAGATGTAATCGTAAGTTAGGCAGCTCTGAGTGAGTCCGGTGACCATAGTGTTGCCGAGTGGAGCCCAGCGGGCGGCTGAGCGTGAGCATGAGCTGCTGACCACGGGTTACAATATTTTGCATAAAGCATGGGCAACTGGGAATGATCTATACTAAAAAAGAATTTTGAAGTAAGAATTGTTTAAAATTTTCTCAGATTCAGGAAGGTACTTAATGATATTATCTACCTTAATGCATACTATTTGCATATGATTTTTTAAAGTTTGAAGTTTCTCAGTGAAGAACTAGTACACTTACATTTTCCCTCTAAGATATCTGCCAAAATAGCAGTCATAGGAATTAAAATACTTATTTGTAATGCTTACTGATATTTAATACCAGGAATTAATTTGGTGTGCTGTTCCTGTGTTTATAACAAAATAACTTTCCATCCTGATCGCCCTGTAATTCAGTGGCACCTTCTAGCTTGTGATCCCAGCAAAGCCGGGGGTTTTGTGTTTAGGGTGAAGCCTGTGTGCTTCTGTCGGTAGCAGTCACAGGGGCTTCCCCAGATAAAACCATGGGGCTTAATTCAGTCTGATTTTTGGAAGCAATTTGATTTTTAATATTTGTTTCTCAATTTTAGGGTGTTTAGTCCCTATTTTTCAGATCTTACCACATGCACTGCCAGTCACTGTGGTCAAATTTTTAAATAAAATAAAAATCTTAATAATTTAAAATTTTCCAACTTAAAAGAATATTTTGATGCCTAACAGCACTGGAATGATTAACTATTAAGTTAGGAAGATTTTTTTTTTTTTTTTGCAGCAAAGCTGTAAGGTGATCTGCACTATTTTTGATAATTCTTCAACTTATATAAATACATATATAATTTGGAACAATTACTATATATATATATATATATATATATGAGTGACTAGTGATTTTGTAACTGTTAAAAATGAAAACTTGCTAGGTTCTACACAGAACAATAGACAAACCAGTATTTGTCCATAAATTAGGAGTACATATGTAATTGAAGTATACAATGAAAAGTATGAACAGCTGACAGAAATCCTTCTACTTTGCCCAGAGAGGACGTTGGCAGAAACAGCTACTAACCACGTCCTCTGGCTTTTGTTCCAGTCATTACATTGTATTGAAACATAGATTTTAATATGTCCCCAAATAGTCACTTACATGGTGAATTTTAATATGTCCCCAAATAGTCACTTACATGATGAATTTTAATATGTCCCCAAATAGTCACTTACATGATGAATTTTAATATGTCCCCAAATAGTCACTTACATGATGATAGCATTGTTATTTCTATTATTTATAACATCCACTAGGTTTCTGGGGGACATTGACAATGGATTTTCTGTTCACTTCCCCAACACACAGGGCGGGACTAATAGAGGATGTGTAGTGTTTGTTGAATGAATGGATGGTGAAAATCATTGGCAAAACACTTTCTCGTGCATTAGCCCATTTATTAATTTAAAGAATACATTGTATCATATCTTCATCATGGTTTTGAATCAGTATTTTGTTTTGATTTGTTTTTAAATTTAAGGTTTCAACAAATAAGGAAATGCCACATAACCACAGTAGGAATTTCTGAAACTTTTAGTAAAAACAAACAAGGTCCAAAAATTGAAAACCTATTTCTTGTTAGTCAGATGGTTTTGGTTTTTGTCTTTTGCTTTTTTTTTCTTTTTTAAATCAAGGCAGACTGCTCTTGCGTCTGTAAATTTTACATTCCAGTATGACGCACTGGCTGAATTGCAAACAGCAATAAGCTGCTTAATTGCATTGAAATGTAATTTCATGTCTGTTCCTATGACCACAATTTTGGACCTGCCTGCTTTCTTCTCTATGGCCCTGTAGATGAACAAAGGTCTCTGTCCTCAGACGACCTCATTCAGTACACTAGTATGTTTGTAAGTGTTCGGATGAGCTGTTTGATTTCCCTCCTGTTACATGTTTACAAATTTAGCTTAATACCCCTTGAACTGCAATAAAATGCTTTTTCTTTTCTGTGCACTATTAAAGTGATGTTAAGGTGGTCGTGTCTGTTTTCTAGGACCAGCAGCACAGTAGTCCTTTCCCACAAGAGGCACCTGCCGGTCACTCAGGTTGCGATGAGCGGCGGAGGGCGGCCACAGCCTGGAGCGGCTTACGCCCTGGGCCCTCTGCTCTGCTCCGGGGACAGTGAGTAGCCGCGAGAGGAGCCGCCTGACCCTCGCCGATGCACTTCCGCGTTTTATGAGAACTCTAACTGCCTGGGTTCATAGAATCACTGTCTACACTGATAATCTGTACTTCGTTAGGAACGTATTAACCTATAAAATAAGTGTATGTTGCTAATATAATTGAGGAAAAAGTACTACCTCTGGATTATGTGTTTTTTATATAGCATTTAGGGCTTCCCAGGTGGCGCTGGTGGTAAAGAACCCACCGGCCAATGCAGGAGACGTAAGAGACGCGGGCTCGATCCTTGAGTTGGAAAGACCCCCTGGAAAAGGGCATGGCAATCCACTCCAGTACTCTTACCTGGAGGATTTTAATCCCATGGGCAGAGGAGCCTGGCGGCCTACAGTCCATAGGGTCGCAAAGAGTCAGACATGATTGAGGTGACCTGGTACACAGGCACGCATATAGAATCTACATCAGACTCTGCTGAAACACTCATGGAATCATTTGAAATAGCATGTAACTTGTTCAGCAAACATCCAATATGTACCTACTAAGTGTAAGACATTTTGCTGAGGGCTGAAATGCCTGAAATTGGTGAAATAATGAGAAAATGAGAGGACAGAATCCATCAAGTGTATCTATGCATTAATGCCTTCTGGTAGTTCTTAATATTTACACTGGAAGTCTTGATGCTCTTAACTCCACTTACCCCTCCAACTGCACCTTAATTTCTTTCACATCCTTCACTGCCCCCAAATAACTGAAATAAAATGAGTTCTATTTTTAATTTCCCTGCTTCTAGTCTTTCTTGAATGTAAGACATATTCTCCTTCATTACTCCTCAGAAGCTGGGTTTTCTAGGTCACGAATGAGAACGTGATATTGCTAAGTCCAATTCTTATTCTCTGATAAATATTTGAATTGACCTGTCAGCAGCTTTGGAATTCCCCCATGACCCCCTGTTCTTTGAGTCACTTTCTTTACTTGGTAGCCAGCATACCACAAAATTCTGTTTTTTCCCTTCTTTCCCTATCCTTTTTCTCTTGCCAGTGGGATAGTGTTGGGGCTCCCCAAGGCTCTATCGTCTGCCCTCTTTCCTGTCTGTCCTCCACTGGTGATCTTTGCCCGTTATCTCGTGGCTTTAAATCCTGCACAGACAGGATTCACGCAGCAGTTATCTCAGGACGCCGGAAAGCAAGCAGTAGCGGGGAACAGAAAGCAGAATTCACCACGCGCTTTCCTCCAGCGTCTCTTAGCCATGGGATCACAAAGGGAGAGAGTTCCAGGGGAAGTCTCTGGTCCTGACTGGAGGAGGGGACAAGGAGCTCCTGTCAGTAAGCACAGGAATCTCATCCCTCTCACCCTTATCTCTGTTTTCTGAGGTTCCAGTTCCCGGGCAACCCCATGGCAACAGTGGCAGAAACTGCTCAGGAGCATGCATGAGACGGAGCTCTGACGGGACAGCCCTGACGCCCCAACAGTGGCAGACTCATGTTACATGTTTTCCTTCTCTGTTCCCCCGTCACTTGACAATGGATGTAGCTACAGGAACAGAAGTAAATAGGAAAGCACAATAAAGCAGGCTAAATAGAGCCCTGGTTTTCTGGCTGTGAATGAAGAGAGCCCCAGGGAACTGGAAAGTATTGGAAGTGCACAGAGAGGAAAGAGTTCAAGAAAGTGATGTTTTCAGTTGTTTATGAAGTCCTGTGTTCACCTGCGAGCTTCACGTGCCTGAAACTGGTCCTAATTGTAGACCAAGAAGTTGAGAATGAGTGAAGACGCTACCACCCAGGACTCAGACTGGCCACCGTGTGGTGCAAAGGTGATGCAGATCTGAAAAGTACTGCAAAAACTCTGAAAACTGGACTGCCATAGGGGCCACGGACCACAGAGGGAAGGCTGAAATGTGTGGGCAGATCATAACCAGGCCAACAGGACTGGAAAATAAAAATATCAACATACTCCTTGAATTTCAACAAAACTCCCAGTTTGTTAACATAGTATTGTAAATATTTAAGAAATAATCCAAAATTATTAACATACAAAGAACCAGAAAAATCAGTTTGCATAAGAAAATGTAATCAATAGACAACCAATAACACAGAGGTTAAAATTAACTGATAAAGACTTTAGAACAACTATTACACAAAATTGTAATGAATAATAAGAAATGCTTTTGAAACAAATAGAAAAAGAGAATGTTTCAACAAAGAAATAGGCTATATAAAGGAAGCTAGAAGGACACTTTAGACCTGAGAAGTATGGCAATGGACTAAAAGATGCACTGGATGGCTTAAGTAGAAGGTTTGAGATGGAACAGCCAAGGGCCTTGAAGATAGATGAATAGAGATTATCCAATCTAAGCAAGAGAAAGAAAAAAAGATTAAAAGAGATGAATAGGGTCTCAGGGTCCTGTGGGTTAATAATAAAAAATATAATATTCATGTAATTGAATTTCCAGAAGAAGAGAGGAAAAGTGTTGGTCCTGAAAAAATATTTGAAAAGATAATGGCTGAAAACTTTCCAAGTTTGATAAAGGAGAGACTGGGAAGTTGAATGAATCTGAAACAAGATAAACTCAAAGAAATTCACATCTAGACATATTGTAAGCAAACTGATGAAAACTGAAGACAATGAGAAGAATTTTTTGAAAGCAGCCAGAGAGAATAATGATTCATTGCCTATAGGAAAACACCAATTCAGATGACAGTAAGTTTCTCATCAGAAATATGGAGGCCAGAAGGAAATGGCAAGATATTTCTATTTTGAAAGTATTGTCAATTGATAATTCTGTGTTCAGCAAAAAGATCCTTTAGGAATGAAGGTAAAACTTTTAAATATCTCCGATGAAAGAAAACCAAAAGCATTCATCGCCAGAAAGCATCCTTTAAAAGAATTTCTAAAGGAAGTTATTAGACAGGAAATGGTATCGGAAGGAAATTTGGAACTTCAGGGATAAAACAATCAGCATTAGAAATGGTAAATACCAGGGTAATTTAATAGATTATTTTCATATTGAGTTATTTTAAATGTATCTGAGGACTGAAAGCACAACACTATTTCATGGGGCTCTTATTTTATGTAGATGTAATACAAGTAGCAACAACATCAGCAGGAGTAGGTGAGGATCAAATTGTTTCCAAGGTTTTTACAAATCACTTAACGTGATTAAAATATAGATTTCAAGCAGACTGAGAAAGTTAAGTATATATATTGTAATCCCTAAAAGACCAATTAAAAATCTGCTACAGACAAATACAAATAGAATACAGGAAAGTATTTAAATAATCCAGAAGAAAGCAGAAAGGGGGAAGCAGAAGAACGAAACTAGGACAAATAGGAAAAAACAATGAAATGAAGAACTGACATATCAACATTTGTATTTAATGTACGTGGTCTAAATAAACTCATAAAAGACATTGTTATGACTCAACAGTATACTGTCTTTAAGAAGTTCAATTCAAATATAATGACATAATAAAATAAAATGATGGAGAAAGATATACACAAACACTGGAGTTTCTATATTAAAATTTTTACTTGAAAGCAAAGTAAATTAATAGATATAAAAAAGAACTAGAAGACCTAAGAATCTTAAATATGTATGCAAATAACTGAGCATCAAAATACATAAAGCAAAATTTGACAGGATGGAAAGGAGAAATAGAGAAATGCATAATTATAATTAGAGTCTAGTTCTCCTATCTCATTAATATATGGAACTAATAGAGGGGAAATTAGCAAGGATATAGAAGACCTGAATGACACCAGAAACCAACTGACGTTTATAGAATACTCTACAAACAGTAAAATACACATTCTTTTCAAATGCACATGAATCTTTAACCCAGAAACAGCATATTCTGTGTCATAAAACAAACCTTAGCAAATATTAAATAATTTAAATCATACAAAATGCATTCACCGACACGATCAAATTAAATTAGAAATAAATAAGAAAGATAGAAAGAAAATATCCAAACACTTAGAAATTAAACCTCAGATCCTTAAATAATACCCAAGTCAAGGACAAGGTCTCAGTAGATCTGATAATACATTTTTGAACTGAATGAAAATTGAAATACAAAATATCAAAATTTGTAGTATTAAATTTTGTTATAGCAGTGCTCAGAGGGATGTTTGTAGCAATAAATACTTATATTATTAAATAAGTACTTATATTATTAAAAAAGATCTCAGTTCAATAATGTAAGCTTTCACCAAAAGAAACTAGAAATAGAAGAGAAAAATAAACATAAAACAAGCAGAAAGAAGGAACTAATGAAGACAAGAATAGAAATCAATTAAATTAGAAGCAGAATAAATACTGATCTATAAAAAATAAAAGTGATTCTTTTTATACTCTTTTAAAATACTGATAAAATAGTTAAGCCTCTAACAGAACTACCCCAAAAAAGATAAAAATTATCAATATGGGAACTGAGTGTTGGGATAACACTACAGACACCCCCAACATCAAGAGCATAAAAAAGTACACTACAAACGTCTGAACAAGTATGACATCCGTCATATAAAACAGATGAAGTGGACCAGTTCCTTGAGAACCACTAACAACCAAAACTCACCCAAGATGAATGAGACCACTGGAATAGACATAATAGTGTTAATGGAATTGAATTAGTAATTAAAACCCTTAAAAAAACCAGACCAAGCTTGATTCACTGATGAATTCTACTCGAGAAATAATACCGTATCTATAAAATCTCTTTCAGAAAATAGAAGAGGAAATTCTTTCCAACATTTAAAGCAGAATGTTGTTCTGATACTGAAACTAGACAAAGGCAGTAAAAGAATGGTAACTGTTAACAACGTTATTACTAACCCAGATGCAAAGAATATCAACAAAACTGTAACAAATAACCCAGGAGTGTATATTTTTTTAAAGGCATCACTACCATCTGCAGTTTATCCAGGATGCGAGGCTGGTTCAGTACTTGGAAGTTGATCAATGTAATCTAACATGTTAACAGTCTAAGGAAGAAAAATCATGCCAGATGCTTTTTCTGTATCAATTAATATGAACACTATAATTTAAATTGATAAAATACCAAATTAAAAATTATAATTTATATCATAATAGCATTTATAATGAAGTTCTTAGCAAACTAGGTGTAAAAGAAAATTCTTCAGCCTAATAAGACAGTATCTATGCAGAAGTATCATAATTATTGGTAAAAAACTGGATGCTTTTCCCCTCAGGATGGGAACAAGATGAGGATAGCCAATCTCACCGCTTCTATTCAACAATATTTATCATTGTCTTAGCCAGGGCAATAATGTAAGAAAGAAAATAAGTGCATAAAGACTGGAAAGCCAGAAACAAAACTCTCTTTGCACATGCACACTTGATTGATTGGTTGGTTGTTTAGTCACTAAGGTGTATCCAACTTTTCTGTGACTCCGTGAACTGAAGCCTGCCAGTTTCCTCTATCTATGGGATGTTCCAAGCAAGCATACTGGAGTGGACTGCCATTTCCTTCTCTAAGGGATCTTCCCATCTCAGTGATTGAATCTACATCTGCATTGCAGGCAGATTCTTTACCACTGAGCCACCAGGGAAGCCTGCATATACAACTGCCTACATAGAAAATCTCAAGGAATGTACTACCCAAAACAGAAACAAAAACCTTATTAGGTCTTATAAGTGAACTCAACAAGATCTCAAGATGCAATGTCAACAACAGACAAATCAGTTATATATGCTAGCGATGTAAACTAGGAATCAAATTCTCTATAAGAGAATATATTTTCAGTATCACCAAAGAACATAAAATACTCAGGTATATGTTTAACAAAAACATGTATAAAATCTGTAAACCAAATAAATGACTAAATACTGAAGAATCAAAAAATCTGAATAAAGGAAGAGATATATTGTGTTCATGGATTGGAAGACTCAACATAAGAAAGATGTCAGTTGCCCCCAAGCTGAACACACTCTTCACCAAAGAGGACATAAGGTGGCAAATAGGCACATGAGAAGACGCCCAACATCATTATCTATTAGGGAAGGGAAATTAAAACCACAGTGAAATACTACTTTACATCAATTTGAATTGCTAAGATAAAAAAATATGTATACTAACAATGTAAAATGCTGGTAAAGATATAAAACAACTATATCTGTTACACATTGATCATGGGAATTAAAAATGGTATGATCACTCTGGAAAACTGTTTGGCAGTATCTTATGAAGTTAAACATATACTTACCATATGACCCAGGAATCATGCTCCTGGGAATTTACCCTAGAGAAATGAAAACATATGCTCACACAAAAGCGTTTCACAAATGTGTGTTCTTACGGTTGTGCTCAGCTGCCCGGTCGTGTCTGTCTCTTTGCAACTCCATGGACTACATAGCCCACCACCAGGCTCCTCTGTCCATGGAACTTTCCCGCAAGAATACTGGAGTGGGCTGCCATTTCCTACTCCAGGGGATCTTCCTGACCCAGGGATCAAGCCTATGTCTCCTGCATTGGCAGGCAGATTCTTTACCACTGTGCCACGGAAATTTTTAGAGCAGTTCTATTTGTAATTGACCAAATTTGGAAACAACTTTAGTGTTCTTAAATATGGATAAATAAACTATGGCACATTCATGTGATGGAATACTACAGAGCAGTGAAAAAATAATAGATGTTGACATGCGACATCTCAGACGAACCTCAGAGGCTTTTTGTTGTTGCATTCTGCTTGACTCCATTTATATTTTATTTGGGAAAGGTAAAACTGTAACACAGAGACTAGTTCATGACTGCCAGGCTGAAGGGCGGGTGGAGGGTATGACCATAAAGAAATAGCAAGAGGGAGTTGTTTAGGGTGATGGAACTGTTCTTTATTCTGATTTTGATGGTTACACAAATCCATGCCTGTGTTAAAATTCATATAAATGTAAAAGTCTGTAAACATTATATAACTGTAAAATCCTAAAAAGTCAATTTTACTCTGTGATAATTTAGTTTAAAAAAAGAACAACAACAACAAAAAACAGGCCTTTACCTAAGTGATTATCCATCCACTCACTTGCAGCCATGTCCAGATTCTTAAGCCTCAAAAGAATCACTGTTTAGACATTCATCTCATGGCCACATGTTCAGAAGACCTCCCACAAGAAGGCTTGTATGGATAACTAATGCGTTGAATGGATGAATAATGCCTTGAACAGTAAAAATGCTAGAAATATAAAAGGCAATTGTTACTTGTATTTTACTGCTGTTGTCATTGTCTTTTATTTTCTTTTTGTAAAAACAGATTCATTTTGGAATTCAGCTTCTTTCAATACTGAGACTTCATACCTTCATTTCCCCACGTTCCGAGGAGAGCTGAGTGCTGACGTATCTTTCTTTTTTAAGACCACAGCCTCTTCAGGGGTGTTTTTAGAGAACCTGGGAATCACAGACTTCATCAGGCTAGAGCTGCGCGGTGAGTTGTCCAGTCAGCACACATCCACTGCGGTACTCAGTGATTAACAATAACCTTGCTGGTGACCTAGCTCCTAACACACTGACATGCTTCCTTTGTCAGTTATGTTTTTTCTTAAACACTAAGTGGAAAGTGAAACAGTGATTCCTGCAACACACAACAGTCTGTACAGTTCCTTGTTGTCTTAATTCTATGTGCAAAAAGGGTATTAAACCAAACTGGTCAAATAACTTCTTACTAAATCACAACATTATGTGATTTAATTGACTAAACACATTCTTTACATATATGTAGACAAAACTTAATGTCTTGCTATCTGAAATTCACCTAGTGCTTTTAAAACTACATAAAGGTTTAAACCACCTTTAAATAAAATCACTTCTATGTATAAAGTTAGATAAAATAGTAGTTTTGTTTCTGTAGGTAAATATCTCTATTGTTAGGGCTGAGCAGGATGAACAGTAAACTCTGGGGAGAAATACGTTAAAATCAGCTTCACTTTTCTTTCTCCAGGATACAGGTTTATGCTCCATCCCAGCCCCTCCCCAACCAGCTCAGACTGGCATCTGTCTGCATCCCTGGCATGTCTTTTTCCATGAGGAGCATGTCATAGTACTTTTTTCAGACCTACTCAAGACTAAATTTTCTCTCCTGTAAGTGAACGCGGGCATGTCTCCTATTTTTACTTCCAGCCCCAACAGAAGTGGCCTTTTCCTTTGATGTGGGGAACGGGCCTCGTGAGGTCACGGTGCAGTCCCCCACTGCCTTTAATGACAACCGGTGGTACCACGTGAGGGCAGACCGCAACGTGAAAGAAGCGTCCCTCCAAGTGGGCCAGCACCCGCGCAAGACGCAGCCCGCGCCCGCTGCCGGGCACGCCCGCCTGCAGCTCAACAGCCAGCTTTTCGTGGGTGAGTGCTGCCGGCGGCTCCTAACTGCCGGCTCTGAGCGCAAAGACCCCGC